>NC_079194.1:162229822-162829822 GCF_029499605.1 Hyla sarda | reverse complement strand
TACAACAGGGCCCTTGTGATGACACCACTCCAACAAGTATATCAATAAAATGGTATAGCAAATAATAAAATATTAAAATATTAAAAAATGTGACCACTATAGGAAGGTAGATAAATTCCTCTAAATGATGCGCTCGTTTTTTTTTTCTTTTTTCGATTGGCGCAAACTATACAAATAGCAACTCAATGGCTGTAACCAGTAGCAACCATATGTGAGACTGTCAGCCGGCAGTAGTACTTCTTAACAAGTTCCTTCAGTCCTTAATCAACGATAAATATAGAAAAGGATATAGAAAATGCTGGCCAGCATAAATATTTTGTTTCAACACATACTTTGAGTTCAAGTCTCTAGCGCAGTCAATTTGTAACAAGTTGTACAGATTTATACTGCTGTTGCAAATAAAGTCTATGATGATTGTCAACTATGCAAGAGATACTGGCAGTTATGACAGGTAATTTTGTATCTCACCACTCCCGGGTATGTTCGGTTGCGATCACCTCTGCGATCCCTTCTAAGATGCAGTCCTCGCAGTATATTGTATACGTATCAGTGGCTTCGGATGCCGGGTCGCGGACCTGCAGCGCCAGCAAGTGGCGTCAAGACAGCGGTCCCGCAGCTCCTACGTCCGGACAGCAGAAGGTGGCGGTGATCGCCAGATGGTGAATCCCTAAAATGCTTGGTTTCCCAAAAGTTTTACATTTTTAAAAAGGGTAATAGCAGAAAATACCCCCCAAAATTTGAAGCCCAATTTCTCCCGATTCAGAAAACACCCCATATGGGGGTGAAAAGTGCTCTGCTGGTGCACTACAGGTCTCAGAAGAGAAGGAGTCACATTTGGCTTTTTTGAAGGAAATTTTGCTCTGGGGGCATGCCGCATTTAGGAAGCCCCTATGGTGCCAGGACAGCAAAAAACCCCAGATGGCATACCATTTTGGAAACTAGACCCCTTGGGGAACGTAAAAAGGGGTAAAGTGAACCTTAATACCCCAAAGGGGTTTCACAACTTTTGCATATGTAAAAAAAAAAAAAATTACCTAAAATGCTTGGTTTCCCAAAAAATGTACATTTTTACAAAGGGTTAAAGCAGAAAATACCCCCCAAAATTTGAAGCCCAATTTCTCCCGATTCAGAAAACACCCCATATGGGGGTGAAAAGTGCTCTGCTGGCGCACTACAGGTCTCAGAAGAGAAGGAGTCACATTTGGCTTTTTTGAAGGAAATTTTGCTCTGGGGGCATGCCGCATTTAGGAAGCCCCTATGGTGCCAGGACAGCAAAAAACCCCACATGGCATACCATTTTGGAAACTAGACCCCTTGGGGAACGTAACAAGGGGTAAAGTGAACCTTAATACCCCACAGGGGTTTCACAACTTTTGCATATGTAAAAAAAAAAAAAAAAATTACCTAAAATGCTTGGTTTCCCCAAAAATTTACATTTTTACAAAGGGTTAAAGCAGAAAATACCCCCCAAAATTTGAAGCCCAATTTCTCCCGATTCAGAAAACGCCCCATATGGGGGTGAAAAGTGCTCTGCTGGCGCACTACAGGTCTCAGAAGAGAATGAGTCACATTTGGCTTTTTGAAAGCAAATTTTGCTCTGGGGGCATGCCGCATTTAGGAAGCCCCTATGGTGCCAGGACAGCAAAAAAAAAAAAAAACATGGCATACCATTTTGGAAACTAGACCCCTCGGGGAACGTAACAAGGGGTTAAGTGAACCTTAATACCCCACAGGTGTTTCACGACTTTTGCATATGTAAAAAAAATAAAAAAAATTTTTACCTAAAATGCCTCTTTTCCCAAAAATTTTACATTTTTAAAAAGGGTAAAAGCAGAAAATACCCCCCAAAATTTGTAACACAATTTCTCCCGAGTACGGCGATACCCCATATGTGACCCTAAACTGTTGCCTTGAAATACGACAGGGCTCCAAAGTGAGAGCGCCATGCGCATTTGAGGCCTAAATTAGGGACTTGCATAGGGGAGGATATAGGGGTATTCTACGCCAGTGATTCCCAAACAGGGTGCCTCCAGCTGTTGTAAAACTCCCAGCATGCCTGGACAGTCAGTGGCTATCTGGCAATACTGGGAGTAGTTGTTTTGGAACAGCTGGAGGCTCCGTTTTGGAAACAGTGGCGTACCAGACGTTTTTCATTTTTATTGGGGAGGGGGGCTGTGTAGGGGTATGTGTATTTGTAGTGATTTTTACTTTTTATTTTATTGTGTGTTAGTGTAGTGTAGTGTTTTTAGGGTACAGTCACATGGGCGGGAGTTCACAGTAGTTTCACGCTGGCAGTTTGAGCCGCAGCTCAAACTTGCAGCCGGATACTTACTGTAATCCTCCGCCCATGTGAGTGTACCCTGTACGTTCACATTGGGGGGGGGGGGGGGGGGAACGTCCAGCTGTTGCAAAACTATAACTCCCAGCATGTACAGTCTATCAGTGCATGCTGGGAGTTGTAGTTTTGCAACCGCTGGAGGCTCCGTTTTGGAAACAGTGGCGTACCAGACGTTTTTCATTTTTATTGGGGAGGGGAGGGGGGTTGTATAGGGGTATGTGTATACGTAATGTTTTTTACTTTTTATTGTGTGTTAGTGTAGTGTTTTTAGGGTACAGTCGCACGGGCGGGGGTTCACAGTAGTTTCTCGCTGGCAGTTTGAGCTGCGACAGAAAATTTGCCGCAGCTCAAACTTGCAGCCGGATACTTGCTGTAATCCTCCGCCCATGTGAATGTACCCTGTACGTTCACATTGGGGGGGGGGAACATCCAGCTGTTGCAAAACTACAACTCCCAGCATGTACGGTCTATCAGTGCATGCTGGGAGTTGTAGTTTTGCAACAGCTGGAGGCACACTGGTTGTGAAACACCGAGTTTGGTAACAAACTCAGTGTTTTGCAACCAGTGTGCCTTCAGCTGTTGCAAAAGCTACAACCCCCAGCATGTACGGACAGCGGAAGGGCATGCTGGGTCTTGTAGTTATGCAACAGCTGGAGGCATACTACTTTGGCTGGGGATGCTGGGGACTGTAGTTATGCAACAGCTGGAGACACACTGGTTTGCTACATAACTCAGTGTGCCTTCAGCTGTTGCAAAACTACAACTCCCAGCAGTCACCGACAGCCAACGGGCATGCTGGGAGTGGTAGTTATGCAACCAGCAGATGCACTACTACAACTCCCAGCATGCACTTTAGCTGTTGGTGCAAGCTGGGAGTTGTAGTTACACAACAGCTGAAGGTACACTTTTCCATAGAAAAAATGTGCCTCCAGCTGTTGCAAAACTACAAGTCCCAGCATGCCCATAAGGGCATGCTGGGAGTTGTGGTGGTCTGCCTCCTGCTGTTGCATAACTACAGCTCCCAGCATGCCCTGTTTGCATGCTGGGAGCTGTTGCTAAGCAACAGCAGGAGGCTGTCACTCACCTCCAACGATCCTCGCCGCACAGGTCAGTCCCTCGTCGTCTCCGCCGCGGTCGTCGCTCCTGGGGCCCCGATCCCAACATTGACGCCGGGGATCGGGGTCCCCAGCACCTGGGGTGCACGTCCCGCACCCGCTCACGTCCTCCGGAAGAGGGGCGGAGCGGGTTGCGGGAGTGACACCCGCAGCAGGCGCCCTGATTGGTCGGCCGGTAATCCGGCCGACGAATCAGGGCGATCGTGAGGTGGCACCAGTGCCACCTCACCCCTGCAGGCTCTGGCTGTCGGAGACGGCCCCGAACAGCCTGTAATTCCGGGTCACTGGGTCACTGGAGACCCGATTGACCCGGAATCTGCCGCAGATCGCTGGACTGAATTGTCCAGCGATCTGCGGCCATCGCCGACATGGGGGGGCATAATGACCCCCCTGGGCGATATGCCCCGATGCCTGCTGAACGATTTCAGCAGGCATCGGGCACCGGCTCCCCTCCGGCTAGCGGCGGGGGGCCGGGATTTGACAGGACGTACTCAAACGTCCTGAGTCCTTAAGGACTCGGAAAAGGGGACGTTTGAGTACGTCCTGCGTCCTTAAGGGGTCAATGTTTACCTACATCAATGTGCCCCTCCAAGTTTTCCTGGAACCAAACTTCAGGCTTCGCGTTATCCCTTATAGATATTTAGTCCTGTTCTATTAAGAAGAAAAACTCCTTCAGAAAAAAACCCTATATGCCCAGGCCTACTAACATCCATGTGTACATTATTGGCATGAAGTATTCTGATCTTCTCACTGTGAACCCTAAACTGTAATAAGAGAAAAACTAAAAGGATGATGGCGGTGACGGATCTGTCAAATTATGGAACCACACCTGTTGATCCCCAGTGACTACAGTGTGGTCCAGTAGGTTACCATCAAGGTGTGCAGCATTTGACTGGACACTTTATATATATATATATATATATATATATATATATATATATATATATATATATATATATATATATATAAAGTTTTTTGTTTTTTTAGCTGAAATCTGTGAAAGTAAAAGCAAAGTAGCTGGCTTTTTACACAGATATTACCCAAATGAACCTCTTTATTTTATAGCGTCAGTTCTTCTGGCACATCTTAGCGTATGTTCACAAACTGATTTTTAGCAGTTTTTTGTAGCCGTAAAAAAAAATTGGTTGTTTTTGTAAAAAGCTAATTTATACAAATTGATTAAAAAGTCTGGTTATTTTATTGCTTTATTGCCACTTTTTTATTTCAGTCATTTGTTTACAAAAAAAATCTCTGAAAATAAAGAACATGCTAATTAATTGAATAGTCATTACTATAACAACCAATCTTTTGCCTTATGTGTCTAAAAAAAAATGTCCTGTGTTTAGCAGAAGAGAATCTACAAAATAAACAAGATTTATTGTTACAACCAAAATGCCAATAATAGTGGAAAATTATAATTTCCATCATATATTTTGACATTTGTTGCTCATTTCTAACCAAAATAGAGAAAATGCCAATGCAGATTCCTGCCTGTAACCTATTAAACTCTCTGCTCTATCTCTCCTCAAAAGTTATTTTCAACTCTGAAATTGATTAAATATTTAGAAAAGGGAATGTTGCCTGCACTCTGTAAGTAAAAGGCAAACAAACAAAACATTTCATATGTCGATGGGGCAAAGGCGTCACTGCAGAAGAGACTCAATGGTGGCAGATGCGGAACGCTGTTTAGTTTGGCCCAATTCTCAGGAATGTGATAATCTTGTCATTTTGCTAATGGAGATGAAGGAAGATACAGAGTGTTCCCATTCTGTCATGTTAAATTAGCATGAATTATATTACCTCTCTTCCCAACTGTCTCTCTATATTTACTGTGGAATATCTTCTAAGCTTTAGGGGCATATTTCAGAAGGACCAAATCTGCACCCCATTTTTTGAATAGACAAGCAATTAGAACCTTTCGCCATGCTTCAATGACCTTTACCCTCTCACACAAGTTGTCTTTAAATATGAGGTTAGGATATGGAAATATGAGAAACAGCATTTAATAAAACCTTACATCTCATTTATTGGTGAAATGTCCTGAACTACAGCAAGAAGATCTGGTCAGAAGTCTTTGCTCTATTTCTGAAGCTCATTCCCACATATGGCAAAAAGGACCCTTGTCCTTCTTATATTTAGAATTACAGAAACGTACAGATGTAAGATAGATAGATAATTCCCTCAAAAAAGCAGCACTACCTTAAAGGCTGGTGAGTGGGTTCAGGTTGTACTGGATCCAGGTCACGGATCCCCAAGGTATACAGCAGAAAGAGAAACACTTGTGAATAAGATATGGCTTTATTTCACACAAATGTGGCAGGCAACTTTAAGTTGAAAATGGCTGGGTGAGCCAGCCAAAACGTTTGTGTGAAATGGGCACTGTCACCAACTTTTTTTTTGATATGTTGTAGTACTTATGTACTACAACATATCTCTAATATAGTTTGATTATTTTTTTTTTTTTATGAATATGGTGTAATTTACGTTTGAAAACTGGCCACTAGGGGTCTCCCTCCTAGTGGCCGGCTGCAGCCTGGTATGACGTCACAGCTGAATTCGGACTGATGCGGCCGGGCATCGGTCCTTTTCATTCAGCCTGCGCTCACTCTGATTGACAGGCAGGGAGCGAGCACTGAGAGCGCATTGGCTCCCTGGCCTCACACACCGGCCCCGCCTCCCGGCATACGCCGGTGCTGCTGCCTCAGGAAGGACTCAGCACAGCACTTGGGTATGTCTGCTTTGGGTGGGGGTTGGGGAATTTAGCACCCGGGGTGGGGGGTTTACATAGCGCCGTGGCCATAACAAGTGTATTGCTGTCAGCGGGGCGGGCGGGGGTTAGTGCCGCATGTATTGCTTTCACCGGGGCGGGCGGGGGTTAGCGCCGCATGTATTGCTTCCACTGGGGTGGGCGGGGGTTAGCGCCGCATGTATTGCCTCCACCGGGGCGGGCGGGGCCACATGTATTTCTTTCACGGAGCGGGCGGGGGTTAGCGCCACATGTATTGCTTTCAGCGGTGGGGGGGGTCACCACAGGATGCCTCCAGTTTCACCACTACAACTCCCAGCATGCCCTGACAGCCGATAGATGTCAGGGCAATCTGGGAGTAGTAGTGGTAAAACAGCTGGAGGCACCCTGAATAGGTGAACTAAGGGCGGAAGTGCCAGCCCCAGCAGGCATCAGTGACGTTGTGCCTGCTGGGGAAGTCTGCCTGGTAGTGAGCACACTACCAGGCAGACAAAAAGGCATTTCTAAAATAGTAAAAAAAAAAATAAGGCAGGAAGGGGGTTAGGGAAAGATGGGCAATAGGCAGGGACAGAAAAAAAAAGGATAGTGGGAGTTACTTCTTAACCTCTTTCACTCTTCAGGGAAGACTTTCTATAAGAATTTGCAGTGTGTCTATAAGAATTTTTGCTCATTTATATAGAAATGCAATTTAGATGTTAGACCAAAGGGCCTAACAAGCTATTTCTATTCTAGTTCCTCTTATAGATGCTCACTGGGGTAGAGAACCGCAGAACACAGTCCGCAGAACACAGTTTAACTAATTCAGACTTAAAGGGGTACTCCACCCCTAGACATCTTATCCCCCATCCAAAGGATAGGGGATAAGATGTCTGATCACAGGGGGCCTGCCGCAGGGGACCCTCATAATCTTGGCTGCAGCACCCCAGACATCCGGTGCACAGAGCGAACTTTGCTCTGTGCCGGATGACTGGCGATGTGGGGCGGAGGCTCGTGTTGCCATGACCACGCCCCCTCAATACAAGTCTGTGTGTGGGGGCGTGATGGCCCGAGCAGGGCGTAACTGTGATGTCACGAGCCTCCGGCGCTGCACCCAACGCTCTAAACGAACTCTGGGTGCAGCAGAGAGATTGCAGGGGTCTTCAGCGGCAGGATCACCGCGATAAGGCATCTTATCCCCTATCCAAAGGATGCTTTACACCACCCTACCTGATGCTTGGCATTGTACTAAGAAATCTAAGGCCTGAATGTTCAGTCAAGGAAATCCATATCATGAAGCACAGTAATTTTAATGCCACATAAGGTTTGGACCTCTGCAGTTCCTCTGAGAGTGTTGCCAAATTCTATGCACTGTATTCCTTAGAACTTGGCAAGCCTGATATGTAACTTTACTTTGTGGCTATGTTGCTTTGGTTCCTGTTTTTTTTTATAATACTTTACCACTCACACGTGATCAAAGAAGAGCTAGGGTGTAAGATATTTCATGTTACATAGTAACATAGTTCATAAGGTTGAAAAAAGTCCAGAGTCCTTCTAGTTCAACCTATATCCCTAATGAGTCCCTACTGAGTTGATCAAGCGGAAGACAAAAACCCTTGTACTCGAGGTAAAAATTCCTTCCTGACTCCAAATATGGCATCAGAATAAATCCCTGGATCAACGTTCTGTCCCTATAAATCTAGTATACATAACCAGCAATGTTATTATTCTCCAAAAATGCATCCAGACCCCTTTTAAATTCTCCTCATGAACTCACTTGTTGCAGCAATAGTGTTGTATTAGATTTTTAGAATTCTAATAGCGCTTTTGAATGGCCCATGTTTTTTTGTAAAGGTAGACTGCATTGGCAGTGGCTAGATTTCATACATCTGTGGCAATGGGACTAAATGAAAAACCTTAGTTTAATGGTTAAAAGCTGTTTAGTGTACATGGATACAGTAGAGAACATTCATGATGGCCATCTTGGTTACCCAAACAGATTTCATTAAGAAACAAAACAGTTTTAGAAGTAGCAGACAGGACTACACCAATCCCCCCATTCCTCTTTACTTTCAATCAACAGTAGTGATTCCCTTTAGAGGCATTTTGTTCAATGCAGTCATGTCTCATAACTCCCAGGATTGTATAATACATCTGTGCTTTATTTCATTAAAATAGCAACATGTGTCAGCTCCCGGCTAATATGTCAAAGTCTGTTGACCATCATTGCACACAGTACAAGGCGCTCCCCCTGGACAACCTAAAATAATGAGGTCTTCAAGGTGGTAAACATTGAATGCAAGCCCAACATTTCTCCTAACTCTGATATGTCATAGAAAATCTAGGAATTCTGCAGACAGGGTCAAGAGGAAAAGAGACGTACAGCAAGCCATAAAAGTGCTCTTATCTGTTTCTGGAAAAACTAGCTAAAAGGATAGAGAAACCATTATAGCTCCCCCAGCAGTTGTCACTTAGATTTCCTATAATCTTGAATTGTTGTTTGACAAAATATACAGATAGATTATAACTAAAAAGTCTGAAAAATTGGTGGGGTGACCCCAATGGGAGCAAGAGTAGCAGCCATGTCACCCAGTTTTAACCTTAAAACAGATGTCTACAGATGAGTAACATTCCCTTCTGGGAGAGATTCTGGCTTGGCTGTTAAATACTCAGTCTTGTCCTTAGGCTGTTAGGGAAGTTACTGTACTTCCAATGGGTAGCATCAGAGGGCAAGCTCTATTTCTTCTGGGAGAGAGCTACTTTGTATATTTGTTTTCCCAGTGAAAGAGGAACAGCCTATAAATGCTCTCCTCCATGAGAAATATTAACCCTTTAGTCAGATAATAAAGATCTCTCTGCTAACTAACTAGCCAGCTCCCAATTCTGTCCTGACGAGGGGCAACAACCCTGAATCAGCTGTCTACAGTTGGTACCCATTCTGTTAGGAAGTACCAGTTAAAGGAAGAATTTAAACCTGACCTTACAAGCTTATTAGAGCCAAGGACTTGAAAAAGTTTATTCCAGAGCTCCCTCCTACGACTGCAGTAACTATTCAGACTACTTTGGCATCTGCAAGACTGATCAATATCATGGATAGCTATGCAGGGGAGACTGCTTCTTGATGTATGCCCTCAACATGTGCAAAACAAAGTACTGCACAAGGTGCCCATTCATGAATGAAACAGTGTTGCACCTCTTTTAAGACTGCTTCTTTTCACTGGCTCTGTCGGACAACCTGGAACATGAACTCATACCACTTGGTGCTAGCATCCATACTGTGGAAGCAATACAGGAAGGAGCCCTGCCACCTTGTTACCTGTTTAAGGATGCTACATGGCTGTCCAGATGCCACCTCTTTTTAAGAAAGAAAAGAAAGTCCATGGTACCTTCTTTTACAGAATCTAAGCTAAGGAGATTTGCTCTTTATCAGACATCTGCTTTTTATAGAGGTCAATGATCTCCTGAAAATAATCTCATTAACAATGATTGGATTATCTAAAAAGCAAAGGGGGAGCATTGCATAGAGTAATATAGTCTGTGCAAATGTTGCTATAAAGTGCATTTAAGGGATACGCTTACCCCAAATGGATGTGTACCCGATACAAAGTCATGGCAAAGCACATAGAGATATTGGTCGTTCTGCAGCCATTCCACTCGACAGGAACAAAGTGTAGTTTGATCTTGCTTCAGGGAGGTGTGGATAATTGCGGCGGGTGGTATTCTACATATTTCTGGATGTTTTAGATTGTAATAGCTCTTTAGGCTGTATAGGAGTGTATACAATAATGCAAACAAAGTAAGTCATTTGCTTGCAGCCATGGCAAGCAGCCAGGCTGAACCAATTTGACAAGTCATGCCTTCATTCAGCACACAACAGTTTTATGATAAAGCTTGTCCAGAGATCAAGTGTGAGCTATTCTTAAAACGTGATGACATGGAATGCTAATCCTGCTGGGAAATGTGCCATATCTCTCCTCCGCATCTCAAGAAATACATATGCATTCGAGCCTGTTATTTTCCTAGTCAGACTAACTGATCAATAATTTGGAAATTAGACCCCTTAATAGAAACTGAAGTTAATCTCCTTTTGCTTTGTAAGGGTGTTCATTTTAATAAGATTATATTTTCTATAAACCTATTCATGCCATGGGTTGTAGGCGTTATCAGTTCATGGGGAGATTGTAGTACAGGCTAGCCGGATGTGGCAGTTCCTTGGGGTAGATGATGATAATTTCATATTGCTGTGGGTGGTGTGGTTAACCTGATGTTTACCTGTGTGCTCAAGTTATATTTTTGTCAAAGGTCTTGTTTCCTTAGTGGAAAGAACAGGAAGAATAATTTAAGACACTTGTGTGATGTGAAAACAACTGGAAACGTTACTGAATATGATTTGAAAATCCATGCAAGATGCAATATTTTTAGCACAGAGTGGAATGTTACACCTTTTTAGGCAGATAAGAAGTCGATCACTATCCCTTTTAGGCTAAGTTTCTACTTGTTTTTTTGTCCTGCGTTTTTTGGTTTGAAAAATTGCATGAAAAAATGGCTGAAAAAACGCCAGTGCAATTTCCTGCATCTGGTGTTTTTTATTTCATTTGTGTGGAAATTGCACCTTGGCAGCTTTTTTAGTACCCAAAATTTGTTGAGTACCAAAAAAAAAAAAAAAGGATGGAGTAGTGATGGAAAAAATGTTATTTAACAAAATGTATATATTTTCTAACAGCATTTTTATTATTTTTCAATAAAGTGTGTGTGATTCACATTTTTTTCTCAATTTTTTTTTTTTTGTAGTACTACTACTCCCAGCATGGAACAGACTGTTCCATCATGGGAGTAGTAGTACTTGTACTAATAGACATATCTCCCCAGAGATGCCACCCGATGCGATCGTCCGTAATATAGCAGAGATGCAGAGCGGCTCTATACAGCGCTCGCATCCCTGTACTATACTCTGGCCAGTGATGTGAATAGAACATCACTCATTCATATTTTCCGCCCATAGTGGGTATTGGCCAGATGGTTGCAGCCAATCACCGCTCTCTGAGGGAAATATGAATTAGTGAGTGGCTGGATGGAGTACAGAGCAGAGATGCAAGCACAGGAGAAAGCCGCTCTGCATCTCTGCTATAGACAGGACGATCGAAGCGGGTGTCAGTAGGGATACCCGCTGTGATCTGTTCTTTCCTGAAGGTACTACTACTCCCAACATGGAGCACACTCTGCTCCATGCTGGGAGCTGAAGTACCTGCATTAATAGACAGATCGCAGAAAGTGTAACTTCTGACACCTGTTGCGATCTGTCTATTAATGCAGGTACTACAGAGTGTGCTCGCTGTGATTCTTCTGTATAATGTAAAGATGCGGGCGGCCGCTCTTCTATGGTCCCCTGCACTGACATATATATACACATATTCCTATTTCCCACAGAGAGCTGTGATTGGCTGGAACCATCTGGCCAATCACAGCTCTCTGCGGGAAATATGAATAGGTGTATATATACAGCAGTGCAGGGGACCATAGAAGAGCGGCTGGCCACATCTATACATTATACAGGAGGATCGCAATGGGTGATCTGTCAATTAGTACCGGTACTACTACTCCCATCATGGAACAGTGGGTTCCATGCTGGGAGTAGTAGTACTACCTTCAAAAATAAAATAAAAAGTCGAAAACATACACACACTACATTTTTATTATTGCCGACTACATTTTTAGGTGCCTGCCCACCCACATTAATGAATCCCTGTTTTAAAAATTAATAAAAATTTTGTTATAAAAAATTAAATTTCGTTAGATACAATTTTTTCCTTTACTACTGTATCTTTTTTATTTTTATTTTTTAATGGTACCCTACAAAATGTTATTAAAAAAGGTATCTCCATCACTTTTTTGGATCGCTAAAAAGTTCAAAAAAGAATAAAAACACCTGAAAAAACGCCAAAGTTAAAACCCACATATTGTTTATCTTGGCGTATTTTCACTCCCATAGACTTAAAAAGCCAAATTGAAAAGTGCCAAGTGGAATAAGAATTTTGTGATTTCTCATTGATTTACAGCTAACATCTGCCAGCAGCGTTTTTTGGCTGAAAAAATGCCATGCGGCAGAATTGGCGTTCCCCCCCCCCCCCCCCCAAAATAAATAAAGTAGAAACTTAGCCTAAGAGTGGTGGGCTTGTTGCACATTTAATTGAGATTACTAGTGAAAAGAAATTGTAGACCGGATTCAGACCAATTAGTTCAAAGAGACAGATCCGGGAATTGCAGTGATCGCTATACTGATTTTTAAGGATTTTTCACAATAGGTTGTCTCTAGTTCACGATGTGAAGACATTTTGCTAAATTTTTCAGCTCCAAGAAAGAATATCACTTAACTATAAGGAAGAGAAAGCTAAACAAGAACCTCCCTATATATACAATGTCTTTAGTGACCTACAGTCAGAGTTAGTGCTGTGGGGCCCAATATTTCCCAGTAGTTCTTTAGCATAAACTCTGCATGTTAGGCATTGTGAGTAAAAGTTTCAGTATTTGTACCACAGTAAGTCAACCTCTGTAGATGTTGCTTGGACAAAAGCCAGACTTACACAAAGGGTTTGGGTCCAGCCCTCTGGGGCAATGCGGTTGGACTACAGACAGTTGCCAAAGGCTTTTGCATAGAATCCAGGCTAGGGATTATATATATATATATATATATATATATATATATATATATATATATATTGTAACTAGAGACAAGCAAGCAGAGTCTGGTCTCCCTGAGCACTTTTCTCACTGAACTTCGGAACAGTTGCAGGCTCAGATCTTGGGAACCTGTCAACAGCAGTAATAATAGGAGGACGGATGAGGAACACGTGTAAGCCTATTAAGGCTGTGCTTGTGGGAGGGGTGAGAGAGTACTTAATTCCCCCAAATACAGGTCAGGGTGTGTAGGACGTTGGCGACAGATGGGCGGCAGCTTGTTCCTGTATCCGGTCCCAGGCATTTGATTCTCCTGCCAGTTTTTGGAAGCTCCGGCCGCGCCGCACAGGCCCGGGAGCTCACTATCTAATAGTTGCGTAAAGGGGAGGGTAGTCCTGGCATCTCGCAGCCCAGTCTGCTGCCTCATGCTGGGATGCTTGGGTGCCCGCCACCCACCCGGTAAGGTATCAGTTTAACTTCAATTTGGAGGCCACCAATGAGGCACTGCTTCTTGTGCAGGTACAAATGCGTGGCGGTGGGCGGCCTTGGGCCGTAATGGTAATTGGTATGTTTGGCCTGGATGCTGGGGGCAGGGGTTTTTTGGTTGAAAGGGACTCAGCTGTGGAGGTATCCTGTTGCTCTGGCAGTGGTCGTAGGGGTAGTATACTATGCCCGGTTTGTTGTCAAGTGTTCCCAGAGAGATTAATAAAAACCGCTACTCCACATGTCAGGCTTTCACTAAGATAGTATCCAAATGCTAATATACTATCCATTCCGAGTCACTACAACATATTGACTCATGTGGGACAGATGCTACTGAGCGTGCGTACACTTCATCAAAACATTTATCCCGCATATGCACCATACACGTTATTATGTCACGCAGCAGGTTACATGTTTTGGTTATTAATGATATGTATACATAAGGTTTGTCATGGCATTATTGTGCTGGCAAAGGCTCTGGTTCAGCCTCAAACGGTTATTTGCACGTACGGCTAACCTCAATCATTACAATTGAGCCTTGAGATATGCAGCAGGAGCATATCTCAACGCACAACGATCATTATGACCAACTATCGGCCACAATTTAGCGTTACATTTGTTTTCCCGAACTGGTGATGTAATTTTATATACACAGATTTACAACCTTATTTTAGTTATTTCATGTACACGCTCCCATGGTTTTATGTCATATTATACTCCTATAGTGGTTATTTCAGGTATACACTCCCATAGTTGTTATGTCATGTATACGCTCCCATAGTTGTTATGTCATGTATACACTCCCATAGTTGTTATGACATGTATATGCTCCCATAGTTGTTAGGTCATGCATGTGCTCTGTGAGAAGATGAGATGCATGGGCGATATGTGTCACCAAGGCTCCTGGCCTTGGTGAAGTAAGAGCTGGAATTCATTCAGTGTCTGTGCTGCAAAGCAGACTGGCACTATGGCCGTGGATGGCTGGAAGGACAATTTGGGACAGCTCTTACTGGGAATGACCAAGTGCAGGGTGGGGGTCATTCTCTATAATCCAGGCCGCCTTTTGTTGGCCTTAAAGGCAACCTGTTTCACCAGCTGGGGGGGATTTTCTAGTTGCAGCTCACACTGCCAGAGAAAGCTGAAAGTGGAGTTCTTCCCTGCACTTTCTCCAAGGCTGGAAGCTGGTGAACAGCCTGCCAGGAGGCCTGGAAAAGACTTGTTTGGTGCTGCACAGCACAAACTCAGGTGTGAACAAACACCTAAGCAATACAGGTGGACTTTAGTTTTGTTTTCCTTTGTTCTGCGTTTAAAGACTGTTTGCTGTGTGCCAAGTGTGAATAAAACACTGAACTTTGCTTTAAAAAGTACTGTTTCCTTTGCTTCTATACTGCAACCGCGCCTATCTGCAAGAGAAAGTCATCACATTTGGTGGAGGATGCGGGCAATGCAGTGAGGACAGCGGTTAAATAGCAGTATGCTGTTGCCAAGAGCCGCTGGAGTTGTTGCCAGGGGCAAGGAACCTACCAACAAGTGACAGTCAGTCCGGCGGGTGTATTTATCCAGTGTCTGCACTGATCCAGAGTCTGCAGTGTTTCCAAAATGAAGGTGGCTCTAAAAGCACTCATGGAGGCCAACTTGCAACAGCTGGAGTCCACCAAGCAACAGCAAGAGACCAACAAGCTCCAGCAGGGGACCAACCAGCTTCTGTTACAGCACATAATGGCGCTACAAGCTGCAACAACAACCCGGACTAACCCGGATGCCAGGAAGGCTGTGAGGATGGCAATCCCCAAGATGACACCCTCAGATGACATCGAGACCTACCTGGCGGTCTTCGAGAAGGTGGTCACGAGGGAGAGGTTACCCCGAGAACTCTGGGCTGAAGTAATTGCCCCGTTCTTGACATCGGGGTCCCAGAAGGCGTACTTTGACTTGCCCGATGACCAGGCTGCTGATTATCACATCATTAAGGGTGAGATCCTGGCAAGACTGGGGTAAATGTGTGGTTCCGGGCCCAGCGAGTATGACAGTGGGAATATAAGCCGGCCCTGCCTTACTCCCTCCAGATCTGGATAGGCCAGGCATCCCCTAGCAATGCTCTGGAGATGGTTGACCTTGTAGAAAGGTATGAGGCCACCGTGAAATTGCAGGAAGGAGCTGTTAAACCCAGGAGGTCCCCACTCTTGCTCAGGCAGCTGGAAAGCCCTAAAAGCCCTGTCCCATTGCTATGTTGGGGGTGTCAGGAGCCGGGACATGTAAGGGCTAACTGTACCCATAGGGAGGAACAGATGGACACCAATTATACTCTCCTCCCGTCCTTGTATGCTCAGAGACTGTGTGCCACCAGTGTCCCAAGGGCAGGAGACTCGGGTCACCTCTGCCACGTGAAAGTGGGAGGTAGTGTTGTGGAGGCATTAATAGACTCAGGAAATATGGTAACCCTAGTGAGGTCCAACCTGGTGAAGCCCACGGAGTACATGGGCCGACAGGCGGGAGTGTTATGCATACAAGGTGACTTAAAGGACTATCCAACCGTCTTGGTGACTTTGTCAACAGCAACTGGCTGCTGGACTCATGAGGTAGCCATTGCCACAAAATTGCCGTATGAATTAATTATTGGGAGAGACTTTGCAGGGTTCATGTCTCTGTGGCCCCAGACAAGAGTTCCTCATACCTGCGAGGCAGGGGTGTCCCCAATAGACTGGCCCTACTCAGGGGTGAACCCGAAACCCTGGGAACCCGAGTCAGAAACAACGGATCGCTATGGATCTGGTAGGTCCATTGCCAAAATCTGCTAGTGGGCACCAACATATCCTGGTAGTCCTGGACTATGTGACTCGGAATCCCGAGGCGCTACCTCTGGGACATACCTCGGTCAAACTTATAGCTAAGGAGCTAATGGAGTTGTTTTCCCGAGTGGGCTTACCTAAAGAGGTATTGACTGACCAGGGTACCCCGTTTATGTCAAAGGTAATGAAGGAGCTCAGTAGGTTACTGCAGATAAAACAGCTATGGACCTCCATGTATCATCCGCAGACAGACGGCTTGGTAGAAAGGTTTAACTAAGCATAAAAAAATATGTTAAAGCAGGTGGTGGCTAGAGATGGGAAAAATTGGGATCTTTTGCTGCCCTATCTCATGTTCACAGTGCGAGAAGTGCCCCAGGCTTCTACTGGGTTCTCGCCCTTTGAACTGCGATACGGCAGACATCCACGTGGTCTGTTAGACATAGCTAAAGAGGCATGGGAACAACAGCCCACTCCACACAAAAGTGTAGTTGAGTATGTCACTCAGTTGCAGGGAACATATGGAGGCAGCGTCAGGCTTGGGTTCGGAATTTTAACCCAGGAGATCGCGTTATGGTTTTGGTACCAACAGTCGACAGTAAATTTCTGGCTAGATGGCAGGGACCCTACGAAGTGATTGAAAAGGTAGGGGAGGTGACGTACAGGGTACACCAGACCGGGCAAAGGAAGCCAGAGCAAGTGTACCATGTCAACTTGTTGAAACCTTGGATAGATAGAGAGACTAGTGTGGATGACAGCCCCCGGCCAGGTTTGTTAGGGGTGGAGTTTCCCGTCTCTCAGACTGATGCGAGGGAAGCAGTTGTCACAGTGATAATTGCTGACAGCTTTTCCCCTGCACAGACTCAGGGGGCCAGGGAGTTCGTCAGTAGGAATACCAATGTGTTCTCAGACCTTCCTGGATGTACTTCTGTTATCCGCCATGACATTGTCACTGAACCCCAGGTAAAAATGCGGTTCAAACTAGGGATGCACTGATATATCGGCGGCCGTTACATATCGGCCGAAAATAGCTATTTTGGGGAAATGCCGAAGCAACAAAAAATGTGCCAATAATGACCCACCTCCCCTGCCCGCCCACACCACAAGTTACAAACACTGCCAGTGGCAGAGGCATAGCGTGGGGGGTGCAGGGGGGGGCGGCCGCACCGGACACAACATCTGGGGGGGGCGCGCTCTCCGGGATAGGAATACTTCGTTTTATGTGCCCGGGCCGGCTCCCGTGTGTGGCTGCAGGCGGGGGCCGACCAGAGCATATAAAGACTAATACTGTATACTAAAAACCAGGGGGCCTCCAGCTGTTGTGAAACTACAACTCCCAGCATGCCCGGATCGGCAAAGTCTGCCTAATATTGTCCGAGCTGCCTAATATTGTTGGGGGGAACTGCCGAATATTGTGGGGGGAGCTGCCTACAAATGTGGGGGGAGCTGCCTAATATTGTTGGGGTAGCTGCCTAATATTGTGGGGGAACTGCCTACTATTGTGGGGAACCTGCCTACTATTGCGGGGGAACTGCTGACCTAATGTGGGGGGGAGCTGCCTACAAATGTGGGGGGAGCTGCTTAATATTGTTGGGGGGAGCTGCCTAATATTGTTTGGGGGAGCTGCCTAATATTGTGGGGGAACTGCCTACTATTGTGGGGAACCTGCCTATTATTGTGGGGGAAATGCTGACCTAATGTGGGGGAGCTGCCTACTATTGTGGGGGAGCTGCCTACTATTGTTGGGGAGCTGCCTATTAATGTGGGGGAGCTGCCTACTATTGTGGGGGAGCTGCCTACTATTGTGGGGGAGCTGCCTATTAATGTGGGGGAACTCCCGATCTAATGTGGGGGAGCTGGCAATCTAATGTGGGGGAATCTAATCTAATGAGCGGAGCGCTGCATTTTATCAGAAGACGGGGAGAAGTCATTTTCGGTATCGGTTTCGTCCGGACATTTTTTTTTATTTCGGTTTCGTTTCGGTTCTGAAATTTCCATTTCGGTGCACCTCTAGTTGAAACCATACCGGGTACCTGAGTCGCAGCAACAAGCCATCTCGGAAGAAGTACAGTAGATGTTAAAACTGGATGTCATCGAGGAATCAAAGAGTAAGTGGGCCAGTCCGATAGTCTTAATACCCAAGCCAAATGGTACGTTGCGGTTCTGTAACGATTTCTGCAAACTTAATGAGGTGTCCAAGTTTGATGCATATCCCATGCCCTGAGTTGATGAGCTTATTGAAAGACTAGGACAGGCTCAGTATTTTTCTGTTTTGGACCTCACCAAAGGGTACTGGCAGGTGCCCTTGATGGAGGCTGCCAAAGAGAAAACGGCCTTTGTCACACCAGAAGGTTTATTTTAGTACAAGGTGTTACCCTTTGGTTTACATGGGGCTCCTGCTATGTTCCAAAGGCTAATGGATATTGTACTTAGGCCACATCGTCTGTATGCCTCAGCTTATCTGGACGATATCATCATTCACCGTACAGACTGGGAAAGTAACCTTCCAAAAGTACAGGCAGTGGTAGAGTACCGGGTTAACTGCTAACCCCAAAAAATGTGCCATAGGATTGGAAGAGACCAAATACTTGGGGTATGTCATTGGGCGTGGAGTTGTCAAACCCCAGGTAAACAAGATAGAGGCCATCCGGAATTGGCCCCGACCTGCCACTACCCGACAGGTGAAGTCGTTCCTAGGAATGGTGGGTTACTATATGAGGTTCATTCTCCATTTTGCTACAGTGGCTGTGCCCTTAACAGACCTCCTGAAGGGACACAAGTCCGTCATGGTGCATTGGAACGAACAGGCAGAGCAAGCGTTTTCTGCTTTGAAGTAGGCCTTATGTGGGTCTCCTGTGCTGGTGACACCCAACTTTAAAAGGGAATTTGTGGTACAGACCGATGCCTCTGAGGTAGGTCTCGGTGCTGTACTCTCCCAGGAAGTCAACAGTGAAGAGCATCCCGTTGTCTTACTTAGCCGTAAACTGACCCCGGCCGAGACCATGTATAGTATATTGGAGAGAGAGTGCCTGGCCATTAAGTGGGAACTCGAGTCCTTCCGCTATTATCTCTTAGGCAGGAAGTTTTGTCTTGTGACAGATCATCCCCCCCCCCCCTTAAGTGGATGTGCCAGGCCAAGGACAAGAATGCTAGGGTCACCAGGTGGTTTCTGTCACAACAGAATTTCAAGTTCAAGGTGGAACACAGAGCGGGTCCTTTGCTAGGCATTGCCAATGCCCTGTCACGAGTCCACTGTTGCACAAGTGTTCACCCCCTCGGGCTTGAACAAAGGGGGGTTTGTGAGAAGGTGAAAGGCATCGTGGTGGATGGGCAATATGTGTCTCAAAGGATCCTGGCCTTGGTGAAGTAAGAGCCGGTATTTATTCAGTGTCTGTGCTGCGATGCAGACTGACACTATGGCCGTAGTATGGCAGTGGTTATTTCATATATACGCTCCCATAGTATTCATATCATGTATACACTCGTATAGCGGTCATTTATGTATACGCTCCCATATTGGTTATTTTATGTATAGGCTCCAATAGTGGTTATTTGATGTATATGCTCCAATAGTAGTCATTTCATGTATACACTCATATAGTGGTAATTTTATTTATACGCTCGCTAGTGGTCATTTCAGGCATTCGCTTGCATACTGGTCATTCATGTATATGCTCGCTAGTGGTCATTTCAGGCATACGCTTGCATACTGGTCATTCATGTATTTGCTCGCTAGTGGTCATTTCAGGCATACGCTTGCATACTGGTCATTCATGTATACGCTCACATAGTGGTCATTTCATGTATACGTTCACAAAGTGGTAAATTCATGTACACACCCGCATTGTAGTCATTTCATGTATACGTTCGCATAATGGTAATTTCAGGATTACGCTCGCATAGTGGTCATTTCATGTATACGTTCAAACAGTGGTCATTTCATGTACTCACCTGCATAGTGGTCATTTCATGCATACGTTAACATAGTAGTCATTTCATGTATAGGTTCACATAGCGGTCATTTCATTTATACGTTCACATAATGGTCATTTCATCTATAATGTTCACACAGTGGTCATTTCACATATGCGTTCACATAGTGGTTATTTTATTTATACGTTCACATAGTGGTCATTTCATGTATAACGTTCACACAGTGGTCATTTCATGTATAACGTTCACATAGTGGTCATTTCATGTATACGTTCACATAGCGGTCATTTCATTTATACGTTCACATAGTGGTCATTTCATGTATAACGTTCACATAGTGGTCATTTCATGTATACGTTCACATAGTGGTCATTTCATTTATACGTTCACATAGTGGTCATTTCATGTATAATGTTCACATAGTGGTCATTTCATGTATACGTTCACATAGTGGGCATTTCATGTAGATGTTCACATAGTAGTCATTTCATGTATACGTTCACCTAGTGGTCATTTTATGTATACGTTCGCATAGTGGTCATTTCATGTATACGTTCACCTAGTGGTCATTTTATGTATACTTTCGCATAGTGGTCATTCCATGTATACGTTCGTATAGTGGTAATTTCATGTATACGTTTGCATAGTGGTCATTTTATGTATACGTTCGCATAGTGGTCTTATGTATATGTTCGCATAGTGGCAATTTCATTTATACGTTCGCATAGTGGCCATTTCAGGTATACATTCACATAGTGGTCATTTCATGTATACATTCACATAGTGGTAATTTCATGCATATTTTCACATAGTGGTCTTTTTATGTATACGTTCACAAACTGGTCATTCGTGTATACGCTCGCTTAGTGGTCATTTCATGTATACGTTCACACAGTGATAATTTCATGTAAACACCTACAGAGTTGCCATTTCATGTATACGTTCACATAGTGGTAATTTCATGTATACGTCCGCATAGTGGTCATTTCATGTATCCGTTCGCATACTGGTCATTTAATGTATATGTTCACATAGTGGTCCTTTCATGTATACATTCACATAGAGGTCATTTCATGAATACGTTTGCATAGTGGTCTTATGTATATGTTCGCATTGTGGCAATTTCATGTATACGTTCGCATTGTGGCCATGTCAGGTATACATTCTCATGGTGGTCATTTCATGTATACATTCACATAGTGGTAATTTCATGGAAACGTTCGCATAGTGGTCATTTCATGTATACGTTCGCAGAGTGGTCATTTCATGTATACGTTCACATAGTGGTCATTTCATGTATACATTCACATAGAGGTCATTTCATGTATACATTCGCATAGTGGTCTTATGTATACGTTCGTATAGTGGCAATTTCATGTATAGGTTCCCATAGTGGCCATTTCAGGTATACATTCACATAGTGGTCATTTCATGTATACATTCACATAGTGGTCATTTCATGCATACGTTCACATAGTGGTCATTTCGTGTACACGTTCACATAGTGGTCTTTTTAGGTATACGTTCACACAGTGATAATTTCATGTATACACCTGCAGAGTGGCCATTTCATGTATACGTTCACATAGTGGTAATTTCATGTATACGTTCACATAGTGGTCATTTCATCAATACGTTTGCATAGTGGTCATTTCATACTTTCACATAGTGGTCATTTCATACTTTCACATAGTGATCATTTCATGAATATGCCCGCATACTGGTCAGTCATAGTTACATAGTTAGTATGGTTGAAAAAAGACATACGTCCATCAAGTCCAAACAGGTCATGTTATGGGTGTCTTTATGGCAGTCATTTCATATAATATAGTCGTCACATATACGGCTTCATAGCAGTCATCTCATGTCTCTTTATAGTTGTTGTGAAAGTTATCAGGTGCATTGCTGTTAGGTCAGCATTCCAGATTTCTTTTACACGGAAGGTCATATTGTGTCACTATTAAGACTGATGGCAGAGGTTTGCTGTGATTAATTTCTCAGTTAATCAAGTGTTACCGACATTTGCTGAGCCTAAATATATATTTAATTGATTGCTTACCTACGGTACCTGACAAATTTTCAGGGGCACGCAGTATGTGTAGTTGTCAGGTAACTTACAAGGAGATTATAACAGTAGTTCATGTATGGTAAGGTTGTATGTTATATATATATATATATATATATATATATATATATATATATAGGGCAAGTGGATAGGTTCAGACATAACTATTACTCATC
Organism: Hyla sarda; assembly: GCF_029499605.1. Taxonomy (NCBI): domain Eukaryota; kingdom Metazoa; phylum Chordata; class Amphibia; order Anura; family Hylidae; genus Hyla; species Hyla sarda. The sequence continues at coordinate 162,807,529 of NC_079194.1, read as the reverse complement.
AGGTTATCAGACACATCTTCAGGTGGGATGTGATTTCACAGTTATTGTTACTGAAATGTTTTCAGGGTAATAATACTGCAAAATTAGGTGGTTGCATCCCCACAGTACCTGACACGTTTTCAGGTGGGATGTATCTTGCACACTTATTGTTACTGACACATCTTCAGAGCAATAATACTTCATCATATAGATTCTTACATCCCCACGGTACCTGATTCGCATTCAGGTGGGATTTGACTTTAGACTTCCCTTTCACGTCTGCAGAGCAACAACGTTTTGACGTTCAGTTGGTTGTAGTCTCATGGTATCTGATGTATTTAGGTGGCGTGCAGTGTGTGAGGGAAGCCACATACTGGTTACTACAGCATATATATATATATATATATATATATATATATACTACACACTTTTATCATAGCATAGGTCATGCGGTTGGTTATAGCATGCATTCCACGCATACGTTCGTGATGGCAGGTATGTTATGCCATCAGGCAAAGGAAGCAGGGAGTGAGAATCGAAGATCCTCAGAACAAACGTGGTACTCCAAAAGCGCTCCTTTACAAGGTAATGATAACCATGGGTCTGGTGTTCGATAAAGTAATAAGTCCTTTATTCAGGCATAAGGATGCAGGGATAACGCGTTTTGAGGGGTGGAGACCCCCTCTTCGTCAGATCCAATACTGGGCTGGGATTGGCTCCCTTGCTTATTTATACATAAAAAACCCGCGAAACATTTGTGGCGGGTGTGTGTCTGACAAATTCAAAATATATACATGTAGAAAAGAGTTTTAAAATCGATCATATAACATTCATAAAAAAAGATTATGTCTCACAGAATGGATAGGAGAAAAAAATAAAAAATTTTCTCCTATCCATTCTGTGAGACATAATCTTTTTTTATGAATGTTATATGATCGATTTTAAAACTCTTTTCTACATGTATATATTTTGAATTTGTCAGACACACACCCGCCACAAATGTTTCGCGGGTTTTTTATGTATAAATAAGCAAGGGAGCCAATCCCAGCCCAGTATTGGATCTGACGAAGAGGGGGTCTCCACCCCTCGAAACGCGTTATCCCTGCATCCTTATGCCTGAATAAAGGACTTATTACTTTATCGAACACCAGACCCATGGTTATCATTACCTTGTAAAGGAGCGCTTTTGGAGCACCACGTTTGTTCTGAGGATCTTCGATTCTCACTCCCTGCTTCTACTGACCAGACGCCCAGGACCGGTTCGCGGGACGGTGAGGTGCCATCAGCCCTTTCAAGATCACATGTCCCTAGAGACCTGGGACTAAAGCAGATTACGGTGTTGTGCCTCGGACACAACACGCTCAGGTGAGCGCAATACCATTCTTTTTCACCGTTTCACCACTGCTCAAGCAGAATCATGGCACATTAGTGCGCTTTTTGTCTGTTTCTTTTTCTTACATATTCGAGTATCAGGCAAAGGAAGAGAGAGGTAGTATCAGGTAACTATAAAAGCAAGTATACTCAGTGATTTTTTGAGCTAGTGATTGTGTGTCTGTATACAAGAGTGTGAAGTTTACAAGTGAGTGTAAGTATAAAAGTGAGAGGGAATTAAAATTAAGGGAATGCTGTAAGAAGTATTGTGAGCATTGAGTGCATTTCTTTTTTTTTTTTTTCTTCTCTTTCTCTGTCTGGGAGGAATACAGGCGGAGAGGGGGTGGAGTAGTTCATTAATTAGCAGCTGATAAATTGCAGCTGTTTGCAGCCAGCTAGCCCTTTGTATTCACTTCCAAGCAGTGGAAGAGAGGTGGTGTCTGGTAACTACAAAAGCAAGTATACAAAGCGATTGTTTGAGTTAGTGATTGTGTGTCTGTATAAAAGAGTGTGAAGTATACAAGTTAATGTAAGTATAAAAGTGAGAGGGACTTAAAGTTAGGGGACTTTGAATTCAGGGAGTTTAATTGAAATATTTGATTGACATTTTTTTTTTTACTGTTAATTTTTGCAATCCCCAAATCTAGTGTGGCCTCCATTTTGGAAAAGGCAGTCCAGTGTGCATCTTGCACAATGTATGCAATCCTTGAACAGCAGTTTGAGGGTGCATATTGTTGTGTGAGATGCGTGCGAGTTGTTCATTTGGAAGCCCAGATCCTGGATCTAGAGGAGCAACTGGCAACACTGAGAAGCATTGACAACTTGGAGAGGAGTCTCCTGCTCACTGAGCAAGTACTCTCTGGGGTAGAGGTGGGGGAGGATAGTGGGACGGAGGTGTAGGACAGTCAGGCAGCTAGCTTGGTTACAGTTAGAAAATGGGGTAGAGGGGAAAGTGTCACAGAGGCTAGTCCTGAACTGACACACCCCAACAAGTTTGCCCGGTTGGCAGATGAGGGGGATGCCATTTCAGATCTAGCAGTACTGCAGCAGGACTCTGACCGCCGGGGGGGGGGGGGGGGGTCTGCTCCAGTAAGTAGTGAGGGAGGAGTGCAGGGCAGGCCAGACAGGTACTGGTAGTGGGGGACTCAATTATTAGGGGGACAGACTTATTAGGGCAATCTGTCACAAAGACAGGGTTCACCAAACAGTGTGTTGTCTTCCTGGCGCTCGAGTTCGGCACATTGCGGATCGGGTTGATAGGTTGCTGGGTGGGGCTGGAGAGGACCCAGCAATCACGGTACATATTGGCACCAATGACAAAGTAAGAGGTGTCCTTAATAATGATTTCAGGGACTTAGGCCCAAGTTTAAGGCAAGGACGTCCAAGGTAATATTGTCTGAAATATTACCAGTACCACGGGTTACACCAGAGAGGCAGCGGGAGATTAGGGAGGTAAACAAGTGGCTCAGAAGCTGGTGTAATAAGGAGGGTTTTGGTTCATGGAGAACTGGGCCGACTTCACTGTCGGATACCGGCTCTACCGTAGGGACAGGCTGCACCTCAATGGGGAGGGTGCAGCTGTGCTTGGGGAGAAGAAGGGTGGAGGAGTGTTTAAACTAGGGACTGGGGGGGCAGGGAAACTACAACGTAGAGGGGGAAGATAGTGTAGATAGAGAGGGGAGACTTATTAATATACCTGGGGGTGGAGCGGAGGGAGGGGATAGAATAGTTAATAGGGATAGGCTTCACAGGAAGAAAAAACATACACCTTTAAATTGCATGTTTACTAATGCCAGAAGTCTGACCAATAAAACAGAGGAACTGGAGTGGTTGATGTCTGAGGAGAATTATGAGATAGTGGGTATAACAGAGACTTGGTTGGACGATAGGTGTGACTGGGCGGTCAAAATACAGGGTTATAGTCTATTCAGGAAGGATCGGACAAAACGGAAAGGGAGAGGAGTCTGTCTTCATGTGAAATCGAGTCTGAATGCCGCACTGTGGGAGGTTATATGGGAGGGTAATGATTATGTGGAGTCATTATAGGTAAATAAAAAAATTCTAATAGGGGTTTGCTATAAGCCACCAAACATAATGGAAGAGCCAGAAGAGCAATTACTGAGGCAAATAAACAAGGCAGCAAATCTGAATGAGGTGATAATAATAGGGGACTTAAACTATCCTGATATAAACTGTGAGACTGAGTCCTGTGAATCTCATAAAGGAAACAGGTTTCTGACTATAACTTGTTCTTCAATAAGGTAATCTCTCGAGGGGCAACGAAAACAATGAACTTTAGAAAGGCAAAGTTTGATCAACTCAAAGAAGCCCTACAATATAAAATGGGATACTGTCCTCAAAAACAAGAATTCTGACACTAAATGGGAGACTTTTAAAAACATCTTAAATTCTCACTGTAAGATGTATATACCTTATGGGAATAAAAGGGTCAGTAATAAAAGAAAACCAATATGGATGAATAAAATGTTAAGGGGGCAATAAATGACAAAAATAAAGCATTTTAACTACTAAAACAGGACGGCAGTGAAGAAGCATTAAAAAGCTATAGAGAAAAATTTAAAATATGTAAAAAACAGAAAAAAGCCGCAAAAATAGAGACAGAAAGACTCATTGCCAAAGAGAGTAAAATTAACCCCAAAATGATTTTTAACTATATAAATAGCAAAAAGGTTAAAAAGGAAAGTTTAGGCCCTTTAAAAAATTATGTGGAAGAAATGATAAATGGGGATCAGGAAAAAGCAAATACATAAAAAAATTCTTCTCCGCTGTATTCACCGAGGAAATTGAATTGCCAGGTTAAATACAGCGAGATAAGATAAACTCTCCAGTACAGGTCACCTGTCTAACCCAGGAAGAAGTACAGTTCCGCCTACAAAAAATCAAAATAGACAAATCACCAGGTCCAGATGGCATTCACCCCTGTGTTCTAAAGGAATTAAGTAATGAAATAAACAGACTCCTATTTTTTTATATTCAGGGACTCTATAGTAACAGGGACTGTTCCCTAGGACTGTTGCATGGCAAATGTGGTGCCAATATTTAACCCCTTAAGGACTCAGACCATTTTGGCCTTAAGGACTCAGACAATTTAATTTTTACGTTTTCATTTTTTCCTCCTCGCCTTCTAAAAATCATAACTCTTTTATATTTTCATCCACAGACTAGTATGAGGGCTTGTTTTTTGCGCGACCAGTTGTCCTTTGTAATGACATCACTCATTATATCATAAAATGTATGGCGCAACCAAAAAACACTATTTTTGTGGGGAAATTAAAACGAAAAACGCAATTTTGCTAATTTTGGAAGGTTTTGTTTTCACGCCGTACAATTTATGGTAAAAATGACATGTGTTCTTTATTCTGAGGGTCAATACGATTAAAATGATACCCATTATTATATACTTTTATATTATTGTTGCGCTTAAAAAAAATCACAAACTTTTTAACCAAAAATAGTACGTTTATAATCCCTTTATTTTGATGACCTCTAACTTTTTTATTTTTCCGTATAAGTGGCGGTATGGGGGCTCATTTTTTGCGCCATGATCTGTACTTTTTTTTGATACCACATTTGCATATAAAAAACTTTTAATACATTTTTTATAATTTTTTTTAAAATAAAATGTATTAAAAAAGTAGGAATTTTGGACTTTTTTTACGGGATCATTAACATTTTATTTTAATAGTTCGGACATTTACGCACGCGGCGATACCAAATATGTCTATAAAAAATGTTTTTTACGCTTTTTGGGGGTAAAATAGGAAAAAACGGACGTTTTACTTTTTTATTGGGGGAGGGGATTTTTCACTTTTTTTTTACTTTTACTTTTAAATTTTTTTTACATTTTTTTTTACACTTGAATAGTCCCCATAGGGGACTATTCATAGCAATACCATGATTGCTAATACTGATCTGTTCAATGTATAGGACATAGAACAGATCAGTATTATCGGTCATCTCCTGCTCTGGTCTGCTCGATCACAGACCAGAGCAGGGGACGCTGGGAGGAAGGAGAGGGGACCTCCGTGCGGCGTTATGAATGATCGGATCCCCGCAGCAGCGCTGCGGGCGATCCGATTGTTCATTTAAATCGCGAACTGCCGCAGATGCCGGGATCTGTATTGATCCCGGCACCTGAGGGGTTAATGGCGGACGCCCGCGAGATCGCGGGCGTCGGCCATTGCCGGCGGGTCCCTGGCTGCGATCAGCAGCCGGGATCAGCCGCGCATGACACGGGCATCGCTCCGATGCCCGCGGTTATGCTCAGGACGTAAATGTACGTCCTGGTGCGTTAAGTACCACCTCACCAGGACGTACATTTACGTCCTGCGTCCTTAAGGGGTTAAAAAGGGGTCAAAAGGGGACCCTGGGAATTATAGGCCTGTTAGTTTAACCTCTGTTGTATGTAAATTGTTTGAGGGTTTTCTAAGAGATGCTATTTTGGAGTATCTTGATAAAAATAAATGTATGACTCCATATCAGCATGGATTTATGAGGGATCAGTCCTATCAAACTAACCTGATCAGCTTTTATGAGGAGGCGAGCTCCAGACTGAACCAGGGGGAATCACTTGATGTTGTATAGCTGGATTTTTCCAAAGATTTGATATGGTGCCGCATAAAAGATTGGTGCATAAAATGAGAAGGATTGGGCTGGGGGAAAATGTGTGTAAGTGGGTAAGTAACTGGCTCAGTGATAGGAAACAGAGGGTGGTTATTAATTGTACTTATTCTGATTTGGTGACTGTTAGTAGTGGGGTACCACAGGGGTCAGTCTTGGGTCCTGTTCTATTCATGTAAGGCAATGCACTTGGGGAAGAAAAATCCGGGCTGGGATTATGTATTAAATGGGAGAACACTTGGTATGACTGACATTGAAAAGGACTTAAGTTATTAAGACTGAGTCTTAGTTAATTATAAATTTAGCTATAGTGACCAGTGTCGGGCAGCTGCTGCCAAGGCAAATAAAATCATGGGGTGCATAAATAGGGGCATTGATGCCCACGACAAGGAAATAATTATATCGCTGTGCAAATCATTAGTCAGACCACACATAGAATACTGTGTACAGTACTGGGCACCAGTGTACAAGAAATATATAGTGGAGCTGGAGAGGATTCAAAGATGGGCAACCGGAGTAATACGGAGAATGGAAGGACTACAGTACCCAGAAAGATTATCAGAATTAGGGGTATTTAGTTTAGAAAAGAGAAGGCTTAGGGGATACCTAATAACTATGTATAAATATATCAGGGGACCTTACAGGGATCTCTCCCATGATCTATTTCTACCCAGGACTATCTCTATAACAAGGAATCATCCTCTATGTCTATAGGAAAGAAGGTTTCTACACCAGCACAGAAGGGGGTTCTTTACTGTAAGAGCAGCGAGACTGTGAAACTCTCTGCAAGAAGAGGTGGTTGTGGTGAACTCTGTAATATAATTTAAAAGGGGTCTGGATTTATTTTTGGAGAATAATAACATCACAGGTTATGGATTCTAGATTTATATCAACTCAGTACGGACTCATTAGGGTTATAGGTTGAACTTGATGGACTCTGGTCTTTTTTCAACCTTATGAACTATGTTACTATGCATGCGCATGTTATAGTATTTACGCATAGTACTGTGGCACATTCACAATGCAGTTGTTATTACAGGGTATCAACTTTGCATTAGGTTTTCAGCTTTTAGGCTGTCGTCATAGCCAAAGGTCACACTTCTCTTTCACATTTTGCTTCATCACTTTCATTTGGCTGCCACATTGGTATTTTGTTGGTGTCTCGTGTACTTAAGTATTGCAGTTTCCTGATAACTGTGCTTTGTTTCCCACGTTGTTAGGTCTGTCATGTTTAGGCTTTATGTAAGCAGTTTTGTTCCTATTATAGCTAGGTTGATGGTTTCAGGCTGTGGCGGCAGCACCTCTGTGCATTTCAGGACTCTACTTAATTTCACTATTCTTCACACATTTCATAGGGGTCACAACTTACTCTTCTTCTTTCAGGTCCCGTGTCTTCAGGCGGTCTCAGTCAAGTTTTCTTTTCTTCATTGTTCTTCTCACGTCCGGCATGTTAGGCTGTTAAGGATTTAGCAATTGTCCAGGGCATATGGTTGTTTGAGGCATGCGGTTTTAGCATTCGGTTGGGAAGTCGGTATTAGCATGTTGTTCTGTGCATGTTAGTGGTAGCAGCTATCTTTTGTATATGCTGTTGTACAAGTTCTGTAAATGTTATTGAGCAGGTTATGTATAGCTTGCATTCTAAGCAAGGTTAAGGTTATGCGCGAGTTGTTACAGCTTTAATATACTGCACCTGCATAGCGTTGATGCTGTTTTACACTGTACATATTATGAAGCCCGTATATTCTGTGGCAATATTATTGGTATATGGTGACAACAATTAGTCTGTGTGTATGTCAGGGCAATGTATTTCTCTGCATTTGGTCAAATGTTAGTAGGAGCATATGTTCCTGCTTTATGTCGGTACATACGATTATAGAATTTTTTGGGAAATACGGTTGTGGGCGATTTGTGCTTATGTTGTAGCATGTATTTGGTGCATATGTTCATAGTGGAAGTACTGCGTAGGTTGGTGTTACTGTCACGTTATCAGAGAAATAACATCTCGATCCTTAGGTACATGCATACCAGTCATGCCTGCTATGTCTGCAGGGGGTTTCGCCACACATTATTGTTATGTTTTCAGAGCAATAACCTTACGACACTTAGGTGGTTCTACCTGCCAGGCCTGCCACGTCTGGCCTAGAGAGCTGTTGTTACTGAAACACATTTCAGAGCAACAACATTCGTGACACACAGGTGCTTGTTCACCCATTATGCCTGCCACGTCTGCAGAGGGGTGCGCTGCGTTTTTACTGTCATTGGCATGTCTTCAGTCCAATAATATCATGGTTTATAAGTTATAGTATACCCATTGTGCCTGCCATGTCTGCAGGGGGATGCAGTGCGTATTTATTTTTTCTGACATATCTTCAGAGCATTAGCATCGTTGGCAGGCGGTGGTGGGGAGTCAAAGGTTATCGTTTGGGTTTTTGGCCCTTTATAGATGGGCCCTTGCCAGAGGCTATAGGATATAGGGAAAGAAAAGGGGGAGACAGAGATGGCGCTATATAGTGCCAATTATCTGTGATTTTAGCGTAAAATAGGTGTAAAGCTAGGAGAACTGTTCACCTTTGAAGGTTGCCCTGAATGCATTTGCAACACTGTTAAGCGTATTGAACAGGTTCCTTAGGCTGGTACATCGGGAGCAGCTGGCCGTCAGTCCGGTCGAGGACGGTTGACAATGCAGGGATACAGATGCGGAAGGTGGGAATCCTGGCAGGGGTTCCCTTTGGCTTCCAGTAAATAACCGACTTTGGCACTTAGAGCGCTACACCGGCGGTGTGATGACACGGGAGTCGGGTGTAGCTTTGTATTTAACTTTTTATTAAGTTCATAAAAAGCGGTCTTGCATAAAGGACTACGCATTTCGGAGGGTGTCCCTCCTTCCTCAGGTACAAGTTCAACCCATCTATATCAACCCAGTAGGGACTCATTAGGGTTATAGGTTGAACTTGATGGACTCTGGTCTTTTTTTCAACCTTATGAACTATGTTACTATGCATGCGCATGTTATAATATTTACGCATATGGTTTGCTGTGGCACTTTCACGATGCAGTCGTTATTACAACTTTGCATTAGGTTTTCAGCTTTTAGGCTGTCGTCATAGCCGAAGGTCACAATTCTCTTTCACGTTTTGGTTCGTCACTTTCATTAGGCTGCCACATTGGTATTTTGTTGGTGTCTCGTGTACTTAGGTATTGCAGTTTCATGATAGCTGTGCTCTGTTTCCCACGTTTTCAGCTCTGTCATGTTTAGGCTTTATGTAAGCAGTTTTGTTCCTATTATAGCTAGGTTGATGGTTTCAGGTTGTGGCGGTAGTGCCTCTGTGCATTTTATGTCTGAGTGTTCAGGACTCTACTTAATTTCAGTATTCTTCACATGTTTCATAAGGATCACAACTCTACTCTTTTCTTTCAGGTCCCATGTCTTCAGGCGGTCTCAGTCAGGTTTTCTTTTCGTCACTGTTCTTCTCACGTCCGGCATGTTAGGCTGTTAAGGGTTTAGCAATTGTCCAGGGCATATGGTTGTTTGAGGCATGCGGTTTTAGCATTTGGTTGGAAAGTCGGTATTAGCATGTTGTTCTGTGCATGTTAGTGGTAGCAGCTATCTTTTGAATATGCTGTAGTGTAAGTTCTGTGAATGTTATTGTTCAGGTAATGTATAGCTTGCATTCTGGGCAAGGTTAAGGTTATGCGCGAGTTGTTACAGCTTTAAGATGCTGCACGTGCATAGCATGCTGCAGGGGGATGCACTGTGTATTTATTGTTTCTGACACATCTTCAGAGCATTAGCATCGTTGGCAGGCGGTGGTAGGGAGTCAAAGGTTATCCTTTGGGTTTTTGGCCCTTTATGGATGGGCCCTTGCAAGAGGTTATGGCTCACTATAAAATAACATGTGTAGTTGTATCAATCTTACAGGTACGAATACAGCCTTGATAGCCAGTCAAGCGGATGTAACATGGGTATATGTACATCATTGCACCTCAAGGCAAGGTGTACGTCACTATGAGGTTCCTGGTTTTCTGCTATGCTGAAGCAGATTTCTTCTAAGGTCTGGTGTTCTGGCGAGGTAAGTGATAATTGGTTTCTTGATTAATGCCAGCTTTTTTGGCCCTCTATAGACATGCCCACAGTGGCGATTTTGGGCACACTTCTAACCGCTGTAAGTATAGTATTATCATTACTTAGTATGGGCATATTATTTAATAGTATTGGTATTAGTGTTGTTTTGTGGGTGCTTGTTAGTGTTATCATTATTAGCACCATTATTACTTTTATCGTTATTACTATTGTCGTTATTACGATTATTGTTAGTATTATTATTGTTTGTACTATTATCATTAGTGCTATTGATAGCGAACTTTTCAAAAATTCTGTTTGGCCGATTCGCCAAATTTTTTATCAAAAAGTTTGTTTCAGATCGAATAAATTTGCGGCCAAACTGTATTAACAACGGCTATTTCTGGCCTAGAGAGAGCCCCAATAGGAGTGTAGAACACTTTGCCTTGCTGTGACAAGCATAGGGAGTGTGCTGGGTTACTGAAATCATACTGTTATTCATTATGACATGCAGATTAGAGGCATTGCCATTAGAATCACTGCTGCAGAGTGTCTATGTGGCAGCAGGGAGACCATAAGGTGTCAAAATTGAAGAAGATAAAGAGATCTTTTATGTCATATTTAATGTCATTTTATTTTTACATTACCCATTCTGGCGAGCATCGAGCTGGCAGTCCTCCGCCAGGCGAGATACCACCTGTTCCAACCCTTGCCTCTCAGTGCCCCCCTGATTATGAAAGTACGAATGTTTAATTTAATCAGTTATGGTTCATTGTTATTGCTCCAACATTTTTCATTGGATTCTAATGATAATTCCACAGGTAATATGACGTCGATGGCCAAAGGGCCTCAGTTCTGAAAAAAATTACAACCCCTAAGATTAAAAGATGAATTTGAAATCTCTATTGAAGATGTATGTTAGCTAGTGCCACCATCAAAACATTGTTTGGCCCAGGCCCAGCAGCAACAGTAAGCCAAGTAGTTCCTGAAATACACAGAGTGGAGCAGGAAGCAGCATGAGTGCACAAGAGGGGTTCACAACCCCTAACATTAAAAGGTGAATGTTGAAATCTCTATTGAAGATGCATGTTAGCTAGTGCTACCATCCAAAAATTGAAGGCTCAAGCATAGTAAGCCAAGAAGTTCCTGAAAGACACTGGAGCAGTCAGGCGCAGGCATCAGCGGTACACCCGAGGGTTTAATAACCCCTTACATTGAAAGATCAATGTTGAAATTTCTATTAAGCATGTATTTAGCTATTGCTAAACATCCAAAAATTTGAGGCCCAAGGCCAGAGGATTCAGTAAGCCAAGTAGTTCCTGAAACACAGTAAGGAGCAGGCCTCAGTAGTACCCAAGAGGGTTTCATAACCCCTTACATCAATGTAACCCCTTAGACCAATGTTGAAATCTCAATTAAGCATTTATGTTAGCTAGTGCTATCATAACATATTTGGAGTTAATATCCCAGTCCCAGCAGCATCAGAAAACAATATATTGGCTGAATGACACAGCCTGGAGATGGGGAAAGCATAAGGAGCCCATACAGTGTCTAAATGGTACAGCCTGAAGGTGGCTGAAGCATGAGGAGACCATATAGTGGCTGAATGACACAGCATGGAGGTGTTGGAAGCATGAGAAGACCATATAGTGGCTGAATGGCACAGCCAGGAGTTGGCAGCAGCATGAGTAGACACTAGGCCTTCACAATCCATAAGATTAAAAGATGAATTCAGAAATTTAACCGAAGATTTTGGGTAGCTAGTGCTACCATTACAAAATTTGTATTCCCTGACCCAGGCCCAGCAGCAGTATCAGTTAACCATATATTGCCTGAATGACACAGCCTGAAGTTGACTGAAGCATGAGGAGACCCCAGGGCTTCACAATCCCAAAGAAAAAACAAGCATTTTTGAAATTTAAAATGAAGATTTTGGATAGCTAGTGCTACCTACCATAACAAAATTTTAATTCCCAGACCCAGGCCCAGCAGCAGTATCAATAAACCATATATTGCCTGAATGACACAGCCTGGAGTTGGCTGAAGCTTGAGGAGACCCCAGGGCTTCACAATCCCAAAGAAAAAAAGGAAGAATTTTTGAAATTTGAAATGAAGATTTTGGATAGCTAGTGCTACCATGACAACATTTTAATTCCCAGGCCCAGCAGCAGTATCAGTAAACCATATACTGCCTGAATGACACAGCCAGGAGTTGTAATAAGCATGAGGAGATCATTATGTATAATTTTTTTTATTTAAATTTAAGATTTTGAAATTTAAATTGAGGATTTTGAAATTTAAATTAAGGATTTTGAAATTTAACTTTTAACTCCCAAGTATTAGTGTCCCGGGCCCCGGCGTGTGGGTACAAAGGGCCCAATGTAACAAGGATTCACATGTTACATGGAAGCACAATGACAAAGCCTGGAGGTGGCATTAGTAGGAGGAGACCATATAGTGGCTGAATGGCACAGCCTGGAGTTGGCTTACGCATGAGAAGAGACCATATAGTGGTTGAATGGCACAGCCTGTAGGTGGCTGATGCGTGAGGAGACCATATGGTGTCTGAATGGCACGGCTGGGAGTTGGCAGAAGCATGAGGAGACCATTGAAATGTATGATTTTTTATTTAAATTCAAGATTTTGAAATTTAAATTAAGGATTTTGATATTGAACTTTTAACTCCCAAGTTTTAGTGTCCCGGGCCCCGGCGTGTGGGTACAAAGGGCCAAATCTAACAAGGAGTCACATATCACATGGAAGCACAATGAAAGAGCCTGGAGAAAGAGCATGAGTTTACAAGAGGGCTTCACAACCCCTAACTTTAAAATGTTAATGTTGAAATCTGTATACAAGATGTATGTTAGCTAGTGCTAATCTCAAAAAATTTTAGGCACAGGCCCAGCAGCATCACTAAACCATATAGCTGCTGAAACACACATCCTGGAGCAGGCAGGAGGATGCGTATATAAGAGGGCTTCACAACCCCTAACATTAAAAGATCAATGTTGAAATTTTGACTGAGCTTGTATGTTTACTAGTGCTAACATAAATAAACTGTAATATCCAAGACAGTCCCAGCAGCATCAGAAAACAATATATTGGCTGAATGACACAGCATGGAGGTGGGGAAAGCATAAGGAGCCCATATAGTGTCTGAATGTTACTGCCTGAAGTTGGCCGAAGCATGAGGAAACCATATAGTGGCTGAATGGCACAGCCTGGAGTTGGCTGTAGCATAAGGAGACAAAATAGTGGCTGAATGAAACAGCCTGGAGGTGTCAGTAGCAGCATCAGGAGTCCTGAAAGTCACCCGGTTACAGAGTGGTGCGGTGGGTGGCAATACCAATACACGGGGATGAAGGTGGCTGGAATGCTTGTAACTGGGGAGCAGTGCCTTAAATCTGTTTGGCACTATCCATATTTGTGAAGTGTTGGTGTAGCACCATGGTCAATCTACTCTGATGCATTTGGCATTGGTGGGTGAAAATCCTGGCTGATCCATGCCTGATTCATCTTCACAAAGGTCAGTCTCTCCACATTTTTTGTGGACAGACAAGTTCTCCTTGGGGGGCCTACGGCCCCCACCGCACTAAACACCCGCTCTGATGCCACACTACTGGCCAGGCAGGACAGCTTTTCCAGGGCAAACATTGCAAGTTGCGGCCACAAATTAAGTTTGGCTGCCCGTAAGTCCAGTGGATCTTCAAGGTGTGTTGGCATGGGCATGTCAAGGTATGCCACCACCTGCTGGTTCAGATCCTGCTCCATGTCTACCTGCTGCTGATGAGTTGCTTCACTATGCGGGTGAAGAAACCTACTCATCAGTGACTGTAAACTCCCCCCACCCCTTCCCAGCAGCCAAGGCAGTGGAAGGTGAGAGAAGAGGGCCCCCCGAGTAATACTTGCTATTGGATGGACGATGGCGCTGATGGCTGTTGGCATCAGCCAACTGACTACGTAGGATCTCTCTGTAGTAGGTCAGTTTGTCCTCCCTCTCAGTGGGTGTAAAAAGGGCACCCATTTTGTGCCGGCAGCAAGGGTCCAAGAAGGTGGAGACCCAGAAGTCATCCCGCTGCTGAATGGTGACAATTCGGCTGTCACTACGCAAGCAAGTAAGCATGCATCGTGCCATTTGTGCAAGTGACTCGAAGGAACTCCCTGCCTCCATCTCCACTACATACTGTCACGGAGTGTCTGGGTCCTCTGTCTCGACTTCCTCATAACCCTCTAGCTCCTCTAATTCCTCATGCTCTTCCTCTCCTGTCAGATGACTAGTAACACCGCCCATCTCATCAAACCTAAACTGTGCTCCACTATGCCCCTCATCCTCCTCCTCCAGTTCAGCCCCCACAGGGCTCATGTGGTCGAGAGGTGTAGGTGCAACGTCTCCACTGCCCTGACCAGCCATCATTTCCAACACTTGTGGGATATGAAGCAGTGGAATGACGTTGTTCATCCCGTAATCCTGGCGACTTACGTACAAGGTGGCTTCCTCAAAGGGCCGGAGCAAATGGCAGGTGTCACGTATTACCCTTATCTGCACGAGATTACCCCTATATGCTTGGATCATCAAGAAATCAGTGATGGCTTTTCTCTGTCCGTACAGTCCAACATATGCAGGGTGGAATTCCAATGTGTGGCAACGTCACTAATCAGACTATGTTGGGGGATACCATTCTGATGCTGCAGCTCAAGGAGGGTGTGCTTTGCGGTGTACGAGTGGCTGAAGTGCATGCAAAGTTGGGGGGAGCACTTCAGGAACTGCTTGACTACCAGATTTAACACGGGTGCCATGCAGGGCGCATGTTTCACCCTTCCTTGTCACAGTGTGGCCAAGATGTTCTTGCCGTTGTTGTTCACCATGGTTCCCATTTCCAGATTTCGTGGAGTAAGCCATACTCTGATTTCTTTATGATTTACTTTTAGCAGTTCCTCCCCTGTGTGACTCTTTTTGCCTAGGCAAACCATTTGAAGAACAGCGTGACACCGCCGTGCCCTGCACACATGGGATGCTGTAGGGCCACTGAGACTTGTCCGGGCAGTGGAGGCTGAGGACACAGTGGAGGATGATGAGGCGGAGTCGCACACTGTCACAGGACCAATGGGCTGACAGCATGGAGCAGAAGTGGCATGACCTGTCCAAGTTGGGGTTGTGGCTGTGCAGGAACCACATTCACCCAGTGAGCTGTAAAGGTCATGTATTGTCCCTGACCGTAGTTACAGCTCCACATGTCAGCACAGCCATGCACTTTCGTACACACCGACAGGCTCAAGGACTGGCCCACCTTCTCTTCCACATAATTGTGCAGGGCTGGTACTGCCTTCTACGCAAAGAAATGACGGCTTGACACTCTCCACCTCGGCTCGGCACAAGCCATCAGTTCTCTGAAAGGTGCAGAGTCCATCAATTGAAAAGGGAGGGACTGCAGCACCAGCAACTTAGACAGGAGCACATTCAGCTTCTGTGCCGGTGGATGAGTGGGCGCATACTGTTGTCGCTTGGACATGGCTTCGCCGATGGATTGTTGGCGGAATGGCTGACGAAAGGTGGGAGAAGCAGGAGAATCTGGAGCGACAGAAGGATGGTATGACACACAGCTCCCTTCGGCTGAGGTGTTGGAGCCTTGGCTGGCTAAAAGAGGGAGTGACGTGCTACTGGGTGATGCAACAAGCTGGACCACTACATCAGAGCCACGGTTCTTTCAGGCCGCTTAATGGTGGTGAAGCATGTGTTGATGCAGGGCTGTGGTGCCAAAATTGGGACCCTGGCCACGCTTCACCTTCTGCCGACATATCTTGCATGTGCAATGTGAACCTCCTCCGGATGGTTGATAAAAAACTGCCACACCGCCGAGTAGCTGATTTTCCCACTAACAGTCCGCACTAATTGACTGCTACTGCCGCCGTCTACAGGAACCCCTGTTCCACTACCTCCCGGGAAGGCTGCAGCGAAGCAGGTGGTCTCCCCCGGGCACGTTTGGCTCCAGAATTTCCACTCCTGACACCACACTGACTGCCAACCATGCTACTGCTTTGTTGGCTCAGCTATTGCCTCAAGGGCAACCTGCAACTCTCTTCTCCTAATGATGAGGAAGCCCCTTCTGCACCCATCTTCATGTCACTGATGTCCTCCTCAGGTTCCTCAACAGTGTTTGCTTCAGGACCCTGAACCCTGGGAACAATGCCTCCCACATCACTCTCCTCATCACCACTTGCCCGCCTAGCGGAGGAAGCGGCGCATGTCTTCTCCACTTATTGGCTGGCAGTAGCTGCTGACTGTCCTGTATTAGATCGTCCTCAGTGAATAGTGGAGCTGAACCCACAGCATAAGATACTTCTGTAGGAGAGGGAACAACATAGGATAGAGGCAATGGGAGGACAGGGACTGCTCCCGGGCCATGCCAACTCAGGCTTGTGTCTGAGGAACCCACCGACTGTTGACTGGGGGTGTCAGATGTCACTTGTGATGAAGTGGATGACCATGTTAACCAATCAACAACTGCAGATGGGTTGCTGGTCGAGACACGACCGCTAGCTGATAACGGGAGCTCAAGCCTCTTGATGCGACTCCTTCTACCACTCGCCCCTAGTCTGCTGCGACCTCTGCCTGAAGGATTTAGGCCTCTGCCACTCCTCTGTGCATGTCCTGGCATTTCTCTGCCTGACATACTTAGTGTGTATATGAGGGGAGTACAATACGCTTTACCACGCTTAAATCATTATTTGTATAGAACAGCAGCAGGTGTGCACTTTTGGCTGGCCTTTCACAGTATGTAGGCTCTAACAGATCAACAGGAATGTGGTAGGTATGTGGTATGCACTGATGAGAGCAGAAAAGTGTGCTAGAATACGCTTAAAAACTATTTTTGTAAAACACCAGCTGGTGAGTACTATTGCTTGGACTTTCACAGTATGTAGGCCCTTGAATGATTTACAGGTACAGTATGGTACACTACTTAGATGTAGGTATGTGGTATGCACATATGAGGGCAAAAAAATGTGCTACAGTAAACTTGGAAAATGTATTTTCAGAAAACAACAGCCACTGATTAGTTTTCCTTGGCCTTTCACTGTATGTAGGCTTGTTACAGATTAACAGGTACAAAAAAGTGCACTACTTAGATGTAGATATGTGGTATGCATGTATGAGGGCAAAAAAATGCGCTACAGTACACTTGAAAAACATATTATCATAAAACAACAGCCAGTGATTAGTTTTCCTTGGCCTTTCCCTGTATGTAGGCTTGTTACAGATTAACAGGTACAAAAAAGTGCACTACTTACATGTAAGTATGTGGTATGTACGTAGAAGGGCAAAAAATGCGCTACAGTACACTTGGAAGACGTGTTTTCGTAAAATACCAATCAGTGATTACTTTTGCTTGGACTTTCACAGTATGTAGTGCCTTGACAGATTAACAGGCACAAAAAAGTACACTACTTAGATGTACGTATGCAGTATGCACTGATGAGGGCACAAAAATTCCCTACAGTACGCCTAAAAACTCTGTATTTTTTTAAAACACCAGCTGGTGATTACTTTTGTCTGTCCTTTCACAGTATGTAGGCCCTTGACAGATTAACAGGTACAAAATGTTACAATACTTAGATGTAGATATATGGTATGCACTGATGAGGGTAGAAAAATGCTCTACAGTACACTTAAAAAAGTATCTGAGTACAACACCAGCCGATGAGTACTTTTGGCTGGACTTTCACAGTATGTAAGCCCTTGACAGATTAACAGGTAAAAAATAGTATACTACTTAGATGTAGGTTTGTGGTGTGCACTGATGAGGGCAGAAAAATACGCTACAATAATTCTTAAAACTCTGTATTTTTGTAAAACACCAGCAGGTGAGTACTTTTGCTTGGACTTTCACAATATGTAGGCTCTTGACAGATTAACAGGTACAAAATGGTACACTACTTTTATGTACGTATGCGGTATGCACTGATGATGGCAGAAAAATGCACTAGAATATGCCTAAAAACTCTGTATTTTTGTAAAACACCAGCCGGTGAGTACTTGCTTGGTGTCATGTCTGTATTGTTCTGTGTTCACACACAGCTATTGCATTGCTTGTGTGTGAACAGTTTTATGTTTCCTGGACAGGGAACGGTTAAATGTTTCTGGCATTTTCAGCCCAGGCCTCTGTTAGCCAATAGCCTTTCGGGTGTGTCTATTTAA
The DNA here is from genome assembly GCF_029499605.1 of Hyla sarda. Lineage (NCBI taxonomy): Eukaryota > Metazoa > Chordata > Amphibia > Anura > Hylidae > Hyla > Hyla sarda. Next base: position 162,789,284 of record NC_079194.1, on the reverse strand, counting down.
TGTCAGCCCAGGCTAGTCTCTTGTTGCTGGTGATTGACATCTATCCTCATTATACCCTGACTTGATAACATGTTGGACATGCCGCTAATGGAGGCTGGGTGAAACACTCTTTGTTTGTGCTTTTATCTACTATATCTGTTTTAGCACAGACCTTTTTATTTTCTGGTTTTAGTCATGTTATTGGGCATTCTCTTAGTAGATTTTAAACTCTGTTTTTATAGTCGGTTTTAGGATTCATTATCCTTTCTGTTATGTGTCTTTTCACACTATGTCTGAGTATGCTCTGTATGTTATCCCTGTTTGGTATCCTGGTTTGTGTTCAGCGTGAACAGTGTCCTATCTGGCATCCCTGTTGCTGGTCCATGGGGACTTGGAGTCTACTGGACGTTCCTGAGGGATTGCGGTTTCCTGTCTTGTGTTAAGTGTGAACAGTGCTCTATATTATATCCTGTGTATCTAGATATACCTGTTACCTGTCCATGGGGAATCCGGGGAATTGATAATTGGTACAAGATATCTCCATGCTCCAAGGTGGTCTCTGGAAGATTGTGTTCTAGTATTAAGACATTTGTGTTTCTTCTGGAGGTATCTGGGGGATTGCGTATTCCTGTTTAGCTATAGATCCCTGTTTCTGGTCCATGGACTTGGAGTCTATTGGATGTTCTGGGGGATTATGCTATATTTCAGTCTCTTCCTGAAGTCTGTTGACTTATCGATTTTCCTGTCTGGTGTTTTGAACTCTGTTTGTTATTAGTTCTTGTATTCTGATCTCTTGAGTTTCGTACATGTCTACTTATCCATAGTGACCTCTGTTCATGACCACTGATCTATAGAGTCCTCTGTTTACGGCCACTCTGCCGCCTGTTCATGTCCTATGATCTTTAATGTCCTCTGTTCATGTCCGCTAATGGTGACCTCTGTGCTTCTCCCTGATCTGTGTCCTCTAAACTTATATATCATAGCGTTGTATTTTCCTGTTAGTTTTCTGGTTGGTGACTGACTATTTATTATTGTGTGTTTATATTAGGCCCCAGCACTTTAGTTCAGGGAGGGACCGGCGCCCAGTTGTCGACTCATCGTTTAGGGTGAGTGGGCAAGTAGGCAGGGAGAGCGGTTTTAGGGTCAGTTTAGGGCTCACTCTCCCTGTCCCCCGGTCGGTCCCTAACACTTGGACTTTCACATTATGTAGGCCCTTGACAGATTAACAGGTACAAAATGGTACACACTGTAGGTATGTGGTAAACGTATTTTCCTAAAACAGCCAGTGATTACTTTTCACTGGCCTTTCACTGTATGTACGCTTGTTACAGATTAAAATGTACAAAAAAGCGCACTACTTAGATGTAGGTATGTGGTATGCACTGATGAGTGCAAAAAAATGCGCTACAGAACACTTGGAAAACGTATTTTCCAAAAACACCAGCCGGTGATTACTTTTGCTTGGACTTTCACAGTATGTAGGCCATTGACAGATGAACAGGTAAAAAATGGTACACTACTTAGATGTATGTATGCATAGGCACTGATGAGGGCAGAGAAAAGTGCTACAATACGCCTAAAAACTCTGTATTTTTGTAAAACACCAGCCGGTGAGTACTATTGCTTGGACTTTCACACTATGTAGGCCCTTGACAGATTTACAGGAACAAAATGGTAAACTGCATAGATGTAGGTATGTGGTATGCATGTATGAGGGCTAATAAATGTGCTACAGTACACTTGGAAATTTTTTTTTCATGAAACACCAGCCGGTGATTACTTTTGCCTGGACTTTCCCAGTATCTAGACTTGTTACAGATTAAAGGCTACAAAATAGTACACTGCTTTGATGTAGGTATGTGGTATGCATGTATGAGGGCAGAAAGATGCACTACAGTCTGCTGAAAATACATATTTTTGCACAGCAGCAGGACACAAAAGTGCAGCACCACACAAAAAAAATGTGTATTAAACCCAAAATTGCACTCTGTCACAGAGTATTAAGAATGGTGTGAACTGCTGGTTATTATACCGTCTACAGACTAGTATAAGGAGCAGATGATTTCTTGTGGAAACATTTTTTCACAGAATTGCGCTGAAAAATCATTCCTGCCTCCTGTGATATGGTTCATGAATTTAAGGCAGCTTGTTGAAATGTATGAGGCATCGAAAAGCTATCTGCCCCTTTCTGATGAAATGCTGAATAAAGTGACTGGGAGGTTAATGGTTGGCGCAAAAATAGTTCTCAGTGAGAACAAGCATTGCTTGTTCCCTCTGCAGTGTATGGCAAGGAATGAGCAGCCGCAAAATGGCTGCTGATTATATAGGGCTGTGACATCACATGGATGAATAAATGCTGATAGGCTGCATCCCGCATGTGATTCAGGGTCATTCCGCCTTGCCTTCCCCCCTTCCCAGCATCCCCTGCCCCATGTACTGACATGTGGATCCGCCATTTTAGGTGTCCTGGAGCCTGTAACGCTGTAAAATGGAGTTTAATGAAGAGATTCGAGCGATAGAATTGCGTCGATATTCGCATTCAGTGCAAATCAAATCCTGAAATTCGTAAGTCTGCTTTGTTTCACTCATCTCTAATTATTACTATTATCATTATTACCACCTTGTTCACGTTTATAGCCCTGACCACAAATTACATTTTGGCACCTGAATTAAAGTAAGAAGTACTGAGAACACTGAAATCATGTCAGGATAGCCCAGCAAACTTTGCAGCCATTAGCAAGATCACACAACCTCAGGTTATCCAATAATTGCTTTGCAATATGTGCAATACAGCTATCATGCCAATAAGGGATTAAGAGGCTAATAAAGCTCCATGCTCTGCATTGCAGCTACCATTTTAGAGAGAGAATGCTGAGACAGATAGAGGACTACTGATGCCAGAAAGCCTTCACAAAGCCTCCACAGATTCTGTTTTCTTTAAACATACTGTATTTATGCTTGAGTTTAAAGGAGTACTCTGGTGCAGAGTACTCCTGCTCCGTCCTGCCCGGGCTGCAAAAAAAAAATGAAAATAAACCATCACTCACCTTCCTGGGTTCCTGCGGAGTGCCACTACAGCTGATTGGTCCTCTGGACCATCTTCTTCATACTTCCGTGTGAACGAAGCGTCACATGGCGCTCAGTCTATTATGGGCCAAGGCAGAACATCGCTGCGGCCAGCGATGGGCTGAGCGCCATGTGACGCTTCGTTCACAAGGAAGTATGAAAAAGATGGACCGGAGGACCGATCAGCTGTAGTGGCGCTCCACGGGAACCCAGGAAGGTGAGTGATGGTTTATTTTCATTTTTTTTGCAGCCCGGGCAGGACTGAGCATTAGTACTCTGCACCAGAGTACTCCTTTAACATAACTATGCATTTAAAAGTGTTGAGAGTGAACACCGAATAGCCATCTAAGGTGAAGTTACACGTACATTCTGGGTTAATTGAATAAATAGTACTTTTACCTTAGTTTAACATAACTATGCATTTGATAGTGTTGAAAGTGAATGCAGAATAGACATCTAAGGCTAATTTACCTCTATCATCGAGCGCATATTGCTTTTTCTCTTTATTGTCAATGGAACATTATTTCCCTTTGTGCTATTATATATCACATTGTGCTATTTTCAAATGGTGGTACAATATATTTCATTGCATTTTAATAGTTTATCCATTCCAGTCCTCCACAAGGGCCCTGTGGTGCTGACTGGTTTTATGGTATATGTTTACATATACATTCAAGTATTAATAAATTTCCAGATTTACTTTTATGACTACACTACAATCTTTACCATTAGTATTAGGGATGAGCGAGTCGAATCTGACGAATCCGAATTAGTTACGAATTTCAGGAAAGATTAGATTCACAACGAATGCGAATATCGCCACAATTTGATCGCACAAATCACTTCATTTAACTTCATTTAGTGCGGTCCAGGCTCCAGGGCATCTAAAATGGTGGATCCACATGTGAGGACATGGGACTAGGAATCCTGGGAAGGCAGGAACAAGGGTAGGCAGTGTCATGGCTGTCTTGGTCTGTGTTCACACACAGCCATTGGATTTGCTTGTGTGTAAACAGTTTCATGTTCTCCATTCAGGGAATAGTTAAAGCTTTTGGCTTGATAGCCAATAGCTCCTAGGGTGTGTCTATATAAAGTCAGCCCAATCTAGCCTCTGGGCTGGGCATTTCAGATTTCATATGGACTTCCTGATGTCTTAGATGCTAGACATGCTGCTAGGAGCTTTTGGTGAACCATTCCTTGTTTGAGCTTTTAGTCTACTATTTCTGTTTTAGCATGCACCTTGTATGTTCTGGTTTTAGCCATGGTTACGTGGCATACTCTTAGTAGATTTTTAGCTGTGTTTGTTTAGTCGGTTTTAGGATTTGTATATCCTTTCTGTTATATTCACACTATGTTTTCTCTTGTATCCGATTTTTGTGTTATTGCTCCATGGGGACATTTCTGTGTCTACTGGAGATCTGATCTAGATGTCCCTATTACCTGTCCATGGGGACTCCGTGTCTACTGGAGGTTTTCTGAGGGATTGCGATTCCTGTCTTGTGTTCAGTGTGAACAGTGTTCTATAATTATACCCTCTTGTATCCGTTTTCCGTGTTATGACTCCAAGGGGAAATTCCTGTGTCTACTGGAGGCTCTGATCTACAAAATCTACAAATACTGTTTTAAGTGTACTGGGGCGCATTTTCCTTTCCTCATAAGTGCATGCTACATACGTACATCTAAGTGGTGTACTTTTTTGTTCCTGTTAAAGTCTTAAGGGCCTAGATAGTGTGAAAGGACAGCCAAAAGTACACACCGGCTGGTGGTGTACACAAATTCTGTTTTAAGTGTACTGGAGCTCATTGTCCTCCCTCATAAGTGCATACCACATACCTACATCTAAGTGGTGTACTATTTTGTTTCTGTTAAAGTCTTAAGGGCCTAGATACTGTGAAAGGCCTGACAAATGTACACACCGGCTGGTGTTCTTCACAAATAATGTTTTAAGCTTAGTGGAATGCATTGTTTTCCCTCATAAGTGCATACCACACACGTACATCTACGTGGTGTACTTTTTTGTGCCTGTTAAAGTCTTAAGGGCCTAGATACTGTGAAAGGCCAGCCAAAAGTACACACCGGCTGGTGTTGTACACAAATACCGTTGTAAGTGTACTGGAGCGCATTTTCCTCCCCTCATAAGTGCATACCACATACGTAAATCTAAGGGGTGTACTATTTTGTTCCTGTTAAAATCTTAGGGGCCAGGCAAAAGTACGTACCGGCTGGTGTGGTACACAAATACTGTTTTGAGCGTAGTGGAGCGTATTGTACTCCCCTCAAATACGCACTAAGTATGTCAGGCAGAGAAGTGCTAGGACGGGCACAGAGGAGTGGCAGAGGCCTAAATTCACCAGGCAGAGTTCACAGAAGACTAGCGGCGAGGGGAAGCAGGAGTCACAGCAAGAGGCCTGAGCTCCCGGTTTCAGCTACAGTCGTGTCGACCAGCAACCCTTCTGCAGTCATCAATTGGTTAACATGGTCATCCAATTCATCACAAGTGACATCTGACACCCCCAGTCAACAGTTGGTGGTTCCTCAGACAAAACCCTCAGTTGGCATGGTCCAGGAGCAGTCCCTGTCCTCCCATTGCCTCTGTCATATGCTGTTCCCTCCAGACACGGTTGAGCAGACACGGTTGAGGAACCTCAGGAGGACATCAGTGACGTGCAGACACAATTCGATGAAGCTGATCGCACTTGGGAGCCAGGTGCAGAAGGGGCTTCATCATCATCATCATCAGGAGAAGAGAGTTGCAGGTTGCCCGTGAGGCAGCAGCTGAGCCAGCAAGGTGGCAGCATGGTTGGTAGTCAGCATGGTGGCAGAATTGGAAAGTCTGGAGACAAACGTGCCTGGGGTAGACCACCTGCTTTGCGACAGCCTACCTTCCCCGGATGTAGTGAAACAGGGGTTCCTGGAGTTAGCAGCAGTAGCAGTCAATCAGTGTGGACTGTTGGTGGGAAAATCAGCTACTCAGCGGTGTGGCAGTTTTTCAACAAGCATCCGTAGGAGGTTTACATGGTCACATGCAAGATTTGTCGCCAGAAGGTGAAGCATGGCCAGGGTCCCAATTTTGGCACCACGGCCCTGCGTCAACATATGCAGCGTCACCGTAAAGCGGCCTGGGAGAACCGTGGCTCCGATGTAGAGGTCCAGCCTGCTGCATCACCCAGTGGCACGCTGCTCCCTCTTTCAGCCAGCCAAGGCTCCAACACCTCAGCCGAAGGGAGCTGTGTTTCATACACATCTTCTGTTGCTCCAGATGCTCCTGCTCCTCCTACTTCGAATCAGTCATTCCACCAACAATCCATTGGCCAAGCCATGTCCAAGAGACAACATTATGCGCCTACTCATCCAACGGTGCAGAAGCTGAATGTGCTCCTGTCCAAGTTGCTGGTGCAGCAGTAACTCCATTTTCAAGTGATGGACTCTGCACCTTTCAGAGAACTGATGGCTTGTGCTGAGCCGAGGTGGAGTGTGTCAAGCCGTCATTTCTTTGCGTAGAAGGCAGTACCAGCCCTGCACAATTATGTGGAAGAGAAGGTGGGCCAGTCCTTGAGCCTGCCGGTGTGTACCAAAGTGCACGGCTGCGCTGACATGTGGAGCTGTAACTACGGTCAGGGACAATACATGTCCTTTACGGCTCACTGGGTGAATGGGGCTCCTGCACAACCACAACAGCAACTTGTTCAGATCCTGCTGCTTCCGCCTCCATGCATGCACTTCAGCCACTTGTACACTGCAAAGCACACCCTCCTTGAGCTGAAGTGTCAGAACAACACCCCCCGACATAGTTTTATTTGTGACGATTCCACACGTTGGAATTCCACCTCCATATGTTGGACCGACTATACGAACAGAGAAAAGCCATCACCGATTTCTTGATGATCCAAATGGATAGGGGGACTCCCCTGTGTAACTTTAATGTGAACCAGTGGCAGCTCATATGTTACACCTGCCGTATTTTCAGGTGCTTTGAGGATGCCACATTATTAGTCAGTCACCAGGATTACAGGATAAACAACATAATTCCCCTGCTTCATCTACTACAACAAGTGTCGGAAACAATGGCTGGTCAGGGCACTGGAGACATGGCACCTAAATCTCAAGGCCACATGAGCCCTCTGGGAGCTGAACTGGAGGAAGTGGAGGAGGGCACAGTGGAGCACAGTTTAGGTTTCACGAGATGGGTAGTTTTCCTAGTCATCTGACAGGAGAGGAGTAGCAGGAGCAGCTAGAGGAGATAGACGGTTATGAGGAAGGCGAGACAGAGGACCCAGACACACTGTGGCAGTATGAAGTGGAGATGGAGGCAGGGAGTCTCTCTGAGTCATTTGCACAAATGGCACAATGCTTGCTCCTTTGCTTGCGTAGTGACTGCCAAATTGTCACCATTCAGCAGCGGGATGACTTCTGGCTCTCCACCTTATTGGACCCTCGCTACTAGCATTAAATGGGGGCCTTTTTACACCCACTGAGAGGGTAGACAAGCTGACCTACTACAGAGACATCCTATGCAGTCAGTTGGCCGATGCCTATCTGTGCCAATGTCCATCCTCTCGCAGATCTGACTTAGGGGGCCCTCTTTGCTCACCTTCCACTGCCATGGCTCCTGGGGAGGGGTGGGGTGGCAGGAGCAGTACCAGCTTCATCATAAGCAGCCTGAGTCTACAGTCGCTGAGGAGTAGCTTTTTCCACCCGCATAGTGAAGCAACTCATCAGCAGCAGGTAGACCTGTAGCAGGACCTTAACCAGCAGATGGTGGCATGCCTTGACATGCCCATTCCAACACACCTTGAAGATCCGCTGGACTTCTGTGCAGCCAAACTTGATTTGTGGCCGCAACTAGCAGAGTTTGCCCTGGAAAAGTTGTCCTGCCCGGCCAGTAGTGTTGCATCAGAGCGGGTGTTTTGTGCGGCGGGGGCCATAGTAACCCCAAGGAGAACTCGTCTGTCCATGAAAAATGTGGAGAGACTGACCTTTTGTTAAGATGAATCAGGCATGGATCAACCAGGATTTCCACCCACCAATGCCTGATGCATCAGAGTAGATTGACCATGGGGCCACACCAACACCAAATATGGATAGTGCTAGACATATTTGAGGCGCTGCTCCCCAGTTACAGACATTCCTCCGCATCCGACCACAAGTCTTAAGGATATGCATTACGTAAAACGTAACTTTTAATAATATTCGTAGGGTAAAATATATAGATCTACATTTTTTTTTTTTTTTTTTTTAAAGGAAAGGTGTGCAAAAAAACACCATGTGCCACCTACACCACCAAGGATTGATGTGATACAAAGACCTCTAAAAGGTGGAAGGGAATAACGTATGGTCCATTGTAACCAGTGGTGGTAAAATCTTCCCCTGTAAGGCCCTACTCTCAAATTATTAATTCCCTTCTTGGCAAGTGTTACTCCCACACAGGCCCACACTTTTTCCCCCTACAAACACTGCCATTTCCCAGGGTTTTTAGTTGGAAATAGAGAAGAGAATCAATAATGTTTTTGAACAAGTAGGAGAGAGACAGTGAACTGCACGGTGTAGCAAACAGCAACTACGGTGGCATAGAGTAGGTGGTGCATTCAAAGCCTCTAAAAGACCAGCAAGTCCAACAATGTTTCACAAGAAGAAAAGAAAGTGGCTGCACTCACCATAGAACTGTGCTTTATTTGCGGCAGATCATGAGGTACATTCGGTGGGTGCATTCAAGGAGAGCACCTGCCAAATGTACCCCATGATTTGCTGCAAATAAAGCACAGTTCAAGTTTCTAAGGTGAGTGCAGCCTCTTTCTTTTCTTCTTGTGAATCAAAATTAATAATGTGTTAATACAGGTTTCAGGATAAGTTTTTACCCCCATCGGATACAATGGACCATACGTTGGTCCCTTCCACCTTTAGAGGTCTTTGCATCACATCAATACTTGGTGGTGTAGGTGGCACATGGTGTTTTTTGCATACCTTTCCTTTTGTTTGATTAAAAAATCCTAAATCCTAAGCATATTATTAAAAGTTCAGTTTTACGTAATGCATATCCCCAATACTCACTTGTGCACACTAACACTTTTACCAAAGAGACCATTTTCTTCTGCATCCTACCTCTGCTACTATTCTGATCCTGCCACCCGCCTGATGTCACACATCTGATGCCAGGCTCACATTTTTTCACCCACCTTCATCACCAGCTACTGGTATTGCCACCCACCGCACCACTCTGTCACCTGGTCACTTTCAGGACTCCTGAGGCTGCTGCTGCCACCTTCAGGCTGTCTCATATATTGTCACCATATGTTCTCTTCATGCTAGTGCCAGCTCCAAGATGTCTCCTACTGCCACCATATGTTCTCCTTATGCTGCTGCCACCTCCAGGCTGTGTCATTCAGCCACTATATGATCTCCTCATGCTGCCGTCAACTCCAGACGGTCACTAAGCCACTATATGGTCTCTTCATGCTGCCATCAACTCCACACTGTGTCATTCAGCCACTATGTGGTCTCCTCATGCTGTCGCCAACTTCAGGCTGTGTCATTGTGCTGCTCTGTGACAGTGATTCTAATAGCGACACCTCTGATCTGCAGGTCATACTGAAGAACAGTATTATTTCACTAACCCAGCACACACGCACACACCCTATGCGTGTTACAGCAAGGCAAAATGTTCTACACCCCTATTGAGGCTCTCTGTAAGCCAGAAATAGCTGTTGTCACTGTCTTCCATAGTTTGTGTGGTTTTGGAACCTATTGTGGTCCTTGTAAACTGGTTAACTTGTTCAAGGTCTTCTCAGGAGGAGAAAAAAAAGAATCTGACGATTTGTCATGTGTCAATGGGTGCCTCATCCTCTACAGTGCAGTGGAAATGTCCATCCTATACAGTCTGTTCTGTCTCCCCCCCCCCCCATGTACTAAGCAGAAGGATAGCATTACCCACAAGTTGTGTCACAGTCAACCTTTAGAGTGTTGCAGAGGTGGTAGCAGTGGCTGAGTATAGCACTAGTGGGACTGCTAGTTGTAGTGGTGAGTTTGTAAGACATTGTGGTGGATATGCTGAGGTGGAGCAATGAGCCCATGATCAGACATTATAAGTATATACTGACAGGAGTGGTCGGGACGATGAGGAGATGTTTAATGATAATGATGACAGCAGGCCTGATGGTTTGATCAGCTCAGGAGCAGGTGATGGCACAGTCAGGTGGTGGTATCCTGCCTAGTAAAAAAATATTTTCTATCTCCCCAGATGCAGAAACCCAAGCACAGTGCCATCTCTGCAAAAAGGAAGTAAGGAATAGCTATGCTCTGAGTTTAGGAATTATTGCTCTACATAGGCACATGGGGGAGATTTATCAAAACTTGTGTAGAGCAGAAATTGACCTATTGCTCCCAGAAACTAATTAGATTGCTTCTTTTACTTTTCTGAGGCCTGATTGGTTGCTGTTGGCAACTGCTTCACTTTTCCTCTGCATGGGTTTTGATTAATCTCCCCCCATGGAGGGGCTTCATATGGCCTTGTTAGAAGAACCACTAGTCTATCAATGCCTGCTATCTACTTGCTAAAGCTACTGTTAGTCCTTTAATGCTTGCTGTCTACTGAATACAGCTACCACTAGTACGCCAATGCCTGCTGTCGCCCGACTATCTACCACTAGTCCACACTCTAGACCCTCAGTATAAAGCCAAAATGTGGGAATTATTTTCACTTTCTGAGAAGGAGGCTAAATATAATTTGATTTTTAAAAGGACAAGTTAAGCAACCAGCTTGCCACGGTTCTTCAACACCAAACATATGCTCAACAGGGGTCTGCTCTCCACTTCCCATTAAGTCAATGCTCTGCCAGTGCTACCTGTGAGACAGGAGCAGTAGCAGCTTCTTCACGTTAGAGTACGTGATAATGAAGTATCCTGTTGCAACTCTCAAAGGGAGAATTTTGTATAATTTTTTTTAAATTTTCAAATCGTACAAAAGCAATTTTTTTTACTGTCTACAGGCTCTTCAATATCTTGTTGAAACTCCCCAAAAGGGAAAATTTTGTATACGTTTGTAAAATCTTCTAAATTTACAAAAGTGATTTATTTTATGTCCAAAGGTTCTTCAATATTCTGTTGCAACCCCCTAAAAGGGCAAATTTTAAAAGTTTTAAAAGGGTAAATTTAAAAGTTTTTTAAATTTACAGCAGCAATATTTTCACTGTCTACAGGTTCTTCACTATTTTGAGACAGCATCATCAATCCTGTTACATCTCTCTAAAAAATATAATTATTTGTAATGCTTGGAAAAAAGCCATTGCGTCTTTTAATTTCTTTGAGTGCATTTTCACACCAGCAAGAATCTACCAACAACCAGGGAAACATTTAGCACCTTTATTTTAGTATTAAGACCAATTTTATACAAGGTTTTAGAAGTCTTAAGCAGTGTTATACATATGTATTGAATTGTATTTAACTGCAAAAAATGTTTTGTTTCTAAATGTACTTATATTATAGACATAAATTATGCATGAATCGGAAGGGGCACCAGTATGTGCCACCATAGGATGGAATAGAGGGGGGAGGATCTTGCAATTTGAGAAGATTTAGGTCACATTTTTGATACGCTTGTTAAAGGGTTACTCCAGTGGAAAAAAAAAAAATTTTCAATCAACTGGTGCCAGAAAGTTTAACAGATTAGTAAATTGCTTCTATTAAAAATATTAACCCTTCCAGTATTTATTAGCTGCTGTATGCTCCATAGGAAGTTATTTTCTATTTAAATGTCTTTTGTCTGATCACAGTGCTCTCTGCTGACACCTCTGTCCATGTCAGGAACTGTCCAGAGCAGGAGCAAATCCCCATAGCGAACCTATCCTGCTCTAGACAGTTCCTGACATGGACAGAGGTGTCAGCAGAGAGCACTGTGATCAGACAAAAGAAATTGAAATAGAAAATAACTGCCTTTGGAGCATATACAGCTGATAAGTACTAGGGAAAATAAGATTTTTAAATAGAAGTAATTTACAAATGTTTAACTTTCTGGTACCAGTTGATTAAAATGTTTTTTTCCCCCACTGGAGTACCCCTTTAACCCCTTAAGGACAAAGCCCATTTTCACCTTAACCCCTTAAGGACCAAGGACGTACCGGTACGTCCTTGGTCCTGCTCCCGTGATATAACGCGGGTTACACGGTAACCCCCGCATCATATCACGGCGGGCCAGGCGTCATAGTGAAGCCGGGACCCGCCGCTAATAGCGCGCGGCGCCGCACGCTATTAACCCTTTAGCCGCGCGCTCAGAGCTGAGCCACGTGGCTAAAAGTGAAAGTAAAAACTGCCGGTTAGCTCAGTGCCGAACAGCTTGCAGGACAGCCGGAGGGTCCCTACCTGCCTCCTCGCTGTCCGATCGCCGAATGACTGCTCAGTGCCTGAGATCCAGGCATGAGCAGTCAAGCGGCAGAATCAGCGATCACTGGTTTCCTATGAGAAACCAGTGATCAATGATAAAGATCAGTGTGTGCAGTGTTATAGGTCCCTATGGGAGCTATAACACTGCAAAAAAAAAGTGAAAAAAAAGGGAATAAAGATCATTTAACCCCTCCCCTATTAAAAGTTTGACTCAGCCCCCTTTTCCCATAAAAAAAACCACAGTGTAAATAAAAATAAACATATATGGTTTCACCGCGTGCGGAAATGTCCGAATTATAAAAATATATCGTTAATTAAACCGCTCGGTCAATGGCGTATGCGCAAAAAATTTCCAAAGTCCAAAATAGTGCATTTTTGGTCACTTTTTATATCATTTAAAAATGAATAAAAGCGATCAATAAGTCCTATCAATGCAAAAATGGAACCTTTAAAAACTTCAGATCACGGCGCAAAAAATTAGCCCTCATACCACCCCATAGACATGAAAAATAAAAAAGTTAGAGGGGTCAGAAGACGACAATTTTAAACGTATTAATTTTCCTGCATGTAGTTATGATTTTTTCCAGAAGTACGACAAAATCAAACCTATATAAGTAGGGTATCATTTTAATCGTATGGACCTACAGAATAAAGATAAGGTTTCATTTTTACCGAAAAATTTACTACGTAGAAACGGAAGCCCCCAAAAGTTACAAACAGCGTTTTTTTTTTCAATTTTGTCTCACAATGATTTTTTTTCCGTTTCACCGTAGATTTTTGGGCAAAATGACTGACGTCATTATAAAGTAGAATTGGTGGCGCAAAAAATAAGCAACAATATGGATTTTTAGGTGCAAAATTGAGAGTAATGATTTTTTAAAGGCAAGGAGCAAAAAACGAAAATGGAAAAACCCCTGGTCCTTAAGGGGTTAAGGACCAGGCCAATTTTATTTTTTGTGTTTTGGTTTTTTTTCTCCTTGCCTTCTAAAATCCATAACTCTTTTATATTTCCATCTACAGACCCATATAAGGGCTTGTTTTTTTTGGCGTGACCAATTGTACTTTGTAATGAAACCTCTCATTTTACCATAAAATGTACGGCAAACCCAAAAAAAAACATTTTGGGGAGGAAATTTTTATGAAAACAAAAATTTTGCACATTTTGGAGGGTTTTGTTTTTACACTGTACACTTTACGGTAAAAATGTATTCTTTATTCTGTGGGTCAATACAATTTAAATGATACCCATGGCTAGATACTTTTATATTTTTGTACCGCTTAAAAAAAATCTAAAACTTTTTGTACAAAATCAGTAATCTAAAATCGTCCTATTTTAACCACCTATAACTTTTTTATTTTTCCATATATAGGGCGGAATGAGGGCTCATTTTTTGCACCGTCATCTGTACTTTTTATCGATACCACATTTGCATATATAAAACTTTTAGATAATTTTTTAATGAATTTTTTTATGAAATGTGACAAAGCAGCATTTTTGGATTTTTTTTTTTTTTTACGTTTACGCCATTCACCGTACGGGATCATTAACATTATATTTTGATAGTTCGGACATTTATGCACACGGCGACACCAAATATGTTTATAAAAATAAAAATAAACCTTTTTTGGGGGTAAAATGGGAAAAATGGACAATTTTTCTTTTTATTGGGGATGAGGATTTCGGTCATTACCGGCAGGTCCCCCGCTGCTGCTAGCAGCCAGAAACTGCCGTGTATGATGCGAGCATGGTTCCGATGTGAGCATGGTTCCGGTGCGAGTGGTCATACACAAGTCGTAAATGTTCATCCTGGAGAGGGAAGTACCACCAAACCAGGGCGTACATTTATGTCTGTGGTAGTTAGGGGTTAAACACATTTTTGGTCAAGGGTGCTAGCTTAATCACGGCTGTTTTATGATAGAAGCTCTGTAATGCATAGTCAGTTATTTGGGTAATTTCTTCTTCGTTTTTTTTCTGGTGTTTTTTTGGAAAGCTGCCACTGCAGTTTTTGATCCAAAATCAGAAGTGGATACAGAAGGAATGAGAAGTATAATTCCTTCCTTAATATGTCCAATTCCTCTTAAATACACTCCTGACATTGGTTCAAGAACTGCAGTGGCAGTTTAAAAAAAAAAAAAAAACACCAGAAAAAAACCTGTGTGGAAACCTAGCCTCCTACGTACTGAAGGGAATATTCATTAACCATTTGGTAAAATGTGTGCCAGTATAATCAAGGCAGCTGTTGCTGTTGACAGCCTTGAAATAAGTCTTAACGTTAATTGCTAAACTAGCAGTGTGGAACACGATGACATCTAAAAATTTAGCATTATTTCTTCATTAAGTGTAAAATGTTCCAGGTGTCAGCATTCAGATCTGACATGAACTGGTTAAGATCCACTTAATTACCTTCTCATAAAATGTCCTATGCATAATTTACACTAGGTCCAGTCCACAAGTTTACTGCCATATAGCCTTTTCCACTGCCAGTATCTAAGTCTCACAACTTGTTAATCCAGCCAGATAGTGCCTGGGCTTCTAGTCTTAGAAATTGGTTTTATCACATCATGCTCCTATTCATAATTTTCACTTGTAAATGTGTATTGGCTAAGGTTGATCATATGACCACTACAAACTTTAAAAAAAAATCCCGGGACAAAAGTTATATCCCACATACGTCACTCCTCCTACTATTTTGTCAGCCAATATCATATGATCATCATAATTTTTGAAAGAAAAAAAATATTCCCGAAATATAATTTGTAAGATGAGCATCCCGCTGTACAGTCATTAAAAATGCTGGTTGTTATCTACCATTGACTGATATCAATGACATGGTTTTAGTAGCTGTTTAAAATAAACCCTGGAATTTTCATAATGTATGCCTATCCATATCTATTGACTACCTTTTTAAACTACTCCCAGGAACACATACCTCCTAACTGTCTTTTCCTGCTTTTGGTTTGGGGGGGATGTCCGGCCTTCTCGGAATGGCCCCCACATGTCCCACATTTAACTGTAAATACGTCTTATGAGGCATCCTGGGTGACACATATATGGCATGGCCGTCAAGGTCAGCGGTTGCAACATTTAAGAGGTTCAATGAGATTTGACTCAATGTCTCACACAAACAAATGATCGTATGACTTCTAAAATTTCTTATTATTACAAGCTACATATATATATATATATATATATATATATATATATATATATATATATATATATATATATATATATATATATATATATATATATATATGAGTTAATTCATGCTTGTAACCTTCTGTTCCCCGAACAGCTTATTTTAGTTTTAAGTGCACTTATCTCTGACTGAGGCAATATGGGGCTCCCGGATCCCGGAGCACCTCTTATAATCACCTATGACTCCCTGAGCCTTTGTCTATTGTGTCCCAGACACAGCAACCTCCCGAAGTTTCTAATAAATGGTTCTACTTACTTGGATCGAGACGCTGTCAGTGCCCTCGGATCAGACAGAGGATAAAACAGATATCTCTAATACGGATCCAGGGATGACCTTCTCGACCCCGGACTGAGCCCCCAGATTGTAAGGAGATTTGATCTTATCTAGGTACCCCTGGTACCGAACTTCGGTGGTCAGCTTGATTTAAGTCTTTATCTGGATCCAGGAGAATTAATCTACCAGAAATAACACGTAACAACAGTTTGTTCGATCAAATTCATTCTAGTTTATTCAGCAGTATGTAAGCACATAATAAAGGGGGGTTGCACCCCTCCTGCCATCAATCAAATATTTGGTATAATCTCTATCCTATAATATTAGGTATATGGAGGTTTCTGGAAGAATTTCATGGGAGAGACAGATGATTGGAAAGACATAACACTTGTAGAATAGAAAGTCCTAATATGGTTAATTAACCTTCACGGCTACATTCCTAGCAAAGAGATAACATGAAATGCTGACAGGATAAAGACACTGTGTGATGGATGCATACAATATAGTAACCCCTTCAGGTGCCACACCTGTTGATTGCCCAATTGCTACCCCCAAAAAATGTTTGTGGGGTGTTGATTGGTTTCCATGGTAACCAGAGGCCTTTACTATGACTCTGTGCCTTCCCAGTATTAATATACTCTTAAAGTTCCCGTTCTCTGTAGAGGCACATTAGCGTGACAGTTATTTCTACACAAAGTCTCGTCTGGACAACATGTCAAATGTTTTTATTTAACATAATGCAGTGTTTATTAACTTCTTCTCCCAACAGGCAATTTTAATTTTAGTATTTTCAGTTTGTATACATCAGTGATCTACTGGTCCAGCCTGCCCATGCCTCAGTCACAGCAGTCATGGGGGCCTAGTATAGTGATCTTGCCATTGAAACTATTGGGTGTTTATTCACACTATATGTACACATTATTTTATAATATGTAATTAATTCTCATGTTGGAATTTCTGCCGTTTTTTTTTTCCAGTAGGTGCATTGATTTTTCCTAGACTTTATTTTACACTGTGTGAATATAGACTTGATGTGTATTGTTTTGGTTTTATTGTTGCATTTTTGTGGAACATTTTTATTCATTTCAAAACACATTTGAAACAGTTGCTTGGAATCATTGCAGAACAAGTGTGCAGTAATTCTAATCTAAATCCAAAGGGAAATTTGCAAGACAAATCTGCTGCAGATTGTAAAAATTTTTGCCTGAGGTGTAACAATCGCACCTTGCCAGGTATCACATGCTGCACTCTGACCACTCAGGAGCTGCATAAGGTAATGTTTCTCCAATCCTGGATAACCCCTTCAACCCTTGGAAGAAAACTGGCCAAGACAATATGAAGCCAAAAAGGCATGATAGGTAAATCCCTAAAGGATGGACTTGAGTAAGAGAAAATGTTATCTGGAAACATATCGTCCCAGTATTAATAATAAAAACACTTTATTTATTTTATCAACAGTGCCTGCAGTTACTTCCATGCACTGATATGGCGTGCACCCCGTTAGATCCGTTTTTTCATTTACATTGCTTCCAGGTTTACGGATTATCTATAAACAAGGACCTTTCCATAGGATGGGTTCGGGTCAGTGGCTGACACTGTACGATTTACTACATGCGCAAATAGGTGTTGAGCTCTTAGCCCAACACCATCAGGTAAGCGAGTTTACTTGTTATACTAAACTTGTGTAACGGCCTTACCATAACGGCTGAGCTGTCCTGTGTGAACAATGACTGAACTGTACCAGGGAGTGAAGTCTAAGGTGCTGCTGGTTTTCACCAGAGCCTACAACAAAGCGGGATGGACTTGCTGCGGCAGGCGGCACCCAGGTCGCTACCCCTGGCACGATCCGTTCACACAGGTTGCCCCGATGAAATTTGGCACAGATGATAAGGCGTAGTCAGACGAAGCATGGTCAGGAGTCAGGCAGCAAAGAAGCGAAGTCAGGTCAAAGGCACAAGACCAGGAGGCTGGCGGCAAGATGCAAGGTCAGGTCACAAGCAGGAGGTCAGGAACACTAATAAGGCACACACAAAGAAATGCTTTCTCTGAGGCACTAAGCCCGAAGATCCAGCACCATAATAGGGAAGTGCCGGACTAATATCTGCCCTGCAGCAGATCAATTATGGGTGTACTGGCCCATTAAATCTAGAAGCGCCGGCGCGCACACACCCTAAGGATAGGGGATGCGCGTGCTGGCAATGAGTAGGGCGAGAAGGACCGGGGAGAGGGGTAAGGACTCATATCTGTGCACGGCCCGCAAAGCGAGTCCCGGAGACACCGCTAGTAGGGAAAGGGGTGCACTCACAGCCGGTTTGAACAGCCGGAGCCTTACCAATAGCAAAGCCCGGGACGCGCATACACCGGGGAAGAGGGAATGCTCACCTTAACAAATTGGTTACCCTGGGTAATGGCACCATGCAGTGCCCATATTGTGTTCGGTTTTTGTCTTTGCATACCTAAATCCCTAATGCAGTCACCCTGGTTGGACACCGAACCCATAGAAAGGCCTTGCCTTTAATCAATCATCCTATGCCACCATGCCACCCACATTATGAGTATTATTATTACTATGATATTTTTGTGTTTATTTATTATTTTATGCGACTGTTTTTATTAGCCTATGTGCTGTATAGTCTCTGGATGTAAGATGCAATTGTCACTTTCTGTTGTAGTTTGGGAGCATTTTCAGCTTGTATTCATTAAGTGAGAATATTTGTGGTGAAGGAGGTTAATGTTCAGTGAACATGTCACCATGGAGCATTTATTGCAGATCTGCCCGGCTTCCACCACACATTATGTGCTTAAATACACCTGCATAGCTCCAAACAACTCTTGGAAATTCTGTTCAGACCTCAGTCATGGTATATGTATAACACTTAGTTGCTACAAGTTACATACTGTAAACTGGGCAGATCAACCAATACAGTCACTAGACACATATTTAGCACCATGCAGAAACTATCATCAATCTGATCAATGTTTGGTCCAATTATAAATGATATGTATGCTATAGCAAGTTGTAATATAGGAATTATGTGTGCTCCAATGTAACTTCTATATACAAGAAACTCAGTGCAAAATTCTCTGTGTGGCTGAAACTCAACACTGCCAATGACCCTGAGCACTCTATCCCCACAGTGAAACACGGTGGTAGTAGCATCATACTGTGGGGATGTTCCTCTACAGCATATACAGCAAAGCTGGTCAGAATTCATGGCAATATGGATAGAGCCAAATACAGGGCAATCCTTGAAGAAGATCTGATGCAGTTTGCAAATTCAGACTGGGACAGAGGTTCGCCTTTCAGCAGGATAGTGACCCTAAATGCAGAGCTAGAGCTACAAGGGAATGGTTTAGATTAAGGCCTCTTTCTCTTTCCACACTCTAGGCTGGCTCCAAGTCCAATTAGCTGCCCCAGCTTCTCCCTGGAGCCCTGTGGATATCCTAATCATTGCTACCAGTAATAAGACACTTTGACCACCACAATCAGGGGCCCCTGGGCAGAGGCAGATATAGGGTTCTGTGGTGGGACAGAAGAGCCTGGAGAAAGACCTAGGGGTCTTGGGGGCAGAGAAACCTAGAGGAGGACTTAGCTGCCTGGGAGGAGGCAGAGGAGTCTGGAGAAGGACTTAGTGGTCCGAGGAGACAGAGGAGCCTGGAGGAGGACTTAATGGTCAGGGAGAGGGAGCAGAGAAGCCCAAAGGATGCCTTTGGGGTCAGGGGGACAGAGGGGCCTGAAGAAAGACTTAAATGGGCACTGTCAGATGCAAAAACTTTTGATTTGTTGAAAAGCATGCAAAACCAAAATGTTTTGCAATTGCTTTCATTAGAAAATGTTCAGTATTTCATACTGAAAAAGTCAGTCAAACAACTGCCCACCTGCCTGCTTGGACACATACTATTCCTGCTATAACCATGTGTCATCACCTATGTAATGGACACACTTCCTTGATTGACAGCTGTGAGCGCAGGGCTCACAGCTAAAGGAAAAATCCTCCCACTGTCAGCTTGTGTCCCGCTACTGTCAGTGAGGACAAGCTGGGAGTTGTAGTTTTGCTAATGCTAGGGGAGATGTGAGCAGACAGCATACTGAGGGAGGAGGAGGAGACCTGCACAGTGAGGCCATGCCCCCCCCCCCCCCTTTGAGAGAAAGTAAGACTAGTGAGCTAACTTAAAAGTGTAATAAAAAAATAAAGGTGCTAGACATGTTGACTGGTGTACCCTATCCTTTGGATAGGGGATAAGATGTTTTTGCCCAGAATACCCCTTTAACAGGTATAAAATAGTACACTACTTAGATGTAGGTATGTGGTATGCACTTACGAGGGCAGAGAAATGCGCTACAGTACACTTAAAAAAGTACCTGACTACAACACCAGTCGGTGAGTACTTTTGCCTGGACTATCACAGTATGTAGGCCCTTGACAAATTAACAGGTACTAAATAGTACATGACTTAGATGTTTTTATGTGGAATGCACTTAGGAGGGCAGAAAAATGCGCTACAGTACACTTAAAAAGTACCTAAGTACAACACCAGCCAATGAGTATTTTTGCCTGGACTTTCACAGTATGTAGGCCCTTGACAGTTACAAAATAGTACACTACTTAGAGATGTAGGTATGTGGTATGCACTTATGAGGGCAGAAAAATGTGCTACAGTACGCTTAAAAAAACGTATTTTAGTAAAACACCAGCCGGTGATTACTTTTGTCTGGACTTTCACAGTATGTATGCCCACAACAGATTAGAAGGTAAAAAATAGTACACTACTTAGATGTAGGTATGTGGTATGCACTTATGAGGGCAGAAAAATGTGGTACAGTAGTCTTAAAAAAAACATATTTTAGTAAAACAACAGCCGGTGATTACTTTTGCCTGGATTTTCACAGTATCTAGGCCCTTGACAGATTAACAGGTACAAAATAGTACACTATTTAGATGTAGGTATGTGGTATGCAGTTATGCACTTATGAGGGCAGAAAAATTAGCTACAGTACGCTTAAAAAATGTATTTTAGTAAAAAAAAAAAACAGTCGGTGATTACTTTTGCCTGGACTTTCACAGTATCTAGACCCTTGAAAGATTAACAGGTACAAAATAGTACACTACTTAGATGTACGTATGTGGTATGCACTTATGAGGGCAGACAAATGCGGTACAGTATGCTTTAAAAAAAATTATTTTTGTACAACACCAGCAGTACACAACGGTGCTGCAGCACAAAAGAGCTGTGCACAAAACACAAAATTGCACTCTGTCAAAGCAGAATTGGAACAAAGACACAGAATTACGCTGAAAAATTATTCCTGCCTCCTCTGCTAAGATTTATGAAATTGAGGCAGCTTGTTGAAATGTATGAGGCAACACACACACAGCTATTTGCCCCTCTCTGTAATACAATGCTGAAGAAAGTGACTGGGAGGTTAATGGCTGCAGTAAAAATCCTTTTCAGTGAAAAAAAAACACTGCTCTCTGTCCACCAGAACGCTGATGTGACTAGGATGTGAAATGCTGCTGGAATGAGCTTTTCTGTGTAAGGCTGGGTTCACACTACGTTTTTCAACTAAGGTTCCCGCATACGTTTTCTATCAAAAACCGTATGGGGAAAAAACGGATGGAACAGTATGGGAAAAAGTAAACCGTATGGGTTTTTAAACAGTATACTGTTTTTAAAAGTGCATACTGTTCCGTCCGTTTTTGTAGAAAAAAACCCATACGTTTTTGAAAATTTTGTCCATTTTTAATGGGAGGGGTCTTGGGTGGGGACTTTAGGATTCAAATGCGCATGTGCAAAGTAAAAACGTATACGTTTTTCCCGTATGGAACCGTATACATGTGCGTTTCCCATTGACGTCCATGTTAAAAAAAACGTATGCAGTTGCAGTACGGTTTTTAAACCGGAGTCAAAACCGTGGTTGACCACGATTTTGTCTCCGGTTTAAAAACCGTACTGCAACCGCATACGTTTTTTTTAACATGGACGTCAATGGGAAACGCACATGTATACGGTTCCATACGGAAAAAACGTATACGTTTTTACTTTGCACATGCGCATTTGAATCCTAAAGTCCCCACCCAAGACCCCTCCCATTAAAAATGGACAAAATTTTCAAAAACGTATGGGTTTTTTTCTACAAAAACGGACGGAACAGTATGCACTTTTAAAAACAGTATACTGTTTAAAAACCCATACGGTTTACTTTTTCCCATACTGTTCCATCCGTTTTTTTCCCCATACGGTTTTTGATAGAAAACGTATGCGGGAACCTTAGTTGAAAAACGTAGTGTGAACCCAGCCTTACTCACAGACACAGCGATGTCTATCCTATTTCTATGCAGTGTAATGAATGATATGAAGAGCCGCAAAATGATTGTTATCATTCAGGGTCATCCCAGCTACTTCCCGCCTTCCCAGCGTTCCTTGCCCCATGTACTGATATGTGGATCCGCCATTTTAGATGCCCTGGAGTCTGGAATTTAGTAAATGGAGTTTAATTAAGTAATTTGCAAATCGAATATTTCATGAAATTCGTAATTAATTTGGGTTTGTCAGCTTCGATTCTCTCATCTCTAGCAGTATTATTATTACAGACACAAAGTTTGGCAGGGTTATATTGAGGGGCACAGTGTCTGGAAGGTTTATATTTAAAAGGTAAAGTGTGTTGCCGAGTTAAATTCAGAGGCATAGTGTGTGGCAGGATGATATTCAAGGGCACAGTGTCTAGCAGGGTTATATTTAGGGGGCATAGTGTGTGGCAGTATTGAATTCAGGGGGCACAGTGTCTGGCAGGGTTATATTCGGGGCGGACAGTGTCTTTCATGATTATAGTGACACTTGTCTTCATATGAAGATGAGGATATGTTGACAAAGTAACCAACAGAACCAGATTGTAACGAAAGGAGCCAATAGTATCTTGGTGGCAAACTCTGCAGAGAGAAGATGTACTTGGAATAATTTCTGGCATCTGAACCAGATGAAGAAGAAAGGTAAAGGAAAGACTACAGAGAAGACATTGCCTGTGAGTCTCTGATACCTTTGTGTTTTCTGCCTAACTATGTCCAATCACTGCTGTAGTCACTTGTATGTTTTGCAGTCATTCAGAGTAAAACTGTACCTCAATCCACTTTTATGAGTACATGTTTTATATCTAATTAACTTATGACATTTTATCTAATACATGATCGTTAATTTTAAGGTTAGAGGACAGATTTGTTTGGTTGTTTTTTTGGCAGCCAGGATATAGTCTAATAGTCTAATTAGTTTGAACTCTACTGTTAAAGCCCTACACTTTTTGTCTTACTGTGCTGAAAATGCTTGGACTTTTTCTCATTAGTTTGTGGCACAATACACTATGTGTAGGGCAACTTCTGTGACATGTTGAGCCACACAGCACTAACTTCAATCATAAGTCACTAAGGAAATTAGTGTAAGTAGAAGGATTCTTGTTCAGCTTTCTTCTCCTTTGACTACACAACACAATACTTCTTTTAGCTGGAAACTTCACCGTGATGCCTTAACAGCATAGGCTGGGGACAGTCTTTATATAGTTCTGTGGTCTTTAAACATGAGGCCTGGATCTGTGTTAGGTAAGGTAACTTGCAACTGGTACAGGACAATTATTAGCTTGTAGAAGGCTTCAGCCTAACCAGGATACAGGACACTAAAGAGGCTTATACTCGTCCCAGAAGGCTTACTCAACTTTAGATTCACTTTCCCTCTCTTCTGACTTGAACATTACTGGTCCAAGCACTCTAGACTAGATGTATGGATGCCTTGCAGGAGCAGAACTAGTAGAGATGTTGCTCTGGCAAAAGCCAGATTCAGACAAATTTTTAGGTCCAGCCCTTTGGAGAGAGGAAGTTGGACTAGGAACCCTTCCCACAGCAACAGTCTGCATAGAAACTAGTTATGAAGCATTTCTTGTGATAAGTGCATCACTTATCTTTACATAATGTCATGAACGACTGGGAGACAGGGAGAGTGAGCCCTATCTGACCCTAAAAAGACTTTCCCTGCCTACTTGTCCATCCATCCTAAACGATGGATCGACAACTGGGCGCCGGTCCCTTCCTGCGCTAAAGTGCAGTGGGGTAGAAATACATAATATACAGTACATAATCGGTCACAGGCCAGAAACGGAAAACTAATAGACAACCAGATATACCAAACAGGATACAAATACTAACAGGGCAGAATATAAACAGGCAAACTTATAATGAAACATAGGATACTGTTCACACTGGGACACAGAACAAACAAACTGAACACCCCACTCCACAAAAGGAGCAGCCATTAATAATAAAGCCAAATAGGCTACTGGCCAGCAGACACACTCCACCGTGTGGACAAAATTCTGACCCAGTAGGAAACGGAAATATAATACTTGAAACACTAGATGAGAACCGGATGAGTCTGAATAGACTCCAGAATACCAAACAGGAATATAACATACAGAGCGCAGGGTACAAGCAAACATAATCCTAAAACTGACTAATGAAACACAGACTAAAATACAAGGAGAATGCTGTATAACCATGGCTAAAAACCCAGTTAAAATGACAAGGTAAATGCTCAAGCAGACCTAGTCAGAATATTGCACAAACAGACATACTGGCATTAAACTAAATAACCAGCACTGAATGCAGGAGAAGTCTGGCTTAAGATAGACACACCCAAGTTTTCATTCGTTCAGAGCATTAACCATTCCCTACCTAGGAAGAGTAGAAAACTACTCTGAACATCCTAGTGTGTGAATACACACCCAAACAGAAAAATACAAAAATAAATGAACTGACATTATACATAATATGCAGAATTTAACCTGCAAACTTTTTTTCATAATCATTATACCTCAGTGTATGCTATTAGGCAATGCAATGTACAAAAACAGTCTTACTGTCACGATTCGGCTTACGGGTTGTGGATCCGCTGTGTCAGCGAGGGATTGGCGTGGACCGTGCTAGTGGACCGGTTCTAAGAGGCTACTGGTTTTCACCAGAGCCCGCCGCAAAGCGGGATGGTCTTGCTGTGGCAGTAGCAACCAGGTCGTATCCACTAGCAACGGCTCAACCTCACTGACTGCTGAGAAGGCGTGGGACAGAAGGACAAGGCAGAGGCAAGGTCAGACGTAGCAGAAGGTCGGGGGCAGGCGGCAAGGTTCGTAGTCAGGATGGATAGCAGAAGTTCAGGTACACAGGCTTTGGACACACTAAACGCTTTCACTGGCACAAGGCAACAAGATCCGGCAAGGGAGTGCAAGGGAGGAGATCAGATATAGCCAGGGAGCAGGTGGAAGCCAATTAAGCTAATTGGGCCAGGCACCAATCATTGGTGCACTGGCCCTTTAAGTCTCAGAGAGCTGGCGCGCGCGCGCCCTAGAGAGCGGAGCCGCGCGCGCCAGCACATGACAGCAGGGGACCGGGACGGGTAAGTGACCTGGGATGCGATTCGCGAGCGGGCGCGTCCCGCTGTGCGAATCGCATCCCCGACGGCCATGACAGTGCAGCGCTCCCGGTCAGCGGGACTGACCGGGGAGCTGCAGGGAGAAAGATGCCGTGAGCGCTCCGGGGAGGAGCGGGGACCCGGAGCGCTAGGCGTAACAGTACCCCCCCCCTTAGGTCTCCCCTTTTTTTTGTCCGGTGACTGCCTCCCCTGGGATGAGGACACCGGGAAAGAATGGATGGTTTCCTCAATGGCAGGCAGTACAGCAGGAGTAGGAATGGGGAGGGAGGGCAGAGGGTGAAGCTTGGCAAGGGGCAGGGAGACACAAGGACGGGAGCCATGAGGAGGCACAGAGGCTTGCCTGACGGGACTGGGAGGGGGGGAGAGGCACTTCCTGTGGCAACAGTACCCCCCCCCTTAGGTCTCCCCTTTTTTTTGTCCGGTGACTGCCTCCCCTGGGATGAGGACACCGGGAAAGAATGGATGGTTTCCTCAATGGCAGGCAGTACAGCAGGAGTAGGAATGGGGAGGGAGGGCAGAGGGTGAAGCTTGGCACGGGGCAGGGAGACACAAGGACGGGAGCCATGAGGAGGCACAGAGGCTTGTCTGACGGGACTGGGAGGGGGGGAGAGGCACTTCCTGTGGCAGGCAGAGTCCCAGTACTTGATCTCCCCGGTGGTCCAATCAAGGGTGGGCGAATGAAGCCGGAGCCATGGCAGACCGAGGAGGACCTCAGAGGTACAGCCGGGGAGAACGAAGAGCTCAATCCTCTCGAGGTGGGGTCCAATAGACATGAGGAGGGGTTCTGTGCGGTAACGCACGGTGCAGTCCAATCTGGCTCCGTTGACCGCGGAAATGTAGAGCGGCTTGACGAGACGGGTCACCGGGATGCTGAATTTATTCACAAAGGACTCCAATATAAAATTTCCAGAGGCACCAGAGTCCAAGCAGGCCACGGCTGAGAGGGAGGAGTTGGCTGAAGAAGAGATCCGCACGGGCACCGTGAGACGTGGAGAAGCAGACTTAGAGCCAAGAGACGCCACACCCACGTGAGCTGGGTGCGTGCGTGCGTTTCCCAGGCGTGGAGGACGGATAGGGCAATCCACCAAGAAATGCTCGGTACTGGCACAGTACAGACAGAGATTTTCTTCTCTACGGCGATTCCTTTCTTCCTGGGTCAGGCGAGACCGATCCACTTGCATGGCCTCCTCGGCGGGAGGCCCAGGCGTAGACTGCAAAGGATGCTGTGGGAGAGGTGCCCAGAGATCTAAGTCTTTTTCCTGGCGGAGCTCTTGGTGTCGCTCAGAAAAACGCATGTCAATGCGGGTAGCCAAATGGATGAGTTCTTGGAGGTTGGCAGGAATCTCTCGTGCGGCCAGCACATCCTTGATGCGACTGGATAGGCCTTTTTTAAAGGTCGCGCAGAGAGCCTCGTTATTCCATGATAACTCGGAAGCAAGAGTACGAAATTGGATGGCGTACTCGTCCACTGAAGAATTACCCTGGACCAGGTTCAACAGGGCAGTCTCGGCAGAAGAAGCTCGGGCTGGCTCCTCGAAGACACTCCGGAGTTCAGCGAAGAAGGCCTGGACTGTGGCTGTGGCAGGATCATTGCGGTCCCAGAGCGGTGTGGCCCAAGACAAGGCCTTTCCTGAAAGAAGGCTTACTACGAACGCCACCTTAGACCGTTCTGAAGGAAACAAGTCCGACAACATCTCCATATGCAGGGAACACTGAGACAAAAATCCACGGCAGAGTTTAGAGTCCCCATCAAATTTGTCCGGCAGGGACAAGTGGAGGTTAGGAGCGGCCACTCGCTGCGGAGGAGGTGCAGGAGCTGGCGGAGGAGATGGTTGCTGCTGTAGCAGAGGCAGAAGTTGCTGTAACATGGCGGTCAACTGCGACAGCTGCTGTCCTTGTTGGGCAATCTGCTGCGATTGCTGAGCGACCACCGTGGGAAGATCAGCGAGACTTGGCAGCGGCACCTCAGCGGGATCCATGGCCGGATCTACTGTCACGATTCGGCTTACGGGTTGTGGATCCGCTGTGTCAGCGAGGGATTGGCGTGGACCGTGCTAGTGGACCGGTTCTAAGAGGCTACTGGTTTTCACCAGAGCCCGCCGCAAAGCGGGATGGTCTTGCTGCGGCAGTAGCAACCAGGTCGTATCCACTAGCAACGGCTCAACCTCACTGACTGCTGAGAAGGCGTGGGACAGAAGGACAAGGCAGAGGCAAGGTCAGACGTAGCAGAAGGTCGGGGGCAGGCGGCAAGGTTCGTAGTCAGGATGGATAGCAGAAGTTCAGGTACACAGGCTTTGGACACACTAAACGCTTTCACTGGCACAAGGCAACAAGATCCGGCAAGGGAGTGCAAGGGAGGAGATCAGATATAGCCAGGGAGCAGGTGGAAGCCAATTAAGCTAATTGGGCCAGGCACCAATCATTGGTGCACTGGCCCTTTAAGTCTCAGAGAGCTGGCGCGCGCGCGCCCTAGAGAGCGGAGCCGCGCGCGCCAGCACATGACAGCAGGGGACCGGGACGGGTAAGTGACCTGGGATGCGATTCGCGAGCGGGCACGTCCCGCTGTGCGAATCGCATCCCCGACGGCCATGACAGTGCAGCGCTCCCGGTCAGCGGGACTGACCGGGGAGCTGCAGGGAGAAAGACGCCGTGAGCGCTCCGGGGAGGAGCGGGGACCCGGAGCGCTAGGCGTAACACTTACAAGTTAACTTACAGTACCCCATTCCGGTTTATGCAGGTAGAAAAGGGTTTCTCTCAACAACTCACATAACAACTTCACATGTATGGTAACTGGAATACAGGTACCTGGACACTACAATACTATACACTGAGGGGATAACTACAGGGCCACAATTCAGGACAAGTATAGGTAACCCCCAACATGTGTCAGTTAAATGACACTATACTTTTCAAACTCAGAAATCTACTCATGAGCTTAGCTTCACTCCCAACACATTTCTACCTACATAGGTAAGCTGCATTGTTACGAGAATAAGACTCGGTATTTTGGCTGGTGCAATGTTAATCTATCAAGACGTCACAGATAATAAAATATCATGTAAGGTGGAGGAATATACCCATGAAAAAGGTCAGACAATGAACACAGGGTCCACCATCTTACATGCAACAGTTATTAAACCAATAGTTTGGTCTAAACCAGCTAGAAATTGTTAATTTAACCAACGTAATGTATGGTCATTGCATATCTGTAATAAAATACTGCAGAGCTAAAATACATGTGTGAATGTATGAGGCAGAGAGTTAACTGGAACAAGGCCTCTGGTGTCTGTAGTGGAGAAATGTCCGCCATCAATCCATCACTAAGTGCAGTGCTGGGATTATTAAGCTTACCAGAACATTGACACATTGCTAAATCAGCACAGGGTCACTGATGCAAAATGCACCAACAGCAATGTGCGCTGGAGAGACATTTGGAGAACAGGACGGTCTGACACCTAAACAATGCAGGACCCTCAAGGTAAATACTCACATTATATTCTCAGTGCCGCTAACAAAATGTATCACCAATCAACAGTAATCATGAGATCTGTGTCCCGAGTTCCCCATCTAACTGAAGCAGTGGTCACATGTGCGTACTGCCTCTCCATTTACCATTTAGGGGGCTGACAGTGATATTCGAGTGCTGTATTTGGCCACCTCATTCAGTCCAATAGACAATGATTGTAGTAGCAGTACACATGAGTGCCTGCTGCTTCATTTAGACAAAAGACTAAAGGCCCCTATACCATGGATAGGTGATAAATGTTGTTAGTGGAATATGTTGTCCAGGCCCACCAAAGTCAGCAGGTTAGGCCACCTTTGTACAGGGACTTTAATACTTCAGAGCTGAATTCAGAGTTCTGTTGGTCTCTGGTTAGCTCATTACAAAAGCTCATTGCTGACACCTGCTGGTTCAGTAGCTTAACAAAATGTAAACTGTGGGAGAAATATTTATTTCCGGTCATTGTAAACTATAAACACTAGCGGACAGATTTATTAACACAGGAATTTAGACTATTAATTTATTTGTTTTAACACAAAGGGACGTACATGTGGAAATGACAGACTGATATAGAGGGAGAGAGGGCCTTACCCATGAGGCTTATATATATTCTACAAGGGAAAGGGAGGAAAACAATAGGTGAGGAACACAGATGGTTATTTGTGAGCAGTTAAGGAAGCAGCAGTTCATAGGGAAATATTGTGGCAGCAGAGTTATTGTAGATAGTAGGCTTTTCTGAAGAGATGGGCTTTAGGTTGCTTTATAAGGTCTTAATGGTGAGTGAAAGCCCGATCTGTTGGGGTAGTGAGTCCCAATGAATGGTGGAAGCACAGAAGAAATCTTGGGGACGGTTGTGTGAGGTATGGATGATGGAAGAGCACAAGCAAAGGTCTTAAGAGGATTGGAGATTACATGACAGGTGGTATCGGGAGATCAAGTTAGAGATGCATGAAGGGGACACGTGGATGGCTGTAACCATCACACCTGGCAAGGCATCACTGGCTGCCCTCTGGACACTCAGAAGTTGCAGGCGCCAGGCCAATTGACACCAGCCTTAACAACCACATCCTCCTTAGCTGGTCTTTGCAAGGCTGTAGTCTGCTTGACTCACTTTGCCTGTGTTAGAGTTGTTTTTATGCACTAGCTCCTGTATTGTACCTTTCTTTACTGATCCTATGTATTCTCACCTTGGCTAGTGACCTGATTTTACTCTGTTTTCCATATTGGTACTGTGTTGCTCTTTTGGTTTTAATACAGCTCATCTAACTTTTCTTTGTATGTTTGTAGATTCCCTGGCCGGCATTTATCATTGTAGGTGTAAGTGAAGCATTTTTCTACACCTTTTTTTTGTGTGCTGCTAATGTGTTCTCTCACATACACCAAAAAGCTAAGTCTGGGCTGGTGTAGTTTTAGAGACTTTTCAGTGGCTTTGCACCTTTTTTGTGCCTATTCACAAAAAAGCGCAGTTCATAAAACCCTTCCATATCATGTGTATTGCCAAAATCAGTGGATTGCAGCTCAAAATCAGCAGAAATGTGTAAACCAAAAGGTGCAAAAAAGGCGCAACCCTGCTTGCGCCTTTTTTGTGCCTTTTGTAGACACTAAAAACAGTCTAAAGACAATGCTAAATGTCAGTGCCTGTGTCTTATTTATTTATTATTCTGTGCTTGGTAACCCATTGTATCCTGACCTGCTTCCCGGACTTCTGTACAGTGTTTTGTTCATTTGTACTTGACATTGTTATGTCTTACACTTTTTAGTACAGTAGAGACTGGCACTGTGGTTCAGGGCCATCCTAATAAGGAGTTGGGAATCCCAAAAGGCAGGGACAGAGCTTAAGGCAACACTTGCAGTCGTCCAATAGAAGACTGGCACAAAGTAATTCATACATTTCTCCCTACATTTTCTACAATATATTATACCATAGTAGCTGAGTACCCGGCATTGCCCAGTTTTTCCTTCCTAATCCTTGTTGAAGAGGAAAATAAACAAAGGAGGAAGCTTTTGACTTCATATCCCTTCCTCATATATTGTTGTCATATCCCAACCCCATATCCCGACCTCCTATCCCGACCTCCTATGCCGACCTCCTATCTCGACCTCCTATCCCGACCTCCTATCCCGTCCTCCTATCCCGTCCTCATATACCGTCCTCCTATCTCGACCTCCTACTTCTTAACATATAGTGTAGCACACTTTTGTGCCCACAGAAGTGCATACCACATACTGTACCTACTTCTACGTAGTGTACTATTTTGTACCTGTTAATCTGTCAAGGGTCTAGATACTGTGAAAGGACAGGCAAAAGTAGTCACCGGCTGGTGTTTTACTCCAATACTTTTTTAAACATACTTTAGTGCATTTTTCTGCCTTCTTTGTTCCACAACAAATGGTCTGCTGGTTATACTAGTCTGTAGATGGTAAAATACAAACCCAGCAGTCCATTCCTAATAGTCTGTGAGAGAGTGCAATTTTGGGTTTAGTACACAGCAACTGTGTGCTGCAGCACTGTTGTGTAATGCTGGTGTTGTGCAAACATAAGTTTTTTAAGCGTACTGTAGCGCATTTGTGAGCCCATATAAGTGCATACCACATATCTACATCTAAGTAGTGTACTATTTTGTACCTGTTAAATTGTCAAGGGCCTATATACTGTGAAAGTCCAGTCACCGGCTGGTGTTTTACTTCACTACTTCTTTAAGCGTACCGTAGAGCATTTTTGTGCCCACATAAGTGCATACCACATACCTACTACTATGCAATGGAAACTAAACAGTTAATATCCTTAAAGTACAGATCCAGAAGGTTTAACCTGTTAAGTATCTGTACTTTCTGAGTCCGCTCCCGTTCTATAACGGGGGGGCCACGGCGTGGCCCCGTGTCATAGCGGGTCAGGCCTGGCCTCTAACAACGGCCGGGACCCGTGGCTAATAGCGTGCAGCATTGATCGCGGTGCTGTGGGCTATTAACCCTTTTAACCCTTTCGCCGCGTCTAAAATGAAAGTGAAACCATGCCGGTTAGCTTAGGGGGCTGTTCGGGATCACCGCGGCAAAATCACTGCATCCCGAACAGCTTATATGGCAGCCGGAGGATCCCTACCTCATCGCTGTCCGATCGCCGAATGACTGCTCAGTGCCTAAGATCCAGGCATGAGCAGTCAAGCGGCAGAATCATCGATCAGTGGTTTCTTATGAAAAACCACTGATCATTGTAAAAGATCAGTGTGTGCAGTGTTATAGGTCCCTATGGGAGCTATAACACTGCAAAAAAAAGTGAAAAAAAAGTGAATAAAGATCATTTAACCCCTTCCCAATAAAAGTTTGAATCACCCCCCTTTTCCCATAAAAAAACCTGTGTAAATAAAAATAAACATTTGTGGTATCGCCGCGTGCAGAAATGTCCAAATTATAAAAATATATCCTTAATTAAACTGCACGGTCAATGGCGTACGCGCAAAGAAATTCCAAAGTCCAAAATTGTGCATTTTTGGTCACTTTTTATATCATGAAAAAATGAATAAAAAGCGATCAATAAGTCCTATCAATACAAAAATGGTACTGCTAAAAACTTCAGATCACGGCACCAAAAAATAGCCCTCATACCGCCCCATATGCGGAAAAATAAAAATTTATAGGGGTCAGAAGATGACAATTTTAAACGTATTAATTTTCCTGCATGTAGTTTTGATTTTTTTTTCCAGAAGTACGAGAAAATAAAACCTATATAAGTAGGGTATCATTTTAATCGTATGGACCTACAGAATAAAGAGAATGTACATGTTCTTTGTATAGTTAACTGTTTACTTATATGATGTTTATGAGATGATGTCTAACTATGACATGTTTGTCAACTGCTCTAGCTGTTGTTGCGTGATGGATCATCTTTATGTACTGGTTTTGTATATTTCAAATGCTGTTTAATAAAAATATATTTAAAAAAAAAAGAGAATGTATCATTTGTACTGAAAAATGTACTATGTAGAAACGGAAGCCCCCAAAAGTTACAAAATGGTGTTTTTTTTCTTCAATTTTGCCTCACAATGATTTTTTTCCGTTTCACCGTAGATTTTTGGGTAAAATGACTAACGTCATTACAAAGTAGAATTGGTGTCGCAAGAAATAAGCCATCATATGGATTTTTAGGTGCAAAATTGAAAGTTATGATTTTTTAAAGGTAAGGAGTAAAAAAAGAAAATGCAAAAACGGAAAAAACCCCAGGTCCTTAAGGGGTTAAATTGCATGATGAAATGATTCCAAAAAGCATACAAACCTGATAATTCACAACTTGTCATACATTGAGTTTATTGTTTCCTCAGGTCCAGAGATCTTAAATACCCCCAGGGATCATGGCATTTCCTGGCTATTTTATTCTCTTTGCACTCCCAGGAAATGAGAGCTGTTCAAACCTGGGATCGTTGCCTGATGACTACTGTATGGATTGGATTAACAAGATAGGGAAAGATGGTGGCTGGGTTGAGCATGATAACCAAAGGGCTGAATTCTGGTGGTTATGCGGAGATAAACGGCCAAGAGCAAGGATCCCAGTCAATGCCCGAGGGGATTGTTCTGTTGTCCAACTGGCTATGCCCCTCAATATCCTGTCAGAGTCACCCTAGAAAAGAGGCCACTCTTTTAGCCGAAGGGACACCTCTTCTAAAGAGTCTTTTGATTCTGAGGTGTACATTGACAAGATAGGGGTTCCACGAGGATTGCCTAATGAGTTTAAAGCCAGAGAAGGGTGGCAGAAGGATTTGAGTCTCTGTTCTTTTGGTGGAGTACAGTAAACAAATATATTGACTGAATAAATTACATCTACTATAACCAACAGGGGTTTGCACATTATATAAGGGATGTAGTCAAAGGCTTAGCAGAATAATTGACTCCCACCTCGTTGATGGCCTGGCAAAATAGGATGGCCCTAGATATAGTACTAGCAGAAAGAAGAGGGGTCTGCAAGATGTTTGGCAGTATGTGTTGTACCTTTATTCCTAACAATACAGCCCCAGGAGGAATCGTGACCAGAGCAACCGAAGGAATGACTGCATTATCAAATGAGATAGCATAGAACTCAGGAATAAGTGACCCATTCACCGACTGGCTTGAGGGATGGTTTGGAAGGTGGACTGGATAGGTGATGTCGGGCCTCATCTCCATTGCGATTGTGTAGGTCATCTTGATGACCTGTGGATGTTGTTGCATTCCCTGCATCCAAGGACTATCTGAAAAAAACTGATTGAGATTGTCATGACAAGAACTATATATGAAGCAAAGTCCAACAAAACCAAATGAGGAAGGGACTTATGCTGAAATGAACTGAGAGAGTGAACATAGATGTAAGAGGAGGGAATGTTGGTAAAATTATATTTTTATATCTATGTTCTTTGTATGTGTATGTATGTATATATATATATATATATATATATATATATATATAGCCTAACTTTAGATGGTGTTGGCTGGTTTTATCTAGTTTCTATAAACCATTGTCCTAGTCCTGGCCAGCGCCCAGAAAGTGGAATCCTATCCAAATGACCTTGGTAAATAATGGGGTTTTTGTTGAATAACAAGTTTTTTCTGTGATAAGGAAGAAAGTGTAAAGGAACCCTGTGATTGGTAATAAAGTTATACACCATTATCCACTGGGGTTTCCTTAGTCAATAAGCTAAAACACTTAGAGTGTTGCCATATAAATGGGCTGTAATCTATTTTGGGGTATGATTTTCTTCTGCGGCGCTGTTTCTCTGCTTGTAAGATAACATCCACATGTATCGATACATGTGCATTAAATCTGTCCGCTAATCAATGCGGCTCGAGTTGACTGATCACAGGGAAAAAAAGATACTAACATACTATTTTGTACCTGTCAAGGGCCTAGATACTGTGAAAGGCCAGGCAAAATTACTCACCGGCTCGTGTTCTCAAATACTTTTTTAAGTGTACTGTAGCGCATTTATCTGCCCCAATAAGTGCATACCACATACCTACATCTAAATAGTGTACTATTTTGTACCTGTTAATCTGTCAAGGGCCTATATACTGTGAAAGGAAAGCCAAAAGTACACACCTGCTGCTGTTCTAGACCAATACTGTTTTAAGCGTAGTGTAGCGTATTGTACTCCCTCATATACGCACTAAGTATGTCAGGTAGAGAAGTGCCAGGACATGCACAGAAGAATGGCAGAGGCCTAAATTCATCAGAAAGAGGTCACAGCAGACTAGGGGCGAGTTTCAGCAGGAGTCGCAGCGAGAGGCCTGAGCTGCTGGTATCAGCTAGCGGTCGTGTCTTGACAAGTGAAATCTGATAGAAATCAACAGTCAGTGGGTTCCTCAGACACAACCCTCAGTTGGCATGGCCCGGGAGGAGTCCCTGTCCTCTCATTGCCTCTGTCATATGCTATTTCCTCCCCTAAAGAAGTATCTTATGCTGTGGGTTCAGCTCCACTATTCAGTGAAGACGATCTAATAGAGGACAGTCAGCAACTGCTGCCCAGCCAAGAAGTGGAGGAGACATCCACCGCTTCCTCCGCTAGGCGGGCAAGTAGCGATGAGGAGAGTGACGTGGGAGGCGGTGTTGCCAGCATTCAGGGTCCTGAACCAGGGTCCTCAGGAACCTGAGGAGGAAATCAGTGACATGCAGACACTTGTTGATGATGATGAAGACGATCACAATTGGGAGCTGGGTGCAGAAGGGGCTTCATCATTATCATCATCAGGAGAAGAAGGTTGCAGGTTGCTCGTGAGGAAGCAGCTGAGCCAGCAAGGTGGTAGCATGGTTGGCAGTCAGCATGATCGCAGAAGTGGAAATTCTGGAACCAAACTTGCCCACAGCAGCCTACCTTCCCGGGAGGTAGTGGATCAGGGGATCCTGGAGACGGCGGCAGTAGCAGTCAAATAGTGCGGACTGTTGGCGGGAAAATCAGCTACTCTGCGTTGTGGCAGTTTTTCATCAAGTATCCGGAGGAGGTTAACATAGCCACATGCAAGAAGTGTCGGCAGAAGGGGAAGCATGGCCAGGTCCCAATGTTGGCACCACGGCCCTGCGTCAACATATGCTGAGCCACCATAAAGCGGCCTGCGAGAACCGTTGCTTCGATGTAGTGGTCCAGCCTGCTGTATCACCCAGTGGCACGCCGCTCCCTCTTTCAGCCAGCCAAGGCTCCAACACCTCAGCTGAAGGGAGTTGTGTGCCATACCCTTCTTCTGTCACTCCAGAAGCTCCTGCTCCTCCTACTTTTAGTCAGCCATTACACCGACAATCCATTGGCGAAGCCATGTCAAAGAGACAACAGTATGCGCCTACTTATCCAACGGCGCAGAAGCTGAATGTGCTCCTGTACAAGTTGCTGGTACTGCAGTCCCTCCCTTTTCAAGTGGTGGACTCTGCACCTTTCAGAGAACTGATAGCTTGTGCCGAGCACTGCACAATTTTGTGGAAGAGAAAGTGGGCCAGTCCTTGATCCTGTCGGTGTGTACCAAAGTGCACGGCAGTGCCGATGTCTGGAGCTGTAACTATGTCAGGGACAATACATGTCCTTTACTGCTCACTGGGTTAATGTGGTTCCTGCACAGCTACAACACCAACTTGAACAGATCACACAGCTTCCATCTCCACACTCTCAGGCCGTTGGTCCTGTGACAGTGTGCGACTCTGCCTCCTCATCATTAGAGATGTTGCGAATTGTTCGCCGTCAAACAGTTCCCGGCAAATTTAGCATGTTCGCGTTCGTATCGCCGGGCGAACATATGTGAAGTTTGATCCGCCCCCTATACTTTAACATTGCAGTAAACGTTGACCCTGTGAGTCAGAGTCAGCAGACACATTACAGCCAATCAGCAGCAGTCCCTACCTTCCAGACCCTCCTACCTCTTGCACAGACGCCATTTCACCCTCATTCAGCATGCTGCAGGCTTAGGAAGTGTAGGGTCAGAGAAGCTGCTCCTGCTGTATAGGGAAAGCAATAGCTAGGTTGCTGCTAGGTGGTGAATTCAGGGTCCAGTTTACTTCTAAAGCACTAGTGTAACATCTGCTTTAAGGACCGCACCCAAAAAAGCCCTTTTTAGGGCTGAAAGATATCAGTGCTGGTTGGGAGGGAACCGCTGGTTAAAAGGGGTTCTCCAGAATCAAACTTAAGTTCCTTCAAGCAACTAACTACTACAGTATTCAAAGGGCTGAAATATATCATTACGTGTGTTTTGCAACAGCTGGAGGCACCAATGCCGAGAAGGCTTTTGATAGAGTAGACTGGTCGTTCATGCAACAAGTGCTAAAAACATTGCAGATCCCGGAAAGTTTTATAAATGCCATTTTTTCACTATACTCAAACCCGTCAAAATTTGCAAATGCTAATTTTCTCATATGCAAATTTTCGCTTAACCCCTTAAGGACTCAGGGTTTTTCAGTTTTTGCACGTTCGTTTTTTCCTCCTTACCTTTTAAAAATCATAACCCTTTAAATTTTCCACCTAAAAATCCATATTATGGCTTATTTTTTGCGTCGCCAATTCTACTTTGCAGTGAAATTAGTCATTTTACCCAATAATGCATGGCAAAACGGAAAAAAATATCATGTGAGACAAAATCGGAAAAAAAAATGCCATTTTATAATTTTGGGGGCTTCCGTTTCTACGCAGTGTATATTTCGGTAAAAATTACACCTTACAATTATTCTGTAGGTCCATACAATTAAAATGATACCCTATTTATATAGGTTGGATATTGTCGTACTTCTGGAAAAAATCATAACTACATGCAGGAAAACTTATACGTTTAAAAATGTCATCTTCTGACCCCTATAACTTTTTTATTTTTCCATGTACAGGGCAGTATGAGGACTAATTTTTTGCGCCATGATCTGAAGATTTTATCAGTATGACTTTTTTTTTGATCGGACTTTTTGATCACTTTTTAATCATTTTTTAATTGTATAAAAAGTGACCAAAAATGCGCTTTTTTTGACTTTTGAATTTTTTTGCGCGTACGCCATTGACCGTGCGGTTTAATTAATTATATATTTTTATATTCCGACATTTACGCACGTGGCGATACCACATATGTTTTTTTTTTTTTACACTGTTTTATTTTTTTTTATGGGAAAATGGGGGTGTTTCAAACTTATATTAGGGAAGGGGTTAAATGACCTTTATTAACACTTTTTTTTAACTTTTTTTTTGCAGTGTTATAGGTCCCATAGGGACCTATAACACTGCACACACTGATCTTTTACACAGATCACAGGCGTGTATTAACACGCCTGTTATCAGTCTTATCGGCGCTTGACTGCTCCTGCCTGGATCTCAGGCACGGAGCAGTCATTCGCCGATCGGACACTGAGGAGGCAGGTAAGTGTCCTGCAAGCTGTTCGGGATGCCGCGGCGGTCCTGAACAGCCCGACTGAGCAGCCGGGTCACTTTCACTTTAGAAGCTTTGACCG
Organism: Hyla sarda; assembly: GCF_029499605.1. Classification (NCBI taxonomy): domain Eukaryota; kingdom Metazoa; phylum Chordata; class Amphibia; order Anura; family Hylidae; genus Hyla; species Hyla sarda. The sequence continues at coordinate 162,750,997 of NC_079194.1, read as the reverse complement.
CCGCTTCTAAAGGGTTAATACGATACGATCGGCGATGTGTGGTATTAGCCGCGGGTCCCGGCCATTGATGAGCGCCGGGACCGACGCGATATGATGCGGGATCGCGGCGCGATCCCGCTTCATATCGCGGCAGCCGGCGCAGGACGTAAATATACGTCCTGCAACGTTAAGGGGTTATACTAATTTTTATATATGCTAATTTTCACATGTGCTAATTTTCGCATACGACAATTTTCGCATATGCGAAAATAAAACGTGAATATTCCGAATATGCGAATTTAGCGAATATATGACGAATATTCGTCCATATATTCGCAAAATATCGCAAATTCAAATATGACCTATGCCACTCAACGCTAGCACACATGTTACTTATATGTCAACAACAAACATAGGATAGGTGATTTAACCCTTACCCACCCTCATTTGCCAGGTCAGGGTTGTTTAGTCCCATACAGCGAGTAGATATGTATGGGCTATCTTCCATCTACGAAAGGGGATGGGGCGCATGCAATTTAAGTTGGTTGGGGCACAGGGGAACTGGAGTTGAGAACTGTGGAACAATAGAATTTTCAAGGAGCCCAGACCTTTTGAAAAATGGCATGTCTCCTCAGTTCTCAACTCGCCAACTCCTCCATTCTACATATATAGTCTACTTTGCTTATCCATGAATAAAGTGTAAGAGGGAAAAAATAGTAGTTGGGGAAGATACACAATAAAGAACTAATTTGGATTGCACACCTGTGCCAAGGTACTGAGATACACTATACCTTTATTGCCAAATTACAGTAAAATAGACAAGAAAATCAGACCTCAAGGTACAGGTGGCTAAGTATTACTTATGGGAATATGGGTGGTAGGAATGACTGGAGATGTAGCTGGTATAAAGCTAGTTTTATTAAAGTGGTTGAAAAACAAATGTAACCAGACCGCTGTGCAGGGCCCTTGCTACAGAGATGGTACAATGTGTATATATATATATATATATATATATATATATATATATATATATATATAGATATATATGACTCAATGGGGGAGATTTATCAAAATCCGTGCAAAGGAAAAGTTGCTGAGTTGCTCATAGCAACCAATCAGATCACTTCTTTCATTTTGCAGAGGCCTTGTTAAAAATGAAAGAAGCGATTTGACTGGTTGCTAAGGGCGACTTTTCCTCTGCACAAGTTTTGATAAATCTCCCAAATGTGTGTATGTGTGTGTTTGTATGTGTGTATGTGTGTATATTCCAGCATCACGTCCAAATGGCTAAAGATATTGGGGAAGATTTATCAAAACCTGTGCAAAGGAAAAGTTGTCCAGTTGCCCATAGCAACCAATCAGCTTGCTTCTTTCATTTTTAACAAGGCCTCTGCAAAATGAAAGAAGTGATCTGATTGGTTGCTATGGGCAACTTTTCCTTTGCGCAGGTTTTGATAAATCTCCCCCATTGACATGAAACTTGGCACACATATTACTTATATGTCAACAACAAACATAGGATAGGTAATTTAACAATTACTGACCCCCATTTGCCAGGGTCTGGGTTTTTGTTTAACCCCTTAAGGAAGCAGGACGTAAATGTACGTCCTGGTGAGTTGGTACTTAACGCACCAGGACGTACATTTACGTCCACACTGTTTTATGCCATAGCGGAACCCGACAGCGTTATTCTGTGAAGATGCCTGCTGTTTTCTAACAGCAGGCATCTTCACATAATGCCTAGGTGGGACTTAATCCCCTCCTTAATCCATGGAAGGGGGCGTGACCGCCAGGTGCAACTTCCCAGACGGCCGTCACGCCCCCCCTCCCATAGAAATGAATGGAGGGGGCCTGACGTGACATCAGTGTCACGCCCAGTCCCGGAAGCAGAGCCAGCAAACTATGCCAAGGGCTGCGCCAAGCAAACTATGCTAAGGGCTGCGCAGGGGCCCACAGTGGCGCAACCCCGGTGATCATTCATCTTATCCCCTATCCTTTGGATAGGGAATAAGATGGAAATAGATTAAAATAACCTACCAGACCCTGGAATACCCCTTTAAGCCGCAAATGTGCATGGCGCTCTCTCACTCCTGAGTCCTGTTGCATGTGCCTGGCAACAGTTTAGGACCACATATGGGGTATTTCTGTCCACGGGAGAAATTGCTTCACAATTTTGGGGGGGGGGCTTTTTCTACTTTTACCTTTTGTGAAAACGAAAAGTTGGGGGCTATACCAGCATACTTTTACGTTTCACAAGAGGTAAAAGAAGAAAAAGACCCCCCAAATTTGTAAAACATTTTCTCCCCAGTACAGAAATACCCCATATGTGCATGTAAAGTGCTCAGCAGGTGTACAAGGCTCAGGAATGAGAGCACACCATGTATATTTTGGGCCTAAATTGGTGATTTTTACAGGATTGGCTAATAGTTGTAGCATTTTTTACATAAACTCCCCCCAAAAAACACCCACATGTGACCCCATTTTGGAAACTACACTCCTCAAGGAATGTAACAAGGGGTGCAGTGAGCATTAGGACCTTACAGGTGTCTGACAGATTTTTGGAACAGCGGCAGTGAAAATAAAAAAAAATTACTTTTTCCGCTAACCTGTTGCTGTAGCCCCAAATTTTTCATTATCACAAGGAATAGAAAGAGTAAAAGCACCCCAAAATTTGAAATACAATTTCTCCCAAATATGGAAATACCCCATATGCCGATGTAAAGTGCTCTGCTGGCGCACTACAGATCTCAGAAGGAATGGAGCACCACTGGGCTTTTATGATAGTGGATTTAGCTGGAATGGAGGCATGTTCTGTTTGCAAGGCCCCCATTATGCCAGGGCAGTGGAAACCCCCCCACAACTGACTCGGGTGAAATGGGGCTATAGATTTTGGGGGGCTATTTCTCCTATTACCCCTTGTGAAAATGAAAAATTTGGAGTAACAGCATCATTTTAGTGTTAAAAATCAAATTTTTCACTTTTGAGACATACTGTTCAAAAAACCTGTGAGGAGTTAAGTCTAACTTTACCCCTTGTTATGTTCCCCGAGGGGTCTAGTTTCCAAAATGTAATGCCATGTGTTTTTTTGCTGTCCTGGCACCATAGGGGCTTCCTAAATGCGGCATGCCCCCAGAGCAAAATTTGCTTCCAAAAAGCCAAAATGTGACTCCTTCTCTCATGAGACCTGTAGTGCGCCAGCAGAGCACTTTTCACCCCCATATGGGGTGTTTTCTGAATCGGGAAAAATTGGGCTTCAAATTTAGGATGGTATTTTCTGCTTTAACCCTTTGTAAAATTTTTGGGAAACCAAGCATTTTAGGTAAAAATTATTTTTTTCTTTTTACATATGCCAAAGTCGTGAAACACCTGTGGGGTATTAAGGTTCACTTTACCCCTTGTTACGTTCCCAAAGGGGTCTAGTTTTCAAAATGGTATGCCATGTGGGTTTTTTTTTTTTTGCTGTCCTGGCACCATAGCTCTTCCTAAATGCGGCATGCCCCCAGAGCAAAATTTGCTTCCAAAAAGCCAAATGTGTCTATTCCGCTTCTGAGACCTGTAGTGCGCCAGCATAGCACTTTTCACTCCCATATAGGGTGTTTTCTGAATAGGGAGAAATTGGGCTTCAAATTTTGGGGGGTATTTTCTGCTATTACCTTTTTTTAAAATGTAAATTTTTGGGGAAAACAAGTATTTAAGGTAAAAACATTTTTTTTTTTACATTTGCAAAAGTCATGAAACACCTGTGGGGTATTAAGGCTCACTTTATCCCATGTTACATTCCCCGAGGGGTCTAGTTTCCAAAAAGGTGAGCCATGTGTTTTTTTTTTTTTTTTGCTGTTTTGACACCCTAGGGGCTTCCTAAAGGTGACATGTCCCCAAAAACCATTTCAGAGAAATGCTTTCTTCAAAATCCCCTTGTCGCTCCTTCCCTTCTGAGCCCTCTATTGCGCCCGCCGAACACTTTACATAGACATATGAGGTATGTGCTTACTCGAGAGAAATTGGGCTACAAATACAACTAATTTTTTTTTCCTTTTATCACTTGCAAAAATTCAAAAATTGGGTCTACAAGAACATGCAAGTGTAAAAAATGAAGATTTTGAATTTTCTCCTTCACTTTGCTGCTATTCCTGTGAAACACTTAAAGGGTTAAAACACTGACTGAATGTCATTTTGATTACTTTGGGGGGTGTAGTTTTTATAATGGGGTCATTTGTGGGGTATTTCTAATATGAAGACCCTTCAAATCCACTTCAAACCTGAACTGGTCCCTGAAAAACATCGAGTTTTAAAATTTTGTGAAAAATTGGAAAATTGCTGCTGAACTTTGAAGCTCTCTGGTGTCTTCCAAAAGTAAAAACTCATAAATGTTATGATGCAACCATAAAGAAGAAATATTGTATATGTGAACCAAAAAAAAATTCTTTTGAATATCCATTTTCCTTATAAGCAGAGAGCTTCAAAGTTAGAAAAATGCTAAATTTTCATTTTTTTCATCAAATTTTGAGATTTTTCACCAAGAAAGGATGCAAGTTACCATAAAATGTTACCACTATGTTAAAGTAGAATATGTCATGAAAAAACATTCTCGGAATCAGAATGATAAGTAAAAGCATTCCAGAGTTATTAATGTTTAAAGTGACAGTGGTCAGAATTGCAAAAAACGGCTGAGTCCTTAAGGTGAAAAAGGACTAAGTCCTTAAGGGGTTAAAGTCCCATACAAGTCCATTGGAAATATATGTTACTGGATAACTTCCAAATGGCTGGAGATATCTCAATAATACTTGGTCATATGTCCACTTTAATTTAACCCTTAACTACCCCCATTTGTGAGGTTCGGAGTTTTTGTTTAAAGTCCCTTGCAAATCAATGGGAAATGTATGTTCCCACATAACTTCCGTACAGCTGGAGATGTTTCAATAGTACCTGTCAAATAAAAATATATGATAGTTAAATTAACCCTTACCTACACCCTTATATGAAAGATGGGTTTTTGTTTTAAGTCCCATGCAAGTATATAGGACTTCCAGTACCTTACTCCACAAGCTCCGCTTTGCAACTCCTGGTGAATGTGTCTGTCCGGCTTGCAAGCCACACCCCATCTGACAAAGACGGGATGGGATATGGTTTTGGGATATGAGGACGGAATATAAGGTCGGGATAGGAGGTCGGGATATGAGGACAGAATATGAGGTCGGGATATGAGGACAGGATATGAGGTCGGGATATGAGGTTGGCATATGATGTCGGGATATGCGGACGGGATATGAAGATGGGATATGAGAACGGGATATGAGGACGGGATAGGAGGTCGGGATAGGAGGTCGGAATAGGAGATCAAGATATGAGGACGGACATGAGGTCGAGATAGGAGGTTGGGATATGAGGACGGGAAAGGAGGTCGGGATATGAGGACGGGATATGAGAACAGAATATGAGGTCAAGATATGAGGATGGGATATGAGGACAGGATATGAAGTCGAGATAGGAGGATGGGATAGCAGGTTGGGACATGAGGACAGTATATAAGATCGAGATAGGAGGACGGGATATGAGGTTGAGATATGAGGACGGGATAGGAGGTCAGGATATGGCAACAATATATGGGATATGAAGTAAAAAGCTTCCTCCTTTGTTGATTTTCCTCCCCAACAAGGATTAGGAAGGAAAAACCGGGCAACGCCAGGTACTCAGCGAGTTGAAACATCAAGTGTTAAAATGCGTAGTTCACAGGTAAATTTAATAGGCTCAGTTCCCTAATAAGTTGGGTAGAGTCCTTAAGATATGCCGGGAGATTGATAACAAAGGGCTGAAGGAACAAATCAATATAAAGTGATAAGTGAATGGTAATCGACCCGATCACCGAAATTATCGGGCGACTGGGTGGACTAGTAGTACACTTGTGCACCTTAGGGAGGTAGTAAAATTTTGCTAGTTGGTGGAATTTAATATTAAGAAAACTTTTTTCTTTTTTATTTAGAAGCTTTTAACTATCCGCCCCTTCAATAAGTTTTTTATAAAGTGCAAAGTATTCAGTCGAGGGATCAGACTGCAATATCTCATAGTAATTTGTATCAACTAGAATGTTATATGCCTCTGTGAGGTACGCATTTTTATTGAGCAGGACAATTCTGCCCCCCTTGTCGGCAGGGCGTATGATAATCCCAGGATTAGACTGTAGTGATTCAATGGCCCTACGTTCAAGGGGGCCAAATTGTCATCTACAGCATGAATTCGTTGGCCATCATAGTGTAAAAGGTTTCCCCACAACCTCCACAATGGTGCAAAGGATAAAATTGAAAGACCTGCTTTACATCCACATGTGTAGCAGGCATCGGAATTTCAAATTGTCATTTTTCGGTAAATCACCAGGAGCTGTGAATGAAGGTGACCAACTAAAAGAACCCTCACCAGCATCCACAGCTTTGGTTACCAACATTTTTTGTTTAGAAAGTATAGAAAAATGACGTGTTAAAGTTAACTTACGGACATAACGATTTAAATCAAGAAATAATTGAAAATTATTTGGTTTGGAGGTGGGACAAAATGAAAGTCCTTTAGTCAATAATTTCATTTCATTTTCCCTAAGAACATATTGTGATAAATTAAAAAGTTTTACACTCGATTTTTCTTTTGACTGGGGATAACTATTGGCTACTGCATTATGACATTTTGATTTTGATTCAAGTTTTTGTTTATTTCGTTTGGTACTGACTCTACAATCTCTGTATTTCATTTTATTTTTAATGATCTGTTGTGTAGCAATGGAATTGCTGTCAGGAAGAAGTGTGTTATTTTCCCTTTCTTTGGGCTCAATATTGTAGGTATTAACCCCTTAAAGACGCAACCCATTTGGGCCTTAAGGAAGCAGACAATTAGTATGAGGGCTTGTTTTTTGCGCGACCAGTTGTCCGTTGTGATGCCATCACTCACTTTACCATAAAATGTATGGCACAACCAAAAAAAATACTATTTGTGTGGGGAAATAAAAAGAAAACGCAATTTTGCTAATTTTGGAAGGTTTCGTTTTCACGCCATACAATTTACGGTAAAAATGATTTGTGTTCTTTATTCTTTGGGTCAATACGATTAAAATGATACTCATGATAACCTACTTTTCTATTACTGTTGCACTTAAAAAAAATCACAAACTTTTTAACCAAATTAGTACGTTTAAAATCCCCCTATTTTGAAGACCCATAACTTTTTCATTTTTCCGTATAAGCGGCGGTATGAGGGCTCATTTTTTGCGCCGTGATCTGTACTTTTTATTGATACCACATTTCCATATATAAAACTTTAAATACATTTTTTATTAATTTTTTGGGGGGAATAAAAGGTTATGAAAAAAGCTGCTATTTTGGACTTTTTTGTTTTTTACGTTCACGCCGTTCACTGTACGGTACCATTAACATTTTATTTTAATAGTTCAGATATTTACGCATGCGGCAATACCAAATATGTATATAAAATATTTTTTAACACTTTTTGGGGGGTGAAATAGGGAAAATGGGACAATTTACGTTTTTATTGGGGGAGGGGGTTTTTCACATTTTTTTCACTTAATTTTTTTACTTTTTTTACTTTTATTTTTACACTTTAATAGTCCCCATAGGGGACTATTTATAGCAATCACTCGATTGCTAATCCTGTTCAGTGCTATGTATAGGACATAGCACTGATCAGGTTTATCGGTCATCTTCTGGTCTGGTCTGCGGGAAGGCAGATCAGAGCAGAAGACTCCCGGAAGGCAGCGGAGGCAGGTGAGGGGGCCTCCATCTGCTGTGCTGGATTACCGAATCGCCGCGGCAGATGCCGTGATCTGTATTGATCACGGCATCTGAGGGGTTAATGGCGGACATCCGCGGGATCGCTGGTGTCCGCCATTACCGGCGGGTCCCTGGCTGCGATCAGCAGCCGGGACCTGCCGCTCATGATCCGGGCATGATCCGATGCCCGCGGTTATGCTTAGGACGTATATGTACGTCCTGGTGCGTTAAGTACCATGTCACCAGGACGTACATTTACGGCGCTCGTCGTTAAGGGGTTAATTGGACAACATCGGCATGTATAGGACGGCAGGCTAAAAAAGAAGGACTAGATGTAAAACTAGAGGATGAGTCTAGTTGTTTGAGATCAATGTTCTAATAAGTGCATTCATCCATATTCCCAGTGCATATAATAGTACTATCATGTGTAGCAAACAATGATAAATCGCCTGCTTTTTCCTTTCTCTTATCTCACTGTGAACAATGATAAATCCAACATAGTATTTGTATCCTCAAGTACCGGAGTAATAGCCAGAGAATGATTCAAACTTGTATTCGCAGCATTTTTTGTTTTTGTAATCTGCATGTCATACTGAATAACAGTATTATTTCACTAACACAGCTAACTCCCTATGTGTGTTTGGTCAAAACAAAGTGTTCTACACCCCTATTGAGGCACTCTGTAGGCCAGAAACAGCTGTTTTTAATACAAATTCGCCGCATATAAAATCGGACCGAACCTAATTTTTGGGGAAAATTCAGCGAATTGGCCGAAACAATTTTTTTAAAAGTTCGCTCATCTCTAAACCTGTCCATAGGTCATGGCTGGTATTGCAAGTTAGCTCCAGTAAAGTAAATGAGGCTGAACTGTAATACCCTACACAAGCTAAGGAGACGTATGGTGCTGTTTTTGCAAGAAAGCAATCGTGCCTTTAAAGTAGATTTATTACTAAAATCTCCATATAATGTGGAGCCACTTTCCAAAAAGTTTTTTTTTATTAATAAAGATTAGTAAACTTAGGGTTATTCACTTTAAAAATAAAATTGGCATTCTGATCACAATGTACAAATATATTAATGGACAGTAGACGGTAACCATATATTAATGGACAGTACAGAGAACCTTCTAGTGATCTCTTTATACCTAGGATGGTAACAATGACAAGGGGCATCCTCTGTGTCTAGAGGAAAAGCATTTTCACCATCACTACAGATGTAAGAGAAGTGAGACTATGATACTCTCTTGATGTTGTTTTTTTTTTTAACCTAATCATCAGTGTATATACTTATATCTTATCTAACAATCCATGTTTGCTTTGATAATTCTGCAAGTTTCCTGGTAGCTCCCAGGATATAAAAACTTAGGTACTATCACCTGTTGGTGAAATGTCTGTAGAGAGTTTGCATTGTAGGAGAATTTGTCAATTTTCTTTAGTCCATTACACTGCATAACATAACAACTTGTATGGGTGATTTTCTTATTGAAATGCAGAATTTTGTGGCAGAACAATGAACTTTTATTCCTTTTACAACAATGGTATGACAAGCTTGGTGATTGCAGAATGTACTTAGTGGTAAAAAATGCTTGAAGGTTGCAGAACAAACGTAATGACTTTTTTTCTGATGAAGACTGTCAGACAGAAAACTATTGGGAGTATTTATCAAAACGTGTCCAGAGGAAAAGTTGCTGAGTTGTCCATAGCATCCAATCAGATCGCTTCTTTCATTTTTCAGAGGCCTTTTAAATAATGAATGAAAGCAGCAACTTTTCCTCTAGACAGGTTTTGATAAATCTCCCTCTATGTTTCTTGGTGCCTAGCAATAGAGATGAGCAAACTCTTTCAGCTCTCTTTACTGATTTGCCAAACTCTGGCAAAAAGTTCTGGCTCTGAATAAATTAATTCTGTCCAAACCTATACTTCACCAATAGCCCAAAAATGTGTATTCAACGCTGTCTAAGAGCCCTAAAAGCCCTATATAACATTGCTAGGTCACCTAGCAGTATATCATGTTAATTTCCAAATTACTTCATCATGTACAGTGGGGCAAAAAGTATTTAGTCAGCCATCAATTGTGCAAGTTCTCCCACTTAAAAAGATCAGAGAGGCCTGTAATTTTCATTATAGGTATACCTCAACTATGAGAGACATAATGAGAAAAAAAAAATCCAAAAAATCCCATTGTTTGATTTTTAAAGAATTTGTTTGCAAATTATGGTGGAAAATAAATATTTGGTCACCTAGAAACAAGCAAGATTTCTGGCTCTCACAGACCTGTAACTTCTTCTTTAAGAGTCTCTTCTGTCCTCCACTTGTTTCCTGTATCAATGGCACCTGTTTGAACTTATCAGTATAAAAGACACCTATCCACAACCTCAAACAGTCACACTTCAAACTCTTCTATGGCCAAGACCAAAGAGCTGTCGAAGGACACCAGAAGCAAAATTGTAGACCTGCACCTGGGCTGGGAAGACTGGATCTGCAAAAGGCAAGCAGCTTGGTGGGAAAAAATCAACTGTGGGAGCAATTATTAGAAACAGGAAGACATACAAGACCATTGATAATCTCCCTCGATCTGGGGCTCCACACAAGATCTCACCCCGTGGTGTCAAAATGATCACAAGAATGGTGAGCAAAAATCCCAGAACGTCATGGGGGGACTTAGTGAATGACCTGCATCTGGAACCAAAGTGACAAAGTAGCCTGCTCTGTCTGAGTGTTTGGAAGAGAGACAATAGAAAGTTAGTTTTAAACAGGAGATATCTGCTGTGCGGAGTGAATCTGTGGAACTGGAGTGACTTGTGTGAGTACTTACATTTGCACATAGAGGGATCACTGATTTTAAACAGCCTTTTCACTTTTTTTTCCTCTACTCTGCCTCTAGGGGGAGGGGTAGATTGGTCAAATGTGCTTAAATCTTAGTTTGGGACTCATTTCTGAGCTTGCTCTGTTTGAGTGTTGCTTTGGAAGAGAGGCAGTTGAAAGAGAGTTGTAAAACGGGAGTTTGAAAGCAAGAGTTTGAGATCGCTGGGAGTGTTACTTTGTGAAATCCCCATCACTAGATACCTCCATGTTGGAAAATGTAGTGCAGAGTACATCTTGCGCAATGTATCCTTGAACAGCAGTTTCAGGGTGCATATTGGTGTGCCTCTGCCTCTCTGGTGTGGCTCGTGGTACAGGTAATATTTCAGAAAATATTACCTTGGAGGTCCTTGCCTTAAGCTTGGGGCCTAAGTCCCTGAAATCATTTTTAAAGGACACTCCACCTACCTTTTACTTTGTCATTGGTGCCAATATGTACCATGACTGCTGGGTCCTCTCCAGCCCCACCAAGCAATCTGTCAACCCGATCCACGATGTGCCGAACTCGAGCTCCAGGAAGACAACACACTGTTCGGCGATCCCAGTCTTTATGGCAGATCGTCGCCCTGTCTGTCCCCCTAATAATTGAGTCCCCCACTACCAATACCTGTCTGGCCTGCCCTGCAGTCTTCCCTCCCTCCTTACTGGAGCAGACACCCCCTGGCAGTCAGAGGCAGAGTCCTGCTTCAGTACTGCCAGCTCTGAAATGGCATCGGCCTCATCTGCCTACCGGGTAAACTTGTTGGGGTGTGCCATTTCAGGACTAGCCTCCCTAACACTTTTCCCTCTACCCCGTTTTCTAATTGTAACCCAGCTAGCTGCCTGAATGTCCTGTACCCCCGTCCCACTATTCCACTATCCTCCCTTCACCTCTTCCTGTGAGAGTACTTGCTTAGTGAGCAGAAGACTCCTCTCGGAGTTGTCAATGGGTCTGGGCTTCCAAATGAACAACTCGCACACATCTCACACAACAATATGCACCCTCAAACTGCTGTTCAAGGATATCATACATTGGGCAAGATGTACACTGGACTGCCTTTTCCAACATGGAGGCCATACTAGATTTGGGGATTGCAAAAATTAACAGTAAAAAATAAAAACTATCTAATATTTTAATTAGTGGGAGACTCCCTTATTAGGGTGACAGACAGGGCGATCTGTCACAAAGACCGAGATCACCAAACAGTGTTTTGTCTACCTGGCGCTCGGGTTTGGCACATCGCGGATCGGGATCACAGCTAGCTGGGTGGGGCTGGAGAGGGCCCAGCGGCCATGGTACATATTGGCACCAATGACAAAGTAAGAGGTAGGTGGAGTGTCCTTAAAAATGATTTCAGGGACTTAGGCTGCAAGCTTAAGCCAAGGACCTCCAAGGTAATATTCTCTGAAATATTACCTGTACCACGAGTCACTCCAGAGAGGCAGCGGGAGATTAGGGAGGTAAACAATTGGCTCAGAAACTGGTGTAGGAAGGAGGGGCTTGGGTTCATCAAGAATAGGGCTGACTTCGCTATCGGATACCGGCTCTACCGAAGGGAAGGCTGCACCTCAGTGGGGAGGGTGCAGTTGTGCTTAGGGAGAAGATGGCTAGAAGGGTAGAGGAGTGTTTTAACTAGGGACTGAAGGGGAGGGAACCTACAACATAGAGGGGGAAGTAGGTGTAGATAGAAAGGGGGGACTTATTTATGTACCTGGGGGTGGAGCGGAGGGAGGGGTTAGAAAAGTTAATAGGGATAGGCTTCATAGGAAAAAAAAAAAAAAAACATACACCATTGAATTACATGTTGACTAATGCCAGAAGTCTGTCCAATAAATCTGACAAACTGGAGTTGATAATTTCTGAGGAGAATTATGACGTAGTGGGTATAGCAGAGACTTGGTTGGACGATAGCTGTAAGTGGGCAGTTAACATACAGGGTTTTAGTCTTATTAGGAAGTATCGGACAAGACAGAAAGGGGGAGCAGTTTGTCTTTATGTAAAGTCCAGTCTGAAGGCCGCACTGCGGGAGGATATACGGGATCGAAATGATAATGTGGAGTCATTATGGGTAGAAATATATGGAGATGAAAATAAAAGAAATTCTGATAGGGGTTTGGTATAAGTCACCAAACATAATGGAAGAGGCAGAAGATCAATTACTGAAGCAAATAAACAAGGCAGCAAATCAGAATGAGGTGATAATAATGGGGGACTTTAACAACTCTGATATAAACTGGGAGACTGAGACCTGTGAATCTCATAAAGGAAATAGGTTTCTGACTATAGCTAAAGACAATTATCTGTCCAAAATTGTGTAGAGACCGACCAGAGGGAGCGTCCTACTAGACTTAATAGTAACCATCAGACCTGACAGAGTAACTAATGTGGAGGTAGAAGGACACCTAGGAAATGTTGATCATAATATAATACATTATAACTTGTTCTTCAATAAGGGAATCTCTCGAGGGGCCACAAAAACAATGAACTTTAGGAAGGCAAAGCTTGATTAACTCAGAGAAGCCCTTAACAATATATAATGGGATAGTGTCCTCAAAAACAAGAATACCGACACTAAATGGGAGACTTTTAAGAATATTTTAAATTCTCCCTGTGAGATGTATATACCTTATGGGAATAAAATGGTCAGGTATAAAAGAAAACCAATATGGATGAACAAAAATGTTGAGGGGGTAATAAAGACAAAAATAAAGCATTTAAACTACTAAAACAGGACGACAGTAAAGAAGCATTAAAAAGCTATAGAGAAAAATGTAAATTATGTAAAAACAGATAAAAGCCACAAAAATAGAGACAGAAAGACTCATTGCCAAAGAGAGTAAAACAAACCCCAAAAGGTTCTTTAACTATATAAATAGCAAAAAGGTCAAAAATTAAAGTGTAGGCCCTTTAAAAAATGATGAGGAAGAAATTTCAGACAGGGATTAGGAAAAAGCAAATATCTTAAAAAAATCTTCTCCACTATATTCACCGAGGAAAATTAAATGCCATGTGAATTACAACGAGATGAGGTCCAGTTCCCAGTACAGGTCACCAGGTCTAACACAGAAAGAAGTACAGTGCCGTCTACAAAAAATCAAAAAAGGCAAATCATCAGGCCCAGATAGCATTCACCCCCGTGTTCTAAAGGAATGAAGTAATGTAATAGACATACCCCTATTTTTAATATTAAGGGACTCTATAGTGACAGGGAAGGTTCCCCAGGACTGGCACATGACAAATGTGGTGCCAATATTTAAACAGGTTTCAAAAGGTGACCCCGGGAATTATAGACCTGAGAGGTTCACTTTAGAAGAAAGAAGAAGCTGAACCGTCATGTTTATGCGTGGAGAGGAGGAATTCACACTTAGGGAGGCCTCTCCAACAAACCCTAGGTGCAAGCGTTTCCCTGTGGCTGAGGACGTAGAGGACAGTCCTTAAGGAAGTGGTCTGCACTGGCGCACTAAAGACAAATATTTTTGGTTCTTCGGCGAGTCCTTTCCTGCAGGGTCAGGCGAGACCGATCCACTTGCATAGCCTCCACTGCGGGAGGCAACGTAGAAGATTGTGGTGGTTGCTGGAAGACTGGCACCAACCGAGGATAGCGCCGAGGTAGTGCAGATGCCCTTTCTTGATGTAGCTCCACTCGTCACTCGGAGAAGCATATATCGATCCGGGATACCAATTGTATCAGTTCATTCAGGGAGGCTGGCAATTCCCGGGCAGCAAGGACATCTTTAATTTGACTCGATAAACCTCTCTTAAAAGTGTGACTGAAGCGTCACAAGAGAAACAAGATCCGTGTTGTCCGGCAGAGGAACCCCAGTGGGATCCATGGCCGGATCTTACTGTAACGGAGCTGGATGTGGATCCTCTACCTGTGTGGCTGATGACTCGGACCATATCGGGGAGCGGAGTCTAAGGTGCCGCTGGTCTTCACCAGAGCCCGTCGCAAGGCCGGATGGGCTTGCTGCGGCAGATGACACCCAGGTCGCTACCCCTGACAAGGCTCGACGACACAGGTAACTGGGCAAGGCGAGGTACCAAAGGAAGAGGCAGTAGAGTAGTCAACGTAGTAGTAGAAGGTCAGGGCAGGCGGCAAAGTTTCGTAGCCAAAAAACATAGCAGGAAGGTCTGGATGCATGGGTATGGCAACAGGCAATAGGAATGCTTTCTCTGAGGAAATAGGCACTGAAGATCTGGCAGGGAAGTATGGGAGGTGCAAACAACTTATAATGTGGTGTCAGGTGTATTCACCAATTATGGGTGTACTGGCCCTTTAAATTTCAGAGCTCTGGCGCCCGTGGGCCCTAGGGGATCGAGACACGCGTGCCGGAGCTGAGAGACAGAAGGAGCTACAGGAGCGGAGCGTGGTGAGAGAAGGGCCGGGATTCGCATACGGGCGGCTCCCGCGATGCGAATCCCAGCCCCGCCGGCGGGCGGGGTAACAGGGACACTGCGCTCACGGCTGGTGCTTGTGGCCGGAGTGCAGTGTGTAACAAGGACATTACACATAATAGTAACAACAATAATACATATTCTTAATAACATACACCCAATTTACCAAATGGGGAATATGAGTTAACACAATTTGTTCCACAATTAAAGGGGTTATTCACCAGAAGGTGATTTTAGTACGTACCTGGCAGAGAATAATGGATATGCTTAGGAAGGATTTGCGCTTGTCTTAGGGCTAAATGGCTATGTTGTAAGATTACCATAACACTGTGCTAGCTTTTTGTGAGCTGGTATTTTCTGTTTGAGTTCTCTTTTTGCCTACAAATCCCATAATTCCATTTTCCTCCCTACCACACATAAGCCACCCCCCCCCCAATTGAAACATAAATGATCTGCATCCATTCAAAAGACCCATAGTTTTCAATCAGGGTGCCTACAGCTATTGCATTAGCTGCAGATTGCTCTCTCTCCCACCAAATGATCCCTCCACCCATTGAAGCAGACAGGCTCCCTGTCATCAGCTGACTAGTGAGTCAGGTCTTGGCCGCATTGCAACCTGGGAAAAATCGGAGACAACAGTCATTTTGTATGCTGTTAAAAATAAATATTGGGGTGAAAATCACAAGAATTGTGAGAAAACCGTCACACACAGGTACAGACACTATATTATGAACTACACTAACTTTACAGCCCCTGTCGCAAAGTCAAATAAAAAAAATTCCTGGAATACATCTTTAATTAAAGTAGAGACAAAAGGAGGGGGTAACAAGATAATCACCCCAATACCCTGAAACATGCTACCCTTTTAAAACCTACACAACACATAACCCTAGGGGCTAGCCAGTGGACCTTAGGGCCTAACTACTCCAATCTGAGTAACTTTTACAACCAAACACTTGGTGAATAACTTATAATTGAGCGCTGCAATCATTGGCTCTCCCCCAACAGTGAAGTCTTTTGTGCTCCCATTTGTCCCATTCATTTTTAATATCTATTTGTGCACCAGCAAATACTTGATATATTCTATACATTTACAACACATAACATTTTAATAACTTTTTCTTCATTCCATCCTCAGATGCCTGAAAATCACACTAACATGAAGCCGTTTAGCGAACTTCAATCCATTTTTATGTACTTTGAATGCTCTAATATTCATTTTTATCTCTGTAGCAGTCAGGTAACAATAAACTCTTGTGAATTGGATATGAGGACTGTAATTCAATCAGAGGGATTTGCTGCAGTTCATAAACCACTTGATCTGCGTTCCTTTAAAATTGATGACATCAGCGGAATCCTCAATAGGTTTGCAGATCTGCATCCAAAGTTTTTCACTCTTGTTGAAATGCTGTCTCCCAATAGTTGACATCTTCAAAGTCATAATGACCCTGTGTCCCTGGATTTTCAGTTTCAGTCTTGTACAAAGAATATAGTGTAGCTATATTTAATGCACTGCATATTAGCCAATAATTGATATGAAAGGGCTATTACCATCTTCAGCATTCATGGCATAATTACAGAAGAGGTTTCACGTCTAAGTCCCTTATCTACAGGGAAAATAGAGGCCCAGTGATCCCAATTTGTAAATTTCCGACCACAAATTCTATTGACATCTATGAGAGTTAAAGGGGTATTCCAGGCAAAAACTTTTTTTTATATATCAACTGGCTCCGGAAAGTTAAACAGATTTGTAAATTACTTCTATTAAAAATATTAATCCTTCCAATAGTTATTAGCTTCTGAAGTTTTCTGTCTAACTGCTCAATGATGTCACGTCACGGGAGCTGTGCATGATGGGAGAATATCCCTTGCATGATGGGAGAATATCCCCATAGGAGCTGGACAGCTCCCGAGACGTGAGTCATCAGAAAGCAGTTAGACAGAAAACAGCAACTCAACTTCAGAAGCTAATAACTATTGGAAGGATTAAGATTTTTGAATAGAAGTAATTTACAAATCTGTTTAACTTTCCGGAAACAGTTGATATATAAAAATAAGTTTTTGCCTGGAATACCCCTTTAACCCCTTAAGGACCAGGCCATTTTACACTTTAGGACTGGAGCGTTTTTTGAACATCTGACCACTGTCACTTTAAACATTAATAACTCTGGAATGCTTTTACCTATCATTCTGATTCCGAGATTGTTTTTTCATGACATATTCTACTTTATGTTAGTGGTAAAATTTTGTCGATACTTGCATCGTTTCTTAATGAAAAATTCCAAAATTTGATGAAAAAATTGAAAATTTTGCATTTTCTAACTTTGAAGCTCTCTGCTTGTAAGGAAAATGGATATTCCAAATAAAAAAAAAAATATTCACAAATACAATATGTCTACCTTATGTTTGCATCATAAAATTGACGTGATTTTACTTTTGGAAGACATCAGAGGGCTTCAAAGTTCAGCAGCAATTTTCCAATTTTTCACAACATTTTCAAACTCACTATTTTTCAGGGACCAGTTCAGGTTTGAAGTGGATTTGAAGGATCTTCATATTAGAAATACCCCACAAATTACCCCATTATAAAAACTGCAACCCCCAAAGTATTCAAAATGACATTCAGTCAGCGTTTTAACCCTTTAGGTGTTTCACAGGAATAGCAGCAAAGTAAAAAAGAAAATTCACCATCTTCATTTTTTACACTCGCATGTTCTTGTAGACCCAATTTTTGAATTTTTACAAGGGGTAAAAGGAGAAAATGTATACTTATATTTGTAGCCCAATTTCTCTCGAGTAAGGACATACCTCATATGTCCATGAAAAGTGTTTGGCGGGCGCAGTAGAGGGCTCAGAAGCGAAGGAGCGTCAAGGGGATTTTGGAGAGTACGTTTTTCTGAAATGGTTTTTGGGGGGCATGTTGCATTTAGGAAGCCCCTATGGTACCAGAACAGCAAAAAATCCCCACATGGCATACCATTTTGGAAACTAAACCCCTTGGGGAACGTAACAAGGGGTAAAGTGAACCTTAATACCCCACAGGTGTTTCACGACTTTTGCATATGTAAAAAAAAAAATTTTTTTTTCACTAAAATGTTTGTTTCCCCCCAAATTTCACATTTTTGCAAGGGTTAATAGCAGAAAATACCCCCCAAAATTTGTAACCCCATCTCTTCTGAGTATGAAGGTACCCCATAAGTGGACCTGAAGTGCACTACGGGCAAACTACAATGCTCAGAAGAGAAGGAGTCATATTTGGCTTTTGGAGAGCAAATTTTGGTCGGGGGGCATGTCGCATTTAGGAAGCCCCTATGGTGCCTCAACAGCAAAAAACCCTCACATGGCATACCATTTTGGAAACTAGACCCCTTGAGGAACGTAACAAGGAATAAAGTGAGCCTTAATACCCCACAGGGGTTTCACGACTCTTGCATATGTAAAAAAATATATATATTTTTTCACTAAAATGTGTGTTTCCCCCCAAATTTCACATTTTTGCAAGGGTTAATAGCAGAAAATACCCCCCAAAATTTGTAACCCCATCTCTTCTGAGTATGAAGGTACACCATAAGTGGACCTGAAGTGCACTACGGGTGAACTACAATGCTCAGAAGAGAAGGAGTCATATTTGGCTTTTGGAGAGCAAATTTTGCTCGGGGGGCATGTCGCATTTAGGAAACCCCTATGGTGCCAGGACAGCAAAATAACCCCAACATGGCATACCATTTTGGAAATTAGACCCCTTGAGGAACGTAACAAGGGGTACAGTGAGCATTTACCCCCCAGTGGGCTGTACAAAATTTTTAATTTTCACAGCCCACTGTTCCAAAGATCTGTCAGACACCAGTGGGGTGTAAATTCTCACTGCACCCCTCATTACATTCCGTGAGGGGTGTAGTTTCCAAAATGGGGTCACATGTGTATTTTTTTTTTTTTTGTGTTTGTCAAAACCGCTGTAACAATCAGCCACCCCTGTGCAAATCACCTCAAATGTACATGGTGCACTCTCCCTTCTGGGCCTTGTTGTGCGCCCCCAGAGCACTTTGCGCCCACTTATGGGGTATCTCTGTAGTCGGGAGAAATTGCATTACAAATTTTGGGGGGCGTTTTTCCCTTTTACCTCTTGTCAAAATGAACAGTATTTTTTTACACTAACATGCTGTTGTAGACCCCAACTTCACCTTTTCATAAGGGGTTAAAGGAGAAAAAGCCCCCCAAAATTTGTAACACAATTTCTCCCGAGTACGGCGATACCCCATATGTGACCCTAAACTGTTGCCTTGAAATACGACAGGGCTCCAAAGTAAGAGCGCCATGCGCATTTGAGGCCTGCATTAGGGATTTGCATAGGGGTGGACATAGGGGTATTCTACGCCAGTGATTCCCAAACAGGGTGCCTCCAGCTGTTGCAAAACTCCCAGCATGCTTGGACAGTCAACGGCTGTCCGGCAATGCTGGGAGTTGTTGTTTTGCAACAGCTGGAGGCTCCATTTTGGAAACAGTGGCGTACCGAACGTTTTTCATTTTTATTGGGAGGGGAGGGGGGCTGTGTAGGGGTATGTGTATATGTAGTGTTTTTTACTTTTTATTTTATTTTGTGTTAGTGTATTGTTTTTAGGGTACAGTCACATGGGAGGGGGATTACGGCAAGTTTCCCGCTGCGAGTTTGAGCTGCCGCGCAAAATTTGCTGCATCGCAAACTTGCAGCCTGATACTCACTGTAAGCCCCCTGCCCATGTGAATGTACCCTGTACATTCACAGGGGGGGGGACCTCCAGCTGTTACAAAACTACAACTCCCAGCATGCACAGTTTATCAGTGCATGCTGGTAGTTATAGTTTTGCAACAGCTGGAGGCACACGGTTGGGAAACACTGAGTTAGGAAACAGACAATGTTTCCCAACCAGTGTACCTCCAGTTGTTGCAAAACCACAACACCCAGCATTCTCAGGCATGCTGGGAGTAGTAGTTCGGCAACATCTTTAGAGCCAGATGTTGCCGAACTACAACTCCCAGCATGCTGGGAGTTGTAGTTTTGCAACATCTGGAGGACTACAGTTTGCAGACCACTAATACAGTGGTTCCCAATCTGTGCCCTTCCAGATGTTGCAAAACTACAACTCCCAGTATGCCAAAACTGTCCAGGCATGCTGGGAGTTGTAGTTCTGCAACATCTGAAGGGCCAGATGTTACAGAACTACAACTCCCAGCATGCCTGGACAGTAAGGGCATGCTGAGGATGTGTAGTTTTGCAACATCTGGAAGGGCACAGTGGTCTCCAAACTGTGGACCTCCAGATGTTGCAAAACTGCAACTCCCAGCATGCCCAGACGCAAAGGGCTGTCTGGGCATGCTGGGAGTTGTAGTTTACAGGGTCCCATTACAGCAATGCATGTCGCTTTACGGCGACGTGCATTGCTGTAAAGGGCCCGACCGCGGCTGAAGATCTACTCACCTGTCGCCGCCACCGCCGCCGTCTTCATCGCCAGGATCCGGGTCTTCAGGGACTAGGTAAGTATTGGGGCCGGGCCCCAGCACTCCCCCGTCCCCCGCCGCATCCTCCGGTCTTCCTCCCGTCCTCTCCGGACTTCAAGGGGCCGGGCAGGGCGAGAGGAAGTAACCGCCCCCCCTCCTGCGATTGGTCGGTTAGTTAACCGACGCATCGCAGGGTATGGGAGGAGGTGGCAGGCTTGCCACCTCACTCCTAGTCTTCAGCATGGTCCTGGCTGTCTGTGACAGCCGGGATCATGCGAAATTAACGGGCGGTCGGGTCCAAGAGACCCGATCAGCCCGGTATCGCCGCAGATCGCAAGGGCGATTTCCCTTGCGATTTGCGGCGATCGCCGACATGGGGGGGCCTACATGGCCCCCCTCGGCGTTTGCCCTGGATGCCTGCTGAAGGATTTCAGCAGGCATCCAGTTCCGATCTCTGCCCGGCGAGCGGCAGAGATCGGAAATACAACAGGACGTTCTCTAACGTCCTTGGGCATTAAAGCCCAGGTAGTGGGGACGTTAGAGAACCTTAAGAGGTTAAAGGTATTCCTCTTTAAATAAAACATATTCCCTATCCAAAGCTGATTGACTAAGTGGGCCATTACTTTTTCAGCACTAGTGCGTCTCCTAGGGTGGCAACTGGAGCAGGCTGAAGAGAAAAAACTGTGCTTGCATTAGGAGGTGAGAGACGGGGGCTATACTGGAGATTGCAGGGGTTCCAGTGATTGGTTCCTCTACGACCAGATATGTTTTATTTAATGCAGTACCTCTTAAATTAAAGAACTGAGCTCTGCCACCATTTAATTAAACTCAATGGAACATTAAGCAGTTGGGAATCAATGAAGATGGTGAGGGTACAAGAGGTCCTGGGAATATTACATATATGCTTAAAATGGAAATACCTCTTAAAGAGCACCTGTGGTCACTCCAAAATTAACAAGTTACTGTAATATAGCTTAGGGCAGTGGTTCTCAACCTGGGGTACAAGTTCCCCCAGGAGTACTTAGCAGTTCTCCAGGGGGCACTTGAAAAAAAATCTGTAATGGCAGCCACAGCCACTGGTTACTGGTCTGGACCACTTTGAAAGAAATGGTTGGCTGACATCACTGTACCGAGGAGCCGGAGGACAGCAAAGGGGAAGTGCGGGCACTGGGCTGCTGTGGGCAGTAACTACAATCAGCTTTGTTGCTCCACTGCCCCTGCAGACTGGGGACCTACTGCTATGTGCCATAGTAATAGGTCCCCAGACCGGAGGAGCAGTGAAGCAACAAAACGGGACAGTATGGCGGCCTCAACTATATTTGGAGGCACAGAGGGGCCTACACCTATATTTGCGGGCACAGAGGGTGCCTAAGAACTTTATGGGGACGCAAAACGGGTACTTTTACTGTGTGTGACAATAAACATGGTGAGTTTGCAAATAAGTGGGTATTGTACTGCAGAATACTCTAAAATGTTAGTATGGCTGGTTCTGTGGAGAAGTCTTGTATGGGAGAACTCTGTCTAGGCCAGATAGTGAAGAGACGAAAAGTAAACAACTCCGGTTAGAGAAGACGTCACCTGTAAATCTTGGGACTGGGGAGATAGGGAGAGGAACAGGGGGCCTGTTATAGAGTAAAGTAAAGCATATGAATTATACTATAATCATTACAAAATGTCTCTAATATGGGGTACAATTTTTTGGAATGTGCTGTCGAGGGGTACTCAGGCAAAAAAGGTTGAGAACCACTGGCTTAGGGGGAACTGATCACATACCTTTTATGAAATGATGATCGCCCCATTACCCCCATCCGTTCCAAAGATTTAGGGCTTTGTAGCTGCTCTGAAAATTCAGGTAATCTGCCAGAGGGGCGGGTAAGGTCATAAAAATAATATAGTTTTGTGTTTGGTGCACTGATTGTGATGGGGGCATGAATATTTTAAGTCTGGGGGCATGTATTGAGCGCTGACCGTGTTCTCACATGATCCTGCTGCCTGAACAGCACTGAATACATGCCTGAAAACATTAAACATGACACCCCCATCAGAGTCACTGCCCCAACAGCCCATATGATAATCATGGTTCCTGCTCCTCTGGCAGATTACCTAAATCATCAGGAAGGGTGCAAAGCCCTATATCCAAAGAACATGGACGATCAATTGTCACCTTATAAAAAAGGTATGTGATCCTCCCAAGTTATATATAAAGTTTACAGTCACTGTTTTTCCATAGATCCTCTTTAGTGCTAAGTGAAACAGGGACTTTAGTTGCTTACGCATGAAGGTCTGTTGGATCATTGCCCTAGTGTTGTGGTTCCTGGCTTTGGGGTCAAATTGGATTTGGCTCAGCCGCCTATACAACCAGCTAAATATCTGCAGACCATGTATCTGAGACACAAAATGGCTGAGACCGTGCGGTCATGTGAATACAATATATTCACAGACTAGGTGCATAGACACTTAGCTGAGCAGTACCACCAGAGACCAAATGCATTCATAAACACCCCACAGACCAACCTATTTTTTAGGAATCTTGGAAGAGTTATATTCTAGTATCCAATGCACAAATTAACACTACACACCCAAATACTGGCAGAAATAAAGATGTTTGTTAGACAGTAGAAAACTAAACACACTCTAACTAAAAGAGAGAAAAGAGAAAAGATAGCTAGAAATTTAAATCCGCAGTGTAAGTAAACACTTGTACAACAAATATAGTAGAAAACACTATCTGTTGGCTATTTGGGTGGATTTTCCTTAAAAGATACATATATATATATATATATATATATATATATATATATATATATATATATATATATATATATATGTATATATATATCACACAAAAGAATATAGCTGAGAATACTTAGCTTCGGGGAACCTTTTATAGCAAGTATGATTAACCAAGCCAGGCATGGGGCAAGGCTGCAGTTCTTTGTTTCAGGATTCAGGCCCAACAGCAAGTTGAATGAAAAGGTGTCACACTAGGAAGTTGAATGCCCAGGTGTGATGGTATGCAGCCCAGCAAGAGAAAGAGAGCTTGGCCCTGTTCAATGGGCTTTTTATTATGTTGTCTCCACCCCTTAGCCAGCCCCCCAGGTGGTCTTTGTCTAATATTACAAAGCCCACCTATTGGCCCCCCTTTGAACATGACTGGGGGACCCCAGGTAAAAGACTCCATCCTTCCTTTCTCTAAACCTATGTGGCTTTCTTGGACTAGGATCACAAGTCAAGTCATTTTCATGTCCATAACAC
Organism: Hyla sarda; assembly: GCF_029499605.1. Lineage (NCBI taxonomy): Eukaryota > Metazoa > Chordata > Amphibia > Anura > Hylidae > Hyla > Hyla sarda. The sequence continues at coordinate 162,727,283 of NC_079194.1, read as the reverse complement.
CTGGGGACTAAGCACCTTTGAATGGAACTTTAGCCAATGCTCGTTTTTAATCCTTTACCAACAAAAGTAACTGAAAAAAGGGGGGCTTCTACCCACGACCAATTAAAAGGCAGACACCAACAGGAATCCCAAAGCTATAAGTCTGCTCAAGAAGCAGAAGCATGGCGACCATAACACTTTAACCCTTGAAGATGCAGGAATGGAACATTTTTGGGGTATTATGTTTTCCTACTGTCTTTTTAAGAGCCATTACGCTTAGATTTTTTTTTATCTACAGAACTGCATTGTTGTTTGGGGGACCAATTGTACTATTTAATTACATCTTTCATGTCACTATAAAATATACTAAACATGTAAATATTTGTGAAATGAAATAAAACAAATTCAATTTAGCTAATTTGGTGCAACGTGGAGTTGGTGCATGGAGAGAGACTTGATGTCCCAGATGTGCTCAATCGGGTTCAGGTCTGGGGAACGGGCGGATCAGTCCATAGCATCAATACCTTCCTCTTGCAGGAACTGCTGACACACTCCAGCCACATGAGGTCTAGCATTGTCTTACATTAGGAGGAACCCAGGGCCAACCGCACCAGCATATGGTCTCACAAGGGGTCTGAGGATCTCATCTCGGTACCTAATGGCAGTCAGGCTACCTCTGGCAAGCACAAGGAGGGCTGTGCAGCCCCCCAAAGAAATGCCACCCCACACCATTACTGACCCACCCCCAAACCGGTCATGCTGGAGAATATTGCAGGCAGCAGAACGTTCTCCACAGCATCTCCAGACTCTCTCACGTCTGTCACATGTGCTCAGTGTGAACCTGCTTTCATCTGTGAAGACCACAGGGCACCAGTTGCAAATTTGCCAATCTTGTTGTTCTCTGGCAAATGCCAAACGTCCTGCACAGTGTTAGGCTGTAAGCACAACTCCCACCTGTGCATGTCGGGACCTCCTACCACCCTCATGGAGTTTGTTTCTGACCGTTTGAGTGGACACATGCACATTTGTGGCCTGCTGGAGGTCATTTTGCCGGGCTCTGGCAGTGCTCCGCCTGATTTGATGTGACTATAGAAACAAAGGTTTGGTTTTGGTGGGCTCACATCCAGCCCACCCCTTCCTGACCTGTACCTCCTTCACCTTGCCATTATATAAAGGGTGCTTGTTGTAGCAGCACCTAGATCATCTGAGGAAGGGGAATTTACCCCGAAACGCGTCATGATCCTTTTGTTGTTTTGTGTACAATAAAATTGCTTGATAAAGAACACTTACCTGCATCCTGTGTATACCTGGATAGAGCAGCGCCTGGATCCATTGGTCTTTTTTCTCTCAAGTATTCCATAATGTTTGAATGCCACTGTCAGTTTTGACAGTGGCATCTATACAGTTAAAACAGCAACCAGCAAAACTTCTAATTCCAATTGACGCTCATTAACCCCTCTCACACTTTAAAATAGACAAGGAAAGAAACACAGACCTCAAGGTAGAGGTGGCTAAGTATTACTTATGGGAAAATGGGTGGTAGGAATGACTGGAGATGTAGATGGTATACAGCTAGTTTTATTAAAATGGTTAACAAATAAATGTAACCAGATCGCTGTTCAGGGCCCTTGTTACAGAGATGGCACAGTATGCATATAAAACAGGTAAAACGTAAAACAGTGCAGTGGTCCATACAGCAGGGGACTGCAGTGCTTGCTAGATAGGTGGAATTCAGTGATAGAGGTGGCTGAACAGACTTGATGAAGTCAACAGACTGTATGGATAGCCAAGTCTGTTCAGCTACCTCTATCACTGAATTCCACCTATCCTACAATCTAACAAACGCTGCAGTCCCCTGCTGTATGGTCCACTGCACAGTACACGTTTAAACTGTACTTACTACATAAGAATGCCGCAAGTACGAGCGCTAAAGACTCCTTGATGCTGCGAGCCACGCGTTGAGAGCCGGACGCCGTTCTGTGCCATCAGGACACCAGCATTTGAGGACGTGACCGCCGGGTAAGTCTGCTACCAACCTCCTTTTTCTTCAAACTTTTCTTCATCCGGTGACCTTCACCCCAAGAAGACCGCAGGTAACTTTTCTTGTAGGCTGGGTGCGTCCCTGTGCAAGCCTGCGCTCACACTTCATTTTGGATTATTCCTACCAACCTTGAAAACTTACTATTAACCACCACACAATACCGTAACTCGTGATGTTCTAATAACTCTTGGTGCAAATGTATGGTTATTTACCCATCCATCCCGGGCAACAATAGCGCTGACATCATAGATTGTGACGTCATAGAGTGGCATTTTAGCAAATATTGCTATCTTTTATATGAGTTTTACCTGTTTTATATGCATATTGTACCATCTCTGTAGCAAGGGCACTGCACAGCGATCTGGTTAATTTTTTTTTTCCAACCACTTTAATAAAACTAGCTTTATACCAGCTACATCTCCAGTCATTCCTACCACCCATATTCCCATAAGTAATACTTAGCCAGCTGTACCTTGAGGTCTGATTTTCTTTCCTTGTCTATTTTACTGTAATTTGGCATTAAAGGTATAGTGTATCTCAGTACCTTGGCAAAGGGGTGCAATCCAAATTAGTTCTTTAGTGTGTAGCCTCCCCGACTACTATTTTTTCCCTCTTACACTTTATTCATGGATAAGCAAAAGTAGACTATATATATTATATATATATATATATATATATATATATATATATATATATATATATATATATATAGATATATATGTGTGTGTGTGTGTGTGTGTGTGTAGAATGGAGGAGTTGGTGAGTTGAGAACTGAGGTGACATGCCAATTTCCAAAAGGTCTGGGCTCCTTGGAAATTCTATTGTTCCACAGTTCTGAACTCCAGTTCCCCTGTGCCCCAACAAACTTAAATTGTGCACGCCCCATCCCCTTTCGTAGAAGGAAGATAGCCCATACTTATCTACTTCTGTAACCTACCCATACATTTAAGTGATGTTGCTAGTCTTTAATGCCTAACCTTTCATCTTTCTCCATACGTATGTATACTCTGTCATATCTGCTTGAAGCCATGGCATTACTAATTAGCTTACCGTATTATTCGTCCTATAGGACGCACCGGCGTATAAGACGCACCCAATTTATAGGTGCAAAATCTAAAAAAATAAAGATTTTGAACCCAATAGTGGTCTTCAACCTGCGGACCTCCAGATGTTGCAAAACTATAACTCCCAGCATGCCCGGACAGCCGTTGGCTGTCCGGGCATGCTGGGAGTTGTAGTTTTGCAACATCTGGAGGTCCGCAGATTGAAGACCACTGCATAGGAGGTAATACTCACGTGTCCCCGCCGCTCCGGACCCGTCACCGCCGCCCTGGATGACGCTCCATCGCTGTCGCCGTCGCTCTGGAACGTCTCTGCTGCCGGCCGGGTATCCTTGCTCTCCGTCGCCGCCATCACGTCGTTACGCACACCGACGCACGTACGCGACGACGTGATGATGAGGAAGGAGAGCGCCGGCCATACAGGGGATCCCTGAACGGAGAAGACACCGAGGAGGCAGGTAAGGTCCCTCCCGTTGTCCTGTAAACACTAACCCAGCTATTCAGTCGGGCTGTTCGGGACCGAACAGCCAGACTGAACAGCCGAGTTAGTGTCACTTTCCCTTCAGACGCGGCGGTCAGCTTTGATCACCGCGTCTGAAGGGTTAATACAGGGCATCACCGCGATCGGTGATGTCCTGTATTAGCCGCGGGTCCCGGCCGTTGATGGCCGCAGGGACCGCCGCGATAGGGGTGTATTCGCCGTATAAGACGCACCGACTTTTTCCCCCCCCGTTTTGGGGAAGAAAAAGTGCATCTTATACGGCGAAAAATACGGTAATTGCCTGGTTTGTTAATAGTTGGGTTCATTCCCTATTCCCCCTTGTTTACACCTCTGCACTTATTCCCCTCCCTCTTTCCCCTTCCCCCCTATCCTTCCTTTAGCTATCTTCATGTGCAAGACTTTAAGCATCACTGTTCTCTAATATTATGTTTTATTGTAGGTACCTGAGTTGTCTAATGTTCTAGGCCTGCGTGTCCTCTTGTTGAATTTGTAGCATTTTCAATTGTATGACTTGCACTGTACGACCTATGCAATAATCTATTTATGTTGTTTAAATAAATAAAAAATAAACAATAAAAATTAGATAAAAAAAAAAAAAAGCCAGCAGCAAAGATCGCTTCATGCTGGCTATTAGCGGCCAAGAGGCACCGTGGTATGGAGTGAGCTCAAATCCCGAGCCCACTCCATACATGTTATTTCAAAAGATTTTTTAAAAACCTGCATGGTTTGGTTAGAACAACCATTCAGAGTGGTGATAGAGTAGTCTTTGGACTCTCACTGCTGTTATTAAAGGGGTACTCCGGCCTTAATACATCTAATCCCCTATACAAAGGATAGGGGATAAGATGTCTGATTGCAGGGGTTCCGCCGCTGGGGTCCCCCACAATCTGTCATTCAGCACCAACCTTTGCGAGCTCTCTGCAGTGCTGGAGGCCTTGAGTCTGCACGGAGTCTGCTCGGAGCATCCAGCGCTACAGGGATCTCGCAAAGGTGGGTGCGCAATGACAGATTGTGGGGTCCCCAGTGGCAGGACCCCCACAATCAGACATCTTATCCCCTACACTTTGGATAGGGGATAAGATGTCTTAGCGCCGGAGTACCCCTTTAAGTTCCTGAGAAACCCCTACATGGCACACAGCTGTTTCTTAATCCCTCCATTTTAGGGGGCAGGAGTTGGGCTGTTTACAAATATTACGCACAAAGTAACTGCTCTTATTCTCTGACCAATGGCAGGACAGCACAACAACTTCTCTCTGCTATGCCATGACATAGTGCTATGAAAATGCATTGGACTGAACAGGCCAACACTGTGCTGGGGTATGATTTACAAATTTACAGCATACTATAGACTAATATAAATGGCATGTGGAAGGAGAGTTATTGGTGCACTAGCTTCTGAGAATGGAAAGAAACAGCAGTAACACGGCAAAGAAAGAGTTGCACTAAATACTGAACTGCTGCTGAGATGAAGGGGATCCTCGATTAACCTTTCTCAGGAAGTGAAGATACTGTAGTGAAAGGAGAAAAGCCTCAACTTACACACAGACAAAGTCTGCTTTCTTTCTCTCCCCCTTTACTGCACATAGCACATGCTAAGCCCAGCTCCTATTTCCTGTGTTCTGTCTTGCTGCCTCTGTTGCTTGAGATAGATTTCACCTGACAACAGGCAGTGAAAGGCAAATTGCAGAGAAAGGGGACACCTAGTGGCCGAGACTTTAGAGCCATTAAGGTTCTTTATTTAGAAGACAGTGAGACTAATTGGAGTTTTGATCTTTGTCAGTTTTTAAGCCCTTGGTGGTAAAAATAATGTTGACTGGGATTTCAAAGAACCTAAAACCTAAAAAGGAAGAAAACTTAAAACAAATATCATTGTTAGGAAAAGCATCCTAATATCCACAGAGCCAAATGCCTTCACAGCTTTGAAGCAAGAACAGGAAAAGACCATGGCTGTGCTTCCCTGCATCCACTACCTCTCAAAGCCCAGAATTGCCACCTTGGAATGTAATGTAAAGGTAATGGGTTAGATGTATATGGCAGATTTGAGGTAAATTTAGATGCACTAAAGGGTTGGTAGTTGCAGGTAACATCAATAGATGCTTCCAAGGAAATGATGGAAGCATGCAAGTGGATGGGATTATTGGATGCTGTAGATTGGTAGCCATTTTGCAGCAGAGAAGTGGGTAAGGGTCATGGGACTGGACAAAGCCATGAAGCATCAGAAGAGGTGGATGGTGACAAAGGGTATTAAAAGGTGCACTATTCAGGTAATAAAATATAAGTATAGGAACAAAAATGACAAAAGGGGTAACTTTGATTTAGGGCCATTGGCTCCCTTGTAATTGCTAGTGGATTCCAACCACTCTATTTTCAGACAGATCCCAGATGCCAGTCATTAACGGAAGGTGTCAGCTACAGATAGCAGCCGGGACATTGCATTCAATGAAGTTAAATGGGTAACAAAATATGCAGCAAAAATATGCAGCAGATTCTGTACATGTGAATGTACCCTTAATCAGTAAAGTAAAAGAATGCCATGTGAAGGGACACTAGGCTGTCTGAAGAGGCCATTGTTTTGGCACTATAATTATGTTCCTTCTCAGATCAATTTAGGCATAAATTCTGTGAACTTTCCAATAAGGATTTGTCCTGACTTTACCTTAAAACTGATATTGCCTAGTTATTGAGAAAACTCAGGAGTTTTAACCTACCACTTACTCTGGATGCCCAGGCAATAGTACTGGTATAGATGTACCAATGCAGGGTATCATGGGCTTACCTCCTGTTTGATGGTAGCAATGAGACTTTTCTATTTCCTAGGCAAGGATTTTCAAACCACCACCAGGACACGTTCTGGTTATGTAAATGATGACAAAATACATCCTGCTAGTGGAGAACTCTAAAGGATCTCCTAAAGGCAAGGGGACACGTGGCTAGCAATAAAACCAAAGCTGTCATCAACGCAGAGCTCATGGAGGGCAACCAAGCTACCACCACCTAATCCGAGGTGACTGAAGTTCCCGAGATGCAGCAAGAAGCCTAGTGTTGCATGGCCCTTTATGGGTCCAACCCTCTGCAGGAGAGCATCATACAGAACTTCAGCGACATGACCAAGCTGCAGATACTAGAGCTAAAATAACACCAAGGGCACTAGAGCTTCCATAATATCTATGTTTTCTAATCTATCTTAAGGATGTTTTACAACCCCACGCTTCTTTTACAAATAGCTGACAATAGTATAAAATAGCAAAAGTACTTAATCCTCTTTTAAGGCACTTGCCCGGTCTTCTGCCAATCTCAATTTACCTGGCTCTGTTATGCCGCTTTGTCGTGACAAACTACAACCCAGAAAAACAAACACTAAATGTAAAGTGCACACCACTAAATATACAAATATAGCTAAATAATTTTATTCCATATCAAAGAACAACATATACATAAATGGCCACAGGGACAGTTAAAAAAAAGTTTGTTTTTAACTGTGCTTGTGGCCATATATGTATATGTTGTTCTTTAATATGGAATAAAACTATTTTTCTATATTTGTATATTTAGTGGTGTGCACTTTACATTCAGTGTAGGCTTTTCTGGGACATAGTTGCATATATTTTCACTGAAAGTAGCACCCCATGTTGATTACTGTGGATGAGCCCCCCTATTTTTCCATACACGCTTTGTCATGACATTCAATCATTGTAGCCAGTCACTGGCCACAGTGATTACCTTGATGGTGTCGACATGTTGACATCATCGTCAGTAATTGGCTGCAATTGTCACATCTTGGCACACCACATACACGCTAATGCTTGGCAGGAGGACTGGGTATAGGATGGCATGGGAGCTACAAAGAATTAGTAATGTCATCCTTCCTTTTTTTGCCTTTTGTAAATGATTTCATGGGGCTGGAAAATGTGTTTGCCTAGAGTGGCAACTAGAGAGAGCTGAGAAGCATAATTCACACATAAAATGCAACATGGTATAAGCTGCCATGAGGAATATTTTGCTCAGAAACCCAGGTATAAGCCAGAGCAGATAGTAGCTGACAAACAACTAATGTAGAGGATCTGTATGGCTTCCTGCAGCCTCTTGCGAACCCATGAAGATGAGCTGATGGTTGTGTCAATGTGACAAGGAGTATCCCTGCTGCACCAATCCCTTTAAGTCAGCTACCACTAATGGAAAACAAAGCCAAACATAGACCAAACAATGTAGCATTTAATCTCTCTGCCTCCTACTGTCTATGGCAATCTCAATATTTTTAGTTTATTGGATCTTTAAACTTGTTCATCGGTGCCAGGACTGCAGACAGAAGACACTAATATTAGGCACTTTCTTTGCTATATGTATTTTAATACGTCTCAAGGAAATCTTAAATCATTATTTTGGAGAGCACTGTCAGCTGAATGTAGAAGGCAGTCTCCCTAGAATAATACTGCCTTGGCAGGCAAATGATTACAGTCTTAAATAATGCATGGCATTGAGGAAGGCATCAATATATATATACAAGTTACATTCTAGCAAAACAGCCCTTTAAGAGACCTTTTCCGCTGTAACCTCAGCTTCTGATTCATAAGCCTTCTATGGAAATTCAGATACCTATAATATCCCTTATGTGTTAGGATACTAAGGAATATGGGGGGACATTTCTCAAAACTGAACTTGCTTTTAGTTCAGTTTAGATTTAAAAAATTGCGGATAAAGCAGCGGCTGTGTGCTAGATTTATCAATTGGCGCACAGACTTTGATGAATGCCCGCTGAACTGCTCTAGTTAAATGTCGCAGAGCAGTAGCAAGCTGTGTGATAATTGTATTAAAATTTGCACAGACCTTAAAGGGGTACTTTTACTATCCAAAGGGGATAAGATGTGGGGGTCTTACCTCTGGGGACCCCCGGGATCTCAGCTGCAGCATCCCGCTGTCATTACTGCACAGAACAAACTCGCTCTGTGCGTAATGACGGGTGATACAGGGGCCGGAGCATCGTGACATTACAGCCCCGCCCCTCATGACATCACAGTCCGCCCCCTAAATGCAAGTCTATGGGAGGGGGGCATGACGGCCGCCATGCCCCCTCCCATAGACTTGTATTAAGGGGCGGACCGTGACATCACGAGAGGTGGGGCCATGACATAATGATGCTCCAGCCCCTGTATCGGCCGTCATTACGCACAGAGTGAGTTTGCTCAGTGCAGTAGTGACAGCTGGGTGCTGCAGCCGAGATCCTGGGGGTCCCTAGCGGCAGGACCCCTGCGATCAGACATCTTATCCCCTATCCTTTGGATAGGGGATAAGATGTCTAGTGGCGGAGTACCCCTTTAATACAGTTGTCACATGGAGTTATATAGGGCAAAGTTAAAATGTTTGATTTCTTCAAAATCTGGTCCGTGCGACTTTTTTGTGACTTTTCGCAGTAATGTCGCCCATGATAAGTTAGTGACCACTGCACAAAATGATCTAAATCAGATCACTTTGTTGTCATAAAATTTTACAATCTAAATGAAATGGTGCAGGAAAAGTGGCACGGGACCAGCCTGCGACTTTTCCCGCAACAAATTTAGATGAAAAAAGCTGTCTGAATTGTTTAATAAATTCTCCTCATGGAGTGTAACTAGAATAAGACACATTGTCCCTGATTTCCTAAGAATGGAGTGTAGGTTTCTTTGTGGGTTTTAATTACCTACAATTTTTTTTCCACAATATTTACTAAGGATTCCCAACATTTTTTCACTTTTCCCTTCATTTTGCTTTTTTTTACACATGCTCTGATCTGTAGGGGTTTCCTCAGCTCAAATCCACTACATTTTCTGTGGAAACCTTAGTAAATATGTTGCTTTTTTTTGGAAAATGTCGGGAACATGCCCCTTTTTGGTGGTCACGCCCCCTTTCCAGATGGCCACGGCCTTTTTTCAGGTTTTCTCAGTAAAATGGAGAGTTAGTAGGGTTTTTCTCAATTCTGGTGCAAATTCTGGCGCAAGTTCTGGCGCAGACAGAATTTATGGCGCACAACCCGACAAAACATGTCGGGTTTGCAATAGTAAATGAGGGCCATTGTGTGAAAGGTGTAATTCATCCTGTCATACAGATACACTATTCTTGGAAATTCTCTCACACTGTTAACCTTTTTTCAGGTAGAATAGGAGTCCAAAAAGGTGATTCCTGTATCTTAGACTGGCTTTAATTTTTCATTTCCTTTAAAAGGACCTGTGGTCAACCCCCCAAAAAATGATGTCTTAGTATCGTTAAATAGCTTAGGGTCCCCTGATCACACACCTTTTTACAGTGTTTTGATATGCTTTTCCATTTCTGAGATATGGGGGTTAGATTGGTGTGAACTTAATTTAAATAATGTGAGTAAATATTAGGGGTTGGAATATACAGTTAGAGAGTGCAAATGTTTTACATTGAGGGGTGTGTATGCTAATACACACTCCTTTACCTTATAATCCCACCTATCACCTGATATTCACTATTTTTTACTAAAATTAAGTTAACACCCATCTGACTGATTCCCTGAATTGTCAGACAAACTATAAAACCCTCATATCTTGGTAACAAAAGTGTGAATCTAGAAATTGTAAAAAGCTAAGTAAGCTATGTAATGTTAACGCAATCTTAAATTTTTGGGGTTGGCCACGGGTCCTCTTTGAGGAGTATTGTTTATATTTGGTCTTTGTAGAGAAGATGGCAAAAAAAAAATCCAGGTATCTGGCACAAGCCAATATATAGGAAAGGACTGCCACGTTCACAATTGAAAAGGTCATAGACCCCAAAACATGTTATGGTTGTGGCTATAATAAACAAAGTTTTCTAGCAAAAGATTGCAGTCTTTTTCTATATGTTGGATTGCGCTAGATACCTGGGGATATTTTGCCTTCTCCCCTACATGTTGGTCTGATCGGTGGGTCTAAGATCCACTTCCAGGTTCTCCCAGAGGCTGCACCACTATCTTCATAGGTTTCATTAGTTGTTGTGTCCAAATACACAACAGCCTAAGGTGAGCAGTTTTTCCTGCAAGGGCATTTACTCCATAACACTGAGATGTACTACGCAATGAGGAGCTCTGCTGTTTTCTCCTAGATTATTCATATTTGGTCCTTCATTTAGGAGCCACACTTCAATATAATTATCTGCAAATGACTGTATGAAAGTTTAGCTGGGTCATAAATTAAAGTCCCCACTGAAGTACCTACTGTCTCTGCATATATTATGTGTGACATAACTATGTATGTTCCTGATTTTGCATGGACACCTTTAAATGTTTTCTGTTTTGTTGTAATTTTTTTTATTTAATTTTTTTATTGCCTTATACTTATAATAGTGCAATTGCTGTCAAAATGGCTGCCTTTTGTCTCAGTCTTCAGCTTATTTCCTTTCTCACCTGAATGAACTTCTCAGCTGATGTATGACCAGTCAAAGGTTAACTTTGATCTGGTCAAAAGTATGATCCTGCAGTCAAATACTCATTTTCATTTGCTTCCTACTTACTCCTAACATACATTTAGTACATCAGCAGGATCAGACTACACAGGATTTATTTGTTGTCTGTTTCCACAGTGATATACAGGTTTGCAGGGCACAAACATTTTGTTTAATAAAAACTACCTACAAAGTTATTAAAAACGAATTCGCCCCCAGTTATGCTAATTTGTTCATGGGGCGATTCGAGTCCCTAGTTATGGCACAGTACCTGTATTTTAAGTCTGTTTTTTTCTTTCGTCTTTATATAGACGACCTTTTCTTGATCTGGGTAGGTACCAAACATGAAGCTGAACTCTTTGTACATGAGTTGAACACTAATACATGGGGTATAAAATTTACCATGCATTATGCAGAAAATTCCATCCAATTTTTAGACCTTGATATCCATAAAACAGTCGATGGCACTATTTCCACGAAGACTTTTTTCAAATCTGTCGATATTAACAGTTTTTTACAGTTCGATAGTGCACATTATCCAAGCTGGCTAAGAGGGGTGCCATTCGGCCAATATTTACGAATTCGCAGAAATTGTACTTCTGATTCAGATTTTATTTCTCAAGCTGAGGTTTTAAAACAACGCTTTATACAAAAGGGCTATCCTAAATCGCTTCTTACCAAGGCATATATGAAGGTGAAAGATAAAAAAAACAATCTGATTTGGTTACATCTATTTCCAAAAAATCCAGTTCCAATCAGCCTCAGAACCCCTTTAGATATAATTTTGTTACGAATTTCAATATTGAGGCATCAAATATTAGAAAAATACTAACTAAAAACTGGCCCATTATTCAAAATGATAAAATTCTAAACCAAATAATTCCCCCAGTCCCTAATGTCACCTACAGACATTCCAAAAATCTCAGCAATTTATTAGCCCCCAGTAGATTTTCCGAACATCTTATACCACAGAATTCCTGTTCTATTAAACCATATTGTTTTCCTTGTAAAAAAAGTCGCTGCCTTTGTTGTGAGTGGATCATCCAAACTGATACTTTTTCTTCCTATTTTACACAACAAACATTTAAAATTAAGGATTCACTAAATTGCGACACCACTTTTGCTATCTATCTATTAACCTGTGGTTGCGACCGCCAATACGTTGGCCGTACCACACAAACGGTGCGCTCCAGGATGAACAAACACAGATGGAACATAAAACATGGTTTTTTGTTGCATAGTTTGTCCCGACACTTCACTCTTCATCATCAAAAAAACACCGAAACTTTGAAATTAATTATTCTAGAAACTATCCCCATTCATTTACCTAATAGAATACAAAGATTAAACAATCGCGAATCTTTTTGGATTCACAAACTACATACTTTGCACCCTCAAGGTTTCAATGAATGTATCGATACAGTTAAATAATTTGATAATTTGGGGTTTAAAAATTTCCCATTTTTTCATAAGGATTAATCTCCAAAATATTATACCTTGATTTTTCTTCGTTCCTTCTGTGCTGTTCACCCTGGAGCGCCCCACTGTGTATTTATTATTCCTTATGTTTTATTATCTAAGTTCTGTTTATTTTCCTTTCCTTTCTACATATAAATACTTTTGTATTTTTTATTTATTTATTGTTTGTAACTTTGGATCTTTGTACGAATATTCACACCCTGCGTTTTCGCCGGGTGCTGTATTCAATACCGCACTAGTCATTCTAGTTCATCTTTTTTCTAAGTAGTGTTCATACATTTCCTTCTGGTCAGTTGCGATTTGGTTTACCGCACTGTCATTTATTTACTTTTTATTTTATTTTAATAAGGCAGCGATATACAATTAAAATTTTTTTTTTCCTTTGAATTAATATACATAATTCTTTATATCATATACATTTTTCGAAATAATATCCAACTTGTGTTGTTGAATGCCGCACCGGTGACTAAGCGATGTGACTTTTTGAGTCGCTTGTGGTGTTATATTCACACCACATGCGATAATTACATTATATTATATATATATATATATATATATATATATATATATATATATGTTTATAGGATTGCATTGTGCTTTTATATTGCTGTTTTATTACTATTTTTGTGATTTTTGTTTGTCTATTTATATATTTTTTTTTTCATACATTGTCACATGGATATGTAATTCTATGTAACAACTCTTTCAAAAAGCACTCTAATGGTTAATTCCTGGAGGTATATATATCTGTTACCAGCCTTCCCTTGCCATGCCTGATGAAGCTGCGCATGCGCAGCGAAACGCGTTGCATCTAATAAATCCATTGCTTTTACTTGGCTGCCTGATGGTTCCTCTCTGCGCCAGACAAACTCCTGACTCCCTGGTCATTCGTTTTTGATTTTACCAGGAGGGCTGCAGTGGACCTTCTTCCATATCTCTTCTGCTCTTAACCTTGTTGTGTGTGGGCGCACAACCAACTTCGGTAAGCGGCTTGGGAATCACCGTCCCCTACCCCCACCTGCAAGATCTACTGATCCCGCACATGAGGCGCCTTCCTTTCTTTCTCTACAAAGTTATTAAGGCATTAAAGCAACTTTAGAATTGGTTGGGAATCATTTTGGACAATCCCTACTTGTTAGAAAGTTCCCAATAGAATATGCAGTTTTACATAAGTTATCCCTGCTGCGATACCGGTCTGTATGGAAACCAAGCAGTAAGTGTTCAGACTCAATGCAGTGCAACCGCAGGGGAAATAAAGCATAACACTTTGCCTGTCCCATCAAAGACTTGTTTGTCTAATGCAGGGCATGACAAGCCCTTCAGACAGAGACAACATTTGTAACTATCCTCTACTATGACCAGGAAACGGTTTAATTCCAATAATTCCATAATGGGGTATGAAAAATAGTTTTTTAAAGTGGTCATCCTCTTTAAATCTATTCTACCAGGCCTGCTAATCAAATAAGGCAAAGGAAGGGACATGAACCCAAATATAGTGTGAATGGTGGCCCAAAGCCCATATAGGGAATGGAGCCTAATATCTGATGTTTGTGTAGTTTACCAAGGGGTAAGCCAAGTATAAAAATAATCTTGCTAATATATCTGTTTTTCCCACAAATCAAGCTCCAAAAGTGTGAGATTTCATGCAAACTCTTCCCAAAAGTTGGCAGTTTGGTGGCATTTCCTGGTGTTTTACTTGGTATGGTAATTCTAAAGTCAGCTGACCACAGAGCTTAGCTATCTTCGTGAGTTGAAATGCCAGTGAATGAAGCAGCAGCATGTGCACTTGTTCCATTTACTTGGGGGACAAAGAACCCCAGTTCTCAAGTTCAGTCGGGATACCAGGGGTCTGACCCCTAGAAATAAGATACTTATTACCTATCTAAAGTTTTAAACTTTGGATAACCCCTTTAAAGTTTCCCATATGAATGTAAAATGTATCTTTTGAACCTAAAAAAGTTGAATGAAAGAGGCTGCAGCTAAACCTGTGGTATCCACACATCCTAATCCTATAAAATTATTATACCTGGAGATATGCTGATGAGCAGGTCTGAGATAAAGGAGTCCTGGGGAAATCGTAACCGAAGCCACTTAGCCTCAGACCCTCTTCTGAGTCTTCTTCCTAGTAGGCAGCGGTGATTGAAATTGTATCCAAAGTCAAATGTTAAAAGCCTCTTTATGTTGTTGTTTTCTACTTAAGAACTAGATTTGGAACAGTTCCCATCTCTGCTCATGGACCATGCATTATTGCTTGTGTTCATAGCTCCCCTGGTACTGTATGTCTGTGTGATTATAGAGAAGAACCAGCTCTGTGAGCATTTTTATAAGATTACAGCAGTGAGATGGGATACAAGCCATATGTATGTACAAAGACGGAGCCATGAAAAAAGACATATCTCTTTATCGTGGGCATTGGGATTTTAGAGCTATAAATTTCACTAAGAGTCTTTAAATCTCCTTAAATATTACACAGAACTAGAGGGTTTATTTATTTCTTGCATGAAAATTTAAGCATATTATTTAGATGGTAAATAAAATGCAAGTTAGGCAAGTAAATGTTGACAGACCTTCTGCATTTTAGTTTTGAAGAGGTGTCCTGAACAATGGTGGGATAAAAAGACAAGGTCCATTCCATATTCTGTACTGAAAGAACCAGAAGAACAGAGCACGCTCCTAGTGGACCATGAGAGTGAAACATGAAAGTAAAAAAAAATGGGAATTTTCTTACCAGAAGATGTGCTGAGAGCACAACATCTAATCAAGCGTATCAAGAAAGCATGTGCAGGTCAGCCCGATTTCCAGGGGATTTGGCAATAGTCCAGTAAAACAGATAGAGAAGAGAAGAGAAAAAAAGAAGGATCCAAATTTTTTGCATCTCTTGACTTGATGAAGTTGATTTATAAAAGTAAAATTACATAGCACGAGACAATTTGTTTTGAGTTTGTACCACCGCGATCTCTCTGCAGCACCCGGCATTCGTTTAGAATGCCGGCTGCGGCACCGGAGGCTTATAATGTCTTGGCCATGCCCCTCATTACTTCACGCCATACCACCTCAATGCAAGTTCACTCCATGCACTGGGGTGATGCATCAGCAGGACCCCCGCGATCAGACATCTTTCAATAGGGGATAAGATGTCTAGGGGCAGAGTACCCCTTTAACACTGTACTCAGCAGCTTTTTTGGACCTAGATTTACCCCCTGACACAGAACTTAATGTATGTGAACATTTAACCTACAAATGAACTAACTGCAGCAGAAAAAAATTATAAATGCTTTATTAAAGTTCCAAACATAAGATGCATACACTTAAAATACATGAAAACGAAAAACCATAAACAATCAGGATACCCACATGTAAACACTTTCGATCACCAGCAGAATACCTGCCCATATGATCGTTTCAGAAATATTTCCTTAAAAAATATTTTACTTGAAATATTGAATCTTCTATTTCTTTTTGCATAAGATAAAGGAAATGTAAGACTATTAATATAACAACAGCAGGATTGTTTAATGTGAAGTTTGAATTAACAATTTATTTTCTCTACTTATTTGGCCTAAACCATAATATTATTTTAATAAGTAAAATACAAAAGTTTTAGAACTATTTTATCTCCAGATGCTCTCTCTTATTTGTGAACAGAGTGTTAATTGGATCTGTCCTCTAAGTTATCACTATATAATTTATGGTAGAATCTCACTTTATCGCTTATGCTGCTAACACAAGTAGTGAGCTGTTTAAGTGTAAATTTTTGAGTGTATGATTTTTAGTGCCATATTACAACATGCGTAATACTGTTGCTGTGTGAATTACGTCAGTCATGTCACTTATTGAAACAATAAAACCTATTAATAACATTTTTAAGAATTTTTCATACAACAACTGCACCCCATGCATACTAAAGCCAGAATTTATTGTCCAACTCCTGGTACTGTGTTCTCTTATGGTGACCACTGCCTCAAGACATGCTACCACAACAATTCAAGACAATTCCATCTGGGAATCCTTCTTCAGCAAAGTCTGTACCTCCATATGAAACTTAAGGTGACAACCAGGAATCCTTAGACTCCATACCTTAGTCTAGCCTGCACCAATCAGAATCTGGAAATGCACCGTTTTTATTTTTTATTTTTTTCAGATATTTTTTTAACATAGGCTGCCCTGTGTGTACATGAAAAATAGCAATATTTCTGACCATTATATAACTTGAATTTTACATTTTTATCAGATTTTTATTGATAAAATTGTCCCTGAGCTAGTGGGCAGAGGCTAGCCTCTATGATACTATGATGGCTCCATAGCACTACCCACATATAGAAGAGGGGATCCTGCTCTTCTAAGTACAGTGGTTCCTGAACGAACAATATTAATTGGTCCAAGACTGACCATTGTATGATGAAACCAATGTATGTTGAGTCCATTTCTCTATGTAAAACTGATAATTGGATCCGAAGCCACGAAACTGCCCATCTAAAGAAAGGGAGCATAGCAGTGATGTAAGCTGTCAATCACGCTGAGAGGTCGTGATTACAGCTTGAACAGATGGGACAAGAAGAGGATGGCACCCGCCCAGGTGATTACTTATGAGTGGGCAGAGGACACCTTTCAAACTTCATATCTTCACCATTGCTGCCGTCAGGAACATCTCCCGGGCATTATAGTTACATCGTTTTTAAGGTTGAAAAAAGACCAGAATCCATCAAGTTTAACCTATAACCTTATTTTGTCCCTTTCTGACTCCAAATATGACAATTGGAATAAATCCTTGGATCCTTGTTCTGTCACTGTAAATCTAGTATTTCAAACCTCTTACAGTGAAGAACCCCCTTCTGTGCTGGTGTAGAAACCTTCTTTCCCCCAGCCATAAAAAAAATGCCCCCTCTGCTATGTAAGTTAAAATCTGCTGACAAGTTCCCTTAAACATGATAGCCTACTTACATGACCTTGATCACCTTGTAAAAAAATTTTTGTCTTTCTATTAATTTATATATAGGTTACAATCTGGGCAAACATGGATATAACATGATAAAACAAACAATTTTTCAATAAAAAAAAATGAATAAAATAAAGATAAATAAATTTAGAAGATGTGAATGTCCCCCACCTCATTTATAGGTCCAAAATACTGTGCTTGTAGTGTCCTAATATCTTAAAGTGTGCCTAAACTTTCATACAACTTCTGACATGTCATAAAGACCCCCACTGATTTCTAGAACAAAGGGATAGAAGCACTCACCTGACCCTTCGTTTCTGCTCAGCTTCCACTATGACATGTCAGAAGTGGTTTGAAAGCTTAGGCACACTTTAAAATATCTGTATAGTGCATGTCCATCTTCCAACATAGTACTCTACATTTCATATAAAGATGTGAAGTTAAGTGATAATCACTGGATAGAGTATGGGAGCTTTCTGAATAATTGTTTACTATTAATTCTAGTATGTATTAACAATTGCAATTGGATTGTGGCTGAAGGGAGGAACACAATGGCCCTCATTTTCTAAGAGTGAAGTGTCGGTTTGTGTTTCTTTTTTGTGTTTTCAACCTTTTTTTCACGGTAATTTCTGTTGCATGGTTCTATGGGTAATTTCTGTCACAGGGTTTGCTGTCCACTGTAAATTCTGTCGCAGGCAGGTTTATTTCTATCTCAGGGTTTCTTCTACAGAAGTACAGATGTGGGAGGTGGGAATCCCAGTAGGGGTTTCCTTGGCCTTCCAGTGAATATCCGACTACGGCACTGGAGCGCTACACCGACGTGGTAACACAGGAGTAGGGTATAGATTCGTAATTGCTTTTTATTGAAAATCATAAAAAGTGGCAATCCATGGTAGGACTACGCATTTCTGAGGGGCTCCCTCCTTCCTCAGGTCCGAGTTACAGTGTGTGGATACAGTACTTTATATATACATATTTCCATGAATGCAGTAAACATTTGAAGTTTGCCGGGTCTGAATGCCATTGGAGGCTGATTATGACATCAGCCTCCAGGGTCTATTGGTGGTGTATAGGAATGAATGGGCTAAATCTATTACCTTGCTTAAATTGTGCAAAAAAATTTAAAAAATTACAAGTAAGAATTGCTTGAAAAAGAAGAGGCAAGCAAAGGAGCAAACAGCCAGAGAATTTATTCTGCTTTCTGAAACTTTATACATACCTTAAAGCGTCTGGTTTTCTTCCCAGATAATTCACATGAGTTTCAGAGTGGTTTTTGGAAAAGACGAGTGATTTTTGCTGAAATGTAGGGAACACACCCTTTTTCCCGAAAACAACGCCCATTTTGTAGGTTTTTTTTTTTCACTCTGAGTGATCCAGATTCTGTTGTGTCCTTTCTGTCGCACATTCTGTGCGACAGAATTTAGGTGCAAAACCCGAAAAAAAGAGTCGGAATCATGTTAGTAAATGAAAGCCAATGTTTATATTTTATTCAATGTTCTATGATTTGGTGTTCTATATCAGAAACACAAAGCTTTATATAATATATTATAAATAATAACATATATTATAGTATAAAATTAATAAATATAGAATTTTGAACCTTTGATATATATATATATATATATATATATATATATATATATATATACACATAAAAAACTAAAGCAGAGCATTGCCGTTTCTGAAAAAAAAATCTGATTCTGTCAGTTTATAACTGTTCATGAGTAAAAGGATGGTTCTACAAAATATTTTTTATACGGTTGCAAACTCGCAAGATTTGATAATGTCAATCTTTTCCCTATACCAGCAGTAGAGGACTGGAAGCCATAATACATTTTAAGTAGACTTAGAAGCATTTAGTAATCAGACCGTCTTTGATTTCTGAGTGTTCCTCCATCTGAGAAAATACATCCCATAAACAGAGCCTGAAATAGTTCAATTGTAACATTAAGTGTGAGCATTTCCATTTCATACATTTAATTAAAGCATCATTGAGGGGCTAATGCTTTAAGCAGTAATGTTACATTGAAGCTTAATGTATGGTATAATCAGAAGCCAGCCAGCGGGTCACAAGTAGCTACAAGCTGCAAAATTCCTTTAGCATATTAATATGAGATGGAATATTTTAACAGCCCTCTGCATATATTATTTACTTAATTTGATATTATCATGCCGACACTTCACACTAGGTCACAGAGGCTGAACTCTTAGTAGATGTTGGAAGGCTCAGCCAAGACTGCTCTGCCTTCGCTAGTGGATACAAGATCTTTAGTGTTGATAGTCAGACTTATTGGCTTACAAATCCTTCGAAACCTTGGTACTAGAGATTAATATATGTTTCTAATACTGTAGGTATCTCCAGAACACCAGAGGATATTACTGTATACATAGTTTCTTTGTATCGCAGCATTTGTTTATTGTTCCTCTTGCAGTCACCCCCCTTAGATTTTGAAGACCACCCTTTGAGTAGAAGTACCTACTTTTTTGTTGCTTCATTTCTGTATGCAGGCTTTCCCAGTCATTACATAAAGGAAGAAAATATTCTATAAGTTACATTTTGGCTGTACATTGAAAGGTGGCTTATGGAAAACATTGTGTAGGGATCTGGTGACCATGCTTGTCAATGGCTGGCCAATTGTAATAGTGAAAAGGAGCCTAGAATACCAGAGGAAGTACACTGATAAATTGCACATAAAGGTTTTGGAATACACAGTGGCTTTCCAAATGTTCTAAAAGTTATCCCTTCTGGGTGTACCAACAAGTTTTGAGTCTGGCAAGTGAAGACGTAATGGATTTTTCCAAGTATCCCAAAATGTCTCCACTTGGCAATATGATTGGTGTCCCAAAATAGTAAAGAAGAAATAGCTTCTGTATGAAAAGCTGAAAAAATTATCCCTTTTTGGGGATCAAAGTTTGTACTATGTGTTTGTTTGTCTGGATGATAGTTGCAGCAGCACAGGTAACATAGTAACATAGTTCATAAGGTTGAAAAAAGACCAGACTCCATCAAGTTCAGGTGAAAGAGGACTGGTGGTAGTTGTAGTTGCAAGCGGAAAGGACAGTCAAAATTGTTTTGACATGATAAAAAAAAATGCTCAATAAAAAAGGGAAAGCTATAAAAATAAAGGAAGTATGAATTATCTTTCTACAAGAACATGTAACTTAAAATCTGATCTCAAATGGTTTAAATTGATGTATTACACAAGTCTGACATTAGCAACATTTTATGGCTCTCCTAAGTTTCACAAAGAGACTCATGCTATCCCTGGCAGGCCTGTTGTGTCAGGGAATGATAACCTAACACAAGGTGTAAGCACCTCTGTAGATTCAATTTTGTCACTTTTTGTCACCAGTTTTCCATCATACCTTAAGGCTACAAAGGACCTAGAATTTGCAAGATCACTGTCACCAAAATGACGCTTCTAGCTACTCTAGATGTCAAATCACTTTACAGTTACATTCGTCAGGATTTAGGATTAAAGGCTATAACACTTTTTCTTATACTAAAAGCATACAGTTCAAATCACATAATGATTTTGTGTTATCACTACTTAGAAAATAGTAGTCAAAACAAACCTTTTTGATGTCACTTTTATCACCAGAAAAAGGTACAGCCATGGTCACAATCTGTGCGTCAATATACATGAATTTTAGGGTGATGGGCAGACTAATTATTTTGCAAACAGGATTTATGTTTCCTTTTGGAACCACTATAGACATGCTTGTTTTTTTCCTTTTGGAACCACTATAGAGATGTTTTTTTTTGTTTTTTTGGAGAGACTTTTTTCATGTTTATTCTTATTACCAATGAGAATATTAAAGATATTAAAAGAGAATATAAGAAACTTCTTATTTGTTGTATCAGGGATAAATAGATCTGTCTCCTGGGGGCAGAGCCTGGCTGCGGACTGGAATCGCTGCGTGAGGGAGAGCTCTCCTGCCTAGCGCTGCCATAGTACCTTTTATTCCAACGTCAGACGCCCGGTGATGGTAACAATTGGCGGATATCAGCCCGGTGATCCTCCTGACATGCCTAAATCTCAAAAAAGTCAGACGGACGTGTCCAACTGCCAGAACTCAGATGAAGAGGAACAGGAGAGCGACTCTAAGGGAGCTGGGGCCTCTGTCCTGACCCTGGCCTTCCTGAAATCTTTCCTGAAAAAGGCCCTCGTGCAAACCCTGAAGCCAGTGAGGGCTGATCTTGTGGAGATCAAGACAGAAGTACAGGCAATAGGCTTCCGCACCGAAGCGCTGGAGACGGCCTGTGCTGAAATCTTAACGCACGCAGCAGCACTGGCGTCCAAGTCTGAGGTACTTGAAAACCATCTAAATGGCGCTCTCTCCCTAATCGAGGACCAAGAAAACCGTAGCAGACGGAAAAACATACGCTTTAAAGGTCTGCCAGAGTCGTGGGTGAACAACTCACTCCCTAAAATTGCGCAGGAGATATTCGAGGGTCTCCTGGGCCCTGAACGCGCTGCCTGCCTCCATAGTTATTGAGAGCATACACAGAGCCCTCCGGCCCAAGCCCAAGCCCAGGCCCAAGCCCAAGCCTTCTGACCCACCAAGAGATGTGATATGTGGACTATTATCTTTTGTGGATACAGCTGCCATCCTTCAAGCCGTCAGAGATAAGAGGCCCATCCACTATGGGGATGACGAGATAGCACTGTTCCAGGACATAGCGCCTACCACCCTTATGAAAAGACGCATTATGAAACCGTTGCTGGAGAAGTTGAGAGCAAAGAACCTACCTTATGCATGGCTCTTCCCCTTCGGCATCTCGGTTCTTAAAGGAGGAAAGCGTGTTGTGATCAAGACTCCGGAGGACCTGCAAGCAGCCTGGTCAGTTCAAGGTATCCAGACGGTAGAGGTGCCCTCGTGGATGCCTTTGCCGGATCACTGCCCTTTTCCTCAGCTCCCGCGTATGGAGGAGTGGAGACAAGTTGCTCATTCCCGGCAGGAAAATACGAAGAAGACGCCGATGAAAGCGCTCCCACCTGACCGCTGAGCTAAGCATCTCTGACATGTTCCCTCGCCCACTTTGCACACACTGTTGTCCCCGCTGGCATTGAATATTGATGCCAGCGTCTGTTTGACTGCTTTCCGATGTGATTCCAACCTTCCCTTATCGGGAGCACTGCAGGACACAAAGAGCATATACGTGACAGTTATCGTACCCCTAGCTCAGCCTGATCCCCATCCTAATCCTCACCGTGATGAGGCCCATAGGCCCAAAGCCGACCCCCACATGTTGGGATCCGGTTTGAATGTTCTGTTAATTTAATTTGTATTTCTTGTGCCCATTGTATCTAGCTGAGTACTTGCTTAAAAATGTGAGCATGAACCCTGCACGCCACCTGCGTGTGGTATAAACCTTGTTATGTACCATGACAATTGCTCAATAAAAGATTATAGTTGGAAAAAAAATAGATCTGTCTCCCTTTGTCAAGCTTATTTTTTCTCTTTTCTCCCTCTGCTAAACTTTTACTCTGATAAAAGAGCTTAATTTTCTCGTGTGGGTATAAGATGAACTAGCATATCACTGAGAGATGAGTTTACATGCTGAACATACAAATCTGTGGAGAAGGGGGAGATGAGGAGTGAAATAGGAGAGGGGTGGAATTTAGAGAACAGGGACAGAGAAACACAAAGAGGCTGTTTAGACTGTTTATCACTGCTCTATAATGTCCATGTATGTGAGTGTGCAGCATATAGGCCATCATAAACATTAGGCTCCACATCATTAGAGATGAAGTCTGCACAAAAGAAAAATTGTGATAAATGCCACATATAAGTTACATAGTGGCCAGTAAAAAGTGCTACTACTTGTACACATACATGGTAGCTTATCCTGAAAAATTGGGCATCCCCTTGTTTTTTATTTTTTTAAAGGATTCTTATAGGACAGTAATTGTAGGCATATTGTAATTGATCCAGGAAGTTTTTATTTGCGATAGCGTATACTGGAGACATGAGAATACCATAAAATCCACTAAAGGAGATCTTTGTCAGAGCACAAGTGGATGTAAGAAAGAAAATAACAACTGTGATGTGATGTATTGGAAGGTTTGATGGTCAGCTGGTCTCAACGTATCAAGATCCCTGCGCCATTTAATAAATGCTGGCTACTATTTAAACATGGCTTTATCAGTAAGCTGATAAATACTACCTGTGCCTATGCAAACAACTGCGCTAGTTTTGCAAAAGTTGCATATAATAAATCAGTGCGCAAACTGTGTGTTTAGCAAACCATGCCCACAAAATGCCCACCATTTGTGCCAGCGAATGTTGCATCATAAATGCGTTGTGCGCTTTGCGCTGTGCCGTCATTAAAATATTGACCGACTTGTGGGACTTGATAAATGACCCCCTAAGGAAATTTAGATACGGGGCTTTTGCAGATTGCTCTCCAAACCTGTCTAAAAATATACTATATATTGGACAAAAAAAAGTAAACAGATTTACTCGTGGCTCCTTTGGTTAAACTATGTAAATTCCATGTTTACCTAAACAGGAACAGCACAGCCTCCCTTGTAATAAAGTGAAGGAGTGGTGTACAGATCCCAGGCACCTGGAAATACTGCAGTATGCACAGGAAATAAAGGGTCCTCCAGTTACTTATAATTTCAATAAACATTATTATCCACCATTAAAGCCTACTAGTATAACATATAGAAAGATTATTAATTACATCTAGATACTCAAAATATAAATTCTACAAGTTTCAAGCCTTTGACATGCAGGCTCTGTTTTAAGGTATAGGCCTAAGACTGACATATCAATTCATAGTGAAAATCTTCATTGATTAAAGGGCTACTACCGTGGAAAACTTTTTTTTTTTTAAATCAACTGGTGCTAGAAAGTTAAACAGATTTGTAAATTACTTCTATTAATACATCTTAATCCTTCCAGTACTTATTAGCTGCTGAATACTACAGAGGAAATTATTTTCTTTTTGGAACACAGTGCTCTCTGCTGACATCACGACCACAGTGTTCTCTGCTGTCACGATTCGGCTGGCTGGAGGTGGATCCTCTGTGCCAGAGAGGGATTGGCGTGGACCGTGCTGGTGGACCGGTTCTAAGTTGCTACTGGTATTCACCAGAGCCCGCCGCAAAGCGGGATGGTCTTGCAGCGGCGGTAGCAACCAGGTCGTATCCACCAGCAACGGCTCAACCTCTCTGACTGCTGAAGATAGGCGCGGTACAAGGGAGTAGACAAGAGCAAGGTCGGACGTAGCAGAAGGTCAGGGCAGGCAGCAAGGATCGTAGTCAGGGGCAACAGCAGGAGGTCTGGAACACAGGCTAGGAACATACAAGGAAACGCTTTCACTGGCACAATGGCAACAAGATCCGGCGAGGGAGTGCAGGGGAAGTGAGGTATAAATAGGGAGTGCACAGGTGAACACACTAATTAAGCCAGCTGCGCCAATCAGTGGCGCAGTGGCCCTTTAAATTGCAGAGACCCGGCGCGCGCGCGCCCTAAGGAGCGGGGCCGCGCACGCCGGGACAAGACCGACGGAGAGCGAGTCAGGTACGGGAGCCGGGACGCGCATCGCGAGCGGGCGCCTCCCGCATCGCGAAGCGCATCCCGGCTGAGGGAGGTATTGCAGCGCACCCGGTCAGCAGGTCTGACCGGGGCGCTGCAAATGCGAGGATGTTGCGAGCGCTCCGGGGAGGAGGGGGGACCCGGAGCGCTCGGTGTAACAGTACCCCCCCCCTTGGGTCTCCCCCTCTTCTTGGAGCCTGGGAACCTGAGGATAAGACTTTTGTCTAGGATGTTGTCCTCAGGTTCCCAGGATCTCTCTTCTGGACCACAGCCTTCCCAATCCACTAAGAATTTTTTTTTCCCTCTGACCGTCTTGGAGGCCAGAATCTCCTTCACGGAGAAGACGTCAGAAGAACCGGAAACAGGAGTGGGAGAAACAAGTTTGGGAGAGAAGCGGTTAATGATGAGTGGTTTAAGGAGAGAGACATGGAAGGCATTGGGAATACGAAGAGAAGGAGGAAGAAGGAGTTTGTAAGAGACAGGGTTAATCTGGCACAAGACTTTGAAAGGACCAAGATAGCGTGGTCCCAGTTTGTAACTGGGGACACGAAAGCGGACATATTTAGCGGAGAGCCATACCTTGTCTCCGGGAGCAAAAATGGGGGGAGTTCTTCTTTTCTTATCGGCAAATCTTTTCATGCGGGATGAAGCCTGTAAAAGAGAATTTTGGGTCTCTTTCCATATGGTGGAAAGATCACGAGTCACTTCATCCACAGCGGGCAAACCAGAGGGCAAGGGAGTAGGGAGGGGGGGAAGAGGGTGACGGCCGTACACCACGAAAAATGGGGACTTAGCAGAAGATTCGGAGACTCTGAAGTTGTATGAGAATTCGGCCCATGGTAGAAGATCTGCCCAGTCATCCTGGCGGGAGGAAACAAAATGCCGTAAATAGTCACCCAGGACCTGGTTAATTCTTTCTACTTGCCCATTGGATTGGGGATGAAAAGAAGAAGAGAAGTTTAATTTAATCTTGAGCTGTTTACAGAGGGCCCTCCAGAATTTAGACACGAATTGGACGCCTCTATCCGAAACGATCTGCGTGGGCAAACCGTGAAGACGAAAAATGTGTACAAAAAATTGTTTTGCCAACTGAGGCGCTGAAGGAAGACCAGGAAGAGGAATAAAATGTGCCATCTTGGAAAATTGATCAACGACCACCCAAACAACTGTGTTGCCACGGGATGGGGGTAAGTCTGTAATAAAGTCCATACCAATCAGTGACCAAGGCTGTTCGGGGACAGGCAGAGGATGAAGGAGACCAGCAGGCTTCTGGCGAGGAGTCTTATCCCGGGCACAGACAGTACAGGCCCGCACAAAATCAACAACATCCGTCTCCAGAGTCGGCCACCAATAGAAACGAGAGATGAGTTGCAAGGACTTTTTGATGCCCGCATGGCCTGCGAGGTGGGAGGAGTGACCCCATCTGAGAATCCCGAGACGTTGGCGTGGAGAAACGAAGGTCTTCCCTGGAGGAGTTTGCCTGATGGAGGCTGGAGAAGTGGAGATCAGACAGTCAGGAGGAATGATGTGTTGCGGAGAGAGCTCTACTTCCGAGGCATCCGAGGAACGAGAGAGGGCATCGGCCCTAATGTTCTTGTCAGCAGGGCGAAAATGAATTTCAAAGTTAAAACGGGCAAAGAACAACGACCACCTGGCCTGGCGAGGGTTCAGCCGTTGGGCAGACTGGAGATAGGAGAGATTCTTGTGATCAGTGTATATGATAACTGGAAATTTTGATTCCTCCAGCAGATGCCTCCATTCCTCAAGCGCCAATTTAATGGCCAGTAGTTCTCGATCCCCGATGGAGTAGTTTCTCTCCGCCGGAGAGAAGGTCCTAGAAAAAAACCACAAGTAACAGCATGCCCGGAAGAATTTTTTTGTAGAAGGACAGCTCCAGCTCCCACTGAGGAGGCATCTACCTCCAATAGGAAGGTTTTCGATGGGTCAGGTCTGGAGAGCACGGGAGCAGAAGAAAAGGCAGACTTGAGATGTTTAAATGCGTCTTCCGCTTGGGGAGACCAGGACTTGGGATTGGCATTTTTCTTGGTTAAAGCCACGATAGGAGCCACAATAGTGGAAAAGTGTGGAATAAATTGTCTGTAATAATTGGCGAACCCCAAAAAACGTTGGATAGCACGGAGTCCGGAGGGGCGTGGCCAATCTAAGACGGCAGAGAGTTTATCTGGGTCCATTTGTAGTCCCTGGCCAGAGACCAAGTATCCTAGAAAAGGAAGAGATTGACATTCAAACAGACATTTCTCCATTTTGGCATAAAGTTGATTGTCTCGAAGTCTCTGAAGAACCATGCGGACATGCTGGCGGTGTTCTTCTAAGTTGGCAGAAAAAATCAGAATATCGTCCAGATAAACCACAACACAGGAATATAAGAGATCACGAAAAATTTCATTAACAAAGTCTTGGAAGACAGCAGGGGCGTTGCACAGGCCAAAGGGCATGACCAGATACTCAAAGTGTCCATCTCTGGTGTTAAATGCAGTCTTCCATTCGTCCCCCTCCCTGATGCGGATGAGATTATAAGCACCTCTTAAGTCCAGTTTGGTAAAGATGTGGGCACCTTGTAGGCGATCAAAGAGTTCCGAGATAAGAGGTAGGGGGTAGCGGTTCTTTACCGTGATTTTATTAAGTCCGCGATAATCAATGCAAGGACGTAGGGAGCCATCTTTTTTGGACACAAAAAAAAAATCCAGCTCCGGCAGGAGAGGAGGATTTGCGGATAAACCCTTTTTTTAAATTTTCCTGGATGTACTCTGACATGGCAAGAGTCTCTGGAGCAGACAGAGGATAAATTCTGCCCCGGGGTGGAGTAGTACCCGGGAGGAGGTCAATAGGACAGTCATAAGGCCTGTGAGGAGGTAAAGTCTCAGCTTGCTTTTTGCAAAACACGTCAGCATAGTCCATATAAGCCTTAGGAAGACCGGTTACAGGGGGAACCACAGGGTCACGGCAGGGAGTACCGGGAACCGGTTTAAGATAGTCCTTGTGACAAGAAGTACCCCAGTTCTTGATTTCTCCTGTGAACCAATCAAGGGTTGGGGAATGGCGTTGAAGCCACGGTAATCCAAGAAGAATTTCAGAAGTGCAGTTGGAGAGGACCAAAAATTTGATTTTTTCGTGATGAGGTCCGATGCACATTAGGATAGGTTCCGTGCGGTAACGCACGGTACAGTCCAATCTTTCATTGTTAACAGAATTGATGTAGAGGGGTCTGGCGAGACTGGTCACCGGGATGTTGAACCTGTTGATGAGAGAGGCCAAAATAAAATTTCCTGCAGATCCGGAATCCAAGAAGGCCGTAGCAGAGAAGGAGAAGGTAGAGGAAGATATCCGCACAGGCACAGTAAGGCGTGGAGAAGCAGAGTAGACATCAAGAACTGTCTCATCTTTGTGCGGAGTCAGCATACGTCTTTCCAGGCGGGGAGGACGGATAGGACAATCTTTCAAGAAGTGTTCGGTATCGGCACAGTACAGGCATAGGTTCTCCATGCGGCGTTGTGTCCTCTCTTGAGGTGTCAAGCGAGACCGGTCAACTTGCATAGCCTCCACGGCGGGAGGCACAGGAACGGATTGCAGAGGACCAGAGGAGAGAGGAGCCGGGGAGAGAAACCGCCTCGTGCGAACAAAGTCCATATCCTGGCGGAGCTCCTGACGCCTTTCGGAAAAATGCATATCAATGCGGGTGGCCAGATGAATAAGTTCATGCAGGTTAGCAGGAATTTGTCGTGCGGCCAGCACATCTTTAATGTTGCTGGATAGGCCTTTTTTAAAGGTCGCGCAGAGGGCCTCATTATTCCAGGATAATTCGGAGGCAAGAGTACGGAATTGGATGGCGTACTCGCCAACAGAAGAATTACCCTGGACCAGGTTCAGCAGGGCAGTCTCAGCAGAAGAGGCTCGGGCAGGTTCCTCAAAGACACTTCGAATCTCCGTGAAGAAGGAGTGTACAGAGGCAGTGACGGGGTCATTGCGGTCCCAGAGCGGTGTGGCCCATGACAGAGCTTTCCCAGACAGAAGGCTGACTACGAAAGCCACCTTAGACCTTTCAGTAGGAAACTGGTCCGACATCATCTCCAAGTGCAGGGAACATTGCGAAAGAAAGCCACGGCAAAACTTAGAGTCCCCATCAAATTTATCCGGCAAGGAAAATCGTAGGCCGGAAGCGGCCACTCGCTGCGGAGGAGGTGCAGGAGCTGGCGGAGGAGATGATTGCTGAAGCTGTGGTAGTAGCTGCTGTAGCATCACGGTCAGTTGAGACAGCTGGTGGCCTTGTTGCGCTATTTGTTGCGACTGCTGGGCGACCACCGTGGTGAGGTCGGCGACAACTGGCAGTGGGACTTCAGCGGGATCCATGGCCGGATCTACTGTCACGATTCGGCTGGCTGGAGGTGGATCCTCTGTGCTGGTGGACCGGTTCTAAGTTGCTACTGGTATTCACCAGAGCCCGCCGCAAAGCGGGATGGTCTTGCAGCGGCGGTAGCAACCAGG
This sequence comes from Hyla sarda, assembly GCF_029499605.1. Taxonomy (NCBI): domain Eukaryota; kingdom Metazoa; phylum Chordata; class Amphibia; order Anura; family Hylidae; genus Hyla; species Hyla sarda. The sequence goes on along the minus strand of NC_079194.1, from coordinate 162,697,818 downwards.
TCGTATCCACCAGCAATGGCTCAACCTCTCTGACTGCGGAAGATAGGCGCGGTACAAGGGAGTAGACAAGAGCAAGGTCGGACGTAGCAGAAGGTCAGGGCAGGCAGCAAGGATCGTAGTCAGGGGCAACGGCAGGAGGTCTGGAACACAGGCTAGGAACACACAAGGAAACGCTTTCACTGGCACAATGGCAACAAGAACCGGCGAGGGAGTGCAGGGGAAGTGAGGTATAAATAGGGAGTGCACAGGTGAACACACTAATTAAGCCAGCTGCGCCAATCAGTGGCGCAGTGGCCCTTTAAATTGCAGAGACCCAGCGCGCGCGCGCCCTAAGGGGCGGGGCCGCGCGCGCCGGGACAAGACCGACGGAGAGCGAGTCAGGTACGGGAGCCGGGACGCGCATCGCGAGCGGGCGCCTCCCGCATCGCGAAGCGCATCCCGGCTGAGGGAGGTATTGCAGCGCACCCGGTCAGCAGGTCTGACCGGGGCGCTGCAAATGCGAGGATGTTGTGAGCGCTACGGGGAGGAGCGGGGACCCGGAGCGCTCGGCGTAACATCTGCTGACATCTCTGTCCATTTTAAGAACTGTCGGAGTAGGAGAAAATCCCCATAGCAAACATATGCTGCTCTGGACAGTTCCTAAAATTCCTCTGTAGTATGCAGACCCTAAAAAGTACTAGAAAGATAAAGATTTTTTAATAGAAGTAATTTTCAAATCTGTTTAAATTTCTGGCACCCTTTAATGGTCTTCTGCTGATCCTCCAAAGACACGGAGGAAAATAAATAAAGGTTCTCCTATCCCAGTGAGACTTAACTTTGAAATGGTACAAACTGAGAGGAACCTGATGAGCGGCTGATTATCATACATAATTCATGGCATATCTCCTTTCAATGTATACTTCATTACTGATACTATTATCTCCGATCAAAATCATTGCGAATAAGAATTACAATATGAAAAAATAAAAAAACATTAAGATGTATAAAATGCAAATTTAAATAAAGAGTTTGTCAGAGTGTAGCTGTCCCGTGAATTTCTGACATTATGTTGTCTCCACTTTGTCAGTATATTAATAATACATTATAGTATGGCCCAGATTTTATGTATATGGGTGAAGTTATTAAATATAACAGCATTGTTAATTCATAGCAAAGTTTTATTTACAAAGTAGGAACTAAAATATGTGCTTTGTGTAAGTAGGATGAAAGATTAGATATATACAGTAAATAAATAAATAAATAAATAGATAAAGGATAGATTGATAGATAGATAGATAGATAGATGAAGAAAAACAGCAGCATTGTCTCCAAGGTGTCCAAAAAACTGTGCTGCTTCCGTTGTGATAATTATTATTATTTATTTTTATTTATTTATTTATTATTATTATAAACTGCCAACATATTCCACTATACTTTACTGAGTTTGCCCTCTCTCTCCATATGTCCCTGTGGAGAATCTAAATTCCAGATTTACCTATCAGTATGTTTTTTAAATGTAAAAGGAAATCACAGATTTTGCCTTTGGTTACACTTGAACCCAGGACCCCATATACTATCCATAGAGCCACTCTACTGCCTAGAGCATAGATGGCCAAATTTTCAAGAGTAATAATTTACCTGTGTTTAGCATTAAATTAGTTTATCTTTGTTGGGGGGTTTTGGTGGAAGTGATGAAATGCGCACAACATTTCTATCAGGACAGGCCTTGGGAATGTGCAACTTGTGCAGGTGAGGGGCACCGGCATGTAACTCTGGTGCTGGGTTTGATCTTCACACATTTTGATTCTTTTTTTCCCTCTCCACTGTGTATCCGAAGTAAGAATCAGCCTGTCAATGCAATACTTCTCACCACACACTTACAATCATAAAACGACACTTAGTTGATAACACCAAAAGCCCCGTGTACCCTATGCTTCTCACATCTCCCTAGGAAAGTAGCAAAAAAAAAAAATCTGTTCAGGCCTGCCCCTTCCCATTCCACACATGATGCCGTCGACAACTCAACTGTTACCAGAGAGGACCAATACACAATTAGGCATTGTATAGCTGTCCCACCACCTATACTGCACATCAGTTTAGATGGGAGAGGAGGTACACCCTCAGGAGGCATGGGGCACTAAAACATAGAGGGATATAGTGACTATTCCCAGGCTGGGCTATGCACCCTCAGTAGTTCAGATGGTAGAAAGCTATCTATCTTGATCCCACTACACACGTGAATGCTCGGCCTGGCTAATCTCTCATCTGCTATCAATCGTGAGAGAAGAATAGTGATGAGCAGCAGGGGCCATATTCGAATTTGCGATATTTCATGAATATATTGGTGATTATTCATCCTATGTTTGCGAAATTCACATATTCGCTATGTTCATTCACTTTTTTTCATGCGAAAATTCGCATGGAAAATTCACATAAAAATTTGCATGTGGAAAGAAATATTAAAATTTGCATAAAATGCACATAAAAATTTGCATGTGAAAAAAAAAAAAAAATATAATATTCGTCATTACGAATATATAGCACTATATTCTAAATATTCGCAAAATCGCGAATTGACGATATTTGCGATAAAAATTTGCATAACGAATATTCGTGCTCAACACTAGAGAAGAAAAAATAATGAATTGAGCATTGAAATATAACATGCCCGATTCTTCTATCCATGTGTTGGAGGAGAGTCACTAGGAACCATGCAGAATAGACATTAGGCTGGTCTGTGAGAAATCTTTAGGTTCAGCTGACATTTTGATTATGTTTATGACAACCTTAGCCCTGATTGTAGATTTTTTGCTTCTTTCATTTCACTGTTCTATGACATTCCGCCTAACCTGTCCAGTAAGGGTTGGACTGACCATTCAGCCTTAAAGTAGACCATGGCCAATGGTCCCTTAGTCCCTCAGTACAACACTCCTTAATGTTAAGCTGTAGGGTCCAAAGATAGATTATTCTAGTTATAAACAATGAAGTTCTGTAGGCCTGTTGGGGTCCTAAGAGACTTTTCTAAGATTTGACTATTACTGTACATAAATGGAGAACATTTTTAATGCCTGGAGAACCAGGTTCACTCTGAGTACACCCCACTAGGCCACAGAAACAAATTATTTCCAACTATTAGCATTGTTTTAGTTATTGATTTATTATTCTTTCTATTATGTCTTCTATTTTTAAAACTTTTTTCTTTTATAATTAGATTTTGTTTCCTTTACTGCTGATGTTTTTTTTTTCTCCTTACTTAAAAAAAGAGCAGCCGACTCAATTGATTTCATTTGACTTTGTGTAAGACGAGATATATAAGCAACTCCGTAGTTTCAGGGATATAAAGTGACCTCAGTTCAGCAAGGTCCACTAAAATTACATCTCATGGTGCACTTATGGGATAGCGTAAAGCCTGGGGGAAGTACATTGTCATTCAAAAGTCAATTTTACTAAGGCATTAGGAAAGCACATTCACACTAATGGTTGTACGGGCAATCAGAAACAAAAACCTGCTGGAAAATAGATCTGCTCCATGGTTCACTGCTGCTGCAATTTGATCAATATTGTTTTTGAATGTGTCTTCTCCGGTTTATCTGTAGCATCTTCTATAGGGAATATGGCTACAGCCAGTGTTAAAATTGTTCCGTTATGAACAATTATATAAGTAGAAACTAAGTTTGTCTTGAATAGATTCCCAGCCAGAGGGCCTAGAGCTCAGACATAACATAGAAAGTGCTTTATTCTGCTCAAAAGGGAATTCTATTTAACTGACTTCAGCCTCTACTACTTTTGTCAAGAGGCTCTCGAGTAAATTAAATTGTCACAAAACAGCAGCTACAACATTACTGCATTACTAGTGCAATTATTCCGTGAAGAGGTACCTTGGGTTTTGATACACACAAGGTAAAAATTAATTGTGGATTTGTGTTTTCTTAGTTTGTTAAAATTTTTGGGGAGTTTGAAATTAAAACATAAATATTTTATTTTTAGGATTTGTTCATGCAGGATCCACTTGCGTGAACTTGGTGAACCTCACAGATCCAATTGACTTTTAATGGGGTCTGTCAGGTTCTCATGGAATCCCAATATTTTTCCCTACCAGAATAGCACTGCTACATTACTCCTGGTACAATATTCCTGGTACTAAGACCAATTGCATCCATGAAGAAAAGTGCATAATTGTGAATAGAGCCTTAGGTTTTCATTGTTAACAAAAATTATTAAGTTTGCCTATATTACTTGCATGCAGCTTCATATACTGCCTATTTAAAAAAAATAAAAAAAATAATGCATTTCCCAGCATGCAAATCAGGAATGCATGTTTTGTATAGACAGTGAATCAGCAGGAAGTGGGAGAAAATGTGAGCACAGAGCTGAAGTAAACTTCAAAAATAAAAACTAAAGGTACCAAAATTTTATTGGTAATATTATTCTGCAGGTTGGTGCGATTATAGCGAAACCTCATTTATATATACTTTATTTGATGGTTTATTACTTTTACACTAGAAAAACTAATTTTGATTAAAAAAAATTGTGTGCATCGTTATTTTCTGAGGGCTGTATTTTTTTTATTTTTATACCGACAATGTTGTATGATGACAATTTTTTTCCCTGAGGAGTTGACAATTTTAGTTGTACCATTTTGGGGTACATGGAACATTTTGATCACTTTTTATTTTAGTTTTACAGAGATGGCATTGATACAAAGCCATACATTTGGCAAGGTTTTTTTTCTTTTTTTTTTTTTTTTTACAGCGTTCATCTTACAGGTAAAATAATGTGATTGTTTTATTACTTGGGTTGCTATGGACGTGGCAATACTAAATATGTATATATTTTTTGGGGGGGAGGAGGGAGATTGTGTAAGTGTATGTTTATATATTTTTTATTTATATTTTTGTTCCTTCTTTATTTATTTACTGTACACCCTGTTCCAAAGTTTTATGCAAATTATATTTTTCTCATTTACCTAAATAATTGATGTAAATAACAGTCAACATAATTCTCATGTTATCAACTATTAAGAGTACAATTCAAATTGTATTGGACAAACTTCCTAATGATAACAGTATTTCTTTTAAATATAAGAAACTTACAATGCACTGTTCAAAATTATTACGCACAGTTAGTTTCAAAACACTTTATAGGTTGTAAAGAACTGAAAATTGTCATGTGTTGTGTTTGCAGCATATTTATTGAAATCAAAAGCTATTTCAAACAAACTTTTAACAACATTTTAACTTTTTAAATATTTTAAAAGGTCACGTTACATTTTAACATAGGAACCCTTATTTGATAGCAGCTTCACAGGTCTTGCATATCCATTGAATTTGTGAATTTTTAGACAGTTTCTGCTTGAATTTGTTTGCAAGATGTCCCAGAGCTTCTGTTTGGATGTAAACTGCCTCCCACCCTCATAGATCTTTTTCTTGAGGATGTTCCAAAGGTTCTCAACAAAATTGAGGTCAGGTCAGGGAAGGATGGAGGCCACACCATGACTTTCTCTCATTTTATCCCCATAGCAGCCATTGATGCCAAAGTATTCTTTGTAGCAAGAGATGGTGCCATGTCATGCATGAAGATGATTTTATTACAGAAAACATAGTTCTTCCTTCTGTACTAGGGAAGAAAGTGGTCAGTCAGAAACTCCACATTGCAGAGGTCATCTTTACACCTTCAGGGACCCTTAAGGGGCCGACCAACTCTCTTCCCCTGATTCTGGCCCAAAACATGACTACACAATCGCCTTGCTGACATCGCAGCCTTGTTGGAACAGTGTGGCCATCCACCAACCATCCACTTCTCCATCCATCTGGACCAACCAGGGTTGCACGGCATCAGTGAATAGGATTGTTTGAAAATTAGTCTTCATGTATTTTTCTGCCCAATGCAGCCATTTCTGCTTGTGAGCACTGGTAAATGGTGGCTGAATAGAAGGTTTATGCACAGTTGCCAGACTGTAGGACTCCATGGGACACCAGAGGCACCAGCAGCTTCAACTATCTCTTTGCTGCTATGCAATGGTATTTTAGCAGCTGTTCTCTTGATCGGATGCATGGATCTTGCAGAAATCTTCCTCAATGTGCCATTATCTGCATGAACCTTTCTGTGCTCTGAATCAGCCACAAATCTCTTAATAGTGCAATGATCACGCTTAAGTTTTTTTGAAATATCTAATGTTTTCAGGCATTGAACTATTTCACTGTTTTCGGCAGCAGAGATATCCTTTTTCTTCCCCATATTGCTTGAAAATGGTGCTCTGCTTAATAATGTGGAACACACACCTTTAGTAGTTTTTCCTTAAGTTAGGCTCACCTGGAAATCTAATTATCATAGGTGTCTGAGATTGTTTTCAGTGATCAAAAGAGCCCTGAGACATAATGCCATCCTTGAGTTAAACTGAAAAACAAAATATTTAATCTTTGTGACACTTAAATAGAATTTGCATAATAATTTGGAACAGGGTGTATTTATTTTTTAACTGTGCCACATGGGGACTTGACGCATATAATACTTTGCAGTACAGATCTGTACTGCAGTGTAGTATGCCAGACAGGCATAACAGATCAGACTCTGTCTTGGGCAGAGCCTGATCGGCTTCTGTAGCCAGGTAACCAGAGGCCACCGTGATCGGTGCTGCGCTCACACTGAACAGCACTTCTGACAGTTGCGGTGGGTGCCCGGTGATATGTGATCGGGAGGAGCTAATGATCTGGAAAAAGCAGATTTTGCCTTGACTGGATCAACACAAACTTCAGTTACTTGGATAATTTGAATAGGATTTAACAGATTTTACATGTGAAGTAAACAATGGATCACTGGGATCTAGAGAAACCATGCTTGAGTTCATCAACTGATAGTGGAGAGACCTAAACCAGGTCTCAAGGAAAAGAAGCCAGTAACAATTAGATCATGTGTCCATGAATAAGTGTTACACTCTGTCACAAGCACCGTCCGTGAGCGCAGAGTCCTTGTGTCCCCGTCTGCCGGCGGGGCCGGGATTCGCATCGAGGGACGCACCCGTATGCTAATCCTGGCCCATCACTCACCATGTTCCGCTGCCGCCGCCTCCCCTATTTCTCAGCTCCGGTGCGCAAGTCCCCGTCTTTGGGATCGCAGTGATGCCCTCACAACCAATCTCCAGACGTTCCTGATGGAATTTCGGGGTGTCTTCAAAGAACCTGCTTGAGCTTCCTCCGCTGAGACAGCATTGCTGAGTCTTATTCAGGACAGCTCCTCTGTCGGCGAGTATGCCATTCGGTTTCGTACCCTGGCATCGGAGTTAGCATGGAATGGTGAAGCTCTTTGCGCTACCTTCAAGAGAGGATTATCAAGTCAAATCAAGGATTTCCTCACAGCCCGGGAATTGCCATCTAATCTGAATGAGCTTATACAGTTGGCATCCCGGATTGATATCCGTTTCTCAGAGTGACGTGAGGAACTATGCCAAGTAAGGGAGTCTGCACAACCTGTGCGCTTTCCTCGTCTGGCACCTGCCTTCCAGCAACCACCGCAGCCTTCTACATTGCCTCCCACAGTGGAGGCTATGCAGATGAATCGGTCTCGCCTGACCCCGCAGGAAAGAACTCGCTGACTAACTGAGAATCTATGTCTATACCGCGAATCTATGTCTTCCTAAAAGATTGTCCTCTGCGTCCTCAGTCACAAGGAAATGCTTGCACCTAGGGTTTGTGAGGGAGGCCTCCCTAGGTGTGAATATCACCTCTCCATGATTAAATATGACGGTCCAGCTCTTCCTACCCTCCAAAGAGATCATCTCAGTTCTTGCATTTTTGGACTCTTGGTTCCGTGGAAAATGTTATTGATGCTTCCCTAGTACATAGGCATCATCTGCCAGTATCCCGCCTGTTAAAGTCTCTGGACATCTATATGGTCAATAGTGAAAGACTGGACTGTACTTTGCTATATCGCACAGAACCATTGTCTATGGAGGTCGGAGTCTCGCATAGGGAGAACTTGTCCTTCTATGTTCTCCCACAGTACTTCTCCTCTCTTGCTTGGCCTACTGTGGTTGCAACTCTGTACTCCACAGCTGGATTGTAAAACTTGAGAAGTTTTTCGCTGGGGCTCACATTGCAATAACCTCTGCATCCACATACGTATGTCAAAATTGGAACCATCATCTCGCCCTATCTCCAGTTTGCCTTCCTTTCTTCAGGACTATGCTGATTGTCTTCAGTGAAAAGTAAGCCGAAGTGTTGCCACCACATCATCCCTATGATTGTCCTTTTGACTTACTGTTCGGCACCACTCCTCCGAGGGGCAGAATTTTGCCTTTGTCAGTCCCAGAAACTTTGGCCATGTCTAATTATATCCAGGAGAAACTTCAGAAGGGGTTTATCAGGAAGTCTTCTTCCCCTGCCGGAGCTGGGTTCTTCTTTGTGGAAAAAAAAAGACGGCTCCTTGCGACCTTGCATTGACTATCGAGGATTGAATAAATATGCAGTAAAGAACCGCTACCCACTTACTTTAATCTCAGAGTTCTTTGATTCTCTGTGAGGTGCCAGGATTTTCTCTAAACTAGACCTTTGTGGAGCCTATAATTTGATTCGTATACGTGAAGGGGACGAATGGAAGACTGTATTTAATATTCGTGACGGACCTTTTGAATATCTTGTGGTGCCATTCGGACTCTGGAATGCTCCAACAGTTTTCCAGGAGTTCCTCAATTATATTTTCCGTGACCTCCTGTACTCCTGTGTCGTTGTTTATTTGGATGACATACTCATTTACTCTCCCAATGTCCAGTCTCATCACTCACACCTCCGCCAAGTGTTACAGCGTCTCTGTGAAAATCATCTCTATGCTAAACTGGAGAAATGTACTTTGGAAAAGACTAGCCTCCCTTTTCTGGGCTACATTGTTACCAGTCAAGGTCTACAAATGGATCTCAACAAGTTATCTGCAGTATTGGACTGGCCACAACCTACTGGTCTGAAAGCGATTCAGCGCTTCCTCGGCTTTGCCAATTATTATCGGCAATTCATTCCTCACTTCTCCACTCTGGTAGCTCCCATTGTTTCGCTTACCAAGAAGACTGTTAATCCAAAAACCTGGACTCCTGAAGCTGAGGAAACTTTCAAGCAATTAAAGTCCGCCTTCGCATCTGCTCCTGTGTTATCAAGACCCGATCCATGCAAGCCATTTTTTTCTGGAAGTGGATGCATCTTCTGTAGGTGTAGGTGCAGTTTTGACACAAAAATCCCCCAAAGGTAGAACTGTAACTTTTTTCTCTAAGACCTTCACTTCTGCGGAGAGAAATTATACCATAGGAGATCGAGAGCTCTTGGCTATAAAGTTGGCCTTGGAAGAATGGCATCATCTCTTGGAGGGCTCTGTACACCCAATTACTATTTATACAGATCACAAGAATTTGCCCTATCTACAGACTGCTCATTGTCTCAACCCTAGTCAAGTTCGCTGGTCTCTGTTCTTCTCCAGATCTGACTTTTTTATTCACTTTCATCCAACAGAGAATAATCTTTGGGCGGATGCTCTGTCTAGATCCTCCGTTGTACAAGACCAAGAATCCCATCCTCAACATATTATACCTCCTAATTGTCTTATTTCTGCAGCACCAACAACTCTTCAGCACCTGCCTCCTGTAAAGAATTACTTAACTTCCCGTCTCAGACTTCGAATCTTGAAATGGGGTCATTCCTCATTGTTGGCCGGTCATGCCGGTATCCGTAAATCCTTACAACTCATATCCCGACAGTATTGGTGGCCAACTTTAAAAACAGGAAGTCATTGACTTTGTCTGTTCCTGCTCGTCTGTGGTAGGGACAAGACCCCTCGCTCCAAACCTGCAGGACTTCTACTACCTTTGCCAGTTCCTGAGCGACCTTGGACCGATATTGCCATGGACTTTATTACTGACCTTACTTCCTCTGGCGGCAATACAGTCATTTAGGTTGTAGTAGATCTATTCTCTAAAATGGCTCATTTTGTGCCCCTAATAGGTTTAATTTCAGCACCACAGCTTGCTAAACTTTTTTTCCACCACATCTTCCGCTTATATGGACTGCCTACCCATATTGTATCTGACCGGGGAGTTCAATTTGTCTCAAAATTCTGGAAGGCCCTCTGCTCACGTCTCCAAGTCAAATTAAAAAAATGTCTTCGGCTTATCACCCTCAATCTAATGGACAAGTCGAAAGGGTGAACCAAGTCTTGGGAGACTACCTTCGCCATTTTGTTTCGGCTTGTCAGGACGACTGGACCGATTTACTCCCCTGGGCCGAGTTTTCCTACAACCTTAGGGATTCCGAATCCACTGGGACTTCATCCACGTCTACCCCTTCTATTGTCCTCTCCCTCCGGTGTCCCTATGGCTGAGGAACTTGTCCAGAATATTCACCTCCATCTGGAAGAAGACTTGGCTCTCCCTCTTGTATGCCACGACCCATAGGAAATTTCAAGCGGACAAGAAAAGACGTTCTCCTCCCAAATTCTCTCCTGGAGACAGAGTATGGTTGTCATCTAAATATATTCGCTTCAAAGTACCTTGCTATAAACTGGGTCCTTGCTATTTGGGTCCTTACAAGGTCAAGACACTTCTAAATCCAGTGGCTTATTCTCTTCATCTGCCTTCCTCCCTCTGGATCCTGAATTCTTTTAACGTCTCCCTCTTGAAACCTGTCATCCATAACCGCTTCTCTAAAAAGGACATTTCTCTTTCTCCCATCTCAGGTACCCCCGATGTTTTTACTGTCAAGGAAATTCTGGACTCAAAACTTATCAGGGGAAAATGCTTCTTCCTTGTAGATTGGGAAGGATTCGGACCGGAAGAAAGGTCTTGGGAGCCACAAGATAATATTTTAGAATGTGACCTCATCCAGAAGTTCTTGTCCTCCAAAAAGAGGGGGAGAACAAAGGGGGGTATTTTTACACTCTGCGCTCCGGCCGCAAGCACTGGCCGTGAGCGCAGAGTCCCTGTGTTCCCGTCTTCTGGTGGGGCTGGGATTCGCACCGCGGGACGTGCCCGCATGTGTATCCCGGCCCGTCACTCACAATGTTCCGCTGCCGCCTCCTCCCCTGTGTCTCAGCTCCGGTGCACGCGTCCCTGTCTCCTAGGGCCTGCGCATGCTGGAGCTCTAAAATTTAAAGGGCCAGTACGCCCATAATTACTGTTTGCACCTGACACTACATTATTAAGTCCCTGCACCTCCTTCCGGATCTTCAGTGCCCCTAGCCTGAGATTAAACAACCCTTTAGACTGTTAGCTTTTCCCATGTATGCAGACCTTCCGCTACGTTATTACACTCCGCACCTTTGCCACCTGCCTTGACCTTCTGCTTCATTTGACTACGCTACTGCCTTATCCTTCGGTACCTCGCATTGCCCATCTACCTGTGTGGTCGAGCCGTGTCGGGGGTAGCAACCTAGGTGTCACCTGCCACAGCAAGCCCATCCCGCCTTGCGACAGGCTCTGGTGAAGACCAGCGGCACCTTGGACGGTCTGAGTCATCAGCCACACAGGTTAGAGGATCCATACCCAGCTCCGGTACAATAAGCCTGACACTACCAGGGTTGGGTACATAGCAGATGTTGATCCAGCAATTAAGAGCCCTTTTATACACCATGGTTTGATTACAATCAGTGTTGCAAATATCAACCACTGTGGATAATGTAAGGGACAAAAGAAAATGAAGTGCAACTCACTGGCAGGGCCAGAGAAATATGGTGTCAAGGACGGTATATGTTTTATATTTCCCTAGAAGTTAAGTGAAATGAGTGATTTGCATGAAGAAATACATTTTTAAAGTAGGAAATAGAAAGGTTAATGTCTAACATGAGCTGTGGCTTCATCTCAAATATTTGTGCAGTCAAAGCAGAAATGATTAATCAGAGGGTTGTTATAGAGTCACAACTTGATATTCACCTACATGCCCCAGGAAACATATTTTTAGTCTTTTAAAATGCAGTAGAGAACATATTGGAATTACTACAACTTCTTGTAATGACCAATGGCTATGATGCTAAATATCATCCCGAAAACTTACTTTCATAATGTATTTTAGTCAAGCATATAACATTGCATTGATCCTGGAATATCATTGATGTCTAGAATTGTCACTATTGTCCAATTTGCTTTTGAATATAAGGTAATTATGTCTAGATATAAGGAGATCTGAGATACTTGCTATAAATGTAAGCGTATCATGTGAGATATTGTATAGGACAATGAGAGAAAACAAGAGCAGTCACCCCAACCAGGGTTTGTCAGAACACTGATGTTCCTCTTAGCATAGTCAAGTGTTCTGAAGAAGACAGCAAGAAGAAAACTATTACACTTAAGGCCCTTTTACATAGGCCAATTAGCAGTCAAATGTTCGTTCCTTGGAAGACGTGTTCCCGAAAATCAGTCCATGTTAAAGGGCCAGCGATCAGCTGATGAGTGAGCAAGCATTGGTTCCCAGGCTGAATGAAAGGTATGTGCAGCGAATAAAATCATTGTTATCGGCTGCACATCTCCATGTCTAAATTTAAATGGGCTGCATAATTCATTTAGCTTTGTAAAGGCTCTCTGATCGGTGATCATGTACTGTCTCTGGTTGGGCCGTTTTACCAGAACAAGGGATAAAAAACAATTCTGCCCAAGACTTTGCCTAAACTGGGGATGAGTAAAGTAATTTTCAGAGGTTCTTCATAGGGAGAAGGTTCAGAATTACTGAACTAAAGTATAAAATTAAAGAGTACACCCAACTAATGAATTCAATAGGTTAATGGAGTACTCCCGTGCCCCAGTGCTCTGAACATCCTGTTTTTAATGGTTCGACCAGATATTAAAGGGGTACTCCCTTTCCCATGATAAACATCCTGTTTTAATGGTTCTACCAGATATTAAAGGGGTACTCCCTTGTACCAGTATTCTGAACATCCTGTTTAGAAGCTTGGAGCTGGTGGGCGCCACCGTGACATCACAGCAATGCCCCCATTGCGACATCATGCCACGCCCCCTCCATTCATGTCTCTCTATAGACATAAATGGAGGGGGCGTGGCGTCATATCACAAGGGAACGTGGCCATGACGTCATGATTGCGGCCACCTGCTCCAAGCTTCTGAACAAGATTGTTCAGAATGCTGGGGCAAGGGAGTACCCCTTTATTATCTGGTAGAACTATTAAATCATTTAGGTTATGTTATGGATGGACTGGGACCCCCAAAAAACAGAGTGTTCTCCAATAGTCCCAGGCACTAATATAATATTTTTTTAGGTATCATTACATCAGCTTTACCACCTAAATGTAATTTACTCTTTAAAAAAAAAAAAAAAAAAAAAAAAAAATGGAATTCATATCTGTTTTAACAGACAAAACAAAAATGATATGTTAAAAAAGTTTATTTATTTGAATGGTTGTTAGTTAAGGTAATTAATTGCATTCCTTAGTGTCTAGCTGCCTATGTGAATATGTGAAATGTATAATTCCACTGTTTTATTCTCTCTGTATGCCGTATGAAGGTCACTAAACAATTCTGAAAATTATTAAGTGGCTTGTTGTGACATATCGACGATGTGTTCAGTGATATTGAAGCTCTGTTGTCAATGATTGGACAGTATTGCTTTCAGTATAATATCTTATTTCCCTTATTATACTGAGATTATACTACCATTTATAAAATGGTTATCTACTGGATGTTCATCTAAAACGAAAAGCATATTTACACAATAACTGTGTGTGATAGAACTGACAGATTTTTACAGCATGACTCATTTTTATAAATTGTTTATGAAATTCTATAAATATTTTGCTGTCTGATAATGAACAATTAATATTCTTTTTCAAAGGGATTTTTTTATTTTCATTTATTTAACAACTTCAATAGAGGTAATAGTATGATATGGAGTTAGGCTACTTTTTCAATGAATGGCGTTTAGCTCATATATATATCAGATCCTTCCCTCTTCCTCCTCCCAATGGTAACACATGCTGAGGTGAAGCAGCATGGGTCCTCCTTACAATTCAACTACAAGACAGCTTAGAGATAGCTTGACCTTGAATTGTATTTAAACTCTCAGAATTGGACTCATAGGAGATATTTTTAATAAAGGAAAAAATATATATATTCCAAAGAGAGGACACAGACTTTTCTGTATCAGAATTTGGGTGCATAAAAAGAAAATAAACCATTTGTCAAGGATTTTCATCTCAATATAAATAACTTGTTGAGACAGATAAATACTCCACAGTGCCTTAGCCCTCAGGACCACTAACTAAATGAGACACATGTCAGCAGTGGTTACAAAATATAGGAAAGCGGAAATCATAGATTAATGGAACTATAAAAAATGACATCAGACCACATTATATTTGGTCTTGTTATGAATGTCTTTTTTGGCATAAATTAGTTTCACCTAATGTTTTTTTTTAAGATTAATAGAATATAGGTAGATACTATTTTTCTCAGTCCAGAGGCAGGGTAGAATGTGAACTCCACGCTCTTCTATGTCTTCAGAAGATAGGTGGTTATTATAAAACTTATCTAGGTAATGGTGAGTTGGTTATTATAAGTAAAGAGACCCCATTGTTAAACCTTTATACCCTCATGGATGTTTAGATTGCCAGTTTCTAGAACCTAAAGAAGTGAGTAGCTGTTCTACTAAGGATGTCAAGCGAAGATGTAATGATTACACAGATAATTAAGCCAAGATAGCCAAGAGTCAATGCCAGGAGGACATTCAGAGACTGGCAGTACTACCAAGACATAGCTAACTGAATAAGATTAATCACAGTTCAACAAGGAAAGTACTAGGCACAGGCATGAATTTGCCTACAGAAGAGCAAGTGAATCCTCCAATGGTCTAGTTTTAACCGTGACAATGACTGGCTATGAAAGCCCATAAAGCACCATGGTTTTCATAGCTCAGAACGCAAAGCTACTTGGTATATTTTATTTTGTTTTTTGTTTTTAAAGGGATATTCATAGATTTTTTTTATTTGTCTATGCCACAGAGGCTATAAAATTAGTGCAGTTCAAAATATAGTGTCTGTACCTGTGTTTGATGGATGCTCTCGCAATTCTCATGTGATCTTTGCGTCGATGTTTATTTTTAACAGCATGCAAAATGAATGTCATCTCAGGTTTTCCCAGTTTGCAGCGCAGCCCCAGACATTACATCAGTCAGGTGTTCAAAGGAGCCTGTCTGCTTCAATGGGTGGAGCGACCTCTGGGTGGGAAGTATAACATACTCCACAGGGCTGCAGGGAATTATAGCTGAGGTGTGCTGCAAAGGGCAAGGTGACAGAAGTGTGGTAGGGAGAAAACTAAACTCACACTTACAAACAAGTGATTCTGGAACTTGTTAATGAAGGGAGGAAACTCTAATAAGAAATAGCCCTTTAACACAAAAAAGAACAGCATTATAGTGGACTCACTACACATTAATTTAGCCCAGAGACAAGCACGCATCCTTCCTAAGCATGTCCATTACTGTCTGGCAGGTACGTACTAAAATCACCTTATGCTGGATAACCCCTTTAATTTTCATTCTGGTTCTTGCACATTGTCTATCCAGATGGCATATGTTTTATGTTTCCCTAGAAGTTAAGTGAATTGAGTGATTTGCTTGATTGGTTTAGAAATACATTTTTAAAGTAGGAAATAGAAAGATTAATGTCTAACTTGAGATGTGGCTTCATTTCGAATATTTGTGCAGTCAAAGCAGAAATACTCTCCTAGGTGCCCCAGCTTAGTATAACTGTTTGGGCAGAGAAAACATATATTTTCTTTTAAAATGCAGTGACCAATTGCTATGATGCTGAAGATCATACCGAAAACTTAACTGCATAACATATTTAACTCCACATTATTTAACCGAAACGTCATTACTGGCCAGAATTGTCACTATTGTCCAATTTGCTACTGCTTATAAGGTGATTATGTCTAGAGATTAGTAGATCTGAGATACTTGCTGAAAATCTCAGCCATGTGATATACTGCATTGGAACCAAAGATAACTAGAGCACCAAGTCACCCCAACCAGGGTTTATCAGGACACTGATGTTCTTTGAAACATAGTCAAGTTTTCTTTGCAAGACAGCAATAAGAAAAGCTACTGTATTTAAAGGGGTACTCCACTGGAAAATGTTTTTTTTTTTAATCAACTGGTGCCAGAACGTTAAACAGATTTGTAAATTATCAGTACTTATCAGCTGTTGTATGCTCCACCGGAAGCTCTCTTTTTTTTTTTTTTTTCTGTGTGACCACAGTGCTCTCTGCTGACACCTCTGTCCATGTCAGGAACTGTCCAGAGCAGGATAGGTTTTCTATGGGGATTTTCTCCTACTCTGGACAGTTCCTGACATGGACAGAGGTGTCAGCAGAGAGCACTGTGGTCAGGCAGAAAGGAAATTCAAAAAGAAAACAACTTCCTCTGTAGTATACAGCAGCTGATAAGTACTGGAAGGATTACAATTTTTAATAGAAGTACAAATCTGTTTAACTTTCTGGCACCAGTTGATTTAAAAAAAAGTTTTCTGGTGGAGTACCCATTTACGGCCCTTTTACATGGGCCCATTAACATTCAAATGAGGGTTTCTAGGAACATTCATTCATAATAATTAACCTGTGTTAAAGGGCCAGCGATCAGCTTCGAATGAGCAAACATTTGTTCACTGGCTGAATGAAGGATTTAGGAGTCCAAGGGTGAGAATGCATCGATAAATATTTTTTTAGTGTACTGATGTATCCCTTTAGACCCTCTGAAATTGATGTTTTTCAGTTTTTTGGTTTTCTTTGTTTGAATTATTTATGTCATAGATAATTTAAGTGCTAACTGGGGTCAACCTCACTCACTTATACTGACACACATCTATCCCCACTTTTTCTTTTTTTTAGACTCACATGGGCTTGTACTTTTATAACCTCTTTGCCTTAAAACCTTAAAATATCTTAAAACCATACCCCACTTTTTACAATACCATTCTTCAGACCTCACACATTTTCCAGTTCAATGGGAAACCTTAAAGTATGTACTGTGTGGAGTGTTTCTCAAACACACTTCATACATTAAACCCTGTGTATCCATATGGATGGAGCACGGGGTATAAAAATGCTCACAATAAGACCCCCCCCCCCCCCCCCAGTACAGGGGCAAAAAACTATTTAGTCAGCCACCAATTGTGCAACTTCTCTGACTTAATAAGATGAGAGAGGCCTGTAATTTTCATCATAGGTATACCTCAACTATGAGAGACATAATAAGAAAAAAAAGATCAATAAAATCACATAGTCTAATTTTTAAAGAATTTATTTGCAAATTATGGTGGAAAATAAGTATTTGGTCAATAAAAAAAAAGTTAATCTCAATAATTTGTTATATACCCTATGTTGGCAATGACAGAGGTCAAACATTTTCTGTAAGTCTTCACAAGGTTTTCACACACTGTTGCTGGAATTTTGGCCCATTCCTCCATGCAGATCTCCTCTAGAGCAGTGATGTTTTGGGGCTGTCACTTGGAAACACAGACTTTCAACTCCCTCCAAAGGTTTTCTATGGGGTTGAGATCTGGAGACTGGCTAGGCCATTCCAGAACCTTGAAATGCTTCTTACGAAGCCACTCCTTTGTTGCTGAAAGACCCAGCCACGTTTCATATTCAATGACCTTGCTGATGAAAGGAGGTTTTCACTCAAAATCTCACAACATATGGCCCCATTCATTCTTTCCTTTACACAGATCAGTCATCCTGGTCCCTTAGCAGAAAAACAGCCCCAAAGCATGATGTTTCCACCCCCATGCTTCACAGTAGGTATGGTGTTTTTTGGATGCAACTCAGCATTCTTTCTCCTCCAAGCATGAGTTGAGTTTTTACCAAAAAGTTCTACTTTGGTTTCATCTGACCATATGACATTCTCCCTATCCTCTTCTGGATCATCCAAATGCTCTCTAGCAAACTTCAGACAGGCCCGGACATGTACTAACTTAAGTAGGGGGACACAGCTGGCACTGCATAATTTGAGTCCCTGGCGGCATAGTGTGCTACTGATGGTAGCCTTTGTTACTTGGGTCCCAGCTCTCTGCAGGTGATTCATTAGGTCCCCCCATGGGGTTCTGTGATTTTTTTGCTCGCCGTTCTTGTGATCATTTTGACACCATGGGGTGAGATCTTGTGTGGAGCCCCAGATCGAGGAAGATTATCAATGGTCTTGTATTTCTTCCATTTTTTAATAATTGCTCCCACAGTTGATTTCTTCACACCAAGCTGCCTGGCTATTGCAGATTCAGTCTTCCCAGCCTGGTGCAGGTCTACAATTTTGTTTCTGGTGTCCTTCGACAGATATTTGGTCTTGGCCATAGTGCAGTTAGAGTGTGACTGTTTGAGGTTGTGAACAGGTGCCATTAATACAGGTAACAAGTAGAGGACAGAGGAGACTCTTAAAGAAGAAGTTACAGGTCTGTGTGAGCCAGAAATCTTGCTTGTTTGTAGGTGACCAAATACTTATTTTCCACCATAATTTGCAAATAAATTATTTAAAAATCAGACAATGGGATTTTATGGATTTTTTCTCATTATGTCTCTCATAGTTGAGGTATACCTATGATGAAAATTACAGGCCTCTCTCATCTTTTTAAGGGGAAGAACTTGCACAATTGGTGGCTGACTACATACTTTTTTTTTGCCCCATTATATATGGACTGTGAATCTAATGTTTAAAATAATTAACCCTTAGCCTCCCCTTTACATTTTTCATGGCACCAGCCACCTCATCAAGAGTGTAGAGGCTACCGACATGCCACACCAAATACCCAAGCTTGTATAAGCTCTGCTGTATTCTCTACTATTTAGGGAGCCAACCAAAAAGCTCAATCATATGTACCTGTTACTATTCACCAATGCATGGATCTACAAAGGTCCTCACAGGAGAAGCCAATAACAGAGCACAATAACATGTACCTGTCCTGCTTTACCTATCTTATAAATGGATCTTCAGAGAGGTCCACTTTACCTCACATCCTCCAGGACCGGCATTTCATAATGCTGCACTTCCACTTGAATTACATGACCATCTAATAACGTGACATGCTTGCCTGTTTACTGAAGAGCCGTGCATATGTGCAAACTTAGTATGAGACGCTGTTCTTTCCAGACACTGCGCTGATAAACAGACTTTATTCTAAATTCCCAACTAATGAAGGAGGAACCACAAGAAGATAAACATTGGATAATAGTGCAACTTGCATATTGCATTATCATGTGCTTTGTAATAATTGTTACAATAATAAACCTATTATAAAATAGTATGAAGAGGTACTTTTTACACTTTAGAGGCAAAATTTTTATTGGTCAATCTTACATAGAACCAGTGGCGGATCCAGGAGGGGGGGCAACGGGGCAATTGCCCCCCCTCCCCCCCCCCCCCCCCCCGAGATTGCAGTATGCAGCACCCGCCCCACCACCTTGCATGGTGGAGCCGAAGCTGTAAGCTCCAGCTCCACCATTCACTAAACTTTCACACGCTGTGATTAAACAGTGTGTGAGCTGCTGTCCCCGCAGCCCGCATACTGTAAGTAGTGAAGAGTATGCTCAGGGCCCAGGGGATTTGGGTAACTATATTGTACAGGAGGAGGGGGAGGCGGATTTAACCCCTTAAGGACCAAGGACGTATCGGTACGTCCTTGGTCCTGCTCTCCTGATATAACGCGGGGTTACACAGTAACCCCGCGTCATATCACGGCGGGCCCGGCGTCATAGTGAAGCCGGGACCCGCCTCTAATAGCGTACAGCGACACTCGCGGCGCCGCACCCTATTAACCCTTTAGCCGCGCGCTCAGAGCTGAGCCGCGCGGCTAAAAGCGAAAGTGAAAGTTGCCGGCTAGCTCAGTCGGGCTGTTCGGGATAGCCGCGGCGAAATCGCGGCATCCCGAACAGCTTACAGGACAGCGGGAGGGCCCCTAACTTCCTCCTCGCTGTCCGATCGCCGAATGACTGCTCAGTGCCTGAGATCCAGGTGTTACGCCGAGCGCTCCGGGTCCCCGCTCCTCCCCGGAGCGCTCGCTTCACTCTCCCCGCGGCAGCGCTCCGGTCACGTCCTCTGACCCGGGGCGCTGCGATTCCGCTGCCAGCCGGGATGCGATTCGCGATGCGGGTAGCGCCCGCTCGCGATGCGCACCCCGGCTCCCCTACCTGACTCGCTCTCCGTCTGTTCTGTCCCGGCGCGCGCGGCCCCGCTCCCTAGGGCGCGCGCGCGCCGGGTCTCTGCGATTTAAAGGGCCACTGCGCCGCTGATTGGCGCAGTGGTTCCAATTAGTCTTTACACCTGTGCACTCCCCTATATCACCTCACTTCCCCTTCACTCCCTTGCCGGATCTTGTTGCCTTAGTGCCAGTGAAAGCGTTCCTTGTGTGTTCCTTGCCTGTGATTCCAGACCTTCTGCCGTTGCCCCTGACTACGATCCTTGCTGCCTGCCCCGACCTTCTGCTACGTCCGGCCTTGCTTTTGCCTACTCCCTTGTACCGCGCCTATCTTCAGCAGCCAGAGAGGTGAGCCGTTGCTAGTGGATACGACCTGGTCACTACCGCCGCAGCAAGACCATCCCGCTTTGCGGCGGGCTCTGGTGAAAACCAGTAGTGGCTTAGAACCGGTCCACTAGCACGGTCCACGCCAATCCCTCTCTGGCACAGAGGATCCACTACCTGCCAGCCGGCATCGTGACAGTAGATCCGGCCATGGATCCCGCTGAAGTTCCTCTGCCAGTTGTCGCTGACCTCACCACGGTGGTCGCCCAGCAGTCACAACAGATAGCGCAACAAGGCCAACAGCTGTCTCAACTGACCGTTATGCTACAACAGTTACTACCACAGCTTCAGCAGTCATCTCCTCCGCCAGCTCCTGCACCTCCCCCGCAGCGAGTGGCCGCTCCTGGGATACGCTTATCCTTGCCGGATAAATTTGATGGGGACTCTAAGTTTTGCCGTGGCTTTCTTTCCCAATGTTCCCTGCATCTGGAGATGATGTCGGACCTGTTTCCCACTGAAAGGTCTAAGGTGGCTTTCGTAGTCAGCCTTCTGTCCGGAAAAGCCCTGTCATGGGCCACACCGCTCTGGGACCGCAATGACCCCGTCACTGCCTCTGTACACTCCTTCTTCTCGGAAATCCGAAGTGTCTTTGAGGAACCTGCCCGAGCCTCTTCTGCTGAGACTGCCCTGTTGAACCTGGTCCAGGGTAATTCTTCCGTTGGCGAGTATGCCGTACAATTCCGTACTCTTGCTTCAGAATTGTCCTGGAATAATGAGGCCCTCTGCGCGACCTTCAAAAAAGGCCTATCCAGCAACATTAAAGATGTTCTGGCCGCACGAGAAATTCCTGCTAATCTACATGAACTTATTCACCTAGCCACTCGCATTGACATGCGTTTTTCCGAAAGGCGTCAGGAACTCCGCCAAGATATGGACTCTGTTCGCACGAGGCGTTTCTCCTCCTCGGCTCCTCTCTCCTCTGGTCCCCTGCAATCTGTTCCTGTGCCTCCCGCCGTGGAGGCTATGCAGGTCGACCGGTCTCGCCTGACACCTCAAGAGAGGACACGACGCCGTATGGAGAACCTCTGCCTGTACTGTGCTAGTACCGAACACTTCCTGAGAGATTGTCCTATCCGTCCTCCCCGCCTGGAAAGACGTACGCTGACTCCGCACAAAAGTGAGACAGTCCTTGATGTCTACTCTGCTTCTCCACGTCTTACTGTGCCTGTGCGGATGTCTGCCTCTGCCTTCTCCTTCTCTACAGTGGCCTTCTTGGACTCTGGATCTGCAGGAAATTTTATTTTGGCCTCTCTCGTCAACAGGTTCAACATCCCGGTGACCAGTCTCGCCAGACCCCTCTACATCAATTGTGTAAATAATGAAAGATTGGACTGTACCATACGTTTCCGCACGGAGCCTCTTCTTATGAGCATCGGATCTCATCATGAGAGGATTGAACTTTTGGTCCTCCCCAATTGCACCTCGGAAATTCTCCTTGGTCTTCCCTGGCTTCAACTTCATTCCCCTACCCTGGATTGGTCCACTGGGGAGATCAAGAGTTGGGGGTCCTCTTGTTCCAAGAACTGTCTAAAACCGGTTCCCAGTAACCCTTGCCGTAACTCTGTGGTTCCTCCAGTAACCGGTCTCCCTAAGGCCTATATGGACTTCGCGGATGTTTTCTGCAAAAAACAAGCTGAGACTCTACCTCCTCACAGGCCTTATGATTGCCCTATCGACCTCCTCCCGGGCACTACTCCACCCCGGGGCAGAATTTATCCTCTCTCTGCCCCAGAGACTCTTGCCATGTCCGAATACGTCCAGGAGAATCTAAAAAAGGGCTTTATCCGTAAATCCTCCTCTCCTGCCGGAGCCGGATTTTTCTTTGTGTCCAAAAAGGATGGCTCCCTTCGTCCTTGCATTGACTACCGCGGTCTTAATAAAATCACGGTTAAGAACCGCTACCCCTTACCCCTCATCTCTGAACTCTTTGATCGCCTCCAAGGTGCCCACATCTTCACTAAATTGGACTTAAGAGGCGCCTATAACCTCATCCGCATCAGAGAGGGGGACGAGTGGAAAACGGCATTTAACACCAGAGATGGACACTTTGAGTATCTGGTCATGCCCTTTGGACTGTGCAACGCCCCTGCCGTCTTCCAAGACTTTGTCAATGAAATTTTTCGTGATCTGTTATATTCCTGTGTTGTTGTATATCTGGACGATATCCTAATTTTTTCTGCCAATCTAGAAGAACACCGCCAGCATGTCCGTATGGTTCTTCAGAGACTTCGTGACAACCAACTCTATGCCAAAATTGAGAAATGTCTGTTTGAATGCCAATCTCTTCCTTTTCTAGGATATTTGGTCTCTGGCCAGGGACTACAGATGGATCCAGACAAACTCTCTGCCGTCTTAGATTGGCCACGCCCCTCCGGACTCCGTGCTATCCAACGCTTTTTGGGGTTCGCCAATTATTACAGGCAATTTATTCCACATTTTTCTACCATTGTGGCTCCTATCGTGGCTTTAACCAAAAAAAATGCTGATCCCAAGTCCTGGCCTCCTCAAGCAGAAGACGCCTTTAAACGACTCAAGTCTGCCTTTTCTTCGGCTCCCGTCCTCTCCAGACCTGACCCTTCCAAACCCTTCCTATTGGAGGTTGATGCCTCCTCAGTGGGAGCTGGAGCTGTTCTTCTACAAAAAAATTCTTCCGGGCATGCTGTCACTTGTGGTTTTTTCTCTAGGACCTTCTCTCCAGCGGAGAGGAACTACTCCATCGGGGATCGAGAGCTTCTAGCCATTAAATTAGCACTTGAGGAATGGAGGCATCTGCTGGAGGGATCAAGTTCTCCTGTTATTATCTACACCGACCACAAGAACCTCTCCTACCTCCAGTCTGCCCAACGGCTGAATCCTCGCCAGGCCCGGTGGTCTCTGTTCTTTGCCCGATTTAATTTTGAGATTCACTTTCGTCCTGCCGATAAGAACATTAGGGCCGATGCTCTCTCTCGTTCCTCGGATGCCTCAGAAGTTGAACTCTCTCCGCAACACATCATTCCACCTGACTGCCTGATCTCCACTTCTCCTGCCTCCATCAGGCAGACTCCTCCAGGAAAGACCTTTGTTTCTCCTCGCCAACGCCTCGGAATCCTCAAATGGGGTCACTCCTCCCATCTCGCAGGTCATGCGGGTATCAAGAAATCTGTGCAACTCATCTCCCGCTTCTATTGGTGGCCGACTCTGGAGACGGATGTTGTGGACTTTGTGCGAGCCTGCACTATCTGTGCCCGGGATAAGACTCCTCGCCAGAAGCCCGCTGGTTTTCTTCATCCTCTGCCTGTCCCCGAACAGCCTTGGTCTCTGATTGGTATGGATTTTATTACTGATTTACCCCCTTCCCGTGGCAACACTGTTATTTGGGTGGTCGTTGATCGATTCTCCAAAATGGCACATTTCATCCCTCTTCCTGGTCTTCCTTCTGCGCCTCAGTTGGCTAAACAATTTTTTGTACACATTTTTCGTCTTCACGGATTGCCTACGCAGATTGTCTCGGATAGAGGCGTCCAATTCGTGTCTAAATTCTGGAGGGCTCTCTGTAAACAACTCAAGATTAAATTAAATTTTTCTTCTGCATATCATCCCCAGTCCAATGGACAAGTAGAAAGGATTAACCAGATCTTGGGTGATTATTTGCGACATTTTGTTTCCTCCCGCCAGGATGACTGGGCAGATCTCCTCCCATGGGCCGAATTCTCGTATAACTTCAGGGTCTCTGAGTCTTCCTCCAAATCCCCATTTTTCGTGGTGTACGGCCGTCACCCTCTTCCCCCCCTCCCTACTCCCTTGCCCTCTGGTCTGCCCGCTGTGGATGAAATTTCTCGTGACCTTTCCATCATATGGAGAGAGACCCAAAATTCTCTCTTACAGGCTTCATCACGCATGAAGAAGTTCGCGGATAAGAAAAGAAGAGCTCCCCCCGTTTTTTCCCCTGGAGACAAGGTATGGCTCTCCGCTAAATATGTCCGCTTCCGTGTCCCTAGCTACAAGTTGGGACCACGCTATCTTGGTCCTTTCAAAATTTTGTGTCAAATTAATCCTGTCTCTTATAAACTTCTTCTTCCTCCCTCTCTTCGTATCCCTAATGCCTTTCACGTCTCTCTTCTCAAACCACTCATCCTCAACCGTTTTTCTCCCAAATCTGTTCCTCCCACTCCTGTTTCCGGCTCCTCGGACATCTTCTCGGTCAAAGAAATTTTAGCTGCCAAAAAGGTCAGAGGGAAAAATTTTTTTTTAGTGGACTGGGAGGGTTGTGGTCCTGAAGAGAGATCCTGGGAACCTGAGGACAACATCCTAGACAAAAGTCTGCTCCTCAGGTTCTCAGGCTCTAAGAAGAGGGGGAGACCCAAGGGGGGGGTACTGTTACGCCGAGCGCTCCGGGTCCCCGCTCCTCCCCGGAGCGCTCGCTTCACTCTCCCCGCGGCAGCGCTCCGGTCACGTCCTCTGACCCGGGGCGCTGCGATTCCGCTGCCAGCCGGGATGCGATTCGCGATGCGGGTAGCGCCCGCTCGCGATGCGCACCCCGGCTCCCCTACCTGACTCGCTCTCCGTCTGTTCTGTCCCGGCGCGCGCGGCCCCGCTCCCTAGGGCGCGCGCGCGCCGGGTCTCTGCGATTTAAAGGGCCACTGCGCCGCTGATTGGCGCAGTGGTTCCAATTAGTCTTTACACCTGTGCACTCCCCTATATCACCTCACTTCCCCTTCACTCCCTTGCCGGATCTTGTTGCCTTAGTGCCAGTGAAAGCGTTCCTTGTGTGTTCCTTGCCTGTGATTCCAGACCTTCTGCCGTTGCCCCTGACTACGATCCTTGCTGCCTGCCCCGACCTTCTGCTACGTCCGACCTTGCTTTTGCCTACTCCCTTGTACCGCGCCTATCTTCAGCAGCCAGAGAGGTGAGCCGTTGCTAGTGGATACGACCTGGTCACTACCGCCGCAGCAAGACCATCCCGCTTTGCGGCGGGCTCTGGTGAAAACCAGTAGTGGCTTAGAACCGGTCCACTAGCACGGTCCACGCCAATCCCTCTCTGGCACAGAGGATCCACTACCTGCCAGCCGGCATCGTGACACCAGGCATGAGCAGTCATGCGGCAGAATCGTCGATCACTGGTTTCCTATGAGAAACCAGTGATCAAAGATGAAGATCAGTGTGTGCAGTGTTATAGGTCCCTATGGGACCTATAACACTGCAAAAAAAAGTGAAAAAAAAAAAGTGAATAAAGATCATTTAACTCCTCCCCTATTAAAAGTTTGAATCACCCCCCTTTTCCAATAAAAAAAAAACCACAGTGTAAATAAAAATAAAAATAAACATATATGGTATCACCGCGTGCGGAAATGTACGAATTATAAAAATATATCATTAATTAAACCGCTCAGTCAATGGCGTGCGCGCAAAAAAATTCCAAAGTCCAAAATAGTGCATTTTTGGTCACTTTTCGATAAATAAGTCCTATCAATGCAAAAATGGTACCGTTAAAAACTTCAGATCACGGCGCAAAAAATTAGCCCTCATACCGCCCCATACACAGAAAAATAAAAAAGTTATAGGGGTCAGAAGATGACAATTTTAAACGTATTAATTTTCCTGCATGTAGTTATGATTTTTTCCAGAAGTCCAACAAAATCAAACCTATATAAGTAGGGTATCATTTTAATCGTATGGACCTACAGAATAAAGATAAGGTGTCATTTTTACCGAAAAATGTACTACGTAGAAACAGAAGCCCCCAAAATTTACAAAACTGTGTTTTTTTTTCAATTTTGTCGCACAATGATTTTTTTCCATTTCACCGTAGATTTTTGGGCAAAATGACCTGACATCATTACAAAGTAGAATTGGTGGCACAAAAAATAAGCCATCATATGGATTTTTAGGTGCAAAATTGAAAGAGTTATGATTTTTTAAAGGCAAGGAGCAAAAAACGAAAATGCAAAAACGGAAAAACCCCAGGTCCTTAAGGGGTTAAAAACTTGGAAAAAGGGAATATTTAATGTGAGGGGCTACAGGGCAAAGCACAGGGCAGGGGCATTATATGGGAAGAGCACATGGCAGGGGGCCCCTCTGTGCTGTGCCCCTCACATATAATGCCCCCTGTGCTGTGTCCCACACATATAAATTATATGTGTGGGGCACAGCACAGGGGGCATTATATGTGAGGGGCATAACACAGGGGGCATTATATGTGTGGAGCACAGCACGGGGGGCATTATATGAAATAATGCCTCCTGTGCTGTGCCCCTCACATATAATGCCCCCTGTGATGTGTACCACACATCTAAATTATATGTGTGGGGCACAGGGGGCATTATATGTGAGGGGCACAGCACAGGGGGCATTATATGTGAGGGGCACAGCACAGGAGGCATTATTTCATATAATGCCCCCTGTGCTGTGCTCCACACATATAATGCCCCCTGTGCTGTGCTCCACACATATAATGCCCCCTGTGCTGTGCCCCTCACATATAATGCCCCCTGTGCTGTGCCCCACACATATAATGCCCCCTGTGCTGTGCTGTGCCCCTCACATATAATGCCCCCTGTGCTGTGTTCCACACATATAAATTATATGTGTGGGGCACAGGGGCATTATATGTGAGGGGCACAGCACAGGGGGCATTATATGTGAGGGGCACAGCACAGGAGGCATTATTTCATATAACGCCCCCTGTGCTGTGCTCCACACATATAATGCCCCCTGTGCTGTGCCCCACACATATAATGCCCCCTGTGCTGTGCCCCTCACATATAATGCCCCCTGTGCTGTGTCCCACACATATAAATTATATGTGTGGGATACAGGGGGCATTATATGTGAGGGGCACAGCACAGGGGGCATTATATGTGAGGGGCACAGCACAGGAGGCATTATTTCATATAATGCCCCCTGTGCTGTGCTCCACACATATAATGCCCCCTGTGCTGTGCCCCTCACATATAATGCCCCCTGTGCTGTGCCCCACACATATAAATTATATGTGTGGGGCACAGCACAGGGGCCATTATATGTGAGGGGCACAGCACAGGAGGCATTATTTCATATAATGCCCCCTGTGCTGTGCTCCACACATATAATGCCACCTGTGCTGTGCCCCACACATATAATGCCCCGTGCTTTGCCCCACACATATAATGCCCCCTGTGCTGTGCCCATCACATGTAATGCCCCATAATGCACCCCTCACATATAATGCCCCCATCATGCACCCCTGACATATAATGCCCCCATCATGCACCCCTCATATATATAGTTACATAGTTACATAGTTACATAGTTAGTACGGTCGAAAAAAGACATATGTCCATCAAGTACAACCAGGGAATTAAGGGGTAGGGGTGTGGTGCGATATTGGGGAAGGGATGAGATTTTATATTTCTTCATAAGCATTAATCTTATTTTGTTCCAGGAATGTATCTAATCCTGTTTTAAAGCTGTTAATTGTTCCTGCTGTGACCAGTTCCTGAGGTAGACCGTTCCATAAATTCACAGTCCTCATGGTAAAGAAGGCGTGTCGCCCCTTGAGACTAAACTTTTTCTTCTCCAGACAGAGGGAGTGCCCCCTCGTCCTTTGGGGGGGTTTAACCTGGAACAGTTTTTCTCCATATTTTTTGTATGGGCCATTAATATACTTATATACGTTTATCATATCCCCCCTTAAACGTCTCTTCTCAATACTAAACAATTGTAACTCCTTTAATCGCTCCTCATAGCTAAGATGTTCCATGCCCCATATTAGTTTAGTCGCGCGTCTCTGCACCCTTTCCAACTCCGCAGTGTCCCTTTTATGGACAGGTGCCCAAAACTGAACAGCATATTCCAGGTAAGGCCGTACCAATGATTTATAAAGGGGGAGTATTATGTCCCTGTCCCTTGAGTCCATGCCTCTTTTGATACATGACAATATCCTGCTGGCTTTGGAAGCAGCAGCCTGACATTGCATGCTATTCTGTAGTCTGTGATCTACAAGTACACCCAGATCCTTCTCTACCAGTGACTATGCCAGTTTAATCCCCCCTAAGACATACGATGCATGCAGGTTATTAGTACCCAGATGCATAACTTTACATTTATCCACATTGAACCTCATTTGCCAAGTGGATGCCCAGACACTTAGTCTATCCAAGTCATCTTGTAACTTATGCACATCCTCTATAGACTGTACTGTGCTACAAAGCTTGGTGTCATCTGCAAAGATAGAAACAGAGCTGTTAATACCATCCTCTATATCATTGATAAATAAATTAAACAACAGCGGTCCCAGTACTGAACCTTGGGGTACACCACTAATAACCGGGGACCAATCAGAGTACGAATCATTGACCACCACTCTCTGGGTACGATCCATGAGCCAGTGTTCAATCCAGTTACAAACTAAAATTTCCAAACCCAAAGACCTTAACTTACCTGTCAGACGTCTATGAGGGACAGTATCAAACGCTTTAGCAAAATCCAGAAACACTATATCCACAGCCATTCCTCTGTCAAGGCTTCTACTCACCTCTTCATAAAAGCAAATTAGATTGGTTTGACAACTTCTATCCTTAGTAAACCCATGCTGGCTATCACTTATAATACAATTATCCCCTATGTATTCCTGTATGTAATCCCTTATAAGTCCTTCAAACAATTTACCCACAATGCACGTTAAACTTACCGGTCTATAGTTTCCTGGGGAAGACCTAGAGCCCTTTTTGAAGATTGGCACCACATTCGCCTTGCGCCAGTCCCTTGGCACAATACCAGACACCAGAGAATCTCTAAATATCATGAACAGGGGTACAGATATAACTGAACTTACCTCTCTAAGAACTCTTGGGTGTAGTCCATCCGGTCCTGGGGATTTGCTTACATTTATATCACTTAACTTACCTTGTACCATCTCTACATTAAGCCAGTTCAGTACATTACATGATGTGTTACCAGCACTGACCTGGCCAATGTCAGCTCCTTCTTCCATAGTGTATACAGAACTAAAGAACCCATTCAGTAGCTCCGCCTTCTCTTGATCTCCTGTGACAACCTCCCCATTATCATTATTAAGAGGTCCTACATGCTCTGTCCTTGGTTTTTTTGCATTTATATATCTAAAAAAATATTTAGGATTAGTTTTGCTTTCTTTGGCCACCTGTCTCTCATTTTGAATTTTTGCTGTTTTTATTAAGTTTTTACAGATTTTATTAAGCTCCTTGTACTGTTTAAATGTTATAGCTGACCCATCAGATTTGTATTTTTTGAAGGCAATTTTTTTGTTGTTTATTGCTCTTTTAACATCATGTGTCAGCCATGTAAGATTTAGTTTTAATCGTTTATATTTGTTCCCCTTTGGTATATATTTAGCTGTATAGTTATTTAGAGTTGATTTAAAGATGTCCCATTTACCTTCTGTATCAGTATTTGACAACACCTCCCCCCAGTCTATGTCCTGTAGTGCAGCCCTCAGCCCAGGGAAATTTGCCTTTTTAAAGTTATATGTTTTTGCCTTCCCCGCCTGTCTTTGTTTTCTACATTTTAAGTCAAAAGTAACTATATTGTGGTCGCTATTACCAAGGTTTTTCCGCACAGTTACATTACCAACCAGCTCTGCGTTGTTGGAAATGATCAGATCCAACAAGGCATCACTTCTTGTTGGGTCCTCCACAAACTGGCCCATAAAATTATCATGCAATAAATTTAGGAATTGCGCCCTTCACATATAATGCCCCCGTCATGCGCCCCTCACATATAATGCCCTCTGTGCTGTGCCCCTCACAAATAATGCTCCTGTCATGTGCCCCAAACATAAAATGCCCCCTGTGCTGTCCCCCTCACATATAATGCCCCCTGAGGGGAAAGGATGGGGGCATTATATGTGAGGGGCACAGCACAGGGGGCATTATATGTGAGGGCCACAACACAGGGGGCATTATATGTGAGGGGCGCATGATGGGGGCATTATATGTGAGGGGCAAAAAACGGGGGCATTATATGTGAAGGTCACAGCACGGGGCATTATATGTGAGGGGCGCATGATGGGGGCATTATATGTGAGGGGCAAAGAACGGGGGCATTATATGTGAAGGGCACACCACAGGGGGCAATATATGTTAGGGGCACAGAACAGAGGGCATTATTATTATGTGGGAGGAACAGGACGGGTCATAATTATTATATGTAGGGACACAAGATGGGGCATTATTACTATATGTGAAGGCACAGAGTGTTCTGCATTTCAGAAGTATAGTGTATATGATGAGGAATTTCTGGGGTGGTACGTTTTTTATGGGCCACAAAACATTTGGGTATTTTATTCAGAGGGTGCACTGCACAGCAAGTTATATTCACAGAGTGCAGTGTGTGGTAGTATTAAATTTAGAGAACACAGTGTGTGGTAGTATTATATTCAGAGGGTGCAGTGTGTGATAGTATTATATACAGAGGGTACGGTGTGTGGCGGTATTATATTCAGAGGGTACAGTGTGTTGTATATTTAGGGGGTACAGTGTGTCAGAATTATATTCAGAGGGTGTGTGGCGGTACTGTATTAGAAGAATACAGTGTTTGGCAGTATTATAATAATTATTGTTTTCATATAGAGGATCAGAATCCGCTGACATAGAAACCATCTGGGCATCAAGTTCTGCTGAGAGAAAATCTAGCTGGAACAATTCCTGGCGGTATGTACATCTGAATTAGATAAGGAAAGACTATAGAGACGATGTCCCCTGTAGTCACTGACATCATTCTGTATCCTCCTGTGTGTGTGTCCTATCAGAGCTGGAGTCACTTGTAAGTTCTGCAGTAATGATGGGTAAAACAACAACTCCCAGCATCCCCTCACCACTGCTTAGGTCATACTGGGAGCTGTAGTTTTAAATGGTAAAAACCTCTTCAGCACTTTCCCATTCTGTGGCAATTGGTATATTTGATTATTATTGTGACATATGAGCATGGCCTAAGAGTCTTAAACAAGGTTAGGACTGTATGATACATTTAATAATGTTGTAAGTTCTGTGAGCAACATCTTGTTTTCTGTCCGCCAACACAAAATACTCTAATAGTGCCCCTCCCGAGACTAGACTCTGGATCCACCCCTGCATAGAACTCAAGATGATACTGTGGGATATATTATGGGGTACATAAAATGAAAAATGATTATAGTTGTCTGTGTATGTATAACCTATTTCACCACATAACACAGTGGGAGGACTTTTAAGACCATATACCTAGTGCTATGAGATTTAAAAAAAAACAATAATAGGATTAGTATTATTTACAATGATCTTCTCATATTCACATAGTTCATAGTTTTTATATAGTAGTTTGCATATACATCTATCATCTATCAAGTGTCCTATCTGCTCATTAAGCCTGGAGATGTTTAATGGCCAATCAAATACATTAACTCCAATTAATTCTGAAAATACTCATACTATGATCAATAAGTAGAAATGCCAGTTGGATGACCATTAAAATGAAAAACAATAAATCTAACATGGCATAAAATTACGATATAGTCTCCAAATACTAGATAACTATAATCTTGCTATAACACCATATACTGTGACATATAGTAAAATGCATACCCCTTAATCCATATATATATATATATATATATATATATAATGACCATGGGGTGTTGCAGTGAATGGTAGTGGGATAAGATGGAATTAACCCCTGGGGCAAGATGTTGTTAACCCCTAGTGTTCGTGACGCCAGGATGTGGTTGTTTTGGTATAGGGCACCGCGACAACCAGCCCAGAAATGGCATGCAGTAAATGAGAGTCCACAGCAAGGATTCAAAGCAACTTGAACTTTTACTTCGAAAAGGCAGATAACAGTCTTTACAACTATCCAACTTCCACAGAGGTGACCAGGACACAGGTAACCTCTCAGGCTTGCTTGGACTTGTAGTTATTGTAGTAATGATGCAGGCCACTGTACTACTGTTGTCACTTTAGCGGGACAGTAGTGGACTTGAATTGTAGAGGTAGATTTCACTTACAGTTTAGTTGTGGCAGCAGGTTCTTAGGCTTCGGCCTAGATAAGCTGAACTTGAATGGTACAGGACTTTGTGCTTTCTTTTAGGTCCAGGTCTCAAGAGAGTGAATCTGGAGACTACAGCCCCTTATATACTAGGGGCTGGACTAAAGCCCATTGGTAGCTGGTTACCTGGGGTACCTATGCCCTTGGAACTCTGGGTATATCATGTGGTTACATATCACATGACCAAGGAAGGTCCTATACATTTTATACAATCTGTACAACTTTATACATACTGACATGATATTCACAGTAGAACACATACAATGAATGCACATAGTGAATATACAACGCATTAACACAATAGAACCTAGGGGAACCCTGCAGGAGAGCCCTGTGGACCTTAGGGACTCTACCTGAGGGGACTTAAGGACTGTACAGAACTATGTTCTGTACTGGGATACCACACACATATATATATATATATATATATATATATATATATATATATATATATATATATATATATAATTGGTAGTTCCCCAACATGAAACATAAGACATGATTGGCATACTTCTGTCAAAAACGTATTAATATTCTATATGAACTATATTTATATTCGCCATACATACTGGTGAAGTTTTTCAATATAAACATAAATTTAGAGAAAAGCAGAGAACATAAATCTCTCTGGAGAGACTCTTAATATTAAACATTTGTTTTTTTTCTGAACTTTGCTCATGTGCCTTGCTAGAGGGGTATTACTATTTCTTTTAATGGTACAAAGATGCTTAGAAATCCTCCCTCTAAATGCTTGGGTTGTCTTGCCCACATATACTTTTAGACATCCACAATTTGCCACATATACAACATTTTTAGTAGTGCAATTTATTATCTGCCTGATTTGATAGATTCTTCCATCCGCAGGGTTTCAAAGTTCTTTGTTTTTTGGTAAATATTTACAAAAGTCACAATGGTCACATATTTGAGGTCTTTGGCAATGTGTTTGTTTTAAGAACAAAAGAAATGTGACCATGTACTAGTGCTAGGATCCCTTCTGAATGTCACAATAGGTCTTTCAACTACAACCTGATTAAGATATGGATCAGCTTGAAGTATCAGCCAATACCTCTGCATGATATTAGTTATTCTTGATAACATAACCATCGAATGCTTCAATACAACTGATAATGGATTGTTGTCTCTTGGATGTTAGAATAGCCTTCTATCATGTCCCCGTGCCATCTTAAGATATACCTTGTGATGACCTCTAGACTAAAATCTCCTTGAGAGTTCATCACACTTCTCAGAACAATTGCACCTGGCCCTCAGATACTATCCAACTTTTTTAGGGCGTTATGGTGTCAATATCGTCAACTGTATCTAGATGTTGACTTGCGAAAAACATTGGTTTTGATTTTAGTATCTTGATCTAAATGAATAGACAAATCCAAGAAATGAATATACTGTATCTTTCACCTAACTCAAACATATTTTGCACTTGAAAAGAGAAGCAGCACACAATCTGAAAACTCTTGTTAACCTTGCAAACAAGTCATACGTCCTTACGTGAGAAGACATGAAGAGAGATTGTAAGCATTCACACAGAGGTCAAATAGTTATTGCATGCCAAATATAAGTGGCACTGGCAGTTATGTGGAAGACCCTTTCATGGATGGGCAATAAAACAGGTAACTATTTAGCCTGTGCCTCCATGATAAACAGGCCAGCAAATCTATTCTGGCTATTAAGGCTTCCAATGGTTTGCTTTCACACCTCACTAAGAATATTACATATTCTCCAATTTTTAAAAGTCTTTGTATAATATTGCTTTCTCAACCCACCCGTACCCTGATTCCTCTACAAGGACCCAGTATATACATGATTAAACCCTCAAAGAATAACAAATGGAAGCAGTATCCTCTCTCTGAGTTGTCTTCTGTTATGTCCTTCCTTCCTCCTGGAAAAAGTCCTGGTCCAGATGACTACACAATCAAACTATAAAAGTCACTTTTGCCAGACCTTAATCTTCCTCTCTTAGTTGCCTACAGAGTACTTCAGTGGCTGTATCGGAGAAGAGGAGACATTGACCTCAGCCTGGCACCTCCCATGTGAATCTGGCCATTGCTCCCTTTTAGCAGTGTCTAGCGCTAGAAGGAAGTGACCTGACTATGATGAAAAGAAGAGAATGGTAATGATGAAATGAGGGCAATGGCAATGATGAAATGTGGGAAATAGAAATTAGGGGCATAGTTATAATGAAATGAGGGGAATGGTTATGATGACACAAGGGAAATGTCTATGATGAAATGAAAGGAATGGATATGAGGGATGGAGAATAGAAGGAGACACTTCAAGGAGGCAAGAACACTAAAATTACGTCCTGTTTAAATCTCCCACGATTTCGTAGCCCGAGAACACATCGGTCAAGGTTTCAATTTGCCTTAGGTCCCATGCAAGTCTATGGAACTTTAAGCACATATTTATCCTGATTGCTGTAGTCTCGGGCTACAAAGTTGCAGGAGTTTTAAAAAGATATCTTACGCAAATAATCGATCATGGTTGCAGTTATGCTTTAAATAAGCTGACTATAGTAGGGAAGGTGTTAGCTCTTAGATAGGTGGCCTTAGACAGAGGCCTTCCAAAAGATGGGAAAAATTAAAGTGCTCTCTATAGCAAGCAATCAGATTTCATTTTTTTCAAGGAGAAAATTCAAAATCTTAATTTTTTTTACACTCGCATGTTCTTGTACACCCAGTTTTTGAATTTTTACAAGGGGTAATAGGAGAAAAAGCCCCCCAAAATGTATAACCCAATTTCTCTCGAGTAAGGAAATACCTCATATGTGTATGTCAAGTGTTCAGCGGGCGCTGTAGAGGGCTCAGAAGGGAAGGAGCGACAATGGGATTTTGGAGAGTGAATTTTGCTGAAATGGTTTTTAGGGGTAATGTCACATTTAGGAAGCCCCTATGGTGCCAGAACAGCAGAAACCCCCCACATGGCATACCATTTTGGAAACTACACCCGTCAAGGCAAGAAACAAGGGGTCAAGTGAGCCTTAACACCCCACAGTTGTTTGACGACTTTTCCTTAAAATCGTATGTGTAAATGAAAAAAAATTTAGCAAATTTATCACTTTTACAGAGGGTAATGGGAGAGAATACCCACCAAAATTTGTAACCCCACCTCTTCTGAGTATATAAATACCCCATGTTAGAACGTAAAATGCTCTGAAAATGCTCACATTTAGCTATTGGAAAGCTAATTTTGCTGAAATGGTTTTTGGGGGGCATGTCGCATTTAGGAAGCCCCTATGGTGCAAGAGCAGCAAAAAAAACAAACAAACATGGCATACTATTTTGGAAACAACACCCCTCAAGGAACGTAACAAGGGGTACAGTGAGCCTTAACACTTCACAGGTGTTTGACAAATTTTTGTGAAAGTTGGATATGTAAATGACAAAAAATAAATAAAAATTTTCACAAAAATTCAGTTTTTTCCCCAAATTTAACATTTTTACAAGGGGTAAAACGACCCCCAAAATTTGTAACCCCATATGTGGACACCAAGGGCTCTGCTGGCGCACTACAATGCTAAGAAGAGGAGGAGCGCCATTGAGCTTTTTGAAAGAGAATTTGTTTGGAATAGAAGTCGGGGGCCATGTGCATTTACAAAGCCCCCCGTGGTGCCAGAACAGTGGACCCCCCCACATGTGACCCCATTTTGGAAACTACACCCCTCACAGAATTTAATAAGAGGTGCAGTGAGTATTTACACCCCACTGGCATTTGACAGATCTTTGGAACAGTGGACTGTGCAAATGAAAAATAAAATGTTTCCACGGATCACTGTTCCAAAAATCTGTCAGACACCTGTGGGGTGTAAATGCTCATTTTACCCATTATTACATTCTGTGAGGGGTGTAGTTTCCAAAATGGGGTCAAACTTGTTCTGGCACTATGGGGGCTTTGTAAACACACGTGGCCTTCAATTCCGGACAAATTTTCTCTTCAAAATCCCAATGGCACTCTTTCTCTTCTGAGCATTGTAGTTCGCCCGCAGAGCACTTTACATCCACATATGGGGTATTTTCTTATTCAGAAGAAACTGGGTTACAAATTTTGGGGGGCTTTTTTCCTATTTTCCCTTGTGAAAATGAAAAATTTAGGGTAACACCAGCATTTTAGTGAAAAAAATTTCTTTTTCATTTTCCCATCCAACTTTAATGAAAATTTGTCAAACACCTGTGGGGTGTTTAAGCTCACTATACCCCCTGTTACGTTCCGTGAGGGGTGTAGTTTCCAAAATGGGGTCACGTGTGGGTATAAATTTTTTCGTGTTTATGTCAGAACCGCTGTAATGACCCCCCTGGGCATTTGCGCAGGGTGCCTGCTGATCGATATCAGCAGTCACCCCGGTCCCCGCCGTGCGCCGTGTACAGGTACGCCCTGGGTTCTTAAGTACCAGGGACCAAAGGCGTACTAGGTCCCAATGTGGTTAAAAAGTTGGCACCTGGCTGGTATCCTTGGTCGCTCTAAGCAATATCCCCTTTTGTTGAGCTATAATCTTTTTTGTTTAACCTCTATTATATCTTCATTTATCAAGTAACAAGCAACTATTCAACGGTGACTGGAGTCATTGAAAATAGCGTTACTTTGGCTCAGGTCACAGTGCAGACAGCACAACCTGCAGCAGATGAATAATCATCAGAGATCCATTGCCGAGCAGATGGAAATTCAACTGGGGAAAATTACATTTCCCTTACCACAGATGGCTAAAAAGCATTGTATGCAGAACACTTACTGCCTGACTGAAGCAGAGAGAATCCTGTATATCTGAATACTAGTTACAGAGTCTGGACTACAAAATTAGCTGTTTAGATAAAAGGCAGAATCACATTAATACATGAAACTTCCTGAAATTATCTGGGCCAGACACAAAAACAACTCATGATGAGGATAACTTTAAGTAGTAACAGTAAAGAAAGCTGAAATTCTTGAAAACATCTTTTTCTTGTCTCATGAGCACTCAGTGCCAGCTGAGCTTCTTATTGTATGCTGTTGATGTGAGTCTTTTTTATAATGTATATATTGCCAGAATGAGCACTCCTTTTATTGGTAAGACTTAAATAGCATTTCTGTTCAGCAGAAGAGGGTAGAGACTGGGGTTAACAAGCAGCATAATGATCAGTGGACACCTGGGACTCATCTACTGACTCAATGGAGACCACTGACTAATTCCAATGACCAAACTATTAAGAGACTAAAACACCAGATCTTGGGGAAATGGACTAGTTGAACCCAAGGGGCTAGGCCATAAAATTAGGTAGAACATTAACCTTACATTGAAAGGAATAGTTCCAGCACCATGGTGGATTAACAGGTAGTCTTTATTGAAGTGTGGTGTCCCGGCACCGTATTTCATACTGTGCCTTGGTTATTAGTCCCCAAAGTCAGAGTCCCTAGGACTATCTGGGTTCGCTTCCCTAATAAGCCCCTAATCACCCCTTAGTAACTTGATATTTATGAATATTATCATTGTAAATATGTATATTGTATTACTCACTGCGGGTCATGTGACATGGTTCAGAACTATGGTATGTTGAAGGACCTTAGGTGGGTCTTAAGTCACGTGTTTACCCATAATGCTGTGTAACGGTGAGTGACAGTTGTTTTGGACCAATCCAAAACGGCTCAGCCCCTGCCCATAAAAGGGAGCTGCAGCCATTATTCTCTCTCTTGTTCCTGCGCTGCCAAGCAAGCAGCATCTCTCGCTCTCTTGGGTTGCTGGCACTGAACGAGGTAGGACCTCCGCAACTTTCAAGTACGTTTATTAGGCCAAAGCCTTGCGGCCTCGGCCTACATCACAGCGGTGTTAGATCTATAGTTCCCCGCTACTCTTCGCAAGATCACTGGACCTAAACGCACCCCTAAATCCAACGGATCTGTGCAACAGAATCTTTCCTAAAGCTAAATTGAGCTTATCTGATCTCAACCAACTGTCAATCTCTGCCCAAATACAAATAGACTTTTTTCATGGACTGTTATTGCTATTGTCTGCTTCAGAAAATCTTCAGTAAAAGTTCCTGCAAGTTTCAGTTGACAGTGGTTGTGGACAATCCGTTTATTCACCTATCGTTCTTGGGAAGGGTGGCGATAGGCCCAGCACCATTACAGTATTTAACCCCCACCCTGGGGTCACGAGTGACAAGGGTTAACAGCGCCCTTTTATTATTCAGAACAGCAGCACCCCAACTACCCTACATACCCCACCAAGGCACCACAGAAGAATTCCTAAAATACTTCATAGGTTCATAGTCACGTGGTGTGTGTAAAAATGCAGATGCACTTCGAGCATACCCTGCTCTTATAAATAAGCTGTGATCAAGAACTCAAAACACATTGGCCCTCATTTACTATTGCAAACCCGACATGTTTTGTCAGGTTGTGTGCCAGATTCTGGCTCCAGAAATTCTGTCTGCGCTAGATTTTGTGCCAGAATTTGTACCAGAATTGAAAAAACCCCAACTAACTCTCCATTTTGCTAAGAAAACCTGAAAAAGGGGCGGGAGCCGGTAATAGTGGGCGTGGTCACCAAAAAAGAGCCGTGTTCCCGCCATTTTCACAAAAACCCAACATTTTTACTAAGGTTTCCACAGAAAATGAAAATGTGGTGGATTTGAGCCTAGGAAGACCCTACAGATCAGAGCATGTGTAAAAAAAAAAAAAAAAAAAAAAAGCAAAGTGTAGGGAAAGTGGAAAATGTAGGGAAACCTTAGTAAATACTGTGGGAAAAAAATTGTAGGGAATTAAAACCCACAACGAAACCTACACAACACTCTTAGTAAATAAGGGTCATTGTGCAGGGGGAGATAAGGGATAAACTGAGCTGTGCCCTCCACCTAATGTATCTTTATATACAGTATCTGACATAAGTGATTACACTCCTCACATTTTTGTAAATCATTTGTGATAAACCATGAATAAGGCTAGGTTTCCACACAGATTTTTTTTCTGGTGTTTTTTTTTTTTTTAAACTGACACTGCAGTTTTGAGCCAAAGCCAGAAGCGTATTCAAAAGGAAGAGGAAATTTTATGGAAGGACTTACACTTCTCCTTCTTCCTACTGCATCCACTTCTGACTTCCACTTCTATTAAAAAATCTTTACCCTTCCAGTAATTTTTAGCAGCTGTATACTACAGAGGAAACTTTTCTTTTTGAATTTATGTTGCTGTCTTGTCCACAGTGCTCTCTGCTGACACCTGATGCCTGTATCAGGGAGAAAATCCCCATAGCAAACCTATGATGCTCTGGTCTTGAAAGTTCCTGACACAGACAGAGGTGTCAGCAGAGAGCACTGTGGACAAGACAAAAAAGAAATTCAAAAATAAAAGAATTTCCTCTGTAGAATACAGCTGCTAAAAAGTACTGGTACTGGAAGGGTAAAGATTTAACTTTCTGGCATCAGTTCATTTAAAAAAGAAAGTTTTCCACCGGAGTACCCCTTTAAGCCTCTAGGACATGGAGTTCACCAGAGCTTTACAGGTTGCTACTGCACTCCTCTTCCACTCCTCCATGTTGACATCATGGAGTTGGTGGATGTTAGAAACCCTGCACTCCCCAACTTTCCGTTTAAGGATGACCTACAGATGCTCAATAGGGTTTAGGTCTGGAGACATGCTTGGCCAGTTTATCACCTTTACCCTGAGCTTCTCTTTAGCAAGACAGTGGCTGTCTTGGAGTTGTGTTTGGGGTCATTATCATGTTGGAATACTGCCCTATGGCCCAGTCTGTGAAGGGAGGGGCTCAACCCCTGCTATAGTAGGTCACAGTACATGTTAGAATGCAAGGTTCTCTCAATGAACTGTAGCCCCCCCCCCAGTGCCAGCAGCACCCATACAGCCCCAGATCATGACATTCCCACCACCATGCTTGACTATAGGCAAGACACACTTGTCTTTGTACTCCTCACCTGGTTGTCACCACACTTGCTTGACATCATCTGAACCAAATAAGTTTATTTTGGTCTCATCGGACACAGAACATAGTTCTACCAATAGCCCGTGTCCTTAGTCTGCTTGTATTCAGCAAAATGTTTGCTGGCTTTTCTGTGCTTCATTTTTAGAAGAGGCTTCGTTTCGAGATGACAGCCTTGCAAACCAATTAGATGCAGTTTGGGGTATATGGTCTGAATAATGACATGCTGACCCCAACCCTCATTAACCTCTGCAACTCAGTTTCAGGGTCTCAGTCTTCTTATAGCCTAGGCTATCTTTATTAAGGGCAACAGTTCTTTTTTTAAGATCCTCAGAGAGTTCTTTGCCATGAGCTGCCATATTAAACGACCAGTGACCAGTATTGTGGCGTGTCAGAGCAATGATATTCACTACTTTACATTGTAACAGAGTGTAATTTCTTTAGTGTTGTCACATAAAAAGATATAAAATATATTTTTTAAATGTGAGGGGTTAACTCACGTATGTGATGTACTGTACTGCACTATTACTTTGGGATTGTGGCAGCCTTTGATGATTGTAATATTATATTATGATGGTAATAATATATTGTATCTTCTAAATGAACACTGCAGGAGGTAAGGTAGGTAGATTATAACCTAGGTATTTAAAGGATACCAAAAAAGGAATCCTTATGCCATGCTCCACCCAGTTATCTCTATGCTAGGCATAATACAGTGTATTGTCCTTTTTGTGTGCATGTATACTGTACTGTCATAGCTTCATCCTGGCACAGTAACTCCATTGGCTATGGGTTCAATAGCCATAGTGAAGTGTAACTCCCTGCCAGCATTACCCTGCTGCTGCATATACATCATGAAAACCACAAAATCTGTATCTGATTTGCAGTTAAGAGACCGTAGTGATAATATATTTAAGGAAACTGCACAAGATGGAACCATAATGTTAAAATAAAGCTCCACTAAACAAACCGACCATTAGAAACACAAAGACAGGCTTATTTCAAACTAATGTCATAATACAGAATGTTAGTTCAATTTAGGACGCATTGATTTTTGCAACCCCCCTTCCCATTCCCTACCTTATATGATGTGCGTTGACATTTATTTTCCTGGATGCCATACATTGAGAGTTTAATTTAATGTTTATTTTTGCTGCTATTTCCAGCCTCGGAGAGAAAAGACCTTTTGAATTGGTTTGAAAATCATTAAATTCACCTCAATATTTTATGTACCGATGTGCAAATCCAAATCTTTAGAATTTCTCCAGCTGGCTTTAAAATGTTCTGGTGATTAGGGGCAAGTAGAACAAAGGCGATGTGATTATATACTAAATATGCTAAGAGAGAATGCTAGGACTTTTTATTAGTCAGTGTAATATATGCAGGGAATGGAAGCCGTTGTAAAAATATATAGGAGGGTGAAGTACAAGGAAATGCAAATCGAGTTTCTCTTTTCCTTAAGCTTTACTTTATTTCCATCGTTGAGTTATATGCACAGTATAACTTATTTTGCTTTGTAGAAGGGGGTAAGGCTATCCTCATTATCTACAAATCATCCAGGGTTGCTCCACACCTTAGGCTTCTTACATATGACTGTAATATGGCTCAGTACCAGTTTCAAACTATGCAAACTGTAAGACGGCACGCATAGAAGTTAATGTGAACTCCAATGTGATAGAAATGTTCACATGCTCCATTGGATGTCACATTATTTAGTTACTCATAGCATTGCTTTTTAAAGGGTTGTCTAAAAGGGTTGTCTCATGACAGACCATGTCTATATATCCTATTTGAGTGTAATGACAAAATTGAGAAGAATTTCCCCATTTAGAACCCAGCTCTTTAAATGGTCACAGTGTTATACTACATCTCCCCTGTAACAACCTGACTACCATGGGTTTCCCCAACAAAATCAGCTTTCTGCTAGGGATGATAGGATCAAAAAAGTTGTCTCTTATGATACAACCCCTTTAAGGGTACGTTCACACATACAGGATTCTGTGCAGATTTGATGCGCAGGATTTTTAACTGCAGATTAGAATCTGTCATTTAGTTTACATTGAAATCTGCAGCAGAAAATCCTGCGCATCAAATCTGCATACGTGTGAACAGATCCTAAGGGGGAATACAACATTTATGCAGTACCATATAAATAAAGCGGGAGTCCAGCATAAAAAATTGAGTGAAAAGTGTTAATCTTTATTCATCAACCAATAAAAAAAAAACACACACAGGAAAAACTGCTAAGGATAGTT
The DNA here is from genome assembly GCF_029499605.1 of Hyla sarda. Classification (NCBI taxonomy): domain Eukaryota; kingdom Metazoa; phylum Chordata; class Amphibia; order Anura; family Hylidae; genus Hyla; species Hyla sarda. The sequence goes on along the minus strand of NC_079194.1, from coordinate 162,655,110 downwards.
GAGAGTTAGCCTCACTTGTGAGAGTTAGCCTCGCTTGTGTTTAGGCAAGCTCTGCCCAGGTGCTTGCAAGTTAGCTTCTCTACATGGAGATGGCCATTGTCATAGGAACTAGCTGTGGACAGCTTCATACTACATAGCTCCTGCTAAGAATTCCTAAAACCAGCTTGGGGTTTTGTGAACCATTCCTATTATAAGTTTTCTTGTCCAAGGCCCGATCCTGAATTTCCTAAACAGCAAATAGGCTGGATTCTTTTTCCTCCTTTTACGCACCAATGGGAGATATATTGCCAGAGAAAAAAAAGCTTTATTTACTGATCAGAAGGGACTAGTAAAAAATACATAGACAAAAGCAAAGACTGCAAGCTCCAGGTACCTTGACTTCCCAGTCATCTTTGTGGCCTACCCCTGCTCCAGGCATTACCTATGGTGACCTTGTTAACAACATTGTTTCTCCAACAGTTTTCGTATTGTTCAGTAAATACTGTCTTTGCATAAATGGACACTGATTAAAAAAAAAATATATATATATATATATATATATATATATATATATATATATATATATATATGTTGTACATCTTGGCAAAACATTGACATGTCTAATATACTTCATAAGACAATTATATTTCCTTTTTATAGAAATCATGGCTTATAAAACCAATGCTTTATCCAAGTTGAAGCACAGGCATGGACAATGTCCAGTAAGTGAGGGTGGACTAGCACTCCTCTGTAGTGATAAGCGGCAGGGGTCATATTCGAATTTGCGATATTTCACGAATATATGGACAAATATTCTTCCTATGTTCACAAAATTCGCATATTTGCTATGTTTGTTCTCTTTTTTTTTTTCATGCGAAAATTTGTAATGAAATTAGCATAGTGAGCATGCAAAATTATATCGTTCACCTAAAAGAAGGAAGGGATCAGTGTCCAGTCTGGAAGTGCCGATAATCGCATAAATATACGCATAAATTCGCCTAAACTCACATAAAAAAATCATGAATATTCGTCATTACAAATATTTATCACTACATTCTAAATATTCGCAAAATCACGAAGTGCCGATATTCGCGGTAAAAATGGGCATTTTGTATATTCATGCTCAACACTACTCCCCTGTGCTCTATCCTGTCTGATACGACTCCCCTGTGCTCTCCCTTGTCTGATAGTACTTCTCTGTGCTCTCTCCTGTCTGATAGCACTCCTCTGTGCTCTCTCCTGTCTGATAGTACTCATCTGTGCTCTCTTCTGTCTGATAGTACTCCTCTATGCTCTCTCTTGTCTGATAGTACTCCTCTGTGCTCTCTCCTGTCTGATAGTACTCCTCTGTGCTCTCTCCTGTCTGATAGGACTCCTCTGTCCTCTCTCCTGTCTGATAGGACTCCTCTGTGCTCTCTCCTGTCTGATATTACTCCTCTGTGCTCTATCCTGTCTGATAGTACTCCTCTGTGCTCTATCCTGTCTGATAGCACTCCTCTGTGCTCTCTCCTGTCTGATAGTACTCCTCTGTTCTCTCTCCTGTCTGATAGCACTCATCTGTGCTCTCTCCTGTCTGATAGGACCCTCTGTGCTCTCTCCTGTCTGATATTTTTCCTCTGTGCTCTATCCTGTCTGATAGTACTCCTCTGTGCTCTATCCTGTCTGATAGCACTCCTCTGTGCTCTTTCCTGTCTGATAGCACTCCTCTGTGTTCTCTCCTATCTGATAGTACTCCTCTGTGCTCTCTCCTGTCTGATAGGACTCCTCTGTGCTCTCTCCTGTCTGATAGTACTCCCATGTGCTCTCTCCTGTCTGATTTTACACCTCTGTGCTCTCTCCTGTCTGATAGTACTCCTCTGTGCTCTCTTCTGTCTGTAGGACTCCTCTGTGCTCTTTCCTGTCTGATAGGACTCCTCTGTTCTCTCTCCTGTCTGATACCACTTCTCTGTTCTCTCTCCTGTCTGATAGTACCCCTCTGTGTTCTCTCCTGTCTGATAGTACTCCTTTGTGCTCTCTCCTGTCCTATCATACAGGAGAGAGCACAGATGAGTGCAAGCTCACCCTCATTTACTGGACTTTGTCCATGCCTGTGCTTCAGCTTGGACAAAGCCATGATTTTATAAGATTTCTATATTTTCTTATGAAGTATATTAGAAAGTTTAATGTTTTGCCAGGATGCACAACATATAAAAAGTTTTTGTATCTGTAAGAACCCGAAGGGTTAATCTGCACTGAGGTCTTTTTTTTCTGGTTACTGTGGAAATGCCCTGTTCTCTGGATGGTCAGCTGACCTCATTGGATTTTCACCTGCCTGGCTCCCTATTAAAACCCAGTATTCATTAAGGCCTTGCCTGTGAAAGAGCTCATACTCCTAGCTAGCGTTTGCACTGTATCTTGTATTTCTGGCATATTTGACCCATTGGCTCCGCTCTCTGATTCCTCTCCTGTTTCAGCCATTTGGCTTTCTGTTATCTCTTGGTACTGACTCGGCTTGTGGTCTGTGACATATTGTGAGTGTATGTTTAGTTATTATTTCTATTAGTGTGTGTGATTCCTTACAGTGACCCGACCTCCATTTGTATTGTACGTTTATGTTGTTGATGTTTTACTCCCTGCACTTATTCAGGCAGGGACTGTCACTGTGGTTGTGGACCAGTCACCTAGGGTGGGTATGCAAGTAGGCAGAGCAAGTGGGAGCGGGTGAGTTCAGGGCTTCACTCTTGCCTGCCCATACGTGAAATTATCTGGCAGTGCACATTTAAGTTACCATGGTGTTTGGCCTTCTTACTGAACATTGCCAAAATTTTATTAGTATACAAAAAGGAAGGTTGCAGCAGCACTCTTGGTAAAAAATGGAGGCTCTTAGTGCCCTTTTTGATCAAAATGTGTCCCCCATCCACCACGCAGAGGTGGCCTTATTTCGGAGGGGACCCTAACACTTGTTTCCCTCACCTCTGCTGGGCATATAGCCTTAAACTGAGTGACATGCTGGATCCACTATCAACTTAAAAAACCTCCTGTGAAACAGGGAGGGGTGCACGGCTGTAGAGAGTGCCACTCTTCAGTAAATTGCCGGCACAACTACCTTATACACGGGTGCACGCAGCTTTGGCGAATATGAAGTGTACAAAAAAGAAGGTTGCAGCAGAATTACTTGGTCAAAAAATGAAGGCTCTTAGTGCACTTTTTGGTCAAAACGTGTCCCCCATCCACCACGCGGAGGCAGTCTCATTTCAGATGGGACCCTAACACTCATTTCACTCACCTCTGCTGAGCATATAGCCTCTGACTGGGTGATATGCTGGATCCACTATCAATTTAATGGGGTACTCCGGTGAAAAACTTTTTTTTTTTTTTTTTTAAACGGGTGCCAAAAACATAAACAGATTTGTAAATGACTTCTATTAAAAAAATCTTAATCCTTCCAGTACTTATTAGCAGCTGAGTACTATAGAAGAAATTGTTTTCTTTTTGGAATACAGAGCTCTATGCTGACATCACAAGCACAGTGCTCTCTGCTGACATCTGTTCATTTTAAAAATTGTCCAGAAAATCCCCAAAGCAAACATATGCTGCTCTGTCAGTTCCTAAAATGGACAAAGATGTCAGCAGAGAGCACTGTGTTCCAAAAAGAAAATAATTTCCTCTGTAGTATTCAGCAGCTAATAAGTACTGGAAGTATTAAGATATTTTAATAGAAGTAATTTACAAATCAGTTTAACTTTCTGGCACCAGTTGATTAAAAAAAAAAAGTTTTTCACCGAAGTACCCCTTTAACCCCTTCAGAACCACAAATTTTTTCGCTTTCATTTTTTCCTCATCACCTTCTAAAAAATCATAAAGGTTAATATTTTTCCCCTACAGACTCATATGAGGGCTTCTTTTTTTGCGCCACCAATTTTACTTTGTAATGACATCAATCATTTCACCACAAAATTAGCAGCGAACCCAGAAAAAAATATTTGTGGGGAAAAATTGGAAAAAAAATGCCATTTTGTAAATGTTGGGGGATTCTCATTCTACGCAGTGCACTTTTCAGTAAAAATGAAACCCTATTTTTATTCCGTAGGACCATATGGTTACAATGATGCCCAATTTCAATGGGTTTTCTTTATTTTACTACTTTAAAAAAATTATAACTACATGCACCAAAATTAGAATGTTTAAAATTGTCATCTTCTGACCCCTATAACTTTTTTTATTTTTTGGTTTACTAGGTGGTATGAGGCCACGATCTGAAGTTTTTATTGGTGCTATGATTGTTTTGATCAGAATTTTTTATCACTTTTTATCCATTTTTTGGGGGGTATACAAAGTGACCAAAAATATGCAATTTTAGACTTTTGAATCTTTTTACATGTACACCATTGACCGTGCGGTTTAATTAATCTTCGATTTTTATAGTTTGGAAATTTACGCATGTGGTGATACTGCATATGTTTATTTTTATTATGTTTATATATTTTATATGGAATTTGGGAAAAGGGGGGTGATTTGAACATTTAATAAGGAAGGGGTTAATGTGTGTGCTTTTAAACTTTTTTAAAACTTTTTTTTTACATTTTAGTCCACTTTGGGGACTTTTAGGAGGAATAATTTGATTCCTTATACAGATCAATGTGGTTCCTTAGAACCACATTGATCTGTGTGCTCTGTGCTTGATTGATAAAGCCTGATCCGGCCAGGCCTTATCATTGTCAGAGCCACAGCCAGCACAGGACATGAGGAAAGCCCTCTGGCTACCTCCAGAGTGGATCGTCCGTCCCCCCCCCCTACCCCACAATCACACTGAGGAGGGGCGATGCACCCCACTGGACCACCAGGGAGCAGTTAAAGGTACCTGTAGACGCTGCTGTCAGATTTGACAGCGCCGATCTAAAGGGTTAATAGCCGGCCGCATGTCGGCTATCAACACCAGCCCTCAGCTACAAGAATCAGCTGGGGGCTGGCCGGTATGGTGCGGGCTTGAGTTGGTAGCCTGCGCCATACCTGCTTAACGGCACATGGACGTGTATACACATCCATGGTCGTTAAGAGGTTAAAAAACCTAGTTTGAAACAGGGAGGGGTGCACGGCTACAGAGAGTGCTGCTGCACCCTTCTTAGTTCATAAGGTTGAAAAAAGACCAGAGTCCATCAAGTTCAACCTATAACTCTAATGAGTCCCTACTGAGTTGATCCAGAGGAAGGCAAAAAAAACTCATACTAGAGGTAAAAATTCCTTCCCGACTCCAAATATGGCAGTCAGAAATAAATCTCTGGATCAACATGCTGTCCCTATAAATCTAGTGTAAATAATATTGATATGATGTTATTATTCTCATAAAATGCATCCAGACCCCTTTTGAACTCTTTTACAGAGTTCCCCATGACCACCTCCTCCGGGAGACAATTCCACAGTCTCACTGCTCTTACAGTAAAGAACCCCCATCTGTGCTGGTGTAAAAACCTTTTTTCTTCTACACGTAGAGGATGCCCCCTTGTTATAGATACAGTCCTGGGTATAAATAGATCTTGGGGGAGATCTCTGTACTGTCCCTTGATATATTTATACATAGTTCTTAGGTCTCCCCTTAGCCTTCTTTTTCTAAACTAAATAACCCCAATTCTTTCTGGGTACTGTAGTCCTCCCATTCCCCATATTACCCAGTTTGCCCATCATTGAACCCTCTTCAGCTCCACTATATCTTTTTTGTATACTTTATATTTGCCACAGCAGTGTGCACCCTTGTATTATGTAGTTGTGCTGGCTATTTCTCTTTTTGTTTTTGCTTTAAAATTTTATTAGGCCAGATATTACACAGAGTGTCCTCTAGGTGGAATACAACCAGGGCGCAGGAACACATGGGAGCGGAGTTCCTGCACTTTTTCTATAGCAAGAACACTTTTCCCATTAGCAGGACTCCTGCAGGACCAGCCCTGGAGTGGAAATCTTGGGTAAGTTCCCACACTTTTTTCCAGGACTTGATCCCTGAATACAACCATCATCATCTGATATGCTGCCCCTTGTTACTGTGCTAGCATACAAGGCAAGAAGACCATAAGAAAGCCATTGAAAACAGTGTGACACAGACCCTGACCGCTGAAGGACTTCCAGTCTCAGTCATCCCACAAATGTCCTTGTCGTGTCCCAGAGCTGTAACACCTTCGCTTCTTGAACTCTGTTCAGGTGGTTGGAGTTCCCCAAGGTGCCTGTCACTATTTTAGGTCCTAATGTAGTTCTGAACATTTATTTTATTTGTTTTCCAGTGTTATCAGCATACTTTTACTTTAACTCATGTGCAAGGGTTAACTGTTTTTAACTCTGAGAGCTGGTGAATAGACACGTCTCCTGCAGCCAATGAGAAAAGTCATCCTTGTTGCCACCTTATCCTACTGGGATAGGGGAGAAAATCCCAACTGTCAGTTAGTCACATGTTTTCTGCAGCCAATCATAGAAGCCATCCATGTTGCCGCCATACTCCTCTGGGATAGGGAAGAAATCCTAACAGTCAGTGTAGAGTCTCTGTCAAATCCCGCTGCCAAAAGAATACCATAAGTCAAGTGGCCTTTAGGGACAAATAGCATTGCTAACAGGCCCTATAGCTTTTGGATGAAGGTATGGATAATCCTCTGGGCCGCATCTATCCCTGTGACTGACTGGTGTCTGTGGTTCCCCTGTTAGATGTTCTCCAGTTAGTGGCATCTCCACTTTATTCAAGAAAAAGATGGTAAGGGAGAGAGACTTTTCTTGTTGCCACGGACTACCCACGTGAGGATCTCAGTGGTGCGCACTAAAATTGGAACCCGCCAAATAGAGCCAAGTCTATTGTCTGAAGTTCCTATTAACCTCTAATTAGTCAAGTCAAAATCCAGTCTTCAGTCAGTCTAAGTCTTCCGTCAGCTTCAGTATGAGCCAAGTCTGTATCCAAGTCAGTCTCTAGACTTAACATCTTGAGGACTCAGGGTTTTTCAGTTTTTGCACTTTCGTTTTTTCCTCCTCACCTTCTAAAAATCATAACGCTTTCAGTTTTCCACCTACAGACCTATATGAGGGCTTGTTTTATGTGCTACCAATTTTACTTTGTAATTACATCAGTCATTTCACCACAAAATCTATGGTGAAACCAAAAATAAATTATTTATGGGACAAAATTGAAAAAAAAAAACGCCATTTTGTAATTTTTAGCAGCTTATGTTTCAACGCAGTGCACTTTTCTATAAAAATTACACCTTATATTTTTTCTTTAGGTCCATACGGTTACAAGGATACCCAATTTATGTAGGTTTTATTTTATTTCACGGCTTAAAAATTATGTTTAAAATATGTCCTCTTCTGACCGCTATAACTTTTTTTATTTTTTAGCATACAGGGCTATATGAGGGCTCATTTTTTGCATCATGGTCTGTAGTTTTTATTGGTACCATTTTTGTTTTGATGGGACTTTTTGATCACTTTTATTAGGTTTTTTAGGGTATACAAAATGACCAAAAATACACAATTTTGGACTTTGTAATTTTTTTTTACGCATGCGCCATTGACCATGCGGTTTAATTAACATTATATTTTTATAGTTTGGACATTTAGGCATCTAGTGATACAACATATGTTTATTTTCAGTATGTTAACATATTTTTTATATGGAATTTTGGAAAAGGGGTGTGATTTAAACTTTTAGTATGCAAGTTGTTAATTCACATTTATTACCTTTAAAAAAAAATGTACACCATTTTTTAGTATTCATGGGGGACTATTACATGCAATCTTCTGATTGCATACATTGACATATCATAGCATTGATCAGTGTTATCTGTGCTCGATTGCTCCAGCCTCGTGAGCCAGGCTGGAACACTGCAGAGGAGATCGGATGGTGAGGAGGCAGGTAGGGAACCTACTGTCCTCTTGTAAGCTCATCAGGAGACCGCGGTGATGTCCTCATTAGACACGGGTCCCGGCTGTTTATAGCTGCTAGGGCGGACCCACTATGACATGTGGGGTATGCCCTGCATCCAGGAGAGGTTAAAGTCTAAGACTATTCACCAAGTTCGCCTGCAACTTTTACACCAAGTTACCTAAGTGAATTGTCTATTGTATGTTACGGATCTGCAACCAGTTAAATAAAGTTTTAGTAAAGCGGTTATCCAAAGTTTTGGCATTTGAGGGTTTATTTCCTGGCGCACTGATACAGATGACTGCTTCATTGTAGTTGTGGTAAGTGGAGTTGACACAGTGCTGTAACCACCATCATCATCGCAGATCCACACCACCACACTTTTGGCATCACAAACAAAATCACTGTCAGCCCTGTATCCCACACATGATGACTGTTCATTATTCAACCTCAGCTCATATACAGTTTTGGTGTCACCACAACCTTAGTACCTCACTACATCCTGTCTTGCTGTACCTTCTGTAGTTTCTATGAAAAGTATAAATAAAAACTGAACCCCTACTTTGTACATTTTATGTTCTTTATATCTGTCCATTATTGTATCATAATATATATTCCATTGTCAGGTTGGTATGCAGTCCTATTCCTAGAAGTAGTATTAGTTATAGTGTATATTTCTGAAGCTTCATAGCCTGTGATAATTCTATGATACACATTATTTCCATGTACACATGTTTAATTCAGCGTGACAGAGCTAAGAGTCAGCGCAGTAGTATACAGGCAGCCCCCATGTGTGGGAATGAAATGTAGAGGGGACAAGGCTGCTATTTACATCTATCTCACAAATAATAGGGTCTCCGCTGAGTAATTTATATGTTCTCTTTATGATAACTTAATAACAGAGGAGCCCCCCATTGGCATTCTGGTGACAAATACTATAAATTATCTTGTAGGAAACTGGAGGATAAGTCTGAATTAGGCCAGTGAATTTATGTCACAGCTGTTTGGAGGGAATCACGTCAAAGCAGACACTAAAAGCCTCCACCTTAAAGAAACTCTAGGATGAGGAGAAGGTTCATGGCTTTAAAATGTTGCTTTTCATAGCAAATTTAGGATAACTGGCTCAATGCTATGTGATGGGAAAATAAAAACTTTAAAGTGTAACTGTACTTTGAAAATAATTTTAAAACCCTTTAGGGATTTGTTATAATAATCCTTTAAAGTGGTGACAAGATCAGTTTTACAGCTATTATTGAGCTCCTGTGTGTTACCTCCATAATGCACAGCTGTTTCTAAATTAACCACTAATTTCTAAATTTAATGTCTGTACAACATGGGTGATATTATGTTACCACTACATGACATATACATGACGTTTATAGGCGGTGCGGGATTGGAAAGTTAAAATTACTGGTGCCGGGAGAGGAGGGAACAACCATGAGCAAAGTCCATCCCATCCTCCTTTTTAACCTGTACCACTTTGTCATGTACTCTTTTTCATTAAAGAGTACCTGTCACCAAACTAATCTTTTAATATATTGTGTAATTATAAAACACTTTGCTATTTACTGGCTGTTAAAATTCTCAACTTTTATATGTTTTTAATGTGATTAAAAAATGGCCACTAGGCGGCTCTGTTCTGTTTTGGGCACAAGTCAAACAATTAGTTTGGTCTTCTCCCGTCCTAGCAGGAGACTAAACTCACGGAGTGCATGTGGGGCATGGAGAGGCACACTTCTCCCCAGCTTCAGTGATGTCATGCCTGCTGGGGATCGCCCACTTTCTCCTGCCGGGAGCTCACACAACGTGAGCAAGGGAAAAGACATGATAAACAGCTTTTAAAGCTCGAAAAAAAAAATTAGGGGCAGGAGGGTTTTTAGGAGTAGGGAATATACTCTGAGTTAGTTTAGAAAATATGGTTTGATGACAGGAAAGATACACCTCTAGGAGAAGTCCGATGAGGAAAATATCCAGCACACCCAGAGTATTAAAAGCATGAAGGCCGGCATTTATCATTGTAGGTGTAAGTGAAGCATTTATCATTGTAGGTGTAAGTGAAGCATTTTTCTAAACCTTTTTGTGTGCTGGGAATGTGTAGGAGCACCAAATTTATTAAATAGTCACAGAGCATTTGATACATTTTGCGCAGATCACATTTTCTGAAATTTCTCTCTTCATATCACCAAAAAGCTAAGCTAAGTTTGGGCTGGTGTAGTTTTAGAGACTTTTCAGTGGCTTTGCGCCTTTTTTGCGCCTTTTCACTAAACCCTTCTATATCATGTGTATTGCCAAAATCAGTGGATTGCAACTCAAAATCAGCCGAAATGTGTAAACCAAAAAGAGCAAAAAAGGCGCAAATAAACCCTGCTTGTGCCTTTTTTGCACCTTTTGTAGAGACAAAAAACAGTCTAAAGATAGTGATAAATGTCAGACTCTTTATTTCAGCTCCATAGAGATAAAAAGCATGTAACAGCAAGCGGTAATGGATAAAAACACAGATGTGTTTTATTTAAGTCCTTTGTCAAGGAATAAAGGTATTTATACCTTGACAAAGGACTTAACGAAACAAGACTTTATACTTTTAATACTCTGGATATGCTGGATATTTTCCTCATGGGACTTCTCCTGTTGATCTTTCCTGTTTCCCTGCACCATATAGTTTTGGGCGCGAATATTCGCATTTTGCATTTTTATCACAAATATCGCAAATTCATGAATTTGAGAATATTGCGAAAATATTCACATTATATTTGAAATTGCGAATATTCACTTTTATCCCGCATATTCGCATATGTGAATATTCGCATATGCGCATATTTGCATATGTGAATATTCGAATGTGCGAATATGAATATTTGCATATACCTTCTTTTCACTTGTGGGCCAATTAGAATGATGCAAATACACTTGTCAGAGGTTATCAACAACATCCCTAGCAACCAATAGTAAAGTTGCCCACCCCCTCACTGTTTTCTTCCTCCAATACGCGAATATGCAAATATAATGAATATGCGAAATTCGCGAATATAGGACGAATATTCGTCTATATATTCGTGAAATATCGCAAATTCGAATATGGGCAATGCCACTCATCACTAGCACCGTACCATGGCTATGTGTTTTCCGTGCAACTGGAGTCTGCAGCTTGAGAACAAAGACTTCCACATTGGGACGGTGAGCTGTATTGTGTCAATTGGCATGTTTTCTTTTGCAATCACATCCAGAGCTGCATCCCCCATGTAAGAGATGTCATGACTGTTCAAAGCTATGTTAAAAATGTCTTTTATGTTTTAAAAACCCAATAAAAAGATTGTGAAACAGAACTGCATTCACAAATCTCTGTTGAATTCCTGTTATGTATTAAGATGCTGACTCCATACTCTGGGGATGTAGCATAATACTGGAGTATATTGTATTACTGGATATCAGCTAATATTAAGTGTGGATCTGCTTATTTCTTTTTTTTTTTTTTTTTTGTGCATTAATCCAGAATATTGTTCTTTGGATAATTTGTGTCCTCACAGCAACATTGCATTGTTGGCAGATTCAAAAACCACAGTAAGAATCAAATGAACGAAACTGACTTTGCAACATTTGAGATTCTGTGGATTTCAGGTTTCTGCCACCAACAAATCACTTTGCAAAGGTTACACTGAAAATAAATTAGTATTTGGAACACTGAAAATAAGAAGCCTGATGTACATGTAACATCGCACATACTTAACATCAAAATCTACAATGAAAAATCCTAATGGTCTATTTTCTGTGTCACTCATTTGGCCCCATGCCAGTCATCCCAACTGCACCCTCTCAGCCGGTCACCAACATCCCCCCACTCCCTACATCCTCTTCACGATTGTGAGGCTGTGTAATACCAGCACAGCCCCATTCATATATATAGGGACTTGCAGAGTTCTAGTGTAATGGCTGGCATCACTCCAGACCAGCACGTGATACATAACCTTCAACCGCTTACACACAAGTGTATTTAGCCTTCATGATGTTTTTTTTTGTTTTTTTGTTTTTTTTTTTACCATAATCCAGAGCTAAGGTTAATCTATGAGGCTATTCACATGGACATAAAAGGCAGCAATTTCTTCTTTCATTTGTTTTGTGGATTATATAAAAAATAACAATAAAGTCTATGAAGTGGGTGTAATATATAGATATATCCATAATCAAGCCATATTGTTTCCATGTTTTATCAGTATTTTTTTTGTCAAATCTGTTTTTATTAAACAAACAGCACAAAATCGTAATAAAGACCTATACGCAGATAGGCAAAGACAGCAAAATGTCATTATCAACAGGGAAAGGTGTCATAAGAGGGAGGGGGCATGGGCAGAGTAAGGGAAAGGGCAATGAAAAGCATAGAGGACACAGAAACAGTCTTAGTTCGGCAGTGTTGATGATAACTGGACTAGAATGTTGCTTATGCGACATTCCTTGAGGGGAGGGATAGGGGAGGAGAATCACGAAAGGTGATCCATTGGTTCCATGTGTTAGCAAACTTATCATCGGTCCCATTGGCCCAAAAGGTAAGCTCTAAAGATCTGGTTAATTTTATCTATCCATTGTTGGGCATGGGGAGCACCGGTGCCACCAAAGGTAAATTAAGTGAGATGTTAGAGGAGCATACCTTATTAATCATTTCCTTAACCTCCTTCCAGAAGGGTTGGATTAGCCGGCAATCCTGCAATATATGTGGCCAATTACCCGTTCCCTGCTGACAGCACCAGCTCAGCCTCAAGTCGGAAAGTCCCGTGTGGTATAGTTTTTCAAATGTGTTATACCAGTGGGATAGGTGTTTTAAATGGTTCTCTTGGGTTTTGATCTCGAAAAGCCATGTGAATTGCAGAGGACAAAACTCCTCTCCTGTGAGGGTTAAGCGGAGCTCTTTTTCCCAATAGGATAAATATAACAGCAGCAGGGGGAGAATTCAGATAGTTATAAGAAAGATGTACTTTGGAAGTAGCTCTAAAGAGGCAGACTATGTCCAACCAATCAGGGTCTGTGGGTATGGAGAACTTGGTCAAGAAGGCAGAACATGTGCTCCTGATCATATGTAGTTGAAGGTAATTTAAATGGTGTGGGCTTATCAACAGTTGGATATGGGCATCTGAGGGTGCAAGTCCTTGGGGGAAGAGGTCACAGAGGATGTGTTTATGGGAGACATGGGAGACACAACTACCATGGCAGGACCCTTTGCTGACAGCAATTACATTTAGTTAGATTTGCAATGCTCATCTGGTTTATTGGCTAATGCATTAAAAAGTATTGCCAGTATTTATAAACTATTTTTATATCACGGAGATATGTCAAACGTTTCTTTTGCTTGGTGTCCATGGTCTGTGTTCAAACACTCTACAGTCCTGAAAATAGATTGGAATGAGTAAAGAGCATCAACCCCTTTAGGAAAGGCTTCTCATTCCTCAAACTGAATGTAAAAAAACGCTAAGCTGCCATTTAAATACAAACACGGAAGCCACCTCATTTTATTGTGAGCCTGTGTTTGATTATGAGGCAACATGTTACATAATGAATAAACATCTTCTAAAGGAAATGCAACGGCATAATGAATTTTTCAGAGGCAAAAATAGAAGAGGAAGCCTTTAAAAATACATGAGGAGCACATTTGATTGCATGTCATGGCTCCAAGGGAAAAAAAACATAACAAAAAAGGGACAATAATGAAAGAATTAGGGGACGATAAAAGGCAACTGAGGTTTTGAATATGAAATTGTTATTTGAACAAGTTTGATTGATGCAAATAAGTGAGAATTAAGAGTGATTTCCTAATAACTCTACTGAGGGAAACAATAATTTATGCGCAAGTTACTTCGGAACAGATCCATTTTTTTTATTTTTGAGAAAAATCAATTCTGAGGGAAGAAAAATCTCAAGTAGCAGGCAAGGTAACTATACAACAAAACCTGTGGCCAAGATTCATCATTCAGAAAACTACCTTATAATATAAGCTGTGATAATCAAACTGCTCATTATAAACACATTATAATTCATATTTGACTGTAGACCCATATCCATCATTACCAGCTTGTACCGGCAGTCATTATTTCCTTGGGATATTGGATTAGTAGTGCTTACTTCAACAGACTGAATCATGGGCTGCTGGAGAATAGATTATAGAAGTAATAGGAATGATGACTATGTTTTAATGAGTAGGTAAACCATTAGCAGTTTGGCTCTATAGCCTGTTGATAGAAATGATGTTTATGCACATAGGAAGCAGTATTATATAGCATACAAACAGGAGGCTGCAGATGCAGTTCCTAGGTAAACCGGGACCCCTAGTTCCTCAAGTAGCAACAATGGTGATAACATTAGTTAGAGTGGAACGTTTACAGCAGTAATAAAAGGGAATTGCACAAATGTTGTGGGAGATAATTATCCCTTCTATAAACATTTTCCTAGAGCACAACTTCATACAGTACCCACCAAATGGTACCTAGAAGTGTCCATCTTGGATCAGTAGTACAGATGTAACCAGGTCCCCAGGTCTAAACAGGTCTGAACCCAACTGAAGGTTGGGTTTTAGATTGCTAAAAGGTTCTTGACAAAATTTCACTCGCTAAGGCTAAAAGAAGTGACTCTGATCTTTGTCTTGAAGGTCACAGAAGAATCATCCCTCAGGCCAGGGCAAGCCTGGTACTCCAGGTAACTCTGTAGTTCCTCACAAAAACTGGACATGGTGCTACTGGTGTTACGGAAATTCTGTAGTTAGACCGGTGCAGCAGAATTCCACTGAAAACAATGGGAGGCTGCTGCATCGTCATTTCTGAGAATTTCTGTGTGATATTCAACTCGGAAAATTTGTAGTGTGAATAGGCCCTTAGTCAACACAAGGAAAGTTTTATCATTAGGTAAATGTCCCTCTTTCCAGCTTCCTCTAGCACTGCATCTTTTTGTCAGCCTCCACCCACTGCAGGCCCATCTCTATTTCTGCTGTGGCAGCAATGGGCAGATACAGGCTCCTCTGTCTGAAACTCAATGCAATCCTTGCATGGTCAAGGCAGACTAGTAAGCACCTCACTATCTGTCAGTATCCGTCAACATCTTCTAGCTCCACAGCAGTAACAATAACATTTGGTGGAAAACCCTCCCCTGTTATTAGTTGTCAATCTCCTCCATCACATATGGGGAATACTTATGCAGCACCTCCTACTGTAATGTCACAATAGAGGTCCCCTAATAAAAGCTCTGAACCAACCACTGGCCACATAGCTTCTATGGAGGAGCCTCCCCTTTTCCATACTGCCCAGCCGCATGTTGCAAACCATCAATCTGTACAATATGTGAAATATGCATATAGGCACCAAGAATAAACATGCATATAGGCACACAGAATAAATATGCATATAGGCACCAAGAATAAATATGCATATAGGCACACAGAATAAATATGCATATAGACACACAGAATAAATATGCATATAGGCACCAAGAATAAATATGCATATAGGCACACAGAATAAATATGCATATAGGCACACAGAATAAATATGCATATAGGCACCAAGAATAAATATGCATATAGGCACACAGAATAAATATGCATATAGGCACACAGAATAAATATGCATATAGGCACACAGAATAAATATGCATATAGGCACACAGAATAAATAACATATGCACAAGTGCTTACAAGTAACATAATAAGAAAATAAACTTTTAGGGGGAGATTTATCAAAACCTGTCCAGAGGAAAAGTTGCTGAGTTGCCCATAGCAACCAATCAGATCTCTTCTTTCATTTTTGAAAATGCCTCTGAAAAATGAAAGAATCAATCTGATTGGTTGCTATGGGCAACTCAACAACTTTTCCTCTGCACAGGTTTTGATAAATCTCCCCTTTAATGTTTCCTTTCTCCAGGGAATAGTAGTGAAAAAATACCATTATATCATTAGCTTAACCCGCATTAATTCATCTACATAGGTTCATACCCCCTCAGAGGTGAAGGATTGTGGTGTAGAAGTGATGGCCGCCGTTATCTATTGGATTTGATTAGCATCATTTATGTTAATCGTATTCAATACATAGCAGCCAGTGGTGGGCTCACATATACTGCACAATACATCCACAGCATTTACTACATAGACATTACATACAATATACAGTATATATATAAAGAAGAAGTAGGCAGAAACAGCACAACCAGGTACAATCAAACAGGAGGCAGGGTGCAGGCAGGAAGTAGCACAGTCCCAATCGCAGACCGTGAATGTAGATCCAAAGAAATGATCCTGGTAGCACTTCCATAACATGCAAATAGGTATTTTTTTTTTTTTTTTTTACATTAACGTTTTATTAAAAGTACAAAGTTCAAGTAAATTACAAAAACACCATCAATAAACAGGCATCGTAGGAAACGCGGTTGTCGATAGGGTACACACATATGATGCGAACCATCACTATATAAAGTCAGGTATTCAGTAACAAGACAGGATGTTGAATACATTAAAGTGAATAGTTAAAGACATGACAATTCAAACATCAACTAGTCAACTCAAGGTACATGGTCCAAGCTTCTATGTGATCAGGGTAGGTACAATCAACAACAATGTGGTTCGTGTAAGCAACATATGGGAAGAAGAGGAGATGAGGACAGAAAGAAGGAGGAAGAAGAGACAGGAAAGGGTTCCAAAGGGACAGAAGGGAATGGGAACGAGGAAGACTACTAAGTTCGTAAGAAAGAGGTTGTTAGACTTACCCAGCGGGTCAGGAGGGCTTCAGAACAACATGGTAAAGCAATGAGGCATGGTGGCTATTTGTGAAAAATGGGCTGTTTAGGTAGAGGGAGCACCGGAAACCGGGCGTGCTGTAGGGCTTGGGGGACATATGTTTCCGAGTGAAAGATGCATGGACGTATAGTCCCTAGAGGATGTAAAATGTGTCCAAGGGTGCCAGACGGTGTTGTATTTGTCTATCTGATTTTTGGAGTCGGCTAGCAATTCTTCCATCCTGTTCTTCCATCCATACGTTTATGCTACACACACTTCATACACTATACACATGGTATATACTACACACACTACAATTGCATTGCTCACACACCCCTAAGGCCTAACCTGAATATGATAGCAGTTATGTTCTTATGCATTGGGGACTGTATTCTAGTAGAATATTTTGGACATTTGTAGCAGTAGTATGCTAGTTGTATTCTTGTGCTTAGGTGGCATATAGTAGTAATATCCTTATACATAGAGGACAGAATTATAACTATTATAATTATGACATTATATTATTTTACATAAGGATCAGTAATAATATTGATATTCTTGTACATGAGAGGTTGTATTACATAGGTTACATTTCTGTACATAGGGAGGCAGTATTATAGTAGTTATCTTGCACATAGGGGCAGTATTATAGTTGTGATATTCTTGTACATAGGGGGAATATTTAAGTGGATATATTAACATACAAAAAGGGCAGTACTTTGGTATATATATGCAGGTGATTCAGTATTATAGTAGTTATATTCTTGTACATAGGAGCAGTATTATAGCAGTTATGTTATTGTACACAGGGGCCGTATTATAGTAGTTGTATTCATGTACATAGGAGGCAGTATTGCAGCAGTTATATTAATGTACATAGGGGCATTATTATAATAGTTTCAGAGAGTTATTTTTCAAAGGGGACAGTATTATAGTTGTGATATTCTTGTATATGAGGATTTCTACAATATTCTTGTACATACGTATTTAAGTAGTTTTATTCTTACACAAAGGGCAGTACTTTGGTATACATATGCAGGTGATTCAGTATTATAGTGCATACATTGAGCTATATTTTAGTAGTATTATTGTTGTACATAGGGAACAGTATTATAGTAGATATAGTATTGTACATTGAAGGCAGTATTATAGTAGCTTCATTCTTGTTTATTTGGTTTTGTATTATAGTAGTT
The DNA here is from genome assembly GCF_029499605.1 of Hyla sarda. Taxonomy (NCBI): domain Eukaryota; kingdom Metazoa; phylum Chordata; class Amphibia; order Anura; family Hylidae; genus Hyla; species Hyla sarda. Next base: position 162,637,328 of record NC_079194.1, on the reverse strand, counting down.
ATATTCTTATGTGCAGGGAAACATTATAGAAGTTAGATTTCTATTTATTGAAGTCATTATTATAGTGTCTCCTGCATATTCTTACACATATGGCCTATATTATAACAATGATATTCTCGTCGATAGCAGACAATATCATAGTTGCTAAATTCTTGTCCACATGTGTCCGGAATTGATTTCATAGAAGTAAGTCTCTCTATGTAGGTGCAACCATGGTCCTTGTTCTTCTGAGCCCAATCCATTGCTGTACGGCAACTTTCCTTTTCTTCACACTTGTTATTTTTTCCTCTCTGACAAACAGTTTCATTTAAAGAACGAAACTCAGATCTTGGAGAATTGCTTGGAGAGATGCACAGAACTGTTTCTGCTTTTCTGCCCACTGGCTTTGACTACTCCAACAACATTGAAAGTGATAAATGAGCGAGCAGAGGACAAGTTTGCAGGTTGCAGATCTACGTGTGCAACCACAGCAAAACAACTGTACAATTTCTGTATTTCTTTGGGCTCCTCAACTTTCCCATCTTTTCTCATGACAGATTTTTTCATTGTTCAACCTTTTTTTTTTTTTCCAAGCAAAAGTCAAGATTTGCAGATTTCTACCTGACTGCCTGAGCAACGATTTTTGAGTTTTAAAAGTTTTCACAGAGAGACTCCTGAGGGAGTTGTATGCTATTTATTCCTTTCCATCTGGATGTCAGTAAAGCCTGCATTACCTTCAGCTGAACGGGGCAGATGACTCAAAGGTTAGACTACATTCATGCCAGGAAGGAACCAGAGGGGGAAAAATGTGACAAGAGAAATTTTCTCTTCTTCAATTCCACGGCTTTATGACAACAGGCTTCCAGTTATGTTTGCGTGCTTATGTGTGGCAGGAAGAAAAACAATCATCAAAACCCTGCTGTCATGCATGTAAAATGTATCCCTCAGCGAGCTCGTCTTTCTATAGCACTATGCTTTCGGGAGCCGACTACTTCTAGCCTTTGATTTTTTGCGCATTCTTTTCTTTGTTGAGCATTTTCTTTGACATTTCATTTGATTAATGAGCTGCCTATGATTTTTGCCCGAGTGTTTGTGGATTATAGATTCTCTTCCACTTAATCAATAAGGTAAATCTCAAAAGGGCTATGAAGTTAGCGAGATTTGAAGGTTGAGGCTCCTCGATAATATGCCATTGGAACGGAATGAATAAGGGACTATGGATGTTATTGAGATAATAGAAAACAAAAAAGCTGGGTAGATTTTGCAGCATGGTAAGAAGCAACCACCAACCTTTGCCCCTCCAGATGTGCTAATACTATAGCTCCAAGCTTTTCCACAGTCTAACAAGCTTTAACTGGGTGACAGAAGGATATACAAATCTGTGAATTGCTTTAATTTAAAAATGTCAAGCCTTCTAGTACTTATCAGCTGATGAATACCCTGGAGAAAGCCATGTAGTTTTTCCAGTCAGGTACAGTGCTCTGTGCTGCCCCTTTTGTCCATGTTAGGCTCTGTCCAGAGCAGGACAGGTTTGTTATGGGACATTGCTCCTGCCCATGTCAGTTCCTAACAGACAGAGGTGGCAGCACATCTCAGCCTCCAATTTGTATAAAAACCACCATCCACACACAAACTAATAATAACCACATACAGTGACAATTTTGTAGACTGCAAATAATTACAGTGCTGCAGGGGATGTCTTTTCCATCCAGCAGATGGAACCATGAAGACTTTTTCAAGCCATGGTAGCCCAAAAATTTGCTCATGTAAACATCTTTGGCTCCTCATATATCCAAAACCTTCTATACCTCTATATAGACTCCTCATCTATACTGCCCCGCACAATAATAGTGCACTCTTTTTATTCCCCACACAGGGACAGTTAAGTAGGTAGGTAGGTGCACTCTTTTTATGCCCCACACAGTGGACAGTTAAGTAGGTAGGTAGGTCCCCCTGGTAGGTAGTTCTCCTAGTAGGTAGGTTTACCCAGTAGTCAGGTAGGGCCCCCCTGTAGGCAAGTATGTTACACCAGTAGGTAGGTCCTCCCATTTGGTAGGCTGGTCCCCAGTAGTTAGGTAGAAACTCCTAGCAGGCAGGTGGTTCACCCAATAGGTGGATAGGTTACCCAATCAGGTAGGTTGTTCCCCCAATTAGTCAGGTAGGTCCCATATTAGGAAGGTGTGGTCCCCCAGTATGTAGATAAGCCCTTCAATGATGTTGATACTACCATGTCCCCATCTTGACTCAAGGAAATGCCAGCTGTGAACCTCTGCATCCCTTAATTGAGTAAGCTTCTGTATTTTTGTATATTGAGACAGGGACCAGACAGTGGAGGTAAGTGGGCACCCAGATGCCCAGATGAGTACTGTTTAAAAAAAAAAACTCAGCCTGCCACCCCCTTTTTAAAATTATCCTGCAAGACAACCCCTTTAATTCAATGTATTGATTGTATTCAGTAATCTCCTACATTTACCCTAGTGATGGCTGCAGACAGAAAGTAATGTATTATTTAAACCTGTGCCAATGCAGGGATGTAGAGTTTTGTGTCAAAAAATACAGAGCACCTACCTCTATAAAGATATATTTTGAGATTAAGCTATATAAAATAACAACAACATGGTATATAAAGTGGCCATTCACAATAACTGTAGTGGCAGTAAAAATTACTCAGTGTTTAAAAAAATAAATAAATAAATAAAAACATTTACAACTTAATCACAGACTATGGAAAAAACAAAAAATAAGTCATTAACCCTTTCTTTGCAGATAGATTTGAATTGTGTTCTGTTGGCTGGGGAATCGGGTGAACTGAAGGGTCTGGTAGATCCAGTCACTCATTTTCCGTGAGCATTTAGATGATCTCTGGACTCCACAGTCCAGACCATTCACTGCTATTCAGATCCTAACCACAATGTTATTGTATTATTGAATAAAATTATCAAAATTTAGATGAAAAAAAAAAAAGTTCTTACATTCACTTAATGTCTCCCTAACCTGCAATGCAGGTTTATATGTCTCCAGAAGATCTTATGCCAATATGCTGAAGATATTATTCATTGTCTGTTGCCTCACAGCGTGTATATAGGGGGCATTGTCATGAACCATGGTCATTATGTCTCAGCATTTATCAGATGCCTAAACGGCTGAGCCGGGGATGATAAAGTGAAACATCTGGCATTTTTTGAATGTGTAATCCAATTCCGACTCCCCAACATGATGCTCAGTGCCCAAACTCTGATAACTTTATTCTGTAGCAAAGTCATTTCATAACATTAAACCAATGGCACTATTCTTCATTTTCAAGAAGAGCCCGGAAGATTATGTGCTGTTATTTATCATAAGGAGGTACAAAGTGGAAATAATATCTACAAGACAAATGGATTTCAGCACGGAAGGAAAGATTTGATTTTGAAGGTTTATTCTTTCGAACGTTCTGTGAAGTGAAAGTAATCCTTGTGTGGGTTTAATCAGAAGCCTATTAATTCACAAGAAGTTTATTCCAGTAACCCAGCAGGGGCACCAGCTGACGGGTCCTCTGAATGTTTTGATCTTTAAGCTACATTACATGCCATATGAATGAAGGAACAAATGCATTAATGATGGAATGAAAAACTCCAATTGAATCCTGTTATATCTATTTTCATGTATTATGTCCACAAGTGTCATTTTGGTCTGGGGGAGCCGATCTCTGTACAGGATTTCACCATTCACTAAAAACAAGGAGGCCACTACCATGAGCCTGATTCTCCGTGATCCTGATAGCAGTCACATGGTCTGTTTTTACATCTATCATTACTATATACTAGAATAAAGGCTGCAGCATATGCATAATCTGAGCAAGCTATTGGAAAGACAGAAGATCATCAGTTGACAGCAGAGTGGTCAGGGATAGCTAAAAATAAGCCATGTGAGGTCAAAATGGGGTGCCATAAGGGGAGAATGGGTGAAGATTTACAATGGGGAAAATAGCAGTATATGTCTAGGCAAAATCTTAAAAACAAGGGTCACACAGATGTCCCTAGGTCAGATGTTAATTGGGAAGTTTTCTCAAGTGAAAGTGGAATCTTAAGGCCGGTTTCATAAAATGGAATATCTAAGCGGAATTTACCTTCATAATTCCCGGAAATTCTAGTGCAGTGCACACTGCTGAATTTTAATTGTAAATTTCAGACTCTGCCAAAAGAATTGACATGTTGATTTTTTTGACAGATCAGAAATGCATTTCCGGCTATGGGAACAGCATTGTAGTTGGTAACTACCTAGTAACTACTGTTACCACTGGCCACCCTTGAAATCCCTGGACAGAAATATTTCGGCAAGAGGTACCGTTGTGTGAGCCAGGACTAACTCTGCCAAACACATTCACTTAGAAGAGAACATACAATTAAGCCTGCAATAAACACAAGGAACAATAACATGCACTCACCGCAACACTGGTGTCTATATCTCCGGAGGTCCGGGGTACCAGGGAGGACAACGGCTGGAGACGACGATTGTCTCCAGCCCATTGTCCTCCCGGTGCCCCGAACCTCCGGAGATATAGACACCAGTGTTGCGGTGAGTGCATGCTATTGTTCCTTGTGTTTATTGCATTGTTACTACAGCTTTATTGCATGCACCCCGCAGGTGTCAAGCTATTCACAGGATTCCTAGCCACTTCCACCTATGTGTCCTCATAGCGTTAGCGGTATATGACGTGGTGCCCTCCTCTTCATTCCTTCACTCTATTGTGTATACAATTAACCCTTTTTAAGTGAAAACATTGCCTCTGCATCAATTCACTGAACCTAATGCCCTGACTTTTTTTTACAATGGGGGTCCACCTCTGTATCAATAGATTCATGGTTAGGAATATAAACTAAAAGAAAGTTATGGAGTTGTGGAATAAAACCTTTGGTACCCATATAGGGGAGATTTATTAAAACCTGTGCTGAGGTAAAGTTGACCAGTTGCCCAAAGCAACCAATCAGATCACCTCTATATATTTTTTTTTTTTTAAAGATCTCTGACAAATAAATAAAAAAGCAATCTGATTAGTTACTATGGGCGATTGGTCAACTTTTCCTTTGCATTGATTATAATAAATTGTCCCCATACTGTATCTCTTTTGTGGAGGTTTTGTAGATTTATTATTTGTAAAAAAAATCATTTTGTAGCAGACAAATGAATATAATCTATCAAATTCGAGAAGATGTCCAGCTAGTGCATATTTTACTTACAATTTTATTGTCTGCAACAAAATCAATCTTGTGTTAGTGTCTTGCGTGTAATATAATTTGTATGTCAATAACATAAAAATATATATATTCTCATTCTAATTTATTTTCACAATTAGCACGTTGAACAAAAATGACAGCACAAAAATATATTTCTGAAAGGCAAATGCGACAAGTACAAAATTAGTTTCATAACACAAACATACTATTTTTAGCCACATTATCATTTTCCATTGCTTCTGTTTCTTGTTTATGTTATTTTATTTAGTTACTTCTCATTATTAATATAACACCACCATATTTGTGTCACAACATTTTACAACGATAACATTTGCATTTTGTGCTTTTGTGGGACAACATTAACTGAAATTTAGTTTTTGTATTTTGACCATCTTTCTTCGACAGGGGATCATGTAGTGGTTTAAAATGTCACATCCAGGCGATCTTGTAAGGCAGGGACTGTCTGCCTGCTCTACCGCAGCAATCGCAGCTGTCCCATCCCATTTTGCAACTTCATAGCATTAGTCATGTGTGAAAGTAAACAGTCGGCTCCTGAAGGAACATGGCATGACAGGCAGGTCATTCTCTCCTCCAACAAGTAAAATATTGCTATTTCCAAATTCCTTGCTTGGCTTGCTGAGAAGCCCAGTGACCAGTCATTGGCCTTAGGTACAGCATGACGTTGAGTGAAATATATCAACCCTAACTCTAATGTAGTTAACGCTCTGGACCATGTTCTACTTATTATTATATGGCTTTGGAGTGCGGCTCTCCTTCCAAGTCTCTCTGTGACCTCAAGTACTGTACATGCCCGGTCAGATGTCATAACACAATCATATTTTTTTGTGGTTAACCCCTATGTGACATTTATCTGAAAGCCTTTCATCCATGGCCGTCCTTGATACACAGTAGTTGTTTGTCATCTTATTCCATTTTTAAAGAAAATTCAATTGTCAACTGAAAATAAAAAAATTGTTATATGTTGAAAGGAAGAAAAACACACAACAATAAGGCTGGACTTCCACAAGAGTAAGTCCCACGGGCTAGGACTCCATTGCAAAATTTAGTTAGCTGTGTTTTATATTAAAGGGGTACTCCGGTGGAAAAAAATTGGAACCAGAAAGTTAAACAGATTTGTATATTACTTCTATTAAAAAAAATCTTAATCCTTCCAGTACTTATAAGCTGCTGTATGCTATAGAGGAAGTTGCATCATTATTTTCTGTCTGACTTCAGTACTGTGCTGACACCGGTCTGTGTCAGGAATTGTCCAGAATAGGAGCCCATAGCAAACCTATTCTGCTCCAGTCACTTCCTGACATGGACAGAGGTGTCAGCAGAGAGCACTGTAGTCAGACTGAAAAGAACAATAAAACTTCCTTTTTAGTATACAGCAGCTTATAAGTACTGGAAGGATTTAGATTTTTTTTAAACTTTCTGGCAACAGTTGATTTGAAAAAAAAAAAAAAAAAAATGTTTTCCACCGTAGTACCCCTTTATAGTCTTGCAAGAATATTACCATCATTCATGCAAGACATCATGTTTCAATCTCTATATAGATACATATTAATATAGAGATGCAAAGCAGCTCAATCACAGCACCTTCACAGGTAGCATTCCCTACACTTCAGTTTTTAGCTTCAGAGTCTCAAAAACTGATTGGGATTTAAAGGGGTACTACCGTTGAAAACTTTTTTTTTTCAACTAGTGCCAGAAAGTTAAACAGATTTGTAAATTACTTCTATTAAAAAATATGAATCCTTCCAGTACTTATTAGCTGCCGAATACTACAGAGAAAATGGTATTCTTTTTGGAACACAGAGCTATCTGCTGACATCATGACCACAGTGATCTCTGCTGACATCTCTGTCCATTTTAGGAACTGTCCAGAGCAGCATATGTTTGCTATGAGGATTTTCTCCTACTCTGGACAGTTCTTAAAATGGGCAGAGATGTCAGCAGAGAGCCCTGTGGTCATGATGTCAGCAGAGAGCTCTGTGTTCCAAAAGGAAACCATTTCCTCTGTAGTATTGAGCAGCTAATAAGTACTGGAAGGATTAAGATTTTTTAATAGAAGTAATTTACAAATCTGTACTTTCTGGCACCAGTTGATTTAAAAAAAAAAAAAAGTTTTCCACGGGAGTACCCCTTTAATGTAAAGCAGAATTCTCTCCAGAAGGAAAGAGGACCAATCAGTTTCTGGGAGGCCTCTTACCATCCATGCCAGAACATCCTGCTCTGTACTGATGAGGGGCAACACCCTGAAACAGCTGTCTGCAGATGGGTCCTCTTTCCTTCTGGAGAGAATTCTGGGGTGGCATTAAAACCCAATCAGTTTCTGAGACTCTGTAACTGGAGCTAAAAGCTGATGTTTAGGAAATGCTACTTGTGAAGGTGGTATGATTGAGCTGCTTTGCACATTATTGTACCGAACACATCCCACCATACCAAGATCCACATTACCAATAATAACACTAAGGTATAAAATAGCCAAATAATAACTTCAGACCATAACAACATATTGCCATTGCATATTGACTGAATAGTACCCCTACCCCCATGCTGTAAAAAAAAATCTAAACAAACTCATATTAAAAAAAAAACATACAGCGACGATATCATTCTAGACGGGCTCTCAGTAGACCATATAGACCCCCCAGCACCTAGGTAACATCACCACATCACCTAGGTTGAGCCACTATCATTCTTAGCATCATGGGCTGCAGTTTGAGAGAAGATGGTGGGTTAGTGAACCAACAACTTTCTGCTTCACCATAATATCTAACCATACGCTGAGAACAAAGATACAGTTGAAAGTGGCGCTCACAGGCCATCAAGCAAAATATCCAGGGATGATAAAGCTGCCCTCGCAGTAGCTTCACCATTAGGAGCATGCCCCACCCCCTCAATGCAAGTCTATGGGAGGGCCGTCACGCCCCCTTCCAAAGACTTGCATTGAGGGGGCAGAGTCGTGACGTCACAATCTTCCGTCCCCGTGGTCGGGAGGAATTAGCCAGAGAATCTCCAGCGCTTTCGGAAGCAGTTACAGGTGGGTGCTGCTTGCTATATTGCGGGGGTCCCCAGCGGTCCCCTTTGGATAGGGGATAAGATGTCTAGGAGTGGAGTATCCCTTTAATGACTATAATATTGAACTTCTGCTTGGCTGACTGATTAACATAACAGCGAATTGGAAGAAGAAAGTCTACAGAGTCCACAAACATATTTATCATATACTTTTGATGTAAAGAGCACTTGGGCAATCAAATGGCTGCTTTTTGAACCTATTCATATTTTACCCAGCAAGGAAGCCCTTGTGTCTGTGTTAAATAAAGTAATTAATAGAGACTAACAATCCCCTTTCAATATACTCTGAGATTATTCCAATGTAAAATGTTCCATTTAAAGAAGAAATTCTTAAAATCCTCCTTTAATGTTCGAAAAGAAATCCCCCCTCCTACAGGAAAAGAAAATCTTTTTTATATATATATATATATATTTGCATTTGAAAATGTTGTTATTTAAGTGTCTGCAAATCCTTTGAAGAACTGATACTCTCCCTTATTCTTGCTGGAGGTTATTTTCTTCTTGATAAATGACTAATTTAGGGTGAATTCATGCTCTTTAGTGAGTCCCTCTTCATGAATTGCAATCTGGTCTTGCCCCCCTCAGGGGTGCAGCAGATTCTGCCTTCTGCAATGCTCGATGCCAAATCAGATGACAAATTTTGTTTACTTGAATTTTAAGGAACTTGACATAAGAGTATATATTTTAGCTGTCTGCTTTGCGGACATTTGTGTTTGCACTAAGCCGCCTGATCTAAAAATAAAGAGGGTCTTTGGAAGCACAAAATGAATTATGTGATTAATTTCAGGGCCAGAATTGGAAATACAGAATTGGTGCATGGGAAATTCAAATCCCAAGAAGACCAGGTCAATGCATGAGCCTGTAATAGCCTTAGACTTATGTTGCCAGAGGGCCTGGAACTGATTGCAAGCTGGTCAGAAAATGTGTTCCAACCAACCGGAGAGAAAGCGCAGTGACCCTGCTCCCTGCAAAGTGAAGCTGTTTTGCCAAGGGATATCAGCAGTGAGAGAATGAACGACTTTTCTACTGTTGCAATAACTCATTAGCAGACTATTTACATCTCATTATAACAAAATCCCAATTATCTCAACAATGTTGAGTCCTGCATAAAACTCTCACTTTGGCTTTGTACAGTTTACTACCTGAATGTGTCATCTTGGATGTTTGATGAGTATGAAACTTTTTGTACACTTGCTACTGTATTAGTTGGAGTGTCTAGAAAAAACAAAGAGCAAATATCAAAATGGGTTTACATCAAGATGCTGTATAGGCAGGTGGGTGCAGCATTTTTCCTACTTTCCATTCCTTGTACAACCTGTTGCACATTATTATGCAAATTCTATTTAGTGGAAATCTGTCACCAGTGTCACCTGCACTAACCTGTTGGTACCGACAGGTAGTGCAGGTGACACTGAGGACAATGGTACTTACCCTGTCCCATTCCGTGGTGGGAATCTCCGGTAATCTTGTCCGTTATCTTCAGCACCAGGCATCCGGCTTGGGGCACGGACGGAGCTTAGTGACATCACCACTTCTGCTCCCTGCTGGGTCCCGCTGCTGGAGAACAACAGGGGTGATGTCACTAAGCTCCGCCCATGCCCTAAGCCGGGTGCACGGAGCTGGAGCTAATGGACAAGATTATCGGAGATCCAGGGCACGGAATGGGACAAGGTGAGTACCGTTAGTAACAGGTTAGTAGTGGTGACAGATTTCCTTTAAAGGGGTACTTCGGCGCTAAGACATCTTATCCCCTATCAAAAGGATAAGGGATAAGATGCCTGATCGCGGGGGTCCCGTTAGAATCAGTCCCTGGAGCGTGTTCGCTCCAGATCTGATTACTGGCAATCATGTGGACGGAGCTTTGTGACATCACAGCTCTGCCCCCGTGTGACGTCACGCTCCACCCCCACAATGCAAGCCTATGGGAATAGGCAATAAAATGTCTTAGTGCCGGAGTACCCCTTTAAGTGTCACAAAGACTAAATATTTAGTTTTTCTGTTTAACTCATAGATGGCATTATGTCTCAGGGCTCTTTTTAGCACACCTGTGATAATTAGATTGCCAGGTGAGCCCAATTTAGGGAAAAACTACTAAAAGGTGGGTGTTCCACATTATTAAGCAGAGCACCATTTTCAAGTAATATGGGGAAGAAAAAGGATCTCTCTGCTGCCAAAAAGAGTGAAATAGTTCAATGCCTTGGACAAGGTATGAAAACATTAGATATTTCATGAAAACTTAAGTGTGATCATTGCACTATTAAGAGATTTGTGGCTGATTCAGAGCACAGACGGGTTCATGCAGATAAAGGCACATTGAGGAAGATTTCTGCCAGATCCATGCATCCGATCAAGAGAACAGCTGCTAAAATACCATTACATAGCAGCAAACAGATATGTGAAGCAGCTGGTGCCTCTGGAGTCCCATTGTCATCAAGGTGGAGAGTCCTCAAGAGTCTTGCAACTGTGCATAAACCCTCTATTCAGCCACCACTTACCAATGCTCACAAGCAGAAATGACTGCATGGGGCAGAAAAATACATGAAGACTAATTTTCAAACTGTCCAGTTCACTGATGAGTGCCATGCAACCCTGGATGGTCCAGATGGACATCAGCAAGGCAGTGGTAGAGTCATGTTTTGGGCCAGAATCATGGGAAGAGAGCTGGTCGGCCCCTTTAGGGTCCCACGAAGGAGTAAAGATAACCTCTGCAAAGTATGTGGAGTTTCTGACTGACCACTTTCTTCCCTAGTACAGAAGGAAGAACAATGCTTTCCTTAATAAAATCATCTTCATGCATGACAATGCCCCATATCATGATGCAAAGAATACCTCTGCATCAATGGCTGCTATGGGGCTAAAAGGAGAGAAATTCATGGTGTGGCCTCCATCCTCCCCTCCCTGACCTCAATCCTATTGAGAACCTTTGGAGCATCCTCAAGCAAAAGATCTATGAGGGTGGAAGGCAGTTTACATCCAAACAGCAACTCTGGGAGGCTATTCTGACATCTTGCAAATAAATTCAAGCAGAAACTGTCCAACAACTCATAAGTTCAATGGATGCAAGACTTGTGAAGCTGCTATCAAATAAGGGGCCCTATGATAAAATGTAACGTGACCTGTTAAAATGGTTAAAAAGTTAAAACGTTGTTAAAAGTTTGATTGAAATAGCTTTTGATTTCAGTAAATATGATGCAAACACAACATATGACAATTTCCAGTTCTGTACAACCTATAAAGTGTTTTGAAACTTACAGTGCGTAATGATTCGGAACACTGCATTGTAAGTTTTTTATGTTTAAAAAAATACTGTTATCATTAGGAGGTTTGCTCAATAAAATTTTAATTGTACTCTTAATAGTTGATAACATGAGAATTATGCTAACTGTTATTTACATCAATTATTTAGGTAAAGGAGAAAAATATAATTTGCATAATAATTTGGAACAGGGTGTAGAAGAGAACAGGGGCATAACATTGAAGTCAGTTCCCTCAAATTAATATTGATGGTGACATTCACACAAGGCTATATGTCAGCTTGTTTCCAAAGAAAAATGTAACTTTCTGCTAATAGCACTGTACACTGTACACCAAATGTTCCCAAAGCACCATCATACCTAGCAAGTAGATCAGCTCTCCCTTTTATCTCATTGGCGACCCAGTCTGGAATGGACCATGTTCCCAGCAATAGAACAGAAAATATAGATGTACAGCTAAAACGCATCATGTTTTATGCATCCTCTGTACCTGTGTGGAATAATATAGTAAAACAAACTTATCTGAGAGAGTGCTGGACATCTATCTTTTCTTCATCATTTTACCTGTCTAAAAGTTATGTTTATTTTTTTAATCTAATTGTTAGTAACACAAAAAATGTTCTTCATTAAGCAAATGTTTAGAAAGCTCCATTATGCTTCAACCTGTGTCCAATTGATAATTTTACACTGCACAAGCTTTGCAGGCATACAATAAGCTCAAGAACACTCCTCTAATCTTACAACAACAGAATGTGTTGCCTGTAATTACTTGTTCTACAATTTTCCATTATGCTTGAATTCAACCTTGCTGGACCATCTGTACAAGCAGTGTAAAGTGGTCACTGATTACATTATGCCCCAGATCCCTTAAGCAGGAAGCATGCGCTATCATCAGCTTAGACAGTGACAGCTCATCAGGGGCAACTGATGCCTTCTCAGATATGATGATGATGACAACAACAATGCTGGTCATGACCTGGAAGCAACCAAGAGACTTGTCTCCAATTCCCGCTGAGTCACGGCTCAGCCAACTTTTTTGCTACAAATAGATAAAGCACCAGCAGTTGGCAATTTACCTTGCCCATCAGTTTTTAATTCTACTAATATATATATATATATATATATATATATATATCAGGAAACATGTACACAAAGTATATACATTTTGTTGCTAATAACATTCACAGAACTCATTGCTTGCTATCTCATTTAGTATCTACACAAATGTATTGTTCTGCGGCTAGGGATGCTTAAAAAGCACCATAAAAATTTAGCCCGTGTTCAAATAAAATGTAAACTTCTGCTGATTGCTCTGTGCAGTGACTTATCTAATTTATTGTGTCTCAAAAATTGTATTGCTAAGTATAAAGTCAGTTATACAGGTCTTTAAAATGTACCCTGTGTATTAATGAAAACTAAACTATTCCTTTTGCAAATAGCTCTGTGCACTTACCTAACCTAATTTAGTGCCTCCAAAAATGGTGTTGTTCTCCATCAAGAACACATTGAAAGCATTAGTTCAATGATGCTCTGGTGGTAGGATACTGTTTTTTTTTTTAAATCAGATAATTTTTATTAAAGATTTTTGCAAACATTTTAAACAACTGACATACAATAAACCCCACCCTCCCACCCACCCCACAAAGAAACAATCCGTCTCTACCCTTATACCACCCATAACGCACGTTCAGTAAGTCAACGTTTCATTAACCTGCAGACCCAACAGTCTGCCTCTCTCACACCACTTTCTCAGAACTGCAACAAACGGCCTCTACATGTCAACATTCCGTTGAATCCACAAAGAGAGGACACAGAGAAGAACACAAGAAGTAGAAAGAAAAGAGCCACATCCACAGAACTCCGTCAGGCAAACCAGCACCACATTCCAAGGACAGGTTTAACATGGACAGTCATCTAGAAATCAGTCGACGGGGGGTCAAAATGGTTCACCCAGGGTCCCCAGATACCATCAAATTTCCTAACAACTTTCCGCTTAACATATATCCCTTTCTCCAAGCGCACTATCTGCGCTATTCTTGTAACAAGATCAGCTACTCCCGGAGGAGACGGTCTGATCCAGAACTGCGCTATAAGTTTCCTGGCCTGATAGAGCACACGTAAAATTCCCACTTCTCTCAAGGAGGGTTCCTGATCACAGCCTATAAGGCCAAGGAGACACACCTTAGGAGCTGCACTTAATGTCACCCCATAAATGGTTTCGATAAGTCGTATCACATCATTCCAATATGCATGTAAGACAGGGCAAGTCCACATCATATGCAACAGGTGAGCCTCCAACTCACCACACCTGGGGCAGGAAGAGTCAGACTGAACACCAATGTTATGTAGGAATAGTGGGGTTTTATACACTCTATGCAAAAAGAATAATTGTGATAGCTTATTAGATTCCGATAAAGACAGAGATGGGGTAAGAGAGAGCACTATAGCCCATTCCTCATCACTCAACCCGCCAAGGTCCCTCTCCCATTTCGCACGAACCGTCAAGGGGAACTTCTCATGGTAGAAACTTAACAGCTCACCGTATAGCCAAGATATGATACCAGCAGATTCCCGTTTTGTAACCACGGATTCTAGGACCCTGTTAGTCTGTACCTCCATCAGCCGTAGCCTATTCTGAGTGTCATACACATGACGGAGCTGCAAGTATCTGTAAAATGAGGAGTGCGGTAAAACAAACTCCTCCTGCAAATCCTGAAAAGATCTTACTACCCCCTGTACAGCTAGCTGCCCCAGTTAACACAATCCCCTCCTCTCCCAATAATCAGCATCCGTGAAGGAGGAAAAAACTGGCAAGCCTGGGTTACGCCACAGCGGTGTATGCGATATATAACTCGTGATACCTAGTAACTTGCGCGCATGGCCCCAGAGCTTACATAGGAGCAGGGTAGTGGGAGAGGAGTCCGGAGGTCTGGTCAGGGCTCCAATTTCAAGAATGTGTAGCGGCACCCTCCCCCCATGTTTAGCCATAAATAATCGACCCGTAGGCCCCAATAAAGATTTATCCGCCCACCCTCTCAGCTGATGAAGTTGCGAGGCAAGATAGTACAGCCAGGGATTAGGCAGCGCTAACCCACCTGAAGATTTAGCCCTTTGCAATGTTTCAAGTTTAATCCGTGCAGTCCCCCCCCCCCCCCCATACTAATTGTCTAAAAAGTCGCTGTATTCTGTGAAAGTAAATCTTTGCTATCCACACTGGGGAGTTCTGCAGCACATAGAGCAACTGCGGCATAAGGACCATTTTTGTTAGATTAGCCCAGCCAACCACCGAAATCGGCAATTTACACCAGACAGCTACCTTTTGTGAACTCTTGTCCAGCAAGGGTGTCAGGTTCCGGGATACAAAATCATGCAAAAATGGTGTGATGTTGATCCCTAAGTATTTAAATTCCTTTACCACCTGTATATGTGATATGGCTATCTGAGGAATATCAGGCAGGGCATCTAAGGGCATCAGGACCGACTTGTCCCAGTTAATTAGAAGGCCAGAGTAGGCACCAAACTCCGAGATAATAGACATAGCAGGAGACAAGGAGCGAGCAGTATCACCCAGGAATAACAACATGTCATCCGCGTAAAGTGCCACCCTCTCGTCCATGCAGCCGTAGCGAAACCCAATTAAATCAGGGGAGGTCCGCAGGATACACGCCAGTGGCTCTATGGCCAATGCAAAGAGCAGAGGCGACAGGGGACACCCCTGTCGCGTGCCCCTCTGTAGGTCAAATGAAGGGGACAACCGACCATTGACCCGGAGGCGGGCGGTCGGACGTTGGTAGAGCAGTTTAACATAAGCAAGGAATCTAGGTCCAAACCCCATAGCCTCCATAACTCTCCACAGATAGTTCCATTCGACGCTATCAAATGCTTTGGCAGCGTCCAACGAAAAAATCGATCTTGCTCCCGCACCCTCCTGAGACATCTGCAAGTTAAGGTACACCCTCCTAATGTTGTCAACCGTGGACTTACCCGGCATAAAGCCTGTCTGATCACCATGGACCAGAGAAAGCACCACCCCTGCAAGTCTGTTAGCGAGTACCCGGGCCAGCAGCTTCACATCAGCACACAACAATGAGATCTGTCTATAAGAACCCGCAGATAATGGGTCTTTTCCAGGTTTAGGTAATAGTACAACAGTGGCTTCCAACATGGACCGAGGCAACGAGCCATCTAAAGCCGCCGACTCGGCCACCCGCAACAGCTGGGGGAGGAGTATCCCGGAGAAGTTTTTATACACCTTGCTCGGAAGACCGTCTGGACCTGGGGCTTTTTCATTGGCAGCATCTCTCAAAGCAAATTCCAGTTCCTCCAGAGAGACCGGCAAGTCCAGCTCGTCCCTCTGCTCCGGAGAAAGGGAAGGTAACGATGCCCTATTCACATAGTCCGCCAAGGCCTCCCCAGTACAAGAGACCTTAGTAGAGTACGCATCCTTGTAAAAATCTACCATCACACCCAAGATGTCCTCATCCGCCACAACTTCCCTTCCCCGGCTATCTCTCAAACAACCAATGCACGGAACTCCCTGTTGGGCCCTAGCTATGGAGGCCAACAATTTACCCGTACTTTCACCACACTCGAAGTAGCGCTGCTTAGTGAAAAACCTCTTATGTTCTGCAGCATCCTCTAGATATTTAGTATATGCTCCTTGCGCCTCGAGCCACACCTCCTTCAACCTAGAGGTAGGGTTCAGAACAAAAGCAGCCTCCGCTTCTGTAACAGACAATCTCAGCCTCTCCCCCCTCTCTCTAGTAAATGACTTGTAAGCACTTATATCCCGAATAAACAATCCACGCAGGAAAGCCTTCAGCGAGTCCCAAACCACGGAGACCGAAGCCGAACCATCATTACGGGCGATATAATCTCTGAGTTCCACCCCAACAATCTCTGCCGTAGACAGCAATTGCAACCAGAACGGGTTCAGTCTCCATAGCGGGCGCACCCCTCCAGCTCCTCCTGTTAGATCAATTCTTAAACGAATAGGGGAATGATCAGACAACCCCCTAGCCAGATACTCAACTTCCCCAACCAGGCCAGCCATATCATCGTCCCCAACCGCCAAATCTATCCTAGACAAGGTACCATGTGTAGCCGAGTAACAGGAAAACTGGTGAGTATTATGATTGCGCAGGCGCCATAAATCAAGTAAGCCAACTTCCATCAACAACTTTGCTAGGCTAGTTGGTCTAGAGGGGGGAGGGGCCCGAGACCCCCAAAACTTATCCTTAGAAGCATCTAATACCTGATTAAAGTCACCACACACAAGTACAGGGGCCACTGGGAGTCCCGATACTATGGTTAGAATACGTTGCACTACATCTCCACTATAAGGGGGGGGGGGACATATACTCCTACCATTATAAGCAATTGGTGAGACACTTCACCTAGCACACAGACAAATCGGCCATCCGGGTCAATGCTAGAGGAGACAGTCTTAAACGGAATAGATTTATGAACTAATATACTAACCCCTCTTGCATGGCAAGAGAAGGTAGAATGAAAAGAGTGCCCCACCCAAGCCCTGTTAAGGACCGAGGTGGTGTCTGCCGTCAAGTGAGTTTCCATGAGGCAGAGTATAGCCGGATGAAGGTGTCTCACCGAGTTAAGGACTGCATAACGCTTTGCAACACCCAACCCCCTGACATTCCAACCTATAAAATTAATAGCCGCCATCAGGGACAGTTGAACATAACATGGACGGGAATGTCACCACACTCACCGAGAGAGACAGACCGTATACTCACAGTACAGCAAGAGTCATAGCATGCAGCAGCACAGGGAGAGACGGAAAACCAAACAAACAAACACCCCAAAACACAACATAAAGACAGCCACACAAGTCGCCGCGTCACACGGCACCCAGGGGCGCTAGTATACCCACATCAATCATAACCAGACTTACTCAAATAAATCAGCAGGATAACCACAGCAGAGTATGAGCATATAGCAGGCATACAAACAGCCAACCTGACACGGTCAGACATGCATACGTGTCACTCCTGCAATGAAAATATATCAACAATATCCAATATAGTACCCAGCGTTACATCTCTCCTCCCATAAAGAAACAGCCCCCCCACCCCCCCAAGAGTACCACTGTAAATAACCATATCTACCCCACTATGTAACTAGAAATATAACAGATATAGCAAGCAGTAAAGGCCACTACCCGCCGGCCACAGTAAGTCCCCTCATGATGACATATACCACTATGTTCAAAAAAAAACCAGCAAAGAATGACAATCAACAGTAGTACACGAGCAGCATGAGTTCATAGAGGAACAGTTCAGTCCGGATCAGGTCCCGGAGAGCCTCCCCTTGCCCTCCGGCGCAACTGTGGTTCATGGGATACTAGCCATCGCACAGCAGCGTCAACTCCCTCAAAAAAATGGGTGGTACCCAAGGCAACCACCCGCAATCTGGCAGGATACAGCATGGAGTATTGTATGTCCAGGGAGCGCAACCTTTTTTTAACATCCAGAAAGGAGGCACACTTCTTTTGCACCTCCGCCGAGAAGTCAGGAAAAAAGGAGATGACGTGATTGTCCACAGTCACAGGCTGTTTTTCTCTAGCCAATTTAAGTATCAGATCTCTATCTCAGTAATGGAGAAGCTTCACCAGCATAGAACGGGATGGGCCACCAGGGGGAAACGGTCTCGTGGGAACCCGGTGGGCCCGCTCCACTGCAAATAGGGGGGTCAGGTTATCAGCCCCAAAAACCTCCGTAAGCCAGGATTCCATGTATTCAGTGGGTGCGCGCCCCTCACATTTTTCAGGCAATCCCACTATGCGCACATTATTACGGCGTAAGCGGTTCTCCAAGTCATCCGTTTTAGCTTTGAGCAAGGCAATGTCCTGACTGTGTCTAGTAGAGTCCCGGACTAAGGGAACCACAGCATCCTCCACATCACTAATCCTTCCCTCAGCAGCAGAGGTACGGTCGGTTACTTTCTGCAGATCATGTCTCATTAGGGAAATATCCGTCTGTACAGTCCCCACCCGAGCGTTTAACAGAGAGAGGGTAGTATTGCATCTTTGAATTTCCGCAAACACATCAGCTAAGGTGGGCTCAGCAGGAGGCCTGTTGGGGGTGACATCCACTGTACCAGAGATAGCAAGGGGGGTGCCCGGCAGTGACACCAAAGAATCTACCCCAATGTCCTGCATGCCACGTGCATATTCCTCCAGAGGTTCCGGGGGGGGGGGTCCCCATAGGTACAATCGGTAAAGGGGCCTCCCTACGGTCAGGAGAGTCAGGGGACGGTGGTCTCAAGACAAAGCGCTCCAGTTTGGCAGCTACCTCCTGCTGCATCGCCACCACACTTCTAGACGTAGTAGGCCCGCCTGCTCCCTGCTGCGAGGCACCAGCACCCTCCTTATTTCTCCTGACCATGCTGAAGATCAGATAGGATACCTGTTTACATCTCTCGGCAACTTCGGAGCCTGAAATTTGCCCAAAAGTCCCATTGACTTGCTTCAAATCAGTCTCCTGATCACCTCCAGCAAATCAATCTCCTGATTACTGTAGAAAGGAAAAGCAGTCCAACCAGCTTCCCCCGCAGAGATTCAGGTGCTGAACGGCACCGAGGCAAGAAGAAAACGAAGAGTAGAATCATGCTCTTTGTGCAATAAAACTGTCTTTATTCAACGGACATAGTCAAGAACAAGAAAGGTTACGCGCTTGGCTCTTGAAACGCGTAACCTTTCCTGTTCCTGACTATGTCCGTTGAATAAAGACAGTTTTATTGTGCAAAGAGCTGGATTCTACTCTTCGTTTTCTTCCTGATTACTGTAGTCTTGTGCATAATCTTGGGTTCCAACAATGTCAGGAGTTTTAAATATGCATCCTGCTGCCGGAGCATCATAGGAGTAAGAAATATTTATACAGGCTATTAAAGCTTAGCCTGTGTCCAAATGAAAATTTAACTAATAATAATAAGAGTAATAATGATACTATCATATTTATTAGAGACTAGTCACTTCATCCTTTCACTGCAGAGAGGTAGGACAGCGCTGTGTGCTACACAGACAAGCTTTTTTCACCAGCGTTTTATCTTCTTGTCACGTCAGCATTCGGATAGACAGAGAGCAGTGCATTTTTCACAGAAAATAATTTTTACTGCAGCCATTAACCTCACAGTCACTTTTTACAACAGTGTATTAAAGAGAGGGGCAGAAAGCTGCATGCTGCCTCATACATCTGAACAAGCTGGCCCAGCTTGATAAACCTTGGCAGAGGATGGAGGAATCATTTTTCAGCGCAACTCTGTGTCTTTGTTCCACAACAAATGGTCTGCTGGTTATACTAGTCTGTAGACGGTATAATACCCAGCAGTCCATTCCTAATAGTCTTTGAGAGAGTGCAATTTTGGGTTTAGTACACAGTGACTGTGTGCTGCAGTACGGTTGTGTACTGCTGGTGTTGTGCAAAAATATGTATTTTAAGCATACTGTAGCGCATTTTTCTGCCCTCATAAGTGCATACCACATACATACATCTAAGTAGTGTACTATTTTGTACCTGTTAATCTGTCAACGGCCTAGATACTGTGAAAGGCCAGGCAAAAGTAAGCACTGGCTGATGTTTTATTCCACTACTTCTTTAAGCGTACTGTAGCGCATTTTTCTGCCCTCATAAATGCATACCACATACCTACATCTAAGTAGTGTACTATTTTGTACCTGTTAATCTGTCAAGTGCCTAGATACTGTGAAAGGACACCACCACCACCGCAACACCAGTGCCCACAGAGGGAACGACCCATTGGCAGAGCAGCCCCAATGCCACTCAGACCAGTCTTAGGGCCACGCCTCCCCATAGACATGGTGCCACGGCAGCAATGGAAGCCGCACAGCACTGCACCAGTGTGAACAAGGTGTAAAAGTTCACTTACCATGTGCTCCCAGTCAAACTGGGGGGTGCCAGAAAAGAAGGGGCCCCGTGCAGCTTCCTGCTAATTTATATAGGGCACATCCACAATTTGTATTTTGATCTACTTGCTTCTCAGCATTAATTCAAAAACAGGTTATTAGTATACATTTTGATCAAAAGGTGCAGGCCCACTCGCCAAGTCTAGGCCACCTATTTAGAGTGGGTCCCTAAAGTCCCTAGCATAAAATGGCGTAGCACTGGGTGGCTACCACCACTGCCGCAACACCAGTGCCCACAGGGGGAACGACCCACTGGCAGAGCAGCCCCAATGCCACTCAGACCAATCTCAGGGCCGCAAAGCAATGGACACCGCACAGCACCGCTCCAGTGTGAACAAGGTGTAAAAGCTCACTTACCATGTGCTCCCAGTCAGACTGGGAGGCTGCCAGAAAAGAAGGTGAAGCGTGGCCAGGGTCCCAATATTGGCACCACGGCCCTGCGAAAACATAGGCTGCTCCACCATAAGGCGGCCTATGGGAACCGTGGCTCAGATGTAGGGGTCCAGCCTGCTGCAGCACCCAATGGCACGCCGCTCCCTCTTTCAGCCAGCCAAGGCTCTACCACCTCAGCCGAGGGGAGCTGTGTCAAACCCTCCTTCTGTCGCTCCAGATGCTCCTCCTACTTTTATTCAGTTGTTGCGCCAGCAATCCATTGGCGAAGTCATGCCCAAGAGACAACAATATGTGCCCACTCATCCAACTGCACAGAAGCTAAATGTGCTCCTGTCTAAGTTGCTGGTGCTGCAGTCCCTCCCTTTTCAAGTGGCGGACTCTGCACCTTTCAGAGAACCGATGGCTTGTGCCGAGTCGAGGTGGAGAGTGTCAAGCCATCATTTGTTTGCGAAGAAGGCAGTACCAGCTCTGCACAATTTTGTGGAACAGAAGGTTCACCAGTCCTTGAGCCCGTCGGTGTTTACCAAAGTGCACGGCAGCACCAATGTCTGGAGCTGTAACTACAGTCAGGGACAATACATGTCATTTATGGCCCACTGGGTGAATGTGGTTCCCGCACAGCCATAACACCAACTTGGACAGGTCATGCTGCTTCCTCCTCCACGCTCTCAGGCCGTTGGTCCTGTGACAGTGTGCGACTATGCTTCCCCATCCTCCACAGTGTCCTCAGCCTCCACTGCACAGACAAGTCTCAGTGCCCCTTCAGCATACCATATGGGCAGGGCGTGGCGGTGTCACGCTGTTCTTCACATGGTTTGCCTTGGTGAACAGAGTCACACAGGGAAGGAACTGCTAACAGTCATTCATACAGAAATCGGAGCATGGCTTACTCCACAAAAACTGGAAATGAGAACCATGGTGATTGACAACGGGAAGAACATCTGGTCTGGAAACTTTGCATGCACTTCAGCAACTTGTACACCGCAAAGCACACCCTCCTTGATCTGCAGCGTCAGAATTTTATCTCCCCAACAAAGTCTGATTTGCGATGTTTTCACACATTGGAATTCCACCCTCCATATGTTGGACCGACTATACGAACAGAGAAAAGCCATCACCAATTTCTTGATGATAGGTGGACTCCCTTGTTTAACTTCAATGTCAACCAGTTGCAGCTCATACGTGACAGCTGCTGTTTGCTCAGGCCCTTTGAGGAAGCCACATTATTAATCAGTCACCAGGATTACAGAATGAACAACGTCATTCCACTGCTTCATTTCCTACATGTGTTGGAAACAATGGCTGATCAGGTCAATGGAGACATGGCGTCTACATCTCACGGCCACATGAACCCTGTGGGGGCTGAACTGGAGGAGGAGGGGGAGGGGCACAGTGGAGCACAGTTTACGTTTCGTGAGATTGGCGGTTTTTCTAGTCATCTGCCAGGATAGGAGGATCAGAAGCAGCCAGATGAGCTAGAGTGCTATGAGGAAGGCGAGACAGAGGACCCAGACACACCATGGCAGTATGCAGTGGAGATGGAGGCAGGGTGTCCCTACGAGTTACTTGCACAAATGGCACAATGCATGCTCACTTGCTTGCGTAGTGATCCCGAATTGTCAATGTTTGGCAGCGGGATGTCTTCTGGCTCTCCATCTTATTGGACCCTCGCTACCAGCACAAAATGGGGGCCTTTTTTACACCCACTGAGAGGGAGGACAAACTGACTTACTACAGGGACATCCTACGTAGTCAGTTGGCCACTCGCAGGTCTGACTCAGGGAGCCCTCTGCGCTCACCTTCCACTGCCATGGCTGCTGGGA
This sequence comes from Hyla sarda, assembly GCF_029499605.1. Classification (NCBI taxonomy): domain Eukaryota; kingdom Metazoa; phylum Chordata; class Amphibia; order Anura; family Hylidae; genus Hyla; species Hyla sarda. The sequence goes on along the minus strand of NC_079194.1, from coordinate 162,614,635 downwards.
GGGGTGGGGTGGCAGGAGCAGTATCAACTCCATCAGCAGCAGCCTGAGTCTACAGTCGCTGTTAAGTAACTTTCTTCACCGCATAGTTAAACAACCCATCAGCAGCAGGTAGACCTGGAGCAGGACCTTAACCAGCAGGTGGTGGCATATCTTGACATGCCCATTACAACACACCTTGAAGATCTGCTGGACCTCTTGGAAGCCAAACTTGATTTGTGGCCACAGATAGCAGAGTCTGCCTTGGAAAAGCTGTCTTACCTGGCCAGTAGTGTGCCATCAGAGCGGGTGTTTAGTGCGGCGGGGGCAATAATCCCCCCAAGGAGGACCTTTGTGAAGATGAATCAGGTATGGATCAGCCAGGATTTCCACACACCAATGCCTGATGCATCAGAGAAGATTGACCATGGCCACACCAACACACAAATATATAGTGCCAAACCGATTTAAGGTGCTGCTCCCCAGTTACAGACATTCCTCCGCATCAGACCTTTTTTCACCCACCTTCGTCACCGGGTACTGGTATTTCCACCCACTGCACCACTCTCTCACGGGGTCACTTTCAGGATTCCTGATGCTGCTGCTGCGACCTCCAGGCTGTCTCATTCTGCCACCATATGGTCTCCTCATGCTTCTGCCAACTCCAGGCTGTGCCATTCAGCAACTATATGTTCTACTCATGCTGCCACCAACTCCAGGCTGTGCTATTCAGCCACTATATGCTCTTCTCATCTGCTGCCAACTCCAGGCTGTGCCTTTCAGCCACATTATCTTCTACTTATGCTGCTGCCAACTCCAGGCTGTGCCATTCAGCCACTATATGGTCTCCTAATGCTGCCGCCAACTCCAGGCTGTGCCATTCAGCCACTATATGTTCTACTCATCTGCTGCCAACTCCAGGCTGTGCCATTCAGCCACATTATGTTCTACTTATGCTGCCGCCAACTCCAGGCTGTGCCATTCAGCCACTATATGGTCTCCTAATGCTGCAGCCAACTCTAGGCTGTACCATTCAGCCATTATATGGTCTACTCATGCTGCTGCCAATTCCAGGCTGTGCCATTCAGCTACTATATGTTCTATTCATGCTGCCGCCAACTCCAGGCTGTGCCATTCAACCACTATATGGTCTTCTCATCTGCCGCAAACTCCCGGCTGTTCCATTCAGCCACCATATATTCTACTCATGCTGCTGCCAACTCCAGGCTGTGCCATTCAGCCACTATATGTTCTACTCATGCTGCCACCAACTCCAGGCTGTGCCATTCAACCACTATATGTTCTGCTCATGCTGCCGCCAACTCCAGGCTGTGCCATCCAGCTACTTTATGGCTTACTGATGCTGCTGGGCCTGGGACATTACCTACAATTTTTTATGGTAGCACTAGCTACCATAAATCTTCAATTTAAATGTTAAAATTCATCTTTTAATCTTAGGGATTGTGAAGCCCTATTGTCTCCTCATGCTGCCGTGAGCTCCAGGCTGTGTCATTCAGCCACTATATGGTTTACTGATGCTACTGGGCCTGGGACAATACCTACAAATTTTTATGGTAGCACTAGCTACCATAAATCTTCAATTCAAATTTTAAAATTCATCCTCATGCTTCAGCCTCATCCAAGCTGTGTTATCCAGCCACTATATGGTCTCCTCATGCTGCTGCCACCTCCACTCTGTGTCATTCAGCCACTATATGGTCTCCTCATTCTTCAGCCTCATCCAAGCTATGTAATTCAGCCACTATATGGTCTCATCATGCTGGCAGCACCTCCACGCTGTGTCATTCAGCCACTATATGGTCTCCTTATGCTGCCAACACCTCCACGATGTGTCATTCAGCCACTATATGGTCTTCTCATGCTGCCGCCAACTCCAGGCTATGTCATTCAGCCACTATATGGTCTCTTCTTGCTGCTGCCAATTCTAGGCTGTGTCATTCTGCCAGATTATGGTCTTTTCATGCTACTGTCATTGTGCCGCCATGGGACTCCTTGTTAGTTTGGGTTTTGTGGTCATACAGTATTAGTTCAAAGTAAACATTGGGACATTAATCTTGGGAATCTAATATAAATCTTACATTTAAAAAAATCGATGTAATCTTTTCAAGAATGAGGCGCTATAGTCGGCGACGTCATATTACCTGTGGAACTTTCACAATAATTCAATGAAACAGCATGGAGCGATAACAATGAGCCATAACTGATTAGTCAGGGGGGTGCTGAGTAGTGATGAGCGGGATAGGCCATATTCGAATTCGCGATATTTCGCGAATATATGGGTTAATATTTGTCATATATTCGCGAAATTCGCATATTTTTTATATTCGTTTTTTTTTTTCGCATGTGCGAAAATATATTCGCATATTTGCAAATATTGAGCCCTCCCTTCTTTAATGGTATAGGGAACTGTGACTAGTGCATTAACTCTATAATTTTTCGCCCATTGAAACTGATAGGCCCATTGTGGTCTATGGGGATCTCACAGCGTTTTAAACAGTAAGCTAAGCATGACCGTCTCGGCAGCACAGTGGATGGGAGACCACCACAGGTTCGAGTCCCAGGGTGGGATGGAGTTTTACAGTGTTGTGTTTTAACTTTACTTTCCAGGAAACGCTGCTGAGTTGCCCATAACAACCAATCAGATTGCTTCTTTCATTTTTCACAAGGCCTCTGAAAATGAAAGAAGCAATCTGATTGGTTGCTATGGGCCACTCAGAAACTTTTCCTTGAAAAGTTTCTGAGTTGCCCATAGCAACCAGATTGCTAACTTATTTTTCAGAGGCCTTTTCAAAAATGTAGGAAGCAATCTGGTTGGTTGCTATGGACAACGGCACAACTCTTCCTCTAAACTGGTTTTGATGAATCTCCCCCATTCAGGGAGATTTATCAAAACTTGTCTAGAGGAAAAGTTTCTGAGTTGGCCATAGCAACAAATCAGATTGCTTCTTTCATTTTTAAAGGCCTTGTAAAAAATGAAGTAAGCAATCTGATTGGTTGCTATGGACAACTGCACAACTCTTCCTCTACACTGGTTTTCCGCATATGCGCATATTCGTGAATATTGAGTCCTCCTTTATTTAATGGTATAGGGAACTGTGACTAGTGCATTAACTCTGTAATTTTTTGCCCATTGAGATCAATAGGCCCATTGTGGTCTATGGAGATCTCCCAGCATGTAAAACAGTAAGATAAGCAGGACCATCTCGGCAGCACAGTTGATGGGAGACCACCACGGGTTCGAGTCCTGGGGTGGGACAGAGTTTTACAGTGTTGTGGTTTAACTTTACTTTCCTGGAAAAGTTGCCCATAGCAACCAATCAGATCGCTTATTTCAGTTTTTCACAAGGCCTCTGCAAAATGAAGGAAGCGATCTGATTGGTTGCTACGGGCAACTCAGAAACTTTTCCTCTGGACAGGTTTTGATAAATCTCCCTCTATGGGGGAGATTCATCAAAACCAGTGTAGAGGAATAGTTGTGCAGTTGCCCATAGCAACCAATCAGATTGCTTCTTTCATTTTTGAAAAGTCCTCTGAAAAATGAAGGAAGCAATCTGGTTGCTATGGGCAACTCAGAAACTTCCAGGAAAAGCTGCTGAGTTGCCCATAGCAACCAATCAGATTGCTTCTTTTATTTTGCAGAGGCCTTGTGAAAAATGAAAGAAGCGATCTGATTGGTTGCTATGGGCAACTCAGAAACTTTTCCTCTGGACAGATTTTGATCAATCTCCCTCTATGGGGGAGATTCACCAAAACCAGTGTAGAGGAAGAGTTGTGCAGTGGCCCATAGCAATCAATCAGATTGCTTCCTTCATTTTTGAAAAGGCCTCTGAAAAATTGAGGGAGCAATCTGGTTGCTATGGGCAACTCAGCAGCGTTTCCAGGAAAGTAAAGTTAAACCACAACACTGTAAAAAACTGTCCCACTGAAGAACTCAAACCCGCGATAGTCTCACATCCACTGTGCTGCCGAGACGGTCCTGCTTAGCTTACTGTTTTAAATTCCGGGAGATCCCCATTGACCACAATGGTCCTGTTGGTTTCAATGGGCAAAACATCACAGAGTTAATGCACTAGTCACAGTTCCCCATACCATTAAATAAGGGAGGACTCAATATTCACGAATATGCGCATATATTTTCACATATGCAAAAAAAAAAACGAATATTCGTAATTACGAATATATATTGCTATATTTGCAATATTCGCAAATTCGCGACTAAAATTTGAATTGTGAATATTCGCGAGCAACACTAGTGCTGAGAGCCAGGGGCTGGAACAAGTGTTATCTTGCCTGGTGGAGGATCGCCAGCTCGATTTTAAGATACAAGTATGTGCTTTTTCACTGCAGCCACTTCTAGCTTTATGAGCCCACTTATCCAATGGCACAGAAGCTGAACGTGCTCCTGTCCAAGTTGCTGGTACTGCAGTCCCTCCCTTTTCAAATGGACACTCAGAGCGCTGAGAGGCAGGGGCTGGAACAGGTGGTAGCTCACCTCGTGGCGAACCGCCAGCTCGATGCTCACCAGAAAGGTCAATCAAAAAATTAAAATATATAAAAATTTTATAAAATGAAAATTACATAAAAAATCTGCCACATCCAGATGCTCTGCGGCAGTGGTTCTAATAGCAATGCCTGTAATCTGCATGTCATACTGAATAACAGTATTATTTCACTAACACAGCACACTCCCTATGCGTGTTAGGACAAAGCAAAGTGTTCTACAAACCTATTGAGGCTCTCTGTAGGCCAGAACTAGCCGTTTTTAATAGCGATTTGCAGCAAATAAATTAAACCCGAACCAAGTTTTTTCGGAAAATTCAGCGAATCGGCTATATTGAATTTTTCTAAAATTTGCTCATCTTTAATTATTATCATGTAATAATTTTCCATAGCACCGATTAGACATTGTCATTACTCACAATTAGGTCTTGGAGATCTTGGAGCTGACAATCCCAAATAAACTATCATCATAATAAATTGAAATTTTGTTGCATATGGTACCTGCGCTTTAGTGGAAATCACCACTTTATGAGTCAGAAAAAAGCACCTGGCCCAATCCTGGCCCAATTACCCAGTTCACGCCAGAAGGGATAGCGATCTAGGGGACAGTAACAGGTCATAAAGAATGGAGATGGAGTGCCGAGGGTAGGAGTGCAAATTTTTTTTATCACATTTTTTAAACTTAAAATTTTCTAACTTCTTATAAATCGTTATAAACAAAGCAACAACAAACCATCATTTATTTATTTCATATTGAATTGGTGGTGCTGAGAGGATGCCACTGATGCTGCTTCTACTATCCCTTTACAGTTCCATGTTTCGAACCCTTATCTATCATGAAACTATAGACCAGTAAGTTTAACGTGCATTGTGGGTAAATTGTTTGAAGGACTTATAAGGGATTACATACAGGAATACATAGGGGATAATTGTATTATAAGTGATAGCCAGCATGGGTTTACTAAGGATAGAAGTTGTCAAACCAATCTAATTTGCTTTTATGAAGAGGTGAGTAGAAGCCTTGACAGAGGAATTGCTGTGGATATAGTGTTTCTGGATTTTGCTAAAGCGTTTGATACTGTCCCTCATAGACGTCTGACAGGTAAGTTAAGGTCTTTGGGTTTGGAAACTTTAGTTTGTAACTGGATAGAACACTGGCTCATGGATCGTACCCAGAGAGTGGTGGTCAATGATTCGTACTCTGATTGGTCCCCGGTTATTAGTGGTGTACCCCAAGGTTCTGTACTGGGACCGCTGTTGTTTAATATATTTATCAATGATATAGAGGATGGCATTAACAGCTCTGTTTCTATCTTTGCAGATGACACCAAGCTTTGTAGCACGGTACAGTCTATAGAGGATGTGTATAGGTTACAAGATGACTTGGATAGACTAAGTGTCTGGGCATCCACTTGGCAAATGAGGTTCAATGTGGATAAATGTAAAGTTATGCATCTGGGTACTAATAACATGCATGTGTCGTATGTCTTAGGGGGGATTAAACTGGCAGAGACTCTGGTAGAGAAGGATCTGGGTGTACTTGTAGATCACAGACTTCAGAATAGCATGCAATGTCAGGCTGCTGCTTCCCAAGCCAGCAGGATATTGTCATGTATCAAAAAAGGCATGGAGTCGAGGGACAGGGACATAATACTCCCCCTTTATAAAGCATTGGTACGGCCTCACCTGGAATATGCTGTTCAGTTTTGGGCACCAGTCCATAAAAGGGACACTGTGGAGCTGGAAAGGGTGCAGAGACGCGCGACTAAACTAATATGGGGCATGGAACCTCTTAGCTATGAGGAGCGATTAACCCCTTAAATGGGCACTGTCATGAAGTAAAAAAATTGATATGTTGTAGTACTTAAGTACTACAACATATCTCTAATATACTTTAATTAAAAAAAGTGATTTTAAACAAGTTTAAAATCACTTTTAAATTCGGCCACTAGGGGTCGCCCTCCTAGTGGCCGAATGCATTCAGCAGTGACGTCACTACTGGATTTCGACTCATTTCAGAATGGCAATGAGTCGAAATCCAGTCACTGCGGTGCTCGCTCCCACCTGTCAATCAAACAGGCGAGAGCGAGCACGCTGATAGCTGGGGCTGCACTGCCCACTGTCGGGCTGCTCCACTAGCCTCGCGCGTGGCCCCACCCGCCCCGTTACCCTGCGCTGATCCTCCGAATGGGCAAGTCTGATCTGAGGTCTTATAAGGGGAGCGGAATGTCTTCTTTTCGGGCGGTCGGAGGGAGGGGGGTGTTGCACGGCGGGGTCTGGGGGTGATGGAGTTTGGGGGAGCGGAATGTCTTTTTTGGGCGGGCGGAGGGAGAAGGGTGGGGGGTGTTGCACGGCGGGGCCTGGGGGAGCGGGATCTGTGGCAGCTGCGGCTGAGACTGTTTTCCCCACAGGGTGCCTACAGTTGTTTCCCCACTACAACTCCAAGCATGCCCTGACAGCCAATAGATGTCAGGGCAGGCTGGGAGTTGTAGTGATGAAACAGCTGGAGGCACCCTGTATAGTTGAACTAAGGGCGGAAGTCGGGCCCCCCCAGCAGGCATCAGTGACGTCATGCCTGCCGGGGAAGTCTGCCTGGTAGTGAGCACACTACCAGGCAGAAAAAAAAGCATTTTTAATATAGTAAAAAAAATGTAAAGGCAGGGAGGTGGTTAGGGATAGATGGGCAATAGGCAGGGACAGAAAAAAAAAAAGGGATGGTGGGAGCTACCCTTTAAGGACTCAGGGTTTTTCAGTTTTTGCACTTTCGGTTTTTCCTCCTTACCTTTTAAAAATCATAACCCTTTCAATTTTCCACCTAAAAAATCCATATTATGGCTTATTTTTTGCGTCGCCAATTCTACTTTGCAGCGACATTAGTCATTTTACCCAAAAATGCACGGCGAAACAGAAAATAAAATCATTGTGCGACAAAATCAAAGAAAAAACGCCATTTTGTAACTTTTGGGGGCTTCTGTTTCTACGCAGTGCATATTTCGGTAAAAATTACACCTTATCATTATTCTGTAGGTCCATACGGTTAAAATGATACCCTACATATATAGGTTTGATTTTGTCGCACTTCTGGAAAAAATCATAACTACATGCAGGAAAATTTATACGATTAAAAATGTCATCTTCTGACCCCTATAACTTTTTTATTTTTCCACGTACAGGGCGGTCTGAGGACTCATATTTTGCGACGTAATCTGAAGTTTTTATCGGTATGATTTTTGTTTTGATCAGACTTTTTGATCACTTTTGAATTCATTTTTTAATGGTATAAAAAGTGACCAAAAATGCTCTTTTTTTGACTTTGGAATTTTTTGCGCGTACGCCATTGACTGTGCAGTTTAATTAATGATATATTTTTATAGTTCGGACATTTACGCACGCGGCGATACCCCATATGTTTATTTTTTTTTTACACTGTTTTATTTTTTTTATGGGAAAAGGGGGGTGATTCAAACTTTTATTAAGGAGGGGGTTAAATGACCTTTATTAACAATTTTTTTTTAACTTTTTTTGCAGTGTTATAGGTCCCATAGGGACCTATAACACTGCACACACTGATCTTTTACACAGATCACAGGCGTGTATTAACACGCCTGTGATCAGTGTTATCGGCGCTTGACTGCTCCTGCCTGGATCTCAGGCACGGAGCAGTCATTCGCCGATCGGACACCGAGGAGGCAGGTAAGGGCCCTCCAGGTGTCCTGTAAGCTGTTCGGGACACCGTTATTCCACCGCGGCGGTCCCAAACAGCCCGCCTGAGCAGCCGAGTCACTTTCACTTTCACTTTCGAAGCGGCGGTCAGCTTTGACCGCAGCTTCTAAAGGGTTAATACCGCACATCGCCGCGATTGGCGATGTGTGGTATTAGCCGCGGGTCCCGGCCGTTGGTGAGCGCCGGGACCGACGCGATATGATGTTTCATATCGCGGGAGCCGGCGCAGGACGTAAATATACGTCCTGCGTCGTTAAGGGGTTAAAGGAGTTACAATTGTTTAGTCTTGAGAAGAGACGTTTAAGGGGGATATGATAAATGTTTATAGGTATATTAATGGCCCATACAAAAAACATGGAGAAAAACTGTTCCAGGTTACCCCCCCCCCCCCCACCGGCAAAGGACGAGGGGGCACTCCCTCCATCTGGAGAAGAAATGGTTTAGTCTCAAGGGGCGACACGCCTTCTTTACCATAAGAACTGTGAACTTATGGAACAGTCTACCTCAGGAACTGGTCACAGCAGGAAATATTAACAGCTTTAAAACAGGGTTAGATACATTCCTGGAACAAAATATCATTAATGCTTATGAAGAAATATAAAATCCCATCCCTTCCTCAATATCGTGCCACACCCCTACCCTTCAATTCCCTGGTTCAACTTGATGGACACATGTCTTTTTTCAACCGTACTAACTATATGTTCCATACTCTAGAATCCACAGTAGGACTCCAACAGGAGAAAATTGGGACTTCAATTGCGGAGACACTTCTCCAAGCAATGGATGAAACAGAGTATTATCAGTTATATGGCTTTTACTTGAATAAAAGTGCAACACATCAAAGAGTGTTTCTTGCCCAGACCGGGCTCTTCATCAGGCAGTATGTTTAACATAAAAAAAGGCAGACTCTCCTGTTGGAGTCTTACTGTGGTTTCTACGTTTGCAACAATGTTCCTACCTGAAGAATCGATAGGCTACTAGGCTACTGACCATTGCAACATACCCATACGCTTTCGAAGGTGTTGTGCTCTTAGCATAACACCCTCCTATAAGGGGCCAATTTTTCCTTCCTCTTTTGAATTAATTTGTCCATACGGTCCTCACTAGGTGCCGTCCTGTGTTTTTCTTTTTTGTGTTTACTATTGCTGCAGCTATTGCTGCTGCTTCACTACTGCTATTCCACGCAACTTTGCATCTACTTTGTTGCCCTGGTGCAACTAGGTAAATATAACAAACCTGAAACTGATACCAAAATTTGCTACTTCCTAAAATTTTCCACAGGTTGTTAAAGGTCATTGCCAATGCAACTGTGCATGTATAAACAATGTCAGGCATGTACCCCCAAAAGGGATTCTTTTTGGAACATTCTTTAATTTTAAGGATCTAATCATAATAATGCCGTCACTGTGGCATTACTTGTTCTGTCTTGGTGTTAAGAATCTTAAAAGTGGTAAGATGCAGTTGTAGGAGACCTCATGGTGTCATACACGACTTCTTTGGGCTAATGGGGCATTTCTGAAATGTCTTTGATGCCAAATTGAAAAATGCTAATGATTAAACAAAATCAGACCAGTAACACCTTTCAAAATATTCACTCATCACTATTAAGCAACAGTTACAGACCTGATAAGATCAGATTTTTATTTTCTTGCTCAAATTTAACAACACACATACAAAGCAACACAAAATAATAGACTCCAAACCAGCATGCCCTCCTGTGCATTGAGTTACTGGCATGCCTTTAAAAGATCAGTCAATGTATAATGCTGCTTAACTTCTGCACAGCTGGCCTCTCTAGAATACAGGTGTGAATATCAGCACAGTAAACCTGCATTGCAGCTTTGCTGCCACCCCTATAAATTACAGATGTCACTGTAATCTTTTGGTTTGCAACTGTTGTCTAGCCAGCAGCCTTAAGGCATCGAGTGCAAACCAGGATTGTCTGAATACATCTTTACTTCAGTAAAAAGAGAGGTAGAACTGTAATACATGCATAGCTGAAGAATGAATAGATAGATAGATAGATAGATAGATAACAAAAAAATCCAAAATGTCCGCAGCACATCATGGGTCCTTGAGGGGTTAAATAAGTCAAATCATTGAAACTCAATAAGGTGAGAATTTGCATGGAGCACCCAATTGAGGGAGATTGACGGTGTTTTTAAATTTCTACCATTTACAAATAATCTCACCAACCGTTGTAAACTTCTCCCCAAGATGCTTGGTCATGGTCTTGTAGTCCATTCCAACCTTGTGTGGGTCTACAATCTTGTTCTTGAATTTCTTGGATCTTGGCCATTGTAGAGAGTTTGGAATCTGATTGATTGCTCCTGTGGACAGGTGTGTATTATACAGGTAACAAGCTGAGATTCCAAGCACTCTTTAAGAGAGTGCTCCTAATTTTAGCTCATTACCTTTATAAAAGACACGCAACAATAAAAATTGTGTCCTCAAGGCCAAAATGTACGGTGTCCTAAGGGGTTATACAACTTATTAGCAGAGGTCTCATCAATGGTCTCTATTGCTATATGGCTGTTAGGTTTAGTGCGCAATGGAGGCCAGGGCCAGTTTGCCGAGCTTTCCTGCCTCTGTCCTGTATGCCGTGCTATGCCCACCCATCCTATGCATATTCATTATTCTTCACTAGTTAAGTGAGAGTCTGCTGCCATGTGAGTGCACTGCCAGTCGTAACTAGGACAAGAGGGTGAAGATAATGAAGATAAATGAATTAGCACAAGATGGGCAGTCATACCTCTTCTAAGACAAAAACTCAGTCTAGGATCTGCCAGTGTAACCAATGGCTGGCCGTAGCGGTGTACTGTCTTAGATAGTTATTGGCTCAGTGGGTAGGTTCCGACACTAATCCATCGAAGGAGCGGTAGATAATAATTGTTTTTTTTCCCCCCTGACCCTATATGAATATGAATTTTTCTCCAAATTCGGGAAACCCCTTTACAGGAAATCTGACAACAGCATTACCCACATTGACCTTAATATACAGTTTAATAGTGTGGGAGATGATGATTTAAATGCAGTCGACCTTATAAAAAAAAAACTATGCTGCAGTTTCATAGAAAATTGTTATCAAAATATGCAAATTAGCCTTTCTGAGCAATGGGATATTCTTTAGCATGTGTGAGTAATGATATTTCCGCCCACTCCAGCCTTATAATTCTGCCCCTTTATAAATATTCATCCCTACTTTTTTTTATCTGACAGTTATGTAACTCATAGAAATATACTCCTCAGCTACCAGAAAATGATACTCTTTTGTACCAGGAGACCACTGCATATGGTCCCCTCATTGGCCTTACAGAATACAAGACGTACCCCAGTGGAGTCACAGGTAAGTTAACAACTTCATATTACACAAGATCCCAGTGAAATTCAATCACTCTACCTTCTTGTTTACCCCACCTAATACATACCGTATATCCCGGCATATAAGACCACTTTTTAACCCCGAATTTTCTTCTGAAAACTCGGGAGTCGTCTTATACGCCAGGTATTGGGGTCCGGCATAGGAATATTTATGATTATCTTCCCGGCTCCTGTGTGCGGCTGCAGGCGGGGGCCGGCCAGAGCACGTACAAACTAATAACTGTACAGTATACTTAAAAACCAGGGTGCCTCCAGCTGTTGTGAAACTTCAACTCCCAGCATGCCCGGACCGGCAAAGGCTGTCCGGGCATGCTGGTAGTTGTAGTTTCACAACAGCTGGAGGCACCCTGGTTTTTAGTATACATTAATTCGTTTTTACATGCTCTGGCCGGCTCCTGCCTGCAGCCGCAAACAGGAGCCGGGAAGATAATCATAAGTATTCCTATGCCGGACATCCCTGTGTCCCGAAAAATCTTTTCGGAACATAAGGATGTCCGCGGGTCACTAACCATTCCCCGACCACCACGCGTCCTCCTCCGGTCCTCCTGCGGTCTTCCTCCGGTCCTTCTGCGCTTCTCCACCTCTCTATGGTTGTACCCACGTGACGTCAGTGACGTCCCGTGCGTGCAACCATAGAGGCGCAGGAGGACAAGAGCTGGCCTGGGCCTGGTGAGTGACCGGTGGCGCGTCATCTACAGTGTTCCGATCACTGCTCCTCCGGTCCCGGGACTGCTGCTGTGGTCCATAGGCCATAGCAGTAGATTGTGACCCCGGGCCGGAGGAGCGGTGACCGGAACACTGTGGGGGGCAGTACACAGACATACAGCCTCCAGCCATACACTCTATATGGCTGGAAGTTGTATGTCTGTGGGGGGAGCTGCCTACTATTGTGGGGGGAGCAGCCTACTATTGTTGGGGGGGGGGAGCTGCCTACTATTGTGTGGGGGGGAGCTGCCTACTATTGTGTGGGGGGGAGCTGCCTACTATTGTGGGGGGGAGCTGCCGACTATTGTTGGGGGGAGCTGCCGACTATTGTGGGGGGGAGCTGCCTACTATTGTGGGGGGAGCTGCCTACTATTGTGGAGGGGAGCTGCCGACTATTGTGGGGGGGGGGAGCTGCCGACCTAATGTGGGGGAGCTGCCTACTATTGTGAGGGAACTGTTGACCTAATGTGTGGGGGCTGCTGACCTAATGTGGGGGAAATGCTGACCTGATGTGTGGGAACTGCTGACCTAATGTGGGAGAGCTGCCTACTATTGTGGGGGAACATGCTGCCTACCTAATGTGGGGGAACCATACTGCCTACGTAATATGGGGGGAACTACAAGGTACTGTACATCGCGGTATGAGGGGTAGTATTCCAAACTCTATATTTTAACTATAAAAGTTGGGGGTCGTCTTATACGCCCAGTCGTCTTATACGCCGGCATATACGGTAACTTTTGTGGATATTTATTAAAAATATTAGCACAGAAACTCTTTAAAAATACCTATATCACCAGAGTATAAAAATGAATGTGTACCACAGGGCTGAATTGCGTATACCTCAATGGTGCCTATAACTGTACACTGTTTTGCACAACCCTATCGGCCTCTTCAATTTCTTGGCAAATTGGTAGCTGCAGTCCACAAGCCTGCTTAAGCTACTCTCGTGACACTAGACTTAAAAATATTAACACATCAAGAGCAGAGAGCTGTCAAATATGAAGGTTCAGGTAAACCTCCAATGTATACTGACATGAATGGACACCCATTGGTTTCAATGATTGGTAAAGCTATGAAAGGTGCATATTGGGGAGGATGACTGTACTGTTTAAAATGTTGACCACTTTTACCAATCCTTTTTATTGTAAAGGTCTTCTCAAAAATAAGATAATCTTGTGTGTGTCAATTGTTTGCTGCTTTGTAGAACAACCTGTGTTCATCTTTCCTGTAGCGCCTCCACAGGGAAATGTAAGTAGTACACTGTGCTCAATTAAATAAATTTGCGGTTGCTTAATGTGCCAGGTCTCTTAGAGCCAAAGAGTCTCTTTGTAGCTGATGGAGGACGTAAAAAAATAACTCATTCTTATGTACCCCTCAAGTAACATTTACGCACCAGTGTGTGAGTCCTGTAGATTCTACTTATCTAGTCTCCAGACATAAGGTATACACTGCCTTTAACAACATACTTTTTCAATTATTTTTTTTTATTTGCTTCTGTACATAATTGTCCCTTAATAAAATAGTCTTCTTGCAAACGATTCGCTGTGAAGAGATGTAGAGATATAGCTGGCAATAGAAAAAGGATTATAAAATTACCAGGCAAAGCAAGAATTCAGAAGCCTAAATACAGAACAGCCCTGAGGTGCAGTACGCCAAGCCTGATGTGAATTAAAACTAATATAATCATTTTATTTGTATTTTCCACACAAATGAGCTGGTGGTTGAGTCGTAAAACCCAGTGAAAGTGATTTTCCTGTGTCCTTGACACCAACGTCTCTCAGATCACTGCCCGTTTTAGGTCTGGAGCATTTTTTCTCCTACTCTTCAGCGACACCGGCTCTGAGCTGACATTCTCTGCTCTCCATAAAATCATGAACATGTCCTGACCTTACATATATTTTTACTGTTATTAAGAGCTTGGTTAAAGGAAGGTTTGCAAAGGGACATGCCCTTAATTTCTGGTGGCATGGAAATTTTTTTTAAATCATCCCGTTGCTAGGATATGGCTGTGTATCAGAACAGACTAAACCATACATTTTATGTAGAAATTTTAACCCCTTAAGAACTGAGCGTTTTTTTGTTTTTGCACTTTCGTTTTTTCTTCCTTACCTTTTAAAAATCATAACCCTTTCAATTTTGCACCTAAAAATCCATTTTGATGGCTTATTTTTTTGCGCCACCAATTCTACTATGTAATGACATCAGTCATTTTACCCAAAAATCTACGGCGAAACGGAAAATAAAATCATTGTGTGACAAAATGGAAGAAAAAACGCCATTTTGTAATTTTGGGGGCTTCCGTTTCTACGCAGTAAATATTTCGGTAAAAATGACAACTTATCTTTATTCCGTAGGTCCATATGGTTAAAATGATGCCCTACTTATATAGGTTTGATTTTGTCGTACTTCTGAAAAAAATCATAACTATCTGCAGGAAAATGTATACGTTTAAAATTGTCATCTTCTGACCCCTATAACTTTTTTATTTTTCCACGTACGGGGCTGTATGAGGGCTCATTTTTTGCAACGTGATTTAGCGGTACCATTTTTGTTTTGATTGGACTTTGTGATTGCTTTTAATTAATTATTTTATGGTATAAAAAGTGACCAAAAATAAGCAATTTTGGACTTTGGAATTTTTTTGCGCGTACACCATTGACCATGTGGTTTAATTAACTATATATTTTTATAGTTTGGACATTTATGTATGCGGCGATACCACATATGTTTATTTTTATTTAAACAGTTTTTTTTTATGGGAAAAGGGGAGTGATTCAAATTTTCATTAGGGAAAGGGTTAAATGATCTTTATTAACTTTTTTTTTTTTTTTACTATTTTTTGCAATGTTATAGCCCCCATAGGGGACTATAACATGCAGTACATTGATTCAATACATTGATCCCTGCCATTGCATTAAATGGCATGGATCAGTGTTATCGGAGGTTGATTGCTCAAGCCTGGATTTCAGGCTTGGAGCAATCAATCGCCGTTCGGATGCGCAGAAGACAGGTGAGGGGACCTCCTGCTGTGTCCTAGCTGATTGGGACTTCGTAATTTTATCCCGATGGTCCCGATCATCCTGTATGAGCAGCCGGGATGCTTTTACTTTCACTTTTAGACGTGGCGATCAAGAGTTAATGCCGGACATAAGCCCGATCGGCGATGTCCGCCTTAGCGTGGTGATTTATATATGGGCTATACTAAAATATTGTATCTAGAAAATAATTAGAGATGAGCGAATTTTAGAAAAATTTGATTCGGCCAATTCACTGAATAAAAAAAAATTGATTAGATCTGAATAAATTCTCAACAAATTTTTATTAGTAATGTATTTTAATAATGTGTTTAATAAAGTGTGTGTGTTGAACTTTTTTTTCTCAAATTTTTTTTTTTTAGGTAGTACTACTACTCCCAGCATGGGACAGACTGTTCCATGATGGGAGTAGTAGTACCTGTGCTAATAGACAGATTGCCCCAGTTGTCACTCCTGACACCTTCTGCGATCGTCCTGTATAATGTATATATGTGGGTGGCTTTCTCGCATCTAGATAGGACGATGCATCGTGTCAGGAGTGACACCCGCTGTCATCTGTCCTTAACTGCAGGTACTACTGCTCCCAACATGAGGCACACTCTGCTCCATGCTGGGAGCTGTAGTACCTGCAATAATAGACAGATTGCAGCGAGTGTCACTTCTGACACCCAATGTGATCGTCCTGTATAATGTATAGATGCGGGCAGCTGGTCCCACTGTAGTATGAGTATATGCCATATATACCTATTATTCATATTTACCGCAGAGAGCTGTAATTGGTTACAGTCATCTGGTCAATCACAGCTTCCAGCAGGAAATATGAATAAGTGATGTGAATTCTATTCATATCACTGGCCGGCCAGAGTAAAGTGCAGAGATGCAAGCGCAGGAGAACGCCGCTCCATCTCTGCAATAGAAAAGACACCCGGGGAGATCTGTCTATTAGTACAGGTATTACAGCTCCCATCATGGAACAATCTGTACGCCCCCTCCATTGACTTGCATAGCGGGGGAGGAGTCGTGACATCACGATACTCCATCCCCGTGGTCGCCACCCGGCTTTTTGTGAGCTGGCACCACGGTGTGCAGCTCGCACAAGTGGGTGGCTACAGCAAGATTCCGGGTGGTCCCCAGCGGCGGGACCCCCACGTTGAGACATCTTATCCCCTATCCTTTGGATAGGGGATAAGATGTCTCAGGGCCGGAGTACCCCTTTAAAGAGAAAAATGCGTGAAAATTTGCAGAGTCCCGTTTTAATGGTATAAAATCAGCAGCACAGGTCAGTGAACAAGGATGATGATACGTTTAAGGCGTGAACCGCCCTTAGTCATATAACAATACAAGTGAACATCTCCAACTTACATATGGGGAATAATTTGGAGGAGGTGGGGCACACCTATGCCGGACCATTTAACCCTTGACATACCAAAAATTGAAAACACCAATATAAATAAATGTAAAAGGGAGAAAAAAACATATCGTGTCATCAAAGAGAGTGTTAGGCAATATAGCATGAAGATCAAATATGTATGCCGGGTCCATGCAGTAGTTTGGTATCAGTATGTGCTGACCAACTTATCCTTGTTTGTGTTATACATATGGGGGAGGGGCTACCTCCATGTTGGCTCCTGCACCCCACCCATCTTATAAGGTGCTGAATGTTCCAGACCTTACAAGCCTGGTAACTGATTACACAGAGGCACATTCACAGTGTAGGGTCTGTCCCAAAGAGGTCACCTTATCGCGGTGGGATGGTCAAAACTATTTGGTCAAATGGTGAGCAAAGCACCTAAATTTTTTCATTTTTTTTTTGCATTGTAGCAATATAGCATTTCATGTTTTATCTATATCTTTGTGCTAGCAGTGTACTGCTGCATTGTCCTGTCTATATATATATATATATATATATATATATATATATATATATGTATTAGGATATAAACCAGACATAAACTCGTAATGATGATATGTAAAGAAGAGAGGAACACAAAAATAAAAAATGAACATCAGGATGTGGAGATCAAAAATCATGTATACATGTCAACTGTTTGAATCTGAAAATAGATGTAAGGGAAACGGACGCACCATATATAATAATGGAAAAACTTTTTTTTTTTCATTTTTCCCCATAATTATATATGATAAAAAATGTATAGTGTAATAGAATGTCCTGTCTTTTATTCAAACCCTTAGGAATACGAGTAGCAAGGGTCATTATCAAAAAAACTTCCTGTGACAGTAATTTCTGTATAAAATCACCACCCCTCTGAGAAAGAGTAACCCATTCTATGCCCTGAATATGTAGTGTAGAGGTGTTACCTGCATGTTGCTGGGCACAGTGGGCTGACACAGCTGAGATATGACGAGTGTTAAAATGAGGGATGTCGGAAAAATGCTTCCTGATCCTAACTTTGAGAGGGGTAGTAGTGAACACTACACATTGCAATTGACATTCTATACATGAAATAAGGTAAACCACATACGAAGTGTTGCAATTAATATATTGTTTTATATTATATGTGGGTCCAGTAGCATATGACATAAAGCTACTTCCCACCAGCATTCTGGAACAACAAATGCAGACAGAATGTCTGCATTCGTAAGAACCAGCATGTCGTAGCCAAGTGGGTGTAGATTTGATAGAAATAGAAACTAAACTAGGAGACAATAATTGTCCTAGTGTAGGGGCACATCTAGCCACACACCTATAATCTCCAGACATAGGAGCGGAGAATGCGGGATCAGTGAGAATCAATGGCATAAATTTATGGACGATTTTACATATATGATTGAAATTACTACTATACTGAGTACAAAACATCAACTATTAATGGATGCATCTCGTCTAGGGAGTCTAGGTGTAATACATTGACTACTATCCTTCTTACTTACAATATCTCACGCTCGTTCGAGGGTCCAAGCTGGGTATCCCTGATTAGTTAATCTGCTGTTCATGTTGTCCATTTACCTAGCAAAATCACAAGATTCAGAACAGTTGCGACAAGCACGTATGGCTTTCCCAATGGGCACATTTTTTATTACATGGAATGAATGGCATGAATCAGCATGTGGAGTGGAATTAACTGGGGTTTCTTTTCTATAGGTAGTAGATATAAATTTACTTGCAATAGAGTCACCCCTAAGTGTTAAATCGAGGAAATTAACAGTGTTGGCATGGTAATTTACAGTAAACTGTAAATTATCTGAGTTAGAATTTAAATAAGATGCAAAAGATGATATCTGCTGCTCATTCGAGGGCCAGACAAACAGCAGATCATCTATATATTGGCCGTTATAAGAAATGGAATGTTTGATTAGATTATTATCTGAAAATAGAAATCTCATTTCCCACCAGCTCATGTATATCTTTGCTATTTGGCCCCCATAGCCACCCCCGTGATCTGCAGGTAATACATCCTGTCAAACATAAAAAAAATTATGGGAAAGAAGGTAATGAATTACCTTAATGATGTAATCCTGCAGATCACTAGGGTAGCGTGAATATGTACAGAGAAACCATTTAAGTGCAACCAACTCCTTATAAGGGGGATTAGTGAGTACAGTTGTCACGATGCCGGCTGGCAGGAGGTGGATCCTCTGTGCCAGAGAGGGATTGGCGTGGACCGTGCTAGTGGACCGGTTCTAAGCTACTACTGGTGTTCACCAGAGCCCGCCGCAAAGCGGGATGGTCTTGCTGCGGCGGTAGTAACCAGGTCGTATCCACTAGCAACGGCTCAACCTCTCTGACTGCTGAAGATAGGCGCGGTACAAGGGAGTAGACAAAAGCAAGGTCGGACGTAGCAGAAGGTCGGGGCAGGCAGCAAGGATCGTAGTCAGGGGCAACGGCAGGAGGTCTGGAACACAGGCTAGGAACACACAAGGGAACGCTTTCACTAGGCACAAGGGCAACAAGAGTGCAGGGGAAGTGAGGTATATATAGGGAGTGCACAGGTGAAGACACTAATTGGAACCACTGCGCCAATCAGTGGCGCAGTGGCCCTTTAAATCGCAGAGACCCGGCGCGCGCGCCCTAGGGAGCGGGGCCGCGCGCGCCGGGACAGGACCGAGGGAGAGCGAGTCAGGTACGGAAGCCGGGGTGCGCATCGCGAGCGGGCGCCACCCGCATCGCGAATCGCATCCCGGCTGGAGGCGGTATCGCAGCGCACCCGGTCAGTGGATCTGACCGGGGCGCTGCCGTAGCGAGGATGTTGCGAGCGCTCCGGGGAGGAGCGGGGACCCGGAGCGCTCGGCGTAACAGTACCCCCCCCCTTGGGTCTCCCCCTCTTCTTAGAGCCTGAGAACCTGAGGACCAGACTTTTATCTAGGATATTGTCCTCAGGTTCCCAGGATCTCTCTTCAGGACCACAGCCCTCCCAGTCCACTAAAAAAAAAGTTTTTCCTCTGACCTTTTTGGAGGCCAGTATCTCCTTTACGGTGAAGATGTCTGAAGAACCGGAGACAGGAGTAGGAGAAATGAGTTTGGGAGAGAAACGGTTGATGATGAGTGGTTTAAGAAGAGAGACATGAAAGGCATTAGGAATACGAAGAGAAGGAGGAAGAAGAAGTTTGTAAGAGACAGGATTAATTTGGCACAAGATTTTGAAAGGACCAAGATAGCGTGGTCCCAATTTGTAGCTGGGAACACGGAAGCGGACATATTTAGCGGAGAGCCATACCTTGTCTCCGGGAGAAAAAATGGGGGGAGCTCTTCTTTTCTTATCAGCAAACTTCTTCATGCGTGATGAAGCCTGTAAGAGAGAATTTTGGGTCTCTTTCCATATGGTGGAAAGATCACGAGTTATTTCATCCACAGCGGGCAAACCAGAGGGCAAGGGAGTAGGGAGGGGGGGAAGAGGGTGACGGCCGTACACCACGAAAAATGGGGATTTGGAAGAAGATTCAGAGACTCTGAAGTTGTACGAGAATTCGGCCCATGGAAGAAGATCTGCCCAGTCATCCTGGCGGGAGGAAACAAAATGCCGTAAATAATCACCCAGGACCTGGTTAATTCTTTCTACTTGCCCATTGGATTGAGGATGATGAGCAGAAGAAAAGTTTAATTTAATCTTGAGTTGTTTACAGAGAGCCCTCCAGAATTTAGACACGAATTGGACGCCTCTATCCGAGACGATCTGCGTGGGCAACCCGTGAAGACGAAAAATGTGTACAAAAAATTGTTTTGCCAACTGAGGCGCTGAAGGAAGACGAGGAAGAGGAATAAAATGTGCCATCTTGGAAAATCGATCAACGACCACCCAAACAACAGTGTTGCCACGGGATGGGGGTAAGTCAGTAATAAAGTCCATACCAATCAGAGACCAAGGCTGTTCGGGGACAGGCAGAGGATGAAGAAGACCAGCAGGCTTCTGGCGAGGAGTTTTATCCCGGGCACAGACAGTGCAGGCCCGCACAAAATCAACAACATCCGTTTCCAGAGTCGGCCACCAATAGAAACGAGAGATGAATTGCAAGGATTTCTTGATGCCCGCATGGCCTGCGAGATGGGAGGAGTGACCCCATTTGAGGATTCCGAGGCGTTGGCGTGGAGAGACGAAGGTCTTCCCTGGAGGAGTTTGCCTGATGGAGGCTGGAGAAGTGGAGATCAGGCAGTCAGGAGGAATGATGTGTTGCGGAGAGAGCTCTACTTCCGAGGCATCCGAGGAACGAGAGAGAGCATCGGCCCTAATGTTCTTATCGGCAGGGCGAAAGTGAATTTCAAAATTAAACCGGGCAAAGAACAGAGACCACCTGGCCTGGCGAGGGTTCAGCCGTTGGGCAGACTGGAGATAGGAGAGATTCTTGTGATCGGTGTAAATAATAACCGGAAATTTTGATCCCTCCAGCAGATGCCTCCATTCCTCAAGTGCTAATTTAATGGCCAGTAGCTCTCGATCCCCGATGGAGTAGTTCCTCTCCGCCGGAGAGAAGGTCCTAGAAAAGAAACCACAAGTAACAGCATGCCCAGAAGAATTTTTTTGTAGAAGAACCGCTCCCGCTCCTACTGAGGAGGCATCAACCTCCAATAGGAAGGGTTTAGATGGGTCAGGTCTGGAGAGCACGGGAGCAGAAGAAAAGGCAGACTTGAGCCGTTTAAAGGCGTCTTCCGCTTGTGGAGGCCATGACTTAGGATTGGCATTCTTCTTGGTTAAAGCCACGATAGGAGCCACAATGGTGGAAAAATGTGGAATAAATTGTCTGTAATAATTGGCGAACCCCAAAAAACGTTGGATGGCATGGAGTCCGGAGGGGCGTGGCCAATCTAAGACGGCAGAGAGTTTGTCTGGGTCCATTTGTAGTCCCTGGCCAGAGACCAAGTATCCTAGGAAAGGAAGAGATTGACATTCAAACAGACATTTCTCCATTTTGGCATAAAGTTGATTGTCTCGAAGTCTCTGAAGAACCATGCGGACATGCTGGCGGTGTTCTTCTAGGTTGGCAGAAAAAATCAGAATATCGTCCAGATACACAACAACACAGGAATATAAGAGATCACGAAAAATTTCATTAACAAAGTCTTGGAAGACGGCAGGGGCGTTGCACAGGCCAAAGGGCATGACCAGATACTCAAAGTGTCCATCTCTAGTGTTAAATGCCGTTTTCCATTCGTCCCCCTCCCTGATGCGGATGAGATTGTAAGCACCTCTTAAGTCCAGTTTGGTAAAGATGTGGGCACCTTGGAGGTGATCAAAGAGTTCCGAGATAAGAGGTAGAGGGTAGCGGTTCTTTACCGTGATTTTATTAAGTCCGCGGTAGTCAATGCAAGGACGTAGGGAGCCATCTTTTTTGGATACAAAGAAAAATCCAGCTCCGGCAGGAGAGGAGGATTTGCGGATAAACCCCTTTTTTAAATTTTCCTGGATGTACTCGGACATAGCAAGAGTCTCTGGGGCGGACAGAGGATAAATTCTGCCCCGGGGTGGAGTAGTGCCCGGGAGGAGGTCAATAGGACAGTCATAAGGCCTGTGAGGAGGTAGAGTCTCATCTTGTTTCTTGCAAAATACGTCAGCATAGTCCATATAGGCCTTAGGGAGACCGGTTACAGGGGGAACCCAGGGAGTACTGGGAACCGGTTTAAGGCAGTCCTTGAAACAAGAGGTACCCCAGCTCTTGATCTCCCCTGTGGACCAATCCAGGGTTGGGGAATGGCGTTGAAGCCACGGTAGTCCAAGGAGAATTTCGGAAGTGCAATTGGGGAGGACCAAGAACTCAATTTTTTCATGATGAGGTCCGATGCACATTAGAAGGGGCTCCGTGCGGTAACGTATGGTACAGTCCAATCTTTCATTGTTAACACAATTGATGTAGAGGGGTCTGGCGAGACTGGTTACCGGGATGTTGAACCTGTTGATGAGAGAGGCCAAAATAAAGTTTCCTGCAGATCCGGAATCCAAGAAGGCCAGAGTAGAGAAGGAGAAGGTAGATGCAGATATCCGCACAGGCACAGTAAGACGTGGAGAAGCAGAGTTGACATCAAGGACTGTCTCACCTTTGTGCGGAGTCAGCGTGCGTCTTTCCAGGCGGGGAGGACGGATAGGACAATCCTTCAGGAAGTGTTCTGTACCGGCACAGTACAGGCAGAGATTCTCCATGCGGCGTCGTGTCCTCTCTTGAGGTGTCAGGCGAGACCGGTCAACTTGCATAGCCTCCACGGCGGGAGGCACAGGAACGGATTGCAGAGGACCAGAGGAGAGAGGAGCCGGGGAGAAAAAACGCCTCGTGCGAACAAAGTCCATATCCTGGCGGAGCTCCTGACGCCTTTCGGAAAAACGCATGTCAATGCGAGTGGCAAGATGAATGAGTTCATGTAGATTAGCAGGAATTTCTCGTGCGGCCAGAACATCTTTAATGTTGCTGGATAGGCCTTTTTTAAAGGTCGCGCAGAGGGCCTCGTTATTCCAGGATAGTTCAGAAGCAAGAGTACGGAATTGTATGGCGTACTCGCCAACGGAAGAATTACCCTGGACCAGGTTCAGCAGGGCAGTCTCAGCAGAAGAGGCTCGGGCAGGTTCCTCAAAGACACTACGAATTTCCGAGAAGAAGGAGTGTACAGAGGCAGTGACGGGGTCATTGCGGTCCCAGAGCGATGTGGCCCATGACAGAGCTTTTCCAGACAGAAGGCTGACTACGAAAGCCACCTTAGACCTTTCAGTAGGAAACTGCTCCGACATCATCTCCAAGTGCAGGGAACATTGTGAAAGAAAGCCACGGCAAAAC
The DNA here is from genome assembly GCF_029499605.1 of Hyla sarda. Taxonomy (NCBI): domain Eukaryota; kingdom Metazoa; phylum Chordata; class Amphibia; order Anura; family Hylidae; genus Hyla; species Hyla sarda. The sequence continues at coordinate 162,591,079 of NC_079194.1, read as the reverse complement.
TTAGAGTCCCCATCAAATTTATCCGGCAAGGATAGTCGTAGGCCTGAAGCGGCCACTCGCTGCGGAGGAGGTGCAGGAGCTGGCGGAGGAGATGATTGCTGAAGCTGTGGTAGTAGCTGCTGTAGCATCACGGTCAGTTGAGACAGCTGGTGGCCTTGTTGCGCTATCTGTTGTGACTGCTGGGCGACCACCGTGGTGAGGTCGGCGACAACTGGCAGAGGTACTTCAGCGGGATCCATGGCCGGATCTACTGTCACGACTCGGCTGGCTGGAGGTGGATCCTCTGTGCCAGAGAGGGATTGGCGTGGACCGTGCTAGTGGACCGGTTCTAAGCTACTACTGGTGTTCACCAGAGCCCGCTGCAAAGCGGGATGGTCTTGCTGCGGCGGTAGTAACCAGGTCGTATCCACTAGCAACGGCTCAACCTCTCTGACTGCTGAAGATAGGCGCGGTACAAGGGAGTAGACAAAAGCAAGGTCGGACGTAGCAGAAGGTCGGGGCAGGCAGCAAGGATCGTAGTCAGGGGCAACGGCAGGAGGTCTGGAACACAGGCTAGGAACACACAAGGGAACGCTTTCACTAGGCACAAGGGCAACAAGATCCGGCGAGGGAGTGCAGGGGAAGTGAGGTATATATAGGGAGTGCACAGGTGAAGACACTAATTGGAACCACTGCGCCAATCAGTGGCGCAGTGGCCCTTTAAATCGCAGAGACCCGGCGCGCGCGCGCCCTAGGGAGCGGGGCCGCGCGCGCCGGGACAGGACCGAGGGAGAGCGAGTCAGGTACGGAAGCCGGGGTGCGCATCGCGAGCGGGCGCCACCCGCATCGCGAATCGCATCCCGGCTGGAGGCGGTATCGCAGCGCACCCGGTCAGTGGATCTGACCGGGGCGCTGCCGTAGCGAGGATGTTGCGAGCGCTCCGGGGAGGAGCGGGGACCCGGAGCGCTCGGCGTAACAACAGTGATGTCATATCAGCTGTAACCCAGGAACGACGATCACACCAATTAATAGTATCCATGGTGTATAGCAAATGCTTGGTGTCCTGTATAAAAGTAGGGGTGGTGGGAATGAGAGGTTGCAGTAGACTGTCTACCCATTTAGACAATTTCTCATTCAATGACCAGATACCAGCGACGATAGGTCGCATGGGGGGATGCATTTGTGTACTTTCGGCAATGAATGAAATATGGCCATTGTGGGATTGTATAACATTTTGTACCAAATCATTTAACTCCAAACGAAAGTTAGCAATCGGATTGGTAGACAAAGGTCTGTATGTAGCAGTATCAGACAAAAAAGATAAGTTAAGAATTAAATACAGACCCTTGTCTAACAGAACGACTGCCCCCCCCCCCTTGTCAGCCTGTCTGATGGTTAAATCCTCCATATCCCTGAGTTCTTATAATGCAATATGTTCAGATTTAAATAAATTGTAATATGTATGGTATGATTGTCTAAATAATGCAACTAATTCACGTTCCACTGACTCCTGAAAAATACGCAGAGAAGGATTCCGAGTTTTAAAAGGGTACTCCGCCTCTAGACATCTTATCCCTTATCCAAAGGATAGGGGATAAGATGTCAGATCGCCGGGTTCCCGCTGCTGGGGACCCCGGGGATCGCCGCTGCGGCACCCCGCTATCATTACTGCGCAGAGCGAGATCACTCTGCACGTAATGACGGGCAATACAGGGGCCGGAGCATCGTTACGTCACGGCTCCGCCCCTTGTGACGTCGCGGTCATCACGCCCCCTGCCATAGACTTGCATTAAGGGGACGGGCCGTGATGTCATGAGGGTCGGAGCCATGACGTCACGCTGCTCCGGCCCCTGTATCGCCCGTCATTACGCACAGAGCGAACTTTCTCTGTGCAGTAATGATGGCGGGGTGCCGCAGCGGTAATCCCGTGTGACCACAGCAGCGGCAGCAGGACTTTGGATAGGGGATAGGATGCCCGGGGCGGAGTACCCCTTCAAAACATGATTTATACTTATCAAGATAATCTCAATTCCTCATGTTCTGAAGCTCGAAAGAGAAACATAAATCAATGAATCCAAGACCAAGTGATTGATAAGAAGAAGAAGAAATTTGTGGGTATTCAACATTATCACCAATGTTAACATGAGCATAACTTGCTGTAGCATAATCCACAGAGGTTGAAATATAAAAAAAAAAAGTCTCTGTATAACAATGTCCCGAACAAAGGTATTAATGTCCATAAGAGTAGTAAATAGATCAAAATTTCTGGTGGGAGAAAATGATAGTCCCTGTGATAATACTGAAATATGATCCCCTGACAATACCTTAGCCAACAAATTGGTAGATTGGAAGATTGGTATAGCCCTCACTGTTTCTTCCTTCGATGATAACGGGGCCCTTGCTTGGCTGGAGCGGTGCTTGCGATCCGCTCATAATTGTTTCCTTTCTGCATAGTGGAGTGGGTGCAAATTGATGACATGTTGGAGAGAACGAGGTGGTCAGGTGTGGTCCCGGGTTGAACAGGGTGATTAGATCCCTCCACAGCAGAATCAGAGGATTCATCCTCAGTACAACTGAAATTAACTCTCTGATTACTTTTTGGTTTTCTTTTTCTATTTTGTTTTTTTTTAAGAATGGAGCGTGGAGTAGATTATTTATAGTCCATAGATGGACAGATATACACATTATTGGTTTGAAAATCTTGCACATCACGCACAATTTTGATGTTTTAATTTCAGTGTTAGTGGTCTCTAACTTGGTAAAATTCTCTTTAATAGCATTGTCCATTTGTACAAACAGATGGTGATTTTCATAACTGCTTACCGATTCTTGTAGCTTAGATATGTTAGCCTTCACCTCCTGAAGAGCATGTTCCTCATATGAAATGATGAGTTTGACAAAGTTGTTGGACGAATTGGTAAGTATATCTTCCCATTCTTTCTCAAAATCATCATTATAGATGGTAGTAAGAAATTTCCTGATTCTCAGGCCACGTGGAATTAAATGTTGCTCCAAATACTTGCTTAGCATGGATAAATCCCACCATAAGTGGAATTCCTGAGTCAAGGCTTGTACAAATCATTCATTTTAATAAGGAGATGCACTGTAACCTGTGTTTCACAATGTGACATATCCAATAATTGGGACATTTTATCTGCTCTTGCATGGCGATCTTGCACCGATTGAAGGCAAGTGCTGGTACTTGTGGAATTCACCTATATGTCGATATGACCAGCAACTTTAAGGAGCTAATAGTCCAGGAGCACGATCCAATGACCAACAACAGCAAAGCAAATGGATAGATCAGCTCACCAACAAACATCCAAGACAAAGAGAAAAATGCGTGGAGATGTGCAAAGTCCCGTTTTAATGGTGTGAAATCAGCAATGCAGGTCAATGAACAAGGATGATAATGCGTTTCAGGCATATAACAATACAAGTGAACATCTCTAACTTATATATGGGGAATGATTCGGAGGAGGTGGGGCACACCTATGCCGGACCATTGAACCCTGGACATACCAAAAATTGAAAACACTAAAATAAATAAATGTAAAAGGGAGAAAAAAACATATCATATCCTCAAAGAGAGAGTGTTAGGCATTATAGTACAAAGATTTAAAAAAAAAAAAAAATAAATGAAAATATATATATAGAATAAGATATAAACCAGACACAAACTCATAATGATTATATGTAATGATTGAACATCAGGACATGGGAATCAAAAATCACGATGTATACATCTGAAAATAGATATAAGGGAAAAGGACGTATCATATTTAATAATGGGGGGGGGGGGAATTATATATATATATATATATATATATATATATATATATATTTTTTTTTTTTTTCATTATTATATATGATAATAATAAAATAAATTCAAAATTAATAGTGTAATAGAACATCCTACCTTACTGTCATTTAAAGTTTTTTGGATTTATGACCCTTTCTACTCGTATAAAAGCCAGGACGTTCTATTACACTATACATTTTTTATTTATTTTATTATTATCACATATAATTATCGGGGAAAAAATTCCATTATTATATATGATATGTCCTTTTCCCTTATATCTCTATGATATATTTTTTTCCTCTCTTTTACATTTATTTATATTGGTGTTTTCAATTTTTGGTAACTTTTGGTTAAATGGTCCGGCATAGGTGTGCTCCACCTCCTCCGGATCATTCCCCATATATAAGTTTGAGATGTTCACTTGTATTGTTATGTGACTAAAGGTGGTTCATGCCTGAAACATGTCATCATCCTTGTTCACTGACCTGTGCTGCTGATTTTATACTATTAAAACGGGACTCTGCAAATTTCCAAGCTGGCATTTTTCTCTTTGTGTTGGATGTTGGTGTTGCCAGTTACCTGCCATGCTGTGGATGGGACGCTTTGTTGGTGAGCTGAACTATCCATTTGCTTTGCTGAAATATTATATTTACATTTTATTTATCTATATATTTTTTTTATTTATTTATTTATTTTTTTTGCAGCAAAAATGTGCCAACATTTAAAAGCGCACACTGCATTACTGAAAGCTATGCGCTACTTATAATTTTTTGGTATGAGAATTAGACAGCCCGACATGAAGACACATTTCATTTATGCCACCCAGTGTGCTACTGTATAAGCCCTACTTTGCACATGAAGCTTATACCATACATTTTGGTAGGGAACACCTGAACCGTGGTAACTAAAACATCCAACAAATATAAGACACCTGCTTGTTTTTTTGATAAAAAGAATGGTAATTTATAGTGGCAGGTGCTGTCGAATACATAAAACTCCTAATTTTGTCAGCCGGTATTGTCAATAATTTATGTACAATCGGTAACTTTACATTCAGACAATTCTTTGTCACCTCTGTAATCAAAGTAAAGTGAATTAGAATATTTTAAAACTGTGCAGAGTTCAAAAATGGGGAGAAATTCCCATGAGGGAAATGTTTTTTTCTCATTACACTTTCATGAAGATTTTTTTGCCTTGGGGATTCAGGCACTCAAGAAAGATTTTACATGAAAAACCTATATATTAAAAATAGAGAAAAGAAAGAAAAAACTTAAAAGGCAAATGCAGGAGAACAGCAGTGACCAGCCAGCTGTTAATAAATAGTTAATTCAACTGAGTACACTTTTGTAAAAACTCAGGCTGGAAGGGATTTAGCTAATACAAGACAGTCCAAGGATAAAGAACATCTTCCTTACTCTTTACCAGACATTTACAGCTTAAAGACATAACCAGCCACAATCATGTAGAGGCATAAAAATGTGCATTAGGCTGGACGTACCTTTGTTTCTGAGCTTTTAGCTTGTTAATAGCAAAGAAACGAGCAATGTACTATCTGTTTAACCTATGCTTCAATAAGTGCGTGCTGGCATGACGCCTGGCCCAAGCCACATTCCAAAAGTTTCATCAGTGAGCAGCAATCCACCCTCAGTGTACCTGTATAAAGACCAATGGCATTCATGTATAAAATAGCATTGTGTGTGCTCATCCATATCATATTACATATATCATCTGCATTACAAGATGGCCAGGTGATGCCATCACGGCCCATATCACTATATCACTATATACAAGACGATGTATAGCTATTACTAGCTGTACATATATACTTATGTACCAGAAGATGCCCAGGTTATACCAGCATGGTCCATATCACTATATACAAGATGTATAGCATTACTAGCTGTACATATAGATATATAATTAATTATATACCAGAAGTTGCTAAGGTTATACCAACATGGTCCATATCACTATTTACACGATGATTTATAACTTATACCAACTGTACATATACAATTATATACAGTGGTCCCTCAACATACGATGGTAATTCCTTCCAAACGACCCATCGTTTGTCGAATCCATCATATGTTGAGGGATCCGTGCAATGTAAAGTATAGGAAGCTGTACTTACCTGTCCCCGCCGCTCCGCACCAGGTCCTCACCGCTCCCGCTGCTGTTCCAGGGGCTCCCGATTGTTACGCCGAGCGCTCCGGGTCCCCGTTCCTCCCCGGAGCGCTCGCCTCATCCTCGTTGCTGCAGCGCCCCGGTCAGATCCACTGACCGGGTGCGCTGCGGTACCGCCTCCAGCCGGGATGCGATTCGCGATGCGGGTGGCGCCCGCTCGCGATGCGCACCCCGGTCCCCGTACCTGACTCGCTCTCCGTCTGTCCTGTCCCGGCGCGCGCGGCCCCGCTCCCTAGGGCGCGCGCGCGCCGGGTCTCTGCGATTTAAAGGGCCAGTGCACCAATGTTGGTGCCTGGTCCAATCTTCCCAATTAGCTTAATTAGTTTCCACCTGTGCACTTCCCTATATCACCTCACTTCCCCTGCACTCCCTTGCCGGATCTTGTTGCCTTAGTGCCTAGTGAAAGCGTTCCCTTGTCTGTTCCTAGCCCGTGTTCCTGACCTCCTGCCGTTGCCCCTGACTACGATCCTTGCTGCCTGCCCCGACCTTCTGCTACGTCCGACCTTGCTTCTGTCTACTCCCTTGTACCACGCCTATCTTCAGCAGTCAGAGAGGTGAGCCGTTGCTAGTGGATACGACCTGGTCACTACCGCCGCAGCAAGACCATCCCGCTTTGCGGCGGGCTCTGGTGAAAACCTGTAGTGGCTTAGAACCGGTCCACTAGCGCGGTCCTCGCCATCCCTCTCTGGCACAGAGGATCCACTACCTGCCAGCCGGCATCGTGACACCGATGCTGTCCCGCTGCTCCGGTGTCTTCTTCGCGATCCTCCGGTGTCTTGCTCATCTTCTGCAGGGTCCGGGCCTCACTTTCTGGTGACGTTATTACGCTGTTGCGCCGGCGCGGCGTGCGTAGTGACGTAATAACGACGCCGGAAAGCAAGGCCCGGACCCTGGAGAAGATGCGCAAGACACCGGAGGATCGCGAAGTGGACCCGGAGCATCGGGAATAGGTAAGTGAACCTGCTGGGGCACATTACACTGCTATCCGACAGCAGCTTAAGTATTTTGCGCTGTCGGATAGCAGTTAATGCGATGGCCCCGACATATAAAAGCATCGTATGTCGATGCTGACATCGACATGCGATGGCCTCTGAGAGGCCATCGTATGTCGATTTTATCATATGTCGGGGCCATCGTAGGTCGGGGGGTTACTGTACAATATATACCCAGGTTATACCAGCATGATCCATATCACTATATACAGAAGATATATAACTTATACCAGCTGTACATATATAATTATATACAGTATATACCCAGGTTATTCCAGCATGATCCATATCACTATATACAAGAAGATATATAACTTATACCAGCTGTACATATATAATTATATACAGTATATACCCAGGTTATACCAGCATGATCCATATCACTATATACAGAAGATGTATAACTTATACCAGCTGTACATATATAATTATATACAGTATATACCCAGGTTATACCAGCATGATCCATATCACTATATACAGAAGATGTATAACTTATACCAGCTGTACATATATAATTATATACAGTATATACCCAGGTTACACCAGCATGGTCCATATCACTATATACAGAAGATATATAACTTATACCAGCTGTACATATATAATTATATACAGTATATACCCAGGTTATACCAGCATGATCCATATCACTATATACAGAAGATGTATAACTTATACCAGCTGTACATATATAATTATATACAGTATATACCCAGGTTACACCAGCATGGTCCATATCACTATATACAGAAGATGTATAACTTATACCAGCTGTACATATATAATTATATACAGTATATACCCAGGTTACACCAGCATGGTCCATATCACTATATACAGAAGATGTATAACTTATACCAGCTGTACATATATAATTATATACAGTATATACCCAGGTTACACCAGCATGATCCATATCACTATATACAAGAAGATATATAACTTATATCAGCTGTACATATATAATTATATACAGTATATACCCAGGTTATACCAGCATGATCCATATCACTATATACAAGAAGATATATAACTTATATCAGCTGTACATATATAATTATATACAGTATATACCCAGGTTATACCAGCATGATCCATATCACTATATACAGAAGATGTATAACTTATACCAGTTGTACATGTATAATTATATACAGTATATACCCAGGTTATACCAGCATGATCCATATCACTATATACAGAACATGTATAACTTATACCAGCTGTACATATATAATTATATACAGTATATACCCAGGTTATACCAGCATGATCCATATCACTATATACAGAAGATATATAACTTATACCAGCTGTACATATATAATTATATACAGTATATACCCAGGTTATACCAGCATGATCCATATCACTATATACAGAAGATATATAACTTATACCAGCTGTACATATATAATTATATACAGTATATACCCAGGTTATACCAGCATGATCCATATCACTATATACAAGAAGATATATAATTATATACAGTATATACCCAGGTTATACCAGCATGATCCATATCACTATATACAGAAGATGTATAACTTATACCAGCTGTACATATATAATTATATACAGTATATACCCAGGTTATACCAGCATGGTCCATATACAGTGGGGCAAAAAAGTATTTAGTCAGCCAACAATTGTCCAAGTTCTCCCACTTAAAAAGATGAGAGGCCTGTAATTTTCATCATAGGTATACCTCAACTATGAGAGACAGAATGAGAAAAAAAAGTCCATAAAATCACATTGTCTGATTTTTAAAGAATTTATTTGCAAATTATGGTGGAAAATAAGTATTCGGTCAACTACAAACAAGTAAGATTTCTGGCTCTCACAGACCCATAACTTCTTCTTTAAGAGTCTCTTCTGTCCTCCACTCGTTACCTGTATTAATGGCACCTGTTAGAACTTGTTATCAGTAGGGGCGTGGCCTGGCTGCCGGACTGAATGGTCACGTATAAGCTGAGCTCCACTTTATTAAGCCCTTTACAGCGACTAAACAGTTTTTTCCAGAGCTATTACAGCAACCACGGATGTGGGAATCCTTCTACGACATGCCTGTCAGAAAAAAGAAGGTTAATAAGCACAACTCCTTTGCAACATCCTATTTCTCAAGCGGCGGCCTCCTTCCCAAGATGGCGCCGACAAAACATGAGACCTGGAGCTGCAGCTCTCTCAGGCCATGCGCACGTCGACTTCCGGCACACAGGCGCTCCACCTCTGACCCTGCATTACACAGCACTCACCTTCTGCCTACCGTGGGCTCACTGGCCTCTGCTCCATCATCTACTGCTTCATCTCCCGCTGTCACGCCCCCTCCCATAGGCTTGCATTGAGGAGGCTTATAGTGACATCACACGGGGGCGGGGGCGTGATGTCACAATGATCCGGCCCCCGTGATCACCAATAATCAGACCCGAGCAAACATGCTCCAGGGACTGATTATAATGGGGTGTTGCGTGCAAGATCATGGGGGTCCCCAGTGGCGGGACCCCAGCGATCACGCATCTTATCACCTATCCTTTGGATAGGGGATAAGATGTCTTAATGCTGGAGTACCCCTTTAACTTAGTGATGGACCCATCCCTAGATTCTACATCTACTGCCTGCATTTCTCCTGCCTCCCTCGCCCTTCTGCTCTGGTCTGAAGAACTATATGATACTTGGAGAATACAGCACCCAACAGAGAGGGACTGTACTCACCACTCCTTAACGCACAATACATATTCCCATCTGGACATGTTCCTGGCGGACTGACCTCTACTGTCTATTCTACCGTCATCCACTAATGAGATTATTTCTTGATCTGATCACGTGATTATTAAAACTCCAACCCCTCTCCTACATACCTCTGGAGGGCCAGTCCCTTTCTATTGTCCCACCCGGAGTATGTCCAGACTTTACGCAATAACTTGACCGACTATTTACTGTTAATGCTACCCCAGAAGTAGATGCCTTTACCCTGTGGAACTGCCATAAGGCATACATTAGGGCCTTTTTCATTAAATATGGCTCTATTTGTAAAAAGAAAAGAGACAACAGCTCACTGACACTTTAAATAAGTTAAGAGATTTAGAAGCTCAAAACAAACTCCTTCCATCCCCATCTCTGGCTAACCAGCTGTCCATCCTCAGACAGGAACTCAGGCGACTTCTCCTGTTTCAATATGAGAAGAACCTTAGACAAATTAAAGCCAAACACTATTCACAAAACTATAAGGTGGGCAAATGATCAGCTTCTCGCCTTAAAAGTAGGCATGAACGCCCCCACATAGCCCACCTTAAACATCCTGTCTCGGGGTCGACAGCTTATACTCCTGAAGACATAGCCAATAAACACAAAGACTGTACCCTATCCTAAACAGTTGCATCCATTTGACTGGCATACTGCTGATGTGACTTATTTAGGTATCAAATTAGCTTTCCCTCACTAACTACTCTATCAGACTAATTACAAACCATTACTAAAAAGCATTGAGGAAGATACTTTCGAGCTTTGTTTGGGGGGACAAGAGACCCAGACTCACAGCATCTATTCTAACCAAGGGTAAAGAGGCAGGGGTTCTGGGTGTCCCAGATCTATATAGATATTACTAGTGTTGAGCACGAATATTCATAATGAAAATTTTTATTGTGAATATCGGCATTTTGCGATTTTGCTAATATTTAGAATATAGTGCTATATATTCGGAATGACGAATATTCTTTATTTTTTTTTCACATGCTAATTTTTATGCAAATTTTTATGCAAATTTTACATGTGAATTTTCGCATGGAAAAAAAAAGTGAACGAACATAGTGAATATGCGATGTTCGCGAACATAGGACGAATAATCGTCAATATATTTGCGAAATATCACAAATTCGATTATGGCCCCTGCCGCTTATCACTAGATATTACATAGCTACACTAATTAGATCTATGCATGGTTGGTGGAAGGGATGCCTGGAGATACCTTGGGCGCATATAGAACACACTTTCACATCCCCTATGACATCACAGACAGTATGTGGCTTCCCTTTTGAAAATCCTCATCCTAACTCCCACATTCTAATCCAGACATAGGCAACCTTCGGCACTGCAGATGTTTTGGACTACATCTACCATGATGCTTTGTCAGCATTTTGGCTGTAAGAGCATCATGGGAGATATAGTCCAAAACATCTGCAGTGCCAAAGGTTGCCTATGTCTGTTCTAATCCAATTGTTAAAGCCTCTTATAATGCTTGGATGACATATCTGAAAGCCGCAGACTCCAATGGTGTAGTGGTTTGCACTTCTCTCTCTCTTACAATTATTCAAGCTTCTATTCAACATCTAGATGTGCGTATGTGGCCCATTAGGGGTATTACACATGTCAGTCATGTATATGATGCCGGTCAGCTACTCTCATTCCAATAATTACAGATAAAATATTAGATACATAAAAAAGATTTCTACATGTGCTTACAGATCAGACATTTTCTCAGCACTCTATCCCCCACTGGGATTCACCCACACACAGCAACATTAGCCTTTTTAAATAGCAACTTGAAAGGCCTAATGGTGCTGTATTCCACTTTCCTACATTCCACATCTTTCCATAAATCACACCTTTTTCGCTCTTGGGAAATGTCATTAGATATTTCTATAGATGACCAAAATTGGAAGTATGCATTTCAATCGTCACATAAAGCTTTCCAATGTGTTTCTAATGTGGAATCTATAGCTAAATCCATGCTACAATGGTATTACACACCAGATCGACTTGCAAACATTTACCCTGATTCATCTCTCATGTGTTGGAGACAGTGTAGCCATAGAGGTACTCTTTTACATATGCTATGGGAATGTCCCATTATTGTTCCCTTTTGGGCTTCATGTAGAACATTGCTTGAGGAAGTACTACTGGTGCATGTCGCTTGGACCCCACAAATGGTACTACTATCAATTCACATGCATTCTATTCTGCCTAAATTACGTGATCTTACATGTATTATTAATATGTGTTATTGCAAAAATTTCTCTCACCAAAGTGTGAAAATCCCCCATAGTACTTTCTATCACAAAAGTAGTGAATAAAATAAACACTACCTGTAATTATGAAAAAAAACAATAGCATTGGGTAATGGGTAATAGCACGTAGTCTTCAATTAGTCTTCAATACCTGAAATAGTATTGCATGAGCTTGCAACTATATAGTCCTCTTATAGCTTGCACCAATTATCAACGAAAGTTTATGTCCGTTCACGTTTTATTTTATTGTATTTTACTGCTTTTCATTGCATTTATGAGCAATGTCTCCACTTCAAATTCATCATGATCTAACTTTATGTTGGACAGCTAGCTGTTCTATACTCGCTAACCAATAGCTCTGTCTCCTGACAATAATTGTTTTTCTTTGTTTATGTTCCTATTCTGGATGGGTTTTCTTGTTGCTAAAAAGGGCCACTGGTCTTGTGTACTCAGATGGTTTTTGTAACCCTTAAATATTAATATTTCTTTGTATGGCATTATTGTATTTGTATTTGCTTGTTGTTTATTATATAAAAAAAAACATTCTCAATAAAAATGATTGAAACAAAACTTGTTATCAGTATAAAAAACACATGCCCACAACCTCAAACAGTCACACTCCAAACTCTACTATGGCAAAGACAAAAGAGCCGTCAAAGGACACCAGAAATAAAATTGTACACCTGCACCAGACTGGGAAGGCTGAATAAGCAAAAGAGAAGCAGCTTGGTGTCAAGAAATCAACTGTGCAATTAATAGAAAATGGAAGACATACAAGACCACTGATAATCTCCCTCGATCTGGGGGTTCCATGCAAGATCTCACCCCATGGTGTCAAAATGATCACAAGAATGGTGAGTAAGAATCCCAGAACCACACGGCGGAAACCTAGTGAATGACTTGCAGAGAGCTGGGTGCAAAGTAACAAAGGCTACCATCAGTAACACACTACACTGCCAGGGACTCAACTCATGCAGTGCCAGATGTGTCCTGCTGCTTAAGCCAGTACATGTCTGGGCCAGTCTGAAATTTTCTAGAGAGCATTTGGATGATCCAGAAGAGGATTGGGAGAATGTCATATGGTCAGATGAAACCAAAGTAGAACTTTTTGGTAAAAACTCAACTCGTCATGTTTGGAGGAGAAAGAATGCTGAGTTGCATCCAAAGAACACCATACATACTGTGAAGCATGGGGGTGGAAACATCATGCTTTAGGGCTGTTTTTCTACAAAGGGACCAGGAGGAATGATCCATGTAAAGGAAAGAATGAATGGGGCCATGTATTGTGAGATTTTGAGTGAAAACCTCCTTCCATCAGCAAGGGCATTGAAGATGAAATGTGACTGGGTCTTTCAGCATGACAATGATCTCAAACACATCGCCAGGGCAATGGAGTGGCTTCGTAAGAAAAAATCTGATCTCAACCCCATAGAAAACCTTTGGAGGGAGTTAAAAGTCCGTGTTGCTGTCACGATGCCGGCTGGCAGGAGGTGGATCCTCTGTGCCAGAGAGGGATTGGCGTGGACCGTGCTAGTGGACCGGTTCTAAGTCACTACTGGTATTCACCAGAGCCCGCCGCAAAGCGGGATGGTCTTGCTGCGGCGGTAGTGACCAGGTCGTATCCACTAGCAACGGCTCAACCTCTCTGACTGCTGAAGATAGGCGCGGTACAAGGGAGTAGACAGAAGCAAGGTCGGACGTAGCAGAAGGTCGGGGCAGGCAGCAAGGATCGTAGTCAGGGGCAACGGCAGAAGGTCTGGAACACAGGCTAGGAACACACAAGGGAACACTTTCACTAGGCACAAGGGCAACAAGATCCGGCGAGGGAGTGCAGGGGAAGTGAGGTATATATATGGAGTGCACAGGTGAACACACTAATAAGAACCACTGCGCCAATCAGCGGCGCAGTGGCCCTTTAAATCGCAGAGACCCGGCGCGCGCGCGCCCTAGGGAGCGGGGCCGCGCGCGCCGGGACAGGACCGACGGAGAGCGAGTCAGGTACGGGAGCCGGGGTGCGCATCGCGAGCGGGCGCCACCCGCATCGCGAATCGCATCCCGGCTGGAGGCGGTACCGCAGCGCACCCGGTCAGTGGATCTGACCGGGGCGCTGCAGCAACGAGGATGAGGCGAGCGCTCCGGGGAGGAACGGGGACCCGGAGCGCTCGGCGTAACAGTACCCCCCCCCCCTTGGGTCTCCCCCTCTTCTTGGGGCCAAAGAACCTGAGGACCAAAAACTCAATTTTTCCGTGATGAGGTCCGATGCACATTAGGAGGGGTTCCGTGCGGTAACGCACGGCACAGTCCAATCTTTCATTGTTAACACAATTGATGTAGAGGGGTCTGGCGAGACTGGTCACAGGGACGTTGAACCTGTTGATAAGAGAGGCCAAAAAAAAATTTCCTGCAGATCCGGAATCCAAGAAGGCCATAGTAGAGAAGGAGAAGGTAGAGGCAGATATCCGCACAGGCACAGTAAGGCGTGGAGAAGCAGAGTTGACATCAAGAACTGTGTCACCTTTGTGCGGAGTCAGCGTACGTCTTTCCAGGCGGGGAGGACGGATAGGACAATCCTTCAGGAAATGTTCGGTACCGGCATAGTACAGGCAAAGATTCTCCATGCGGCGTCGTGTCCTCTCTTGAGGTGTCAAGCGAGACCGGTCAACTTGCATAGCCTCCACGGCGGGAGGCACAGGAACGGATTGCAGAGGACCAGAGGAGAGAGGAGCCGGGGGGAAAAAAGGCCTCGTGCGAACAAAGTCCATATCCAGGCGGAGCTCCAGATGCCATCCGGAAGAACGCATGTCAATGCGAGTGGCAAGATGAATGAGTTCATGTAGGTTAGCAGGAGTTTCTCGTGCGGCCAGAATATCTTTAATGTTGCTGGATAGGCCTTTTTTAAAGGTCGCGCAGAGGACCTCACTATTCCAGGACAACTCGGAAGCAAGAGCACGGAACTGAATGGCGTACTCGCCAACGGAAGAAACACCCTGGGCCAGGTTCAGCAGGGCAGTCTCGGCAGAAGAAGCTCGGGCAGGCTCCTCGAAGACACCACGGACGTCAGCGAAGAAGGACTGGACTGTGGCTGTGGCAGGATCATTGCGGTCCCAGAGCGGTGTGGCCCAAGACAAGGCCTTTCCAGAAAGGAGACCACGGCAGAGTCTAGAGTCCCCATCAAATTTGTCCGGCAGGGACAAGCAGGGGTTAGGAGCGGACGGACGCTGGGGAGGAGTTGCAGGAGCCGGCGGAGGAGATGGTTGTTCCAGTTGCAGCTGCTGTGTCTGTGACAGCAGCTGCTGTATCTGTGACTTCAGTTGCTGTGTCACGGTGGTCAAGTATGCCAGCTGGTGATTTCGTTGGGTGATCATCGTGGAAATGTCGGCAAGACTTGACAGCGGCACCTCAGCGGAATCCATGGCCGGATCTACTGTCACGATGCCGGCTGGCAGGAGGTGGATCCAGGAGGTGGATGCCAGAGAGAGATTGGCGTGGACCGTGCTAGTGGACCGGTTCTAAGTCACTACTGGTATTCACCAGAGCCCGCCGCAAAGCGGGATGGTCTTGCTGCGGCGGTAGTGACCAGGTCGTATCCACTAGCAACGGCTCAACCTCTCTGACTGCTGAAGATAGGCGCGGTACAAGGGAGTAGACAGAAGCAAGGTCGGACGTAGCAGAAGGTCGGGGCAGGCAGCAAGGATCGTAGTCAGGGGCAACGGCAGAAGGTCTGGAACACAGGCTAGGAACACACAAGGGAACGCTTTCACTAGGCACAAGGGCAACAAGATCCGGCGAGGGAGTGCAGGGGAAGTGAGGTATATATATGGAGTGCACAGGTGAACACACTAATAAGAACCACTGCGCCAATCAGCGGCGCAGTGGCCCTTTAAATCGCAGAGACCCGGCGCGCGCCCTAGGGAGCGGGGCCGCGCGCGCCGGGACAGGACCGACGGAGAGCGAGTCAGGTACGGGAGCCGGGGTGCGCATCGCGAGCGGGCGCCACCCGCATCGCGAATCGCATCCCGGCTGGAGGCGGTACCGCAGCGCACCCGGTCAGTGGATCTGACCGGGGCGCTGCAGCAACGAGGATGAGGCGAGCGCTCCGGGGAGGAACGGGGACCCGGAGCGCTCGGCGTAACAGTTGCCCAGCGACAGCCCTAAAACATCACTGCTCTAGAGGAGATCTGCATGGAGGAATGGGCCAAAATACCAACAACAGTGTGTGAAAACCTTGTGAACACTTACAAAAAAATGTTTGACCTGTGTCATTGCCAACAAAGGGTATATAACAAAGTATTGAGATGAACTTTTGATATTGACCAAATACTTATTTTCCACCATAATTTGCTAATAATTCTTTAAAAATCAGACAATGTGATTTTATGGATTTTTTTGGTGTCATTATGTCTCTCAAAGTTGAGGTATACCTATGATGAAAATTACAGGCCTCTCATCTTTTTAAGTGGGAGAACTTGCACAATTGGTGGCTGACTAAATACTTTTTTGCTCCACTGCAACTATTTACAAGAAGATGTATAACTTATACCAGGTGTACATATATAATTATATACAGTATATACCCAGGTTATACCAGCATGATCCATATCACTATATACAGAAGATGTATAACTTATACCAGCTGTACATATATAATTATATACAGTATATACCAAGGTTATACCAGCATGGTCCATATCACTATATACAGAAGATATATAACTTATACCAGCTGTACATATATAATTATACACAGTATATACCCAGGTTATACCAGCATGGTCCATATCACTATATACAGAAGATATATAACTTATACCAGCTGTACATATATAATTATATATGGTATATATCAAGGTTATACCAACATGGTCCATATCAGTATATACAAGAAGATGTACAACTTATACCAGCTCTAAATATATAATTATAAAAAAGGAGATGTCCAGGTTAAACCAGTATGACCCATATCATTACATACAAGAAGATGTATAACTTATACCAGCTGTACATGTATACGTATATACAGAAAGATGCTCAGGTTATTTCAGCATGATCCAAATAACTATATACAAGAAGATGTATAACTTATACCAGCTGTACATATATCATTATATACAGTATATACCCAGGTTACACCAGCATGATCCATATCACTATATACAGAAGATGTATAACTTATGCCAGCTGTACATATATAATTATATACAGTATATACCCAGGTTATACCAGCATGGTCCATATCACTATATACAGAAGATATATAACTTATACCAGCTGTACATATATCATTATATACAGTATATACCCAGGTTATACCAGCATGATCCATATCACTATATACAAGAAGATGTATAACTTATACCAGCTGTAAAAATATAATAAAATACAGGAAGATGCCTAGGTTGTACCAGCAAGGTCCATATCAATATATAGAAAATGATGTATAATTTTGACCTTACATATAAAATAAGTTTATGTATCATGGTGGTCCATATCCCTATATAACAGGCAATTTGTGGCTGCCCCGGTAAATGATTTAAGCACTGTATATGAAGAAAGCTGAGCGGATTAATCACAAGTTCATTAAATGGATTCTCGGGGTATATTACCTGGAGGCTTCACAGATATCATTGTTTCCAGTGATTTAGAGACCCCTTTGTTCCAATTGGAGGTGCAGCTTCTACCTTTGTGTTTAGAACGATCATTACAAACATGGGGAAAGGTGTGAAATATTAATTAGCAACAAACTTCTCGGACTGTAATGCATGTTTAATTCACAAGTCTAGATCATTACCTGTATCATTAATGCTGCTAACAAATCCCCATCTATTACCGGGGGCCAAGCACACATCAAGCTGCAAATGCAGTCAGCAGCAGGGCGAAGGGTAATTAGTTCTTAAAGGATATGTGCACCTTTTTCCGTCATTGTTAACTGAGGCCGGATCAAGGTTCCTTGGGGGCCTGGCTAAAATATGTAACAGAACCTATACACAATATTAGCAGCACACAAAAATCAGACAGCAGCTATTATACTGTGCATAAATAATACTGCAGCTGGTGTCCCGAAGGAAGCAGAGCAGGATGGTTGTACAAGCTGTGACGTACAGAGTACAATGAAACCCTAATGGAAAATATGTAACAAGACTCTAACTCAGTGGCCCTCATTTACTATTGCAAACCCCACATGTTTTGTCGGGTTGTGCGCCAGATTCTGTTGCATTGCACCAGAAATTCTGTCTGCGCCAGATGTTGCACCAGAATTTGCGCCAGAATTGAAAAAACCCAGACTAACTCTCCATTTTGCTAAGAAAACCCAAAAAAGGGGGGTCAGGGAAAGGGGCATGTTCTCTTAAAAGGGGCGTGTTCCTGACATTTTCACAAAAACCCAACATATTTACTAAGGTTTCCACATAAAATGTGGTGGATTTGAGCTGAGGAAAACCAGACAGATCAGAGCATGTGTAAAAAAAAAAGCAAAGTGTAGGGAAAGTGGAAAATGTAGGGAAACCTTAGTAAATACCGTGGAAAATAAATTGCAGGGAATTAAAACCCACAACGAAACACAACACAACAATCTTAGTAAATGAAGGCCATTAGGTTCAAACTGTGGCCCCCCAGATGTTGCAAAACTTCAACTCCCAGCATGCCCGGACAGCCGTTGGCGGTAGCAAACAGCTGTCTGGGCATGCTGGGAGTTGAAGTTTTGCAACATCTGGAGGGCCACAGTTTGAAACCACTGTTCTAGCTTATTATGTACCATTCATAATACTGTCTTCAGACATACTAGTCATACTACTTAAATACATCCATGCAGTAACAAATGGTTGAGAATCTTAAATGAAGGCGGCCCCTAGTCAGTTGCCCCTTTTGCCAATGCTATGATCGAGTCTGGAGTTAGGAGGGAAACTGTCAGCAAAGTCACCTGTACTAGCCAATGGTACTGGCTGGTAGTGTGGGTGACACTGATTAAAACGCTGCCTACCATGCCCGGATCCATTGCGGCGCTCCTCCGTTATGTTCCTAAATGCGATTATGCAAATGACCAGTCAGTGGCACAAGCGGAGTTATGATGGCAGCGTCGGGCACTGTGATGTCTCATACTCGGCCCGCTCATACATATTCATACAATCCCCATCTGCTTCCCCATTCTGTATTTACTCCTACTGCGCATGTGCTGATGATGGCCGTGGTCATCATGGATCATTGGCACATGTGCAGTAGGAGTAAATACAGAGCGGGGAAGGGGAGGGGATGGTATAAATATGTATAAGCGGGCCGAGCGCTGAGATGTCACAGTGCCCGAGGCTGCCATCCCAACTCCGCCAATGCCACTGACTGGTCATTTGCATAATCGCAATTAGGAACATAATGGAGGAACGCCGCAATGGATCCGGGGATGGTAGGAAGCATTTTAATCAGCGTCACCTGCACTACTAGCCAGTACCACTAGTTTGTGTGGGTGACTTTGCTGACAGTTTTCCTTTAAGACACTATTCCAATTCCAATAAACATCAGATAGAAATAAAAGATGCACTCACCGATCCCGGGAACGTAGTAGCTTTAATTTGAAAATTCACTTAATACAGGGAGTAGTATATAGAAATCCAAACAGCAGCAGGTCAGGGCTTCGGGCAGGTCCAACACAGGTGCACGGGCATGAACAGGGGCAACGAATCATTTCGCATCAGCTAATGATGCTTCATCCGGCCTCAGTGTGGAGACTGTTCCCTGGGACTTAATAAAGGATGCCACCGGCACATTGGGGTTAAATGAGTGTAGCGATCTATCCCAGTTTCTTTGATTGTCTTATACAAATTGCACATTTAGATCACTCCCTGTCTTCAGTGTGCATATTTTATAGGTTGATTTGCACTGTTTGTTGTTTTATAGTATATAGGTTGCTAAGGTTTATCTCACTCATTCACCTGTAATAAGTCCCAGAGAACAGTCTCTACAGTGAGGCTGGATGAAACGTCATTAGCTGATGCAAAGCAATTTGTTGCCCCTGTTTATGCCCCTGCACCTGTGTTCCACTTGCCCGTCGCCCTGACCTGCTGCTGTTTAGATTTCGATATACTACTGCCTGTATGAAGTGAATTTTCAAGTTAAAGCTACTACATTCCTGGGACCGGTGAGTGCGTCTTTTCTTTCTATCTGATGTTTATCTGGAGCACTGTGTCATTGCTGCACCCCCTATACTAATTTTACCTATTTTAGTCCTAGCACTATTATTTGTGCTCGTCCTGAGTGGTGCCGTCGTGACCCTGTTTCTCCATTATGTCCAATTCCAATAAATATTACTCATATATTATGGCCTTATCTGAAGCTGTAGAATAATATTTTCCCATTACAGTTAATTAAAGGAAGGGGAAAGGTTATCATAAAAACCAAACCAGAAAGGACCAAGTGGTGATTGATGTGACCCAATGAGGTCCACAATAAGCCATTGGTTCCTTGGTGTTCAGACAACCTATATTAAATTAAACAATGTTATGCTGCCAGAAGTCCTAGAGCCCTAACAATGCCTATTGTAAATGAAATAAATCACTTGACAAAATTAACATGAAGTTACAGGAAGTGGACAGGGCTCTTAGTGTGATTAAACCCCTGCATGTTCCATAATATAATGACATCTATTTATCACAACACAGTGAGACATTGTACAAATTGCTATGAAAACATATGATTATATTGAATCACCATTGGGGTTTTATGTGAAAATGCCATTCTAGATCATACAACTGATATTACAACACTCAAATTCAAAACATAGTACATTTTCCCATAGGGTAATGATGTAATAATAGTACTTTAAGGGTAGGGTACACATATCGTAAACATAACATATTTCATGTTGCGTGAAATGCACTGCGTAATGGGAAATATGCTGCATATTTTCCTATGAGCAGACACAAAGGGCTACCTGGGGCTCTGTTTGTGCAGTAAGGTCCAGCGCGCTGATGGGACTGTGACACGCGGGCCCACCTCCAAACCTCACTGCACACAAAGGGCTACCACGGGTAACCCTGTGTGTATGCTCTTAGAAGAATGCATAGCGTATTTCCCACTACAGTGTGAAATACACTGCGTATATGCTATGTGGAACCCTACGCTAAAGCGTTATTATCACTCTGCTCTAGCAGCAAGATACTTTTAACCCCTTAAGGTCACAGCCCATTTTGGCCTTAAAGGGTACCTCTCATCAAATAAACTTTTGATATATTTTAGATTTATGAATGTTGAATAACTTTCCAATAGCATGTTAATGAAAAATATGCTTCTTTCTATTTTATTTTTCCCAATCAGTCCTGTCAGCAAGCATTTCTGACTCATGCTGGAGTCCTAAACACTCAGAGCTGCCAGCCTGCTTTGTTCACAGCCAAACAGGCTGTGAATAAAGCAGGCTGGCAGCTCTGAGTGTTCTCCCTTGTGAACAAAGCAGACTGGAAGCTCGTAGTGTTTAGGTCTCCAGCATGAGTCTGAAATGCTTGCTGCCAGGACTGGTAGGGAGACCCCTAGTGGTCATTTCTTCAAAGTGTAAAATTAAATAGAAAGAAGCATATTTTTTTATAACATGCAATTGTAAAGTTATTCTGCATACATAAATCTATAATATATCAAAAGTTTTTTTGATGAGAGGTACCCTTTAAAGACTATTTTAATTTTTGTGTTTTCCTTTCTGCCTTTTAAGAAACAAATATTTTATTTTTCCATCCACAGGGTCATGACGGCTTGACTATTGTACTATACAATAACACCTTTTAATTTGCCATAACATTTACAGCAAAAAAAACACACTATTTTACATATATTTTTTTTTCACAGTGCACTGAACAGTAAAACTTACATATTATCTTTATTCTGTCAAAGTTTTTTTAATAAAATATGTATGCTTAAAATTGCCCTATTCTGACGCATATAGCTTTCTTATAAATACAAACATAGACGTTTTGACACTTGTGCACGTGGCAATATGAAATATATATATTTTTATTTATTTGTAAAGTGGGAAAAGGTGTGATTTTTACTTTTCTTGTGGGAGAGGCTTTTTCATATAAATAAATAAATGAACATTGTTTTATTACCCACTTTACATTTTTTAAGTCCCCATATGGTATTAATAGCACTCCCTTGATTGCTTTTCCTGATCAGAAATATCATTGATCCACTTGTACAGGCTGTCAGACAGTAAACTGTACAAGAGCATGCTGTAGGGTAGCACAGAGCAGGTAAGGAAACCTCTAGCTGCCATCTTCACTCATTGAACCCCCGCAATTGGGTTATAGGTGGTCCGTTGAGTGTCACCAAAGCCACACGGTTGCTTTAGATGTTGTAATCAGTATTGATCACAGCATCTAAAGGTTTAATGTTGGACATCAGCATGATCTCTGATGTCCACCATTAGCAGTGAAAGCCACAGGATGTAAATGTAAGCCCTGGTGCACTAAATACCAAGCAACCAGGGGGTGCATTTACACCGTGCATCCTCTAGTGGTTAAACTTCATGGGCAATGTCATAATCCTACTGACAATGTGAATCTTGGACAATGAGATTGCCTGCAAAGTTTAAATGTATCCTGCTGCCATAGTGAAGTGATAGCAGAACTTAAAAGAGAATACAGAAACCCTGCTTACATGGCATACATCAACACAGACTACATATATAGGTAAACAGCCTCTACCCTTGCCCTCCATCATTCTTATCCTTCCAAGTGCTTGCTAAATACCACCTCTTAGCCTCTCAAGATATAACATGTGGTATGATTATTTGAGGACTGTGTTACAGTATTATGTTTGCACTAAAGGGCAATATAATGTACTGTACATGATTGTGTGATGGGAAAGATGTGAGCACTTGTTCTCAGATACGAATTCTGTAACTATTAGCTGTTATTTGAATATACTATTGGTTACTCTGGCACAATACAGGGGCAACTGCCTTCTCTTTTTCTTCTAATGTTACTGAAGTTACTATAATATGACACTATCTACTGGAATTATTTGAGTAGTTTTTTACAGTATTGTTCTTCAATGCAAACAAAAAATAGAAAAAGCCTTCCTATGTGATGTCTTACAGATTCATATTCAAGACCTTTTTTCCCCACATTAAATAATGGACCTAACAGTCTCCCTCTGAGTGAGACGCTAATAATGATGCTAACTCATCTCCATTATGCCATATTGGAATAACTTAAAAAGTCCTAGTGACAAATGTTCTCGAATTATTTCCACCATACAACTTATTCCAGTAATGTATGTCAGACATTGCTCCTCGTATCCATCACAATTAGTAATGATTACCGAAAGGTTAGACATAGGTTAATCCTTAAAAAATGATTGATGGTCCCTCCCCGCATTGTATCCACAGATGCATCTTTCGACCTCTTCTATTTTTATCTAGATAATTCCTAGACATTCCATTGAAGACACCGGTTACAGTTGGTCTCAGAAGACCATCTTGAAATCTTTGATATATCAATTGATGCAATGTTTCTTTCTTTGTGATTGATTTTCGGATCCTCGACTTGTTGAGACATCTGCGTCGCAGAGTTCCCTGACAACGTAGATAAATTATATTTGTCAGGGAACATACAATATGTCCCTGGTGGCTTCCACACCAAGATTTGATAGATTGATCTGAAGATTTCCTTTAGGAAACTAACTGTTAGTAATGTGTCACACTGGGACTACCCCCCATTATCAGTATGCATTCTACATGAGAATACAATCTCATCTCATAGATTGTTTTGACGGTTTCACTGAAATATTTCCGTAAATATCAAGAAATATTAACTACGAATGAAAATGAAGAATAATGTTGCTGTCACACTCCCTTCTCTTCCAAATGTTTCCAATTAGGCCAAGAAGTTTGTAGAAATTTACTCAAATTAGGTTTTTTATTTGTGCTGTTCATTGTTGTTATTTAATTGTAATGTTGTACTTTTTAATCATTCTGGATGTATTTGAGTGTACTAACATGTTTATGCTTTGTTAAATGCCATGACATGCAGAGGCATAGGAACTGGGGGGGACAGAGCGGATGGATCCCCCCAGGAATTCAGGGTGGGGGACCAATAATGGTTTGATACCCCCCTCCCCCACCTGCACAGGCCACCTCCACCACGACTTTCAATAAGAGCAGTGAGGACTGTGAGGTATGGAAGAAATGCCTCCTTCTTCGGCAGGCCCAGCCGATGCCTGCAGCCTGCCCGTAGGAATTCCTTTCTGCCACTTTAAGAGAGTGAGGAATCCTGGGGGATGAGCCGGCGTGCCTGTGCGCAGCTACGTTACTGCCGTGTAGCTCTATTTGCCCGCCAAAGAGGAGCTGTGACGCAATTGTAAATCTGTGCTGCCGGATGAAGAGACAGTCTCCTAAAAGGCAAGCTCCAGCAATGGATAAATCTTAGAAATATGGCCGCAATGACATTTCTCACAGGATGAATTCTGTGAGAAATATAAGTGCAGCCATATTTTTTTCACCCAGCTTTCCTAGACTTTTTTTTTTACCACATATTTAGGCAAACTTTGCTGTTCGGAAGTCTAGGAAAGCTGAGTGAAAAAAATATGGCTGCAATTATATGATGTATTACCACATATTTAGGCAAACTTTGCTGTTCGGAAGTCTAGGAAAGCTGGGTGAAAAAAATATGGCTGTAATTATATTTCTCACAGGAATCATCATTCAACTTTCCTACTAGGAAAGCTGAGTGATGATTCCTGTGAGAAATATAATTGCAGCCATATTTTTTTCACTCAGCTTTCCTAGACTTCCGAACAGCAAAGTTTGCCTAAATATGTGGTAACACATCCAACACTTCATACAGGATGAGTGTATGTTGTTACCATATATATATATATATATATATATATATATATATATATATATATATATATATAGGCAAACTTTGCTGTTCTGAAATCTAGAAAATCTGGATGAAAAAAAATATGTTTGCAATTATATTTCTGCAATTATATTATGTGTTACCACGTATTTAGGCAAACTTTGCTGTTCGGAAGTCTAAGAAAGCTGGGTGAAAAAAATATGGCTGCAATTATGTTTGTCACAGGAATCTGTAGCTATCCATTTACCTACCTATCTAGCTAATAACCAACCTAACTTTGAACATACCTAGCTACCTACATAGCCAGCAACCTACACATGTAGCTAGCTACCTACTTACCTGCCTATCTACCTAGCTAACAACCTACCTACTTTGTGATGTATTTACCTACTGGAGGGAGGTCTACAGTGGGGGATAGGCCTACTTAATGGGGGACCTACTATCCTAATTATGGGAGGGCAGTGCACTGGAAAAATGTGGAGTCTAAAATGTTTTTCCTGTAGATGATAGATGTTTTTTGTTTGGAAGAAGTTGACATGTCAGTCTGATCTAGATGCAGAAGAAAAGGAAAGAGGACATCGCTGATCAGCAATGACCGTACCTGTGAGTCCCTAGATGTAACTATAATCACTTACAGTGTATGGTATACAGATCCTGTGTACAGCTGGTATCTACCTTTTATATGGTCCTGTATACAATCACTTATATGGTATACAGGTCCTGCAACAAAGTCCATAGCTCCAAAAATTGAAAACTCTGGATATGTGCAAAAGAGCTGCAGTTTATTGGTTCCCCAAAAGCTTTTTTTGAGGAACAGATAAATGATAGCTCTTCTGCACATATCCGGAGTTTTCCATTTCTGGTGCTGTGGACTTGGACTTTTTTGCATGTTCGGTAGACGGATACGAAACATGCAACAAAGTCCAAGACCACAGCACTAGAAATGGAAAACTCCGGAAATGTGCAAAAGTGCTATCATTTATCTGTTCTATCTGGATGACTACAGAGACAATGGATTTATCCAGTACTGTCTTCTACTGCTTTTATGTATACAGATTCTGGGTGCAGCTGTTATCTTCTTCTTTATGGTCACTGTACAGGGAGATACAGATCTATATTCAGTGGTTTTATTCAATAACATTATAATGGATTAGTCAGTCACTGTGTGATGTAAAGAGTGTTCCTGATGATGCAGTATTATTTGGTCCTGGTATTGTTTATATTCTAGTATTATTGGTATTGTTAGTCTGTACATAGTGGTTTTTACTCAGTATGGTGGTATTATCCAGTCTTTGTGTGCTGGTATAATTTGTTCCTTGTATACTGATATTATTGGTGATATTGGGCTCAGTATTCAGGATTCAGGTCAGTAATGGTATGGTGACAATATGGATGGTGATTTTATCCCTCCTTGTATACTGGTTTAAATGCTTAACCCCTTAAGGACTCAGAGTTTTTCAGTTTTTGCACTTTCGTTTTTACCCCCTTACCTTTTAAAAATCATAACCCTTTCAATTTTCCACCTAAAAATCCATATTATGGCTTATTTTTTGCGTCGCCAATTCTACTTTGCAGGGACATTAGTCATTTTACCCAAAAATGCACGGCGAAACGGAAAAAAAAAATCATTGTGCGACAAATTCGAAGAAAAAACGCAATTTTGTAAATTTTGGGGGCTTCCGTTTCTACGCAGTGCATATTTTGGTAAAAATTACACCTTATCATTATTCTGTAGGTCCATACGGTTAAAATGATACCCTACTTATATAGGTTTGATTTTGTCGTACTTCTGGAAAAAATCATAACTACATGCAGGAAAATTTATACATTTAAAAATGTCATCTTCCAACCCCTATAACTTTTTTTTGATCGGACTTTTTGATCACTTTTTATTCATTTTTTAATGGTATAAAAAGTGACCAAAATACGCTTTTTTTGGACTTTGGAATTTTTTTGCGCGTACGCCGTTGACCGTGCGGTTTAATTAATGATATATTTTTATAGTTCGGACATTTACGCACGCGGCGATACCACATATCTTTATTTTAATTTTTTTTACACTTTTATTTTTTTATGGGAAAAGGGGGGTGATTCAAACTTTTATTAGGGAAGGGGTTAAATGACCTTTATTAACACTTTTTTTAACATTTTTTTTTGCAGTGTTATAGGTCCCATAGGGACCTATAACACTGCACACACTGATCTTTTACACAGATCACAGGCGTGTATTAACACGCCTGTGATCAGTGTTATCGGCGCTTGACTGCTCCTGCCTGGATCTCAGGCACGGAGCAGTCATTCGCCGATCGGACACCGAGGAGGCAGGTAAGGGCCCTCCCGGTGTCCTGTCAGCTGTTTGGGACGCCGCGATTTCACCGCGGTGGTCCCGAACAGCCCGACTGAGCAGCCGGGTCACTTTCACTTTCACTTTAGAAGCGGCGGTCAGCTTTGACCGCCGCTTCTAAAGGGTTAATACCGCACATCGCTGCGATCGGCGATGTGTGGTATTAGCCGCGGGTCCCGGCCATTGATGAGCGCCGGGACCGACGCGATATGATGCGGGATCGCGGCGCGATCCCGCTTCATATTGCGGGAGACGGCTTCAGGACGTAAATATACGTCCTGCGTCGTTAAGGGGTTAAAATTGTCCTCTTCTATAAGACTTTTACTTATGGAACTTATTTTTTGCTCCGTGGTCTGTAGTTTCAGTATCATTTTTGTTTTGATGGGACTTTTTGATCACTTTTAATAAACTTTTTTTCTGGTATATGAAGAGAGTAGAAATCAGAAATTATGGACTAAGATATTTTTTTATGTTTTCACCATTTACCATGCAGTTTCATTAATGTTATATTTTCATAGTTCTGTCATTTCCACATGCGGTGATACCAAATAAGTTTATTTTTGTTTACACTTTTATTAGGGGAGGGACATGATCACTGATGTCCGGCATTAGCAATAAATATAGAGAGCTCAGCTTGTAAGCTCACTTCATACACCCAGACTGCTACCACGGCATACATGTACACCCTGTTTCGTCGATGTGTCAATGGTGCCTACACTAACCCCTCATCCTGACCTCACACACAGCCTACCTCCCACAGTCCTGACAAATCCCTATCTCTTGAATTCACTGCTCCCTGAAGGTACCTGTGATGAGGAGCCTGCATTGTCATGCAAAATTGAGTGACCCTGCCCCTTTTAGCCCCTCCCATTTTATGGCTCTGCTTTTTTTCAAAGCCACACCCAGTTGTCCACCCCAGATTTGTGGGGCTTCCTACGCCCCTGATGACATGATAACGTGAGACACATTTCAGTACAGACTGCAGTGTACTGTGTTTTGCTATGTACAGCAGGTGAAATAATATTGAATGTATCACCATTCTTCTCACTAATATTGCCATTTTTCTTACTAATATTTGACATGAACATTTCACCAGATGTTGGTAAAAACCCAAGTAATCCATATATACAAAGAAACCAAAACAAATAAGCTCAGAAATTAAGTTATGTGTAATAAAACAGGCAAAAAGTATAGAACACACTTACTGATACTTTGTGGACAATGACAGCTTCAAGATGTCTCCTGTATGGGTAACCTAGTCACATGCATTGCTCTGGCTTGATTTTGGCCCATTCTTTCACACATTCTTCAAATCTTGTAGGTTCCATGGGCCTCTTCTACGACTCATGATCTTCAGTTTTTTCCATAGATATACAATGAGATTTAAGTCAGGGGATTGGCTGGGCCATTCTAGCTGCTTTATTTTCTTTTTGGAACTATTTGAGAGTTTCTTGGTTGTGGGTTTTGGATCATTGGGAGAGATTTATCAAAGGATTTGGACTGGTTTTTCCCATCTAAATTTGTCGCACAGAAAGTCACAGTCTAAATATGTGCGACTTTTTTGCGACTTTTGCTTTAGAGGATTTTTAGAACATGATGCATTCTAGTCTATTTTATACGGAAAAATGCACTGGTGCTGAATTTATCAAAAGCGACTTTTCCACGACAAGTCGCATCGGCTGAAAGTACTCTGAAATGTCAGACCATGCTGGAGCAGGTTTAAATACAGTCTAAAGCATAGATCCCGAAGTCCTTGCACAGAATTTATCAAGAGGCGTGCGACTTTGATAAATTAGGCACACAATAGACCAGCCGAACGCTCTGTAGTTTGGTCTATGCTGATGCGGGACATAGACAGCTTTGATAAATCTCCCCCATTGTCTTGGTAAAATCTCCACCCTCGTTTTATCTTCATCATCCTAGTAGGTGGCAGCTTTTGTCAAGAATGTCTCAGTAAATTTGCCCATTCATTCTTTCTTCAATAATGTGAAGTTTGCAAGTACCATTTGCTAAAAAGCAGCCACACATCATGATGTTCCCACCTATAGACTTCACTGTTGATATGGCATTTTTAGGGTGATGTGCGGTGCCATTTCTCCTCCAAACATGGTGTGTATTATGGCATTCAAACAAATCAATTTTGCTCACATCTGACCACACTATATACTCCCAGTAGTTCACAGATTTTTCCAAATGTTGTGCAGCAAACTTTAAACAAGCTTCAACATGGTTTTTATTCAGCAACGGAGTCCTATCAGACTGCAGCATGAAAACAGAGAGGAGGGGGGGTTACAGTGCAGCCTGCAGTGATTGGATGAGGAGACCCAGGACCTAGGGAGGAAGATGAGACATCCTTCTGGAAGAATAGAGTGGTAGATCACCAATATCACTAAACAGAACAATGAATATGGATAGCATTAAACAGTATTATCAATTAAAAAAAAAAGTATAAACAAGTTTTAGTAATAGTGAATGAGCCATTTCCCCATTAAAAAAATGAAATTACCCCCCTTTTTCCTATTTTACAAATATAAAATATGAAACACTATAATAAATCAACATTATTGGTATGGTATGCAGAAATGTCCAAACTATTAAAATATAATGCTATTGCTCCTGTACAGTGAACAGCGTAAATGAAGAAAAAAATACCAAAGTCCAAAATTGCTGATTTTTGGTCACATCACATCCCAGAAAAAAAAAGGAATAAAAAGTGATCAGAAAGCCACACATATGCAAAAGTGGCACCGATTAAAACTACAGAACATGGTGCAAAAACACACAACCTCCTGTACGGAAAAAATAAGTTAAAGGGGATCAGATTAGGGCAATTTCAAGAGTTTTCTTGTTTGTTTGTTTTTAAATTAGTACAATAATAGAAAAGCGTGTAATCATGGATCTCATTTTAATCACGTTGACCCACACAATAAAGATAACATGTCAGTTTTACCATACAGTAAAAAGGAAAACATTCTTTTTAGTTTTGATATGCATTTTATTGCAAAATAAAAAGTGTCATTACAAAGTAGGATTGGTCAAGCAAAAATAAATTCTAATAAGGGTCTGTAGATGGAAAAATAAATGGCATTTATAGGTGAGAAGGAAAAATGAAACCGCAAAAAAGACAATTGGCTGTGTCCTTAAAGGGTAGCTCCCACCAAGTACTATATAATCTAATATGTCCCTACCTAGTAGTAACCCCCTACCTGGCTTCAAACATTTTTTAAATCGCTTTAATAGAGCAGATTTAGTGCTTCTAAATCTGCTCTATAAAGCAGGGCAGGAAGCAGCGCTTCTCAGCAGGCACAACGTCACTGATGCCTTGCTGGGCGCTTGCTTCCGCCCTCAGATCGTCTATGCAGCGCTCCTGTCGGGAGCGCGCATAGATGATCTGCCAATAACACGGCAGGCAGCTCCGGGGTCTACTCCTCCCTGTTTAGCTGTGCATGTGCTATCCAGGGAGGAGGAGTAGAGGAGCATCGCCTGCCTGCCGTGCACGTTGAAAAACTACAACTTCCAGTATGCCGATACAGCTGTCAGGGCATACTTGCTGTTGTAGTTTTTCAGCAGCTGGAGGCACACTGTTTGAGAAACACTCATGTGTAAGCAGGGTGGCTCCAGCTGCTGCAAAACTACAACTCCCAGCGTGCCCTGAAAGCTGATGACTGTATGGTCATGCTGGGAGTTGTATAAAGTATTATGAGACCTCAGATCAGACTTACCCATCAGGAGGATCAGCGCAGCAATCAGTGCGCGCACTGCATCCGGACAGGGTAACGGGGGCGGGCGGGACCACGCGCGAGGCCAGTGGAGCTGGCCAATGCGCGCAGCCCCAGCTATCAGCGTGCTGGCTCTCGCCTGTTTGATTGACAGGCGGGAGCGAGCACCGTAGAGACTGAATTTCGACTCATTTGCCAGGCTGAAATGAGTCGAAATTCTGTAGTGATGTCACTGCCCAATGCATTCGGCCACTAGGAGGGTGACCCCTAGTGGCCGAATTTAAAAGTGATTTTAAACTGGTTTAAAATCCCTTTTTTTAAATTAAAGTATATTAGAGATATGTTGTAGTACTTAAGTACTACAACATATCAATTTTTTTTATTTCGTGACAGTGCCCATTTAAGGCAAAAATGGTATGTGTCCTTAAAGGGGTACTCTGGTGGAAAACTTTTTTTTTTTTTTTTAATTAACTGGTGCCAGAAAGTTAAACAGATTTGTAAATTAATTCTATTAAGAAATCTTAATCCTTCCAGTACCTACTGAATACTACAGAGGAAATTATTTTATTTTTGGAACACAGTGCTCTCTGCTGACATTATGACCACAGTGCTCTCTACTGACATCTCTGTCCATTTTAGGAACTGTCCAGAGCAGCATCTGTTTTCTATGGGGATTTTCTCCTACTCTGGACAGTTCTTAAAATGGACAGAGGTGTCAGCAGAAAGCACGGTGGTCCTGATGTCAGCAGAGAGCTTTGTGTTCCAAAAAGAAAAGAATTTCCCCTGCAGTATTTAGCAGCTGATAAGTACTGGAAGGAATAAGATTTTTTAATAGAAGTAATTTACAAATCTGTTTAACTTTCTGGCACCAATTAAAGTACCCCTTTAATGGGTAAAGAAGCACTCTGATTGGCTGCAATCTCATTGTAACTTCACCGAAAGAACACAGTTACAAATGTCATATCGGTTGGAAATAGTGAAAGAACAAATAGTTCAGAATAATTAATGAAATATGTGCTAAACGAAAATAAAACAATAATTAACTTGCCAAATTATTTTCATAATGTAAATAACAAAAAGTTCAGAATATTGAATGAGTTTGAAAAACTGAAATGGCCACTGTCGTTTGGGAAAACTTTTTACATGTCCTAGCAACAGTCAAAAGTTTTGATAGGTGGGGTTCTGAATGTTCAAACCTCCTCTGATCAGAACGACAGGACGGGAGAAGATTGCTTTCCGCTCGTTCTCTTCTGGCTCCATGTCATGTGATTGAGACACACTTACAATGTAAGAGTATGGAGCTCCATCATGGGACATGGAGCAGGGAGAGGGGAATACAGCTGATTGGTGGAGGTCTAAAATCTCAGACCCCTTCGCGGATCAAAACTTTTGACAAGCTTTCTTTAAACAACTGTAAGGACCCGAAGGGTTAATCTGCACTGAGAGCTTTTGTTTGGTTGTTGTTTCTATGGTTACACCTGTCTGTTGAGACTGGTCAGCTTACCTTGATCAGAGCACCTGTTCTGGCTCCTATATAAGCTGGGAGTCTGCTCTCACACCTTGCCTGCTAAAGAGCTCTGTGTACTCCTAGCTAGCATTTATATTGTATCTGTTATATCTGGTATTTTGACCCTTTGGCTCCGCTCTCTGACTCTTCTCCTGTCTCTGCGAATTGGCATATCTGTGACCTCTTGGTATCGACTCGGCGTATGGTTAAG
This sequence comes from Hyla sarda, assembly GCF_029499605.1. NCBI lineage: Eukaryota > Metazoa > Chordata > Amphibia > Anura > Hylidae > Hyla > Hyla sarda. The sequence continues at coordinate 162,558,490 of NC_079194.1, read as the reverse complement.
TTAATTATTTTGACTGGACTTCCCTCACTTATTGAAAGTAACGACTGTCACCATGGTTACGGATCTGCTACCTAGGGCAGGTATGTAAGTAGACAGGGAAAAGGGGGAGTGGGAGAGAATAGTGTGCACTCCTTCCCTGCCCATACCTGACAACAACAGAGTAAAAATATGCTTACCAAAACTAAACTAAATTAATAGAATTAAAGCGTACCTGTACCTGTAAGCGTCACTAAGCCAAAAAAACAAACACTGTAGTCATAGTTGGTAATAGTCTCTGATCATTTCCAGCCTTTTTCTTTTTTTTTTTTTTTTTGCTGTTGCTCTAAGCACCCTTTATCTCCTCTATAGGCTTCTGCTGTTCTCCTGAACTCTGTGGATGTTCCCAGGCAGTGATGATGCTTTCCCTCATTGCTGTAAACTTCCTGACCCTTAGTTGCCAGGTTGACAGCAGCAGCCAATCAGCTGCTGTCTCCTCTCTGTTTGCCTTGGTAGTAGCTAGAGAGAGGAGTGAAGTGTAGAAGCTCAATACATACACATCTCAGCCATAGACACACTCATCCTTGCTACACACAGCTCAGCCATATAAACACTCATCTCTACCACACACACAGCTCAGCCATATACATACTCATTTCTGCCACAACACAGCTCAGATATATACACACTCATTTCTACTAAACACTCATCTCACACCCATACACACTCAGCTCTGCCACACACAGCTCAGTAATACACACTCAGCTTTACCACGCACACATCTCAGCCATACACACTCAGCTCTGCTACACACATCTCAGCCATATACACAATCAGCTTTCCTTCACACTCAGTTTAGCCATACACACTCGGCCATACTATACAATACTACACACACATCTCAAAGCCATACACACTAACACACACTTGACAGGCCAGTAGCATACAGAACAGTGCTAAGCCTGTCCCCACTTCCTGTGTTCTGACTGTGCAGAACTGTTGCCACAGTCAGTTAGGACAAGGACATGTGGACAAAACCTGTGGCTGTGGCTGACCCCCACTCATTTAGATTTAAAGTGTTGTGCTATCCTTATTGGGGGGGGGGGGTTCCTGGGAAATAATTTATAAACCATAAATAAGGTAACCAACACATAAAATCTATGCTCTTCTATTGATGAAACTATTAGTCATTTAACAAGATATGTGTTGAGTTTTTCTGCATTTACTCCTTTAGTGCACCCATGACAGTATGCATTATTTTGTCTCAATATGAATTCACCTTTCCTGTGTTTATGCTCACTTCTTGCTTTAGACAGAAAATAGCTTTTCAAGGGCATTTTGTCAATGGAGATCCAATTGCACAGAAAACCTTTCAGATATTTTTTCTTCTTGATGACTCAAACACATATTTCTACCCAGGCCTTCAACATAAGAAAACAAGGACACAGTTACCAGTTAAGATAATCCGAGTAGCACACTGCTGAGTCCTTGCCTTGGAACTTCTCCTTTCCAGTAACTTTTCTTTGAAACCACATTAGAAATTGTCACAGCAATAAACCTGCGCTGGCAGCTGACTCTTATCAGATGTGTTTTTAAACACCTGGGTTGAAAAGAGAAGCTTTCCACTTGGCAGCAGATATTGAAGATGCAATAGAAGTAAAGCAGTCATCCATTTAACAGTGAGCCTGCTTGAGTTACCTGTTTTCTGTATTCAATATGTTTAATGGCTTCGAAAACTCTGTCTGGAACTGTAAATTAGGGATTGGATAACAGACTCCTCGTTTGTATCCTATTGAACTGGGTGAAACCTGTGTGCAACTGGTCTCAACAAAAAAAGAAAAAATGCATTAAGGAAAAATTAGACAAATAGATAAAAGATTAATAGATAATCAGATATATACTGACGTCTTTCCTACTCTTTCAGATACTGTACATTCAACATAAATCTCATATTTTTCAAAGTATATGTCATAAAACTAGACTAATCACCTTATATATGTGTTGTGCTTAAAAGGGTACTTCGGTGCTTACACATCTTATCCCCTATCCAAAGGATAGGGGATAAGATGCCTGATCGCGGGAGTCCAGCAGCTGGGGACGCCCGTGATCATGTACGCGGCACCCCGTTTGTAATCAGTCCCCAGAGCGTGTTCGCTCCGGGTCTGATTACGGTCGACCGCAGGGCCGGCGGCGTGTGATGTCATGCCTACGCCCCCGTGTGACGTTTCGCTCCGCCCCTCAATGCAAGCCTATGGGAGGGGGCGTGATAGCCGGCCCTACGGTCGACCGTAATCAGACCCGGAGCGAACACGCTCAGGGGACTGATTACAAACGGGGTGCCACGTGCATGATCACGGGCGTCCCCAGCTGCGGGACTCCCGCGATCAGGCATCTTATCCCCTAGGATAAGATGTGTAAGCACCGGAGTACCCCTTTAAATGAAATGGCTCTTCTAAGCTTGAATTTGAAAATAGATAGGGAAGAGTCTTAATGCTACACTTGCTTTGAGTTCTAGGTATAGTTAGTGATAGAAAGACCCACCTAAACTCACACTATAAAATATCTAATAAGATGCAGCTTTGGCCTGTCTCCTTGGGGGGGGGGGGGGGGGCTGTCAGCTCTTGCAATCAGGAGAATAGTGTTGAGCTGCATCTCATCGGACACACTACAGAAGCTGCACAGAGAGGAGACAGGCAGTGTGAGCAATTCACTGTATGGTTAACAGGAAGTCATCCTCACAGGAGTAACTGGCCTCCTGTCTAAACAGTAGAGTATGCAATCAACATATTGTCAAACTGGAGATCGCATAACTGAAATGTATGGATGCAGGTGAGCTGGGATAAAACAAATTACACTGCAGGAACAATGGAGAAGTCTTAGCAATGTGTGGGCCAAAAAATTGCAGTGTTTCTCTAGCCCTTTAATGGTGCAATGGTACCATTCTAATAAGGGATGCAAACTGATGCAAAAGAATGCCATTTAGTGGCATCCATTTGCATCAGTTTTTCATCCGTTAGTATCAGTCGTCAGCAGACTCCCGCAGCTGTTACTACTACTACTCCCATCATGGAACAGACTTCTTTCCATTATGGGGGAAGTAGTTCCCCAGCTGCGGGAGTCTGCCAGTGGCTGGGGAGGCTACATTAGTGTTTTACACTACTACCCCCATCATGGAACAGAGTCTGTTCCATGTTGGAGGTAGTAGTACAGGAGATAGGGATTGATAGCACCGGGTCTAATTTCTGATACCCGATGCGATCAGCAGTTATAAAGCAGGGGAGCGAGTGGCATGCTCCGCTCCCTTGCAATGTATATACTACTGTGTAGACTTTCATTTTAAAATCCCCCTACGGGAGCTCTGACTGGCCAGCACCGAGGATCCATTCAGGGCTCCCAGCCATTTTTTAAACTACTACTTTGTCCCCCAAATTTCCAAATTTATGCCCTCATGCATGTTTATAATAATATATTGGCCCCAGTGTGCTTATAATAATTCATTGGCCCCAGTGTGCTTATAATAATGCATTGGCCCCAGTGTGCTTATTCCCCCTCCCGCTGCCTGCTCCTCATCTTCTTGGAGCAGGGCAGCAGTGGGACATGTCGGGAACCGGTGGCGGTGAATGAATGAATGAAGCCGACATATACCGCATGTAGGCTTCATTCATTCACCACCGCTGCCGACATGTCCCCGCTGCTGCCCAGCTCCTAGTGCAATCACCGCACCGCCAGGACATGTCTATTCTCTGCTGCTCATTTCTGTACCAGACAGTGATGAGCAGCAGAGAATAGACATGTCCCAGCGGTGCGCTGATTGCGCTAGGAGCAGGGCAGCAGCGGGGACATGTCGGGTGGTGGCGGCAATGAATGAATATATGAAGCCTACATGAGGGACATATTGGCATCATTCATTTACCGCCACTGGTTCCCGACATCCCGCTGCTGCCCTGCTCCAAGAAGATGAGGAGCAGGCAGCGTGAGCGGGAATAAGCACACTTGGGCCAATTAATTATTATAAACACAATGGGGCAAATGAATTATTATAACATGCATGGGGGCATAAATTTGGGGAACAAAGTAGTAGTTTAAAAACCCCGCTGGGAGCCCTGAATGGCTCCTCGGTGCTGGCCATTCAGGGCTCCCAGCAGGGGATTTAAAAATGAAAGTTTACAGGAGTATATACAAGGCAGGGAAGCGGAGCATGCCGCTCGCTCCCCTGCTTTATAACTGCTGATCGCATCGGGTCAAGGGAGACCTGATGCAATCAATCCCTTACCCCCTGTACTACTACCCCCAACATGGAACAGACTCTGTTCCATGATGGGGGTGGCAGTACAAACACCAATGTAGCCTCCCCAGCCACCTGCAGACTTCCGCAGCTGGGGAACTACTACTCCCATCATGGAAAGAAGTCTATTCCATGATGGAAGTAGTAGTAGTCCTGGCTTGCGGGAGTCTTCCAACAGCTGATTCTACTGGATGTAAAACTGATTCAAGTGGATGCCACTAAATGGCAATAACGAGAAAATATGAACTTTAGCGTTCCAAAAAGGTGATTTAGATACCTTTTTCAATAACATTTCGTAGGGTACCATTAAAAAAAAATATTAAAAAAGTTACAGTACAGTGATGTACTAATTGACAGATCGCCCGTGTCACTTTTGACACCTGTTGCGATCCTCCTGTATAATGTATAGATGTGGCCGGCCACTCTTCTATGGTCCTATGGTCCCCTCCACTGCCGTATATATACACCTATTCATATTTCCCGCAGAGAGCTGTGATTGGCCAGATGGTTCCAGCCAATCACAACCCACTGTGGGAAATATGAATAGGTGTGTATATATACATCAGTGCAGGGGACTATAGAAGATAGACATTATACAGGAGGATCACAGAGGGTGTCAGGAGTGATGCTCCCTGCGATCTGTCTATTTATGCAGGTACTACATCTCCCAGCATGGAGCAGAGTTTGCTACATGTTGGGAGCAGTAGTACCTGCAGTGAAGGACAGATCACAGCAGGTATCACTCCTGACACCATATGCGATCGTCCTATCTAGATGCGAGAAAGCCGCCGGTATCTATACATGATACAGGACAATCGCAGCAGGTGAACTGTCTATTAGCACAGGAGAAAGAAAAGTGAAACACACACTTTATTAAACACATTATTAAAATAAAGTACATTACTAATAAAAATTTGTCGAGAATTTATTCGGATCAAATCAGGTTTTTTTTATTCGGCGAATCGGCTGAATCAAATATTTCAAAAATTCGCTCATCTCTGCTCGCCTTTCAAAATCCATAACATTTAAATTGTAACCTACAGGGGGGTTCTTTTCTATGCAGTGCCCTTTTCGGTAAAAATGACACATTTTCTTTATTCAGTAGGTCCATATGATTACAATGATACCAATTTATATAGTTATTGTTTATTTTGCTACATTTAAAAATTACTTTTTGTATAAAAATGAGCATGCTTGAAATAGTCCTATTCTGACACCTATAACACTTTTTTTTCTTTAATTAGAAAGGTTCTTATTTTCCAAAAATAAATGTAACCCTAAAACACTTTTATCTTTCCATATACAGGCCTGTACGTTGGCCCATTTTTGGCGCTGTGATCTGTCATTTTTATTGGTACTATTTTTGTTTTAACAAGCCTATTTGATTCATTTTTTTAATTATTTATTTTTCTCGTACACAAAGTTAACAAGAATCTGCATTTCTGGGCATTTTTATATGTATTTTTTACATTTCCACAAATCTCCAAGCAGTTTCATTAATGTTACAGATACTAAATTTGTTGTTGTGTAGGCTGCCTGCATCTTCAGAGCCCTGATCCGACAGCACAGAGGAAGGTAGGGACACCAAGCCTCAACTTAGCTGCTTTGGACCCTGCATTCACCCTCAGAGGTCCTGATCATCCACCCCCCCCCAAACACATTGGTACCAGTAACTTTATAAATCTTGCGATCAACTTTGGGGATCTAAAGGGTTAATGCAAGGCATCAGCATGGTGGGTCCTGGCATTTCTTACCATCTATGAAGCAAGTGCAGCTCCTGTGCTTGCTTCGTAGATGTAAATATACTTAATTTTATGTAAACGTATTCCCACTCATGACGTGAACATACATGATATGGCAGGAAAAGGTTAATAAATCTGTGCTAATGTTAACAAATGTCCTTTTTTTCTACTGATTAGACTTTGTTAACAAAAACTAAACAACCCATTAAAATTCTGCTCTATTGCATCTATAAATGTATTTGGCCAACTGTTTTATAGAATATACTTTGCATAGTCATGTATTCTAAATCAAACATTACCTTTGTAATGGTTTAAGGCAAACTTACAGCCACCGGAATAAAGTTATTGTGTAACATTATGTCTTATAGCACATTCTTTGCTGTTTTGCATTTAGCAAAATGGAAAAGGAATATTTGTTTTAACCCGCCTGCCTTGTATCTGTTCTGAGCTTATCCAGTTAAAAGCGAAAGTCTAGCAAGTAAAGAACTGCAATGGTAGCTTAATAGCTGCCTGCCCACAAGATATAGAGCCTCTTGTAAATGTGTCTTTAATAATTCAGATGCATGTTTAAGGAATGCAAAGCAGGCTCATCCATTAAACTGGTCACTTTGGTTGTGATGCTATTTTCCCACCAATATAACATGGTCAATTATTTCTAACTATGCACCAGCCCTTTATTTCCATAAATCTATAATATTTCCAATATCTTCTTTTTATAAATGGTGTCTACATTGGTCGCTGACAGGCCCATGTGACTAATGACTGGGGATGTCTCCCATGGCGGTAATCATCAGTGGTCATTGACAACGAGTTAGGTTGTAACTCCCACGTATTACTAGTCAATACCAATCATCTAATTGATTGATCAACCAAGATGCTTCTGAAATACACATCCTTCCCGATCTTCAACCAGCATGTTTAAGATTCTGCTCATTCGTAGGTTCCTGTACTGCAGGGATTCTCTCTTCTTCTTACTAAAACAACTTTGATTTTGTAATTTCTATTATGTAGAAAAATGTTTTAGCAGCAAAGTGATTTATTCTAAACTTGTTACCACTTGTTTGCATGATACATTCAGAAAGCCAACATGATAGAACAGAGCAGGAGATGTACAAAGGCTTCTTGTTTCTTTAGGTAGAGCCAGAGTAGGCAAATGAATTACTAATAAAGATATATCTCAAGTATATGCTAGGGAAAGGAAGAGGAGATTGGGGCTGTGGATTGTACATTTGGCATCTTGTATAATCTATTTCACCCAAGGCTGGCTACAGGTCCATGTGGACCCTTAGTAGCAGTGGACTTGTCTACATTATCCTTGGCTTGATAAACATAGAGTTGTCATATAGACTCTAGCATTTACCCAGGGTTCTTTAAGGCTGACTCAAGTCCTGATGTCCTCTGACCTCTCTAAAGTAAACAGTGCGCCAAATTTGGTGTTTTCAGATATGCCACTACCTAATACCATATAAAATATATCTCTAGTCTATATGTCTAGTGCCATTGTAGGGTCCATAAACCAGCCTCATGGTATAGTACAATATGCTTATTCTATGCCCAAGTCTTTCACATTCAACATAAGGGAGTTACATGCAAGCAGCCTACTACTTATTCCAGTGCTAATATCTGTATGTCAGGAAAGCTCTATGGCAAGGCATTGGTAAGATATCTTGTGAGAGCCAATACTGAGATTGCCCCACCCCTATGATTGTACTAATGACACGGTGTTGCCCAATGTAGGGACATCACTTAATATGATTATGATCAAAAACCCAACTGCACTTAAAGCAGGTCTAGCACATTAAATGTGTTCTCTAAATGTAGGCAGCATATAGATGTGTCCTCCTTTAACTTTGCTTGGATCAACATCTCCTGAGATGAGTGGACTGAGGTGACTTAGGCCTCCTATGTTAAATCAAAATAATTATTAAAATAGACCTGTGACACTTGCATCTAGTGCCAATAGATTCCCATGTTGAAAAAGAGTACATGTGGGGGCGTGGCCTGGCAGCTGAGGTGAATGGCCACACTTTGAGAGAGCTCCTGCCCTACGCCTAAACTAGCGACTCTCCACAGCATTTATAGCCGCCAGACTCTACCCAAAGACTGCAAGACAGCTGCCTGATCTATGGACCGTCAAGCCTGGGAGAAGGAAAAAGGCTGTACACCAAGAAATCCTGGCAAAATTCAGTTTCACCCGCAGAGGGGCTAGGACACAAGATGGCGCTGACCACGAGCCTGCACCCTCTCCTTCCATCTCCCAGCCCGAGATAGCGGTAACATCCGGTCCTGCTCCCACACTTACCAGATGATCCCTGTCGGTTCCCTCACTCAGACAGACGTCTTCGGACGACTCTCCTACTGCCGCTGCGGCTCCTGTGTCGGAGACATCATCGCACAGCAGTGAAGATCTCCATGTCCATAGCTCTCCTGCAGGGCTTCATAGGGATGGTGGTGCTGCTCTGCCACGATCCCTGTAACACAGCCCTTTGAAACAACGTCCCAGGTATGAAGCTGCTGACGCTTCTAATATAGGTTCCTGGATTGTTGCTGATCCTATCCTGTCAGAGGATGAGAATGCTCTAAACACTCTACTATGTTGTTAGTGCTGCACAAAACCTTTTTGAGGGATATGACAAAAATGGTGGCTCCCATACAGCCTACTATTGATGATCTTGGAGGGAAAGGTTACCATATAGAGACCAAATTTTTGCCCCTTTCACCAGGCTGTGTGTGTGCTGGCTGGAAGGCACACATAGCCGACCGTATTGTCTTATTTCATCTACCCTTATCCTATCATCTGTGATGCATCAATGGTTAATAAGTTAGCATGTATAAATGTAAACTGTCTTAACGCCCCTCATAGATGCTCTTATCTGTGGAGTGAAGCCAAATTCTTACGCTGTGAAATCCTGTGTATACAGGAGACTCATCTCCTCTCCAGAGACACACACATAGACTCAAAAATCCGGGGTACCCCCAACATATTCCACTCTACTCATTCCTCCATAGTTGTATATCCGATCCCGCAGGTAGATATATCATACCCCAATGTACTTTAAATAACATCCCACTGACAATCACGTCTATCTATGCACCAAACACTGGCCAACTGAGGTTTTTACGTTTAGTTATTCACAAATTGCGCACCTATGACATACTTCTCTGGGCGGGGGACTTCAACCTTGTTATGAACGGTAAGCTTGATAGGTCATCCAATGCCCCCTTCAGGCGGTCTGGTATTCAACAGCGCTTACTTCTCGAACAGTTTCGGCTGTTGGCGCTGGCGGACACATGGAGGGAGCATAATGGTTCATCTAGAGGGTACTCCTATTTCTCACCATCCCATCGTCAGTACACTAGGATCGACTGGATCCTGACCAATACACCTTCTCTGCCCAACCTCTTGTACTCTAGACACGTTTTGTTGTCGTGGTCAGATCACGACATGGTTTTTACTGAGCTGGACCTTGTGGGTCGCCCCTGCACACCGTCTAAATGGAGATTGAATGAGGCCTTGATTACCAATCCTGCAGTAAAGCACTGAGATCATATTTTGCTGCTAATGTGATTCCGGGGAGCGACCCGGTCTGGGTGTGGGCGGCTCACAAGGCCCACATACGTGGAAATATTATTGCTATTGCGCCCGGCATCAAAAAGGACCGCGATAGATATGTTTCGACGCTTTAACATAGATTGTCTAAGTTGTCGTTGGCCCATCAGCTTAAACTTTCTCTTTATCTCTATAAGGCTCTCCACGATACTAGGATGAAGCTGGATGCTGTTCTCTCTCACCGGGTGGAGCAGGCGATTCGGTGGATGGGAACCCTGTACTATCGGTTTGCTAATAAACCCGATCGGTTGTTGCCCCGCCAGCTGAGACGGAGACGCATGCTCAATTATGTTCATAGGATTCAGCTTCATCCTGGTTCGTACTCCTCCCACCCTCAGCATATCTATAAAGCCTTCCATGACTTTTATACCCGCCTTTATGCCAAACCGAACCCTTCACCTGCTTTCTCCTCTCGCCTTTCTTCTTTCCTCTCTTCTGCTACTCTACCATCTCTTACCCCTGAAGACAGAGATACCTTGGGAGGTCCCATCTCGGATGAAGAGATTTCGGCTGTCATCTACTCTCTGAAGCTGTTACGCCGAGCGCTCCGGGTCCCTGCTCCTCCCCGTAGCGCTCGCGGCGTTCCCCTCTCTGCAGCGCCCCGGTCAGACCCGCTGACCGGGAGCGCTGCACTGACACTGCCGACACGCCCGCTCGCAAATCGCATCCCAAGCTACTCACCTGTCCCGGTCCCCGGCTGTCACGTCCTGGCGCGCGTGGCTCCGCTTCTTAGGGCGCGTGTGCGCCAGCTCTCTAAGATTTAAAGGGCCAGTGCACCAATGATTGGTGCCTGGCCCAATCAGTCTAATTAGCTTCCAACTGCTCCACGTCCATATAACCTCACTTCCCCTTCCCTTCCTTGCCGGATCTTGTTGCCCTTGTGCCTAGAGAAAGCGTTTACTGTGTTTGCCATACCAGTGTTTCCAGACCTCTTGCTATCTCCATTGACTACGAACCTTGCCGCCTGCCCTGACCTTCTGCTACGTCTGACCTCGCCTCTGTCGAGTCCTTCTGTCCCACGCCTTCTCAGCAGTCAGCGAGGTTGAGCCGTTGCCTGTGGATACGAACTGGTTGCTACCGCCGCAGCAAGACCATCCCGCTTTGCGGCGGGCTCTGGTGAATACCAGTAGCAACCTAGAACCGGTCCACCGGTACGGTCCACGCCAATCCCTCGCTGACACAGAGGATCCACATCCAGCCTGCTGAATCCTAACAGAAGCTGGGCAAAGCTCCTGGCCCTGACGGCCTCACGGCCCCGCACTACAAGAAATTCACACCTATTCTTCTCCCTCATCTCAATTCCCTTTACAATAGACTGTTTACATCTTCTTCCCTCCCCCTGAATACCTGGATGCCCTGATAACAGTTATTCCCAAACCACAAAAAGATCCCCAGTTGGTTTCTAACTATAGACCTATCTCCCTTATTAACTTAGACACAAAAATTCTGACGTCTATATTAGCCCGCAGACTTAATACTCTTCTCCCTCACCTAATCCACGCCGACCAGGTCGGCTTTATTCCTGGACGTCAGGCCCCAGATAATCTGCGGAAAGTGCTAAACATTCTGCACTGGAGCTCCTCGACTTCCACCCCACTCCTGACCCTGGCCCTTGATATTGAAAAGGCCTTTGATAGCGTGACATGGCCCTACCTGTTTGGGGTCTTAAAATCTATGGGCTTTCCTCCCTCCTTTACCCACCATCTTAGCCTGCTTTACTCCCACCCTTCAGTGTACTTAAAACTGCCAGCTACGACACCCAGTCCTATCCACATTTATAGGGGTACGCGTCCGGGGTGTCCGCTGTCTCCGACACTTTTTGCGCTGGCAATGGAGCCCCTGGTGGCAGTTATCTGGGCCTGCCCTGATGTTTCGGGCGTTGCCATTGGTGACCATCACTATAAACTAAACTTATTCGCTGATGACCTCCACCTTACGATTACAAATCCCTTAGTGTCTCTGCCCAACCTTTTTCACATTCTTTCAGATTTTTCCACTATTTCGGGGTTGAAAATTAATAATTCTAAGTCGGAAACACTATATACTCATGTACCTCATCGCACACAGAAGCTGATCAACCTTAACTTTGGCTTTCCTGACTCTTCCTCTCGGTTATCCAACCTGGGTACTATTCTTACTCCTTCTCTTTCTTCCCTCTAACTACCCCCCCCCCCCCTTTTTAAATCTATCCACTCTGATCTGCGAGCCTGGGACCTCCCATACATACCCTGACTAGGGAGGATACATACAGTGAAAATGGTGATTTTACCCTGCCTTCTATATCTCTTTTGTACCCTTCCTATCCCTGTCCCCCCAGCTGATCTCCGCACCCTTCAGAGAGATGTCTTCCATTTTATATGGCGAGGCAAGGTTCCCCGCATCCCAAAAAAGATTATGTTTTTCCATAAGCACGTGGGTGGTCTCTCTGTCCCTAATTTTACCAGATACTACCAGGCCGCTAGATTGGCACAGCCCATGTTATTTCATGCCCCGACGGGTGCCCCACTGTGGGTTCAATTGGAGAACTCTCTGTCTTCCCCTTATTCTCCTTCTGCTCTCCTCTAGTCTGTTCCTCCAGTTTCTCAAATGTTACCGTCCTCTGCTCTGCTGACCCTGCACTCACTCTCACTCTGGCGAAGGGTTCGGTTTAAGCTTTCTCTACAGACTGCTACTTCTACTCTTACCCTTATGTTCCGCAATCCCTTTTTTCCTCCGGGTTTATGACCCTCATCTTTTTCGTGGTGGGCTGCTAACGGCCTTCTATACCTCCATAATTTACTTATACATGATAGACTGGTCACGATGGAAGCATTCATTTCTCAACACTCCCCTCCTCCTTCTGAACTACTCCGACTGCGACATATATTCTCCTTTCTCTCTTCTCTTACTCCTCCTTCGGGGGGTTTCTCTAGGTCATTCCTCGAATCTATCGCACTCTATTCCCCTGTCCGCTCTAGCCTTCTGTCCCTGATATATGCACACCTGAACTCCCCCCCTCCAGATGACAAACTGCCATTTATGCGACAATGGGAATCGGACTTCCGCATTTCCATGACACCGGATGGGTGGCAGTCTTGTTGTGAGACTCTCAGCAAAGGGAGTTGGCAAGTTGCTTTGACCGAAACCTCTCTCAAAATACTCCATAGAGCGTACTATGTCCCTCCCCGATTACATGCTATGTTCCCCACTGTGTCCCCTCTATGTTTTCGAGGCTACTCTCAGGTGGGCAACATGTATCATATTTGGTGGGGTTGTCCGACCGTCAAGAGTTTCTGGACTGCGGTAGTAGTACTGATTAGAGAGATTTGTTCCTCGAGGTGTCCAATGCAACCAGCTTTTTGCCTATTAGGTGCACACCCTAACAAACTGCCGAACAAATCTTTCCGACATGCCCAATTTGTGTTGTTAGCAGCTCATATTCATATAGCGACCAACTGGAAGAAGCCTGATTTATCGCTACAGAGGGTGATAGACAGGGTAAACCTCATCATGCTGTCGGAAAAGCTGAATGCGATTAGGGAGGATGGGGTAGATAAGTTTGAGGCAGTCTGGTCCCCGTGGCTCTCTTCCCCGTACACCCCTGATATGTGTACGGGGAATATGATTTGTTGCTAAATTATGGGAATAGACACAGCTAATTACCTAACCCCAAGGCCGTAGCCTGGGGTATAATACACCTCTAAATAGTACCCCCTAAAACATAACTTTTATTGTATATCCAAATAAAATAAAAAATTTTAATTTTATAAACCCAGTGAAATCAATGTTAAAACAGAATGTCAGGTAGGTTAGTGTCTGTGAGATCTGAGCAACATTGCTCCACTATAAGGGGTTCTGCAGTAGCCCAATACGCCTACTCTGACATTAACTAAAAAAACTAGATTGCCGCCTCTACATGTTTCGCCGTCCCCACGGCGTTTTCAAGAGGCAAACTAGTGGCAACAACACTACAAAATGGCGGCAGGGGCTATTTATAGACAATGCCCCAAACATCATCACTCGGCGACAGCGTCCCGTCACCTATCCCATGCACCCTCAGATTGCTCCAATCCCTCTCAAGGATCCACAATCATATCCCAGGTCATATCCTCTTGGATCACCAATGGGAATACATAACGTGTACTGACCTCATCTCCCTACGTCCTTCGGGAGCGCTACGTCATACTGTGGGGCCTGCCGTTTACCATCGTGCCGCGCTTGCGCACTAAAGCTTACTAAACATCGCTGTTGTCTATCTACCGCAGGTGAGCCGGCGCATGCGCCCACACTTAAGTTTGGCATCGCTACGGCTCTCATTAGTGCGCATGCCCCCACACTTATACTATGATCCTGAAGCCTATTCTAACTGCGCTTGCGTGGGAAAATATAGTCATAACTAAGGCTCTTATATATATATGTAAAAGAGAGTAGTATACCGTTCTTCATATCTTCTGTTCTATGTATTCTGTATCAATTATTACCTACCATAGTGCATAAAGATAGTGCATAAATGTGTAAGAACACTAGAGTGTAATGCATTAATATAATATATATATACAAAATACCCCAAATTTGCTTATATCATCCAATATACAATTAAAAATAATTAAATAATATAGTACACAACCAATAAATAATCAGTCAAAATTCAAATCCATTGTGAATAAATAAAATAAAATAAAATAATCAATGTGTATAAACATAACATCCAATTGATACAGTAATACCAAATGTGATACTTAATTATGACCTATATCCCAAATTAAAGAAGAATTGAACAGCCTACCCTAACTAATCCATAATGACAGCCCTTGCTAGATGTATTCGCCGGCAGGTAAGTATCTGGTATTTATTTTACGATATATGCATATTCAGTGTCATGTTCTGCATAGCAGATAAAGAACATACATTCGCACCAGAAACTGAACAGTATATATATATTTAATCAAGAATTGACCATATCCCAAGGGGGGGTCAGTACATATGAAAAAACACATGAAAAAACAAAGAATGTCAATCTAACCAGGATGAACTTTCCTTAATTTGCTCTACTCATGATCGTTTAACAGTCATCCGCCACCTATTTGTGTGTTAAAAACAACACTGGGAAAACCAAAAATATTATAATTAAATTAGTAGATTGTTAAATCTTAAAGAAATGCTGCATACGAAAACCCTTCATTCAGGCCATTGGGTGCCTGACTATGGAGTCTCCAAATCCATTTGGCTTCTTCACGTAGGAGAAGGTTATCAATGTCACCTTTCCGTGGGCCCAATTTCAGTTGACTGAGTCCTATAAATAGTAATTCTCTGATCCGTCCTCCATGTACCGCTCTCATATGTCTTGAGATAGGTGTGTCCTTCTCTGTTCTGATAGAACTGAGATGCTGAGAGATGCGTTTGCGAAATTCTTGTGTGGTTTTGCCCACGTACCACTTAGGGCAGGGGCATTGAGCAATGTAGATAATATTGTGAGAGCTGCAGTTAATAAACTGTCTAATCTCATAGTGGCATCCATCCACAGGATTCCTCACTGTTTTAGTCTTATTTATCTGTTGACAGAAGCTACAATGTCCACAAGGATAGCAACCAGTAGTGGTATTTCTCAACCAGCACTCTTTTCTACCTCCAGTTGCCAGATGACTATGGACTAATTGATCTTTAATACTGGGACCTTTCCTGAATGTAATACTAGGAGATCTTCCAATAACCTGAGCCAGGTCTTGATCCCGTGTAAGTAGATGCCAATGCCTCCGCATTATTGCCATCACCTGGTCAGTATGGCCGTCAAATGTTCCAATACATCTTACTTTCTTGGAGGTATCAGTCGTTCTCATAGTTGTTAACAGTGTGTTCCTATATGAACTACATGCCCTCTTGTATGCTGTTTTTAGATGTTTACGAGGGTAGCCCCTCTGCCTAAACCTCTCATAGAGATTCTTACTCTCCTTCTGAAAGTTTGCCTCCTCAGAGCAATTCCTCCTCGCTCTGAGGTACTGGCCAACCGGGATACTCCTCTTGAGGGATCCCGGGTGCCAGCTACCCCAGTGGAGGAGTGAGTTAGTAGAGGTAGGCTTACGGAAAATATCCGTTTGTAGATGATTGTTCTCATCAATATAGATCCTCAGATCTAGAAATTGGATAGATCTCCCACCTATCTCCGAGGTAAAGACCATCCCGATCTCATTATTGTTCAACTTGTTGATAAATTCCTGATATAGTTCAACAGGACCGTCCCACAACATAAGAATATCATCTATATATCGACCATAAAATAAAATGTGCTCAGTGAAAGAAATTAACTCATCACAAAAAACAAACGTGTCTTCCCACCACCCTAAAAAAAGATTTGCATATGTAGGTGCACAAGAAGCCCCCATAGCGGTGCCCTGTGTCTGGTGATAGAAAGTGCCATTAAAGATAAAATAATTGTGCGTTAGGATAAAAGTGAGTAAAGATAATATAAATTGGTTGTGATCGTGAAACAATGTGCTCTTAGTGCGTAGAAATGTTGAAACTGCCTCTATGCCAAGCTCGTGCCGTATATTGCTATAGAGGCTCTCCACATCCAAACTTGTTAGTATTGTGGAGTCAGTCACAGTAATATTGTTAAGTTTCAATACTGTATCTTTTGTGTCTTGTAAGTATGAGGGAAGTGCAGTGACAAAAGAAGAAAGTGCGTGATCCAAGTAAATACTACCACCTTGTGTAAGACAATTGTTCCCCGAAACTATAGGCCTCCCCCTAATAGGATTTGTGTTTTTGTGTACTTTAGGGAGTGCATAAAAAGTAGCAATGGTGGGACGGGGGTTGAGCATGGCTTGTAATTCATCTTTAGAGATCAGGTTTTTCTCTCTAGCAGGAAGGAGAAGATTTCTATATTCCTTGAGATAGTTATTAGTCGGGTCAGCGGGTAATACAACATACTTAGTTTCATCAGATAATAATGACATTACCATTTCAGTATAGTTTGCCCTATCCATTAGGACGATGTTACCGCCCTTATCACTGGGTTTAATTATCAGTGACTCATTATTCCTCAACGTGATTAGGGCATTTTGTTCTTGTGGGGTCAAGTTGGAATTGACCAATTGTTTTTTGGGGCGAATACTCCCTAACTCCTGTGAGACCACATCAACAAAAATCTCTATATTGGGATATTGGGAAAAACATGGGGTAAGTTTTGACTTAGGTTTCATATTAGTGAGAGGGGCCTCAAATGAGGCTGGAGCCCCCTCACTCTCCAGCAATAGTTCGTGCAGTTGATTCCTAACCAATTCATCTTGTTGTAATTGTGTCCTCTCATCACTCGCTCTTTCGGTATGCCATTTATGAAGGGCCAACTTCCGTGCAAAAAGATTAATGTCCTTCACCCAGGAGAAAAGATCAAACCTTGGCACTGGAGTGAAGGACAGGCCTCTCCTTAAAAGTGAGATTTCCGTGTCGTTGAGGACATATGTGGATAAGTTATAGATCTGCAGAGCATCCCCATAACTATCAATGGTGCATTCATCTTCTGACCTTGTCAGAACATTGCTGGAGGGGGGAACTGCGTCCCCGGTACCCCTAAAAAAGGTTGATTGTTGGTACCACTTGTCTGGGAGATAGATGTTGCTGTGGGCAAAGTCCCCCTTGGAAATGGGGTACCCGGTGCAAGATTGCCCATCACACTGTGTGGCCCATGCCCTATATCCATTTGTGTCACAGCCCCATCCGGCATCATGGATAGAAAGGAGGACGAAGAACCAACATTGCCAAATGGAGGACGTGCCCCTTGAGAGGCACCTTGATTTACAGACGTACATGGTTGAACTCTGTTTGTTGATGCCCTAATCACGTTGAGGAATAATGAGTCACTGATAATTAAACCCAGTGATAAGGGCGGTAACATCGTCCTAATGGATAGGGCAAACTATACTGAAATGGTAATGTCATTATTATCTGATGAAACTAAGTATGTTGTATTACCCGCTGACCCGACTAATAACTATCTCAAGGAATATAGAAATCTTCTCCTTCCTGCTAGAGAGAAAAACCTGATCTCTAAAGATGAATTACAAGCCATGCTCAACCCCCGTCCCACCATTGCTACTTTTTATGCACTCCCTAAAGTACACAAAAACACAAATCCTATTAGGGGGAGGCCTATAGTTTCGGGGAACAATTGTCTTACACAAGGTGGTAGTATTTACTTGGATCACGCACTTTCTTCTTTTGTCACTGCACTTCCCTCATACTTACAAGACACAAAAGATACAGTATTGAAACTTAACAATATTACTGTGACTGACTCCACAATACTAACAAGTTTGGATGTGGAGAGCCTCTATAGCAATATACGGCACGAGCTTGGCATAGAGGCAGTTTCAACATTTCTACGCACTAAGAGCACATTGTTTCACGATCACAACCAATTTATATTATCTTTACTCACTTTTATCCTAACGCACAATTATTTTATCTTTAATGGCACTTTCTATCACCAGACACAGGGCACCGCTATGGGGGCTTCTTGTGCACCTACATATGCAAATCTTTTTTTAGGGTGGTGGGAAGACACGTTTGTTTTTTGTGATGAGTTAATTTCTTTCACTGAGCACATTTTATTTTATGGTCGATATATAGATGATATTCTTATGTTGTGGGACGGTCCTGTTGAACTATATCAGGAATTTATCAACAAGTTGAACAATAATGAGATCGGGATGGTCTTTACCTCGGAGATAGGTGGGAGATCTATCCAATTTCTAGATCTGAGGATCTATATTGATGAGAACAATCATCTACAAACGGATATTTTCCGTAAGCCTACCTCTACTAACTCACTCCTCCACTGGGGTAGCTGGCACCCGGGATCCCTCAAGAGGAGTATCCCGGTTGGCCAGTACCTCAGAGCGAGGAGGAATTGCTCTGAGGAGGCAAACTTTCAGAAGGAGAGTAAGAATCTCTATGAGAGGTTTAGGCAGAGGGGCTACCCTCGTAAACATCTAAAAACAGCATACAAGAGGGCATGTAGTTCATATAGGAACACACTGTTAACAACTATGAGAACGACTGATACCTCCAAGAAAGTAAGATGTATTGGAACATTTGACGGCCATACTGACCAGGTGATGGCAATAATGCGGAGGCATTGGCATCTACTTACACGGGATCAAGACCTGGCTCAGGTTATTGGAAGATCTCCTAGTATTACATTCAGGAAAGGTCCCAGTATTAAAGATCAATTAGTCCATAGTCATCTGGCAACTGGAGGTAGAAAAGAGTGCTGGTTGAGAAATACCACTACTGGTTGCTATCCTTGTGGACATTGTAGCTTCTGTCAACAGATAAATAAGACTAAAACAGTGAGGAATCCTGTGGATGGATGCCACTATGAGATTAGACAGTTTATTAACTGCAGCTCTCACAATATTATCTACATTGCTCAATGCCCCTGCCCTAAGTGGTACGTGGGCAAAACCACACAAGAATTTCGCAAACGCATCTCTCAGCATCTCAGTTCTATCAGAACAGAGAAGGACACACCTATCTCAAGACATATGAGAGCGGTACATGGAGGACGGATCAGAGAATTACTATTTATAGGACTCAGTCAACTGAAATTGGGCCCACGGAAAGGTGACATTGATAACCTTCTCCTACGTGAAGAAGCCAAATGGATTTGGAGACTCCATAGTCAGGCACCCAATGGCCTGAATGAAGGGTTTTCGTATGCAGCATTTCTTTAAGATTTAACAATCTACTAATTTAATTATAATATTTTTGGTTTTCCCAGTGTTGTTTTTAACACACAAATAGGTGGCGGATGACTGTTAAACGATCATGAGTAGAGCAAATTAAGGAAAGTTCATCCTGGTTAGATTGACATTCTTTGTTTTTTCATGTGTTTTTTCATATGTACTGACCCCCCCTTGGGATATGGTCAATTCTTGATTAAATATATATATACTGTTCAGTTTCTGGTGCGAATGTATGTTCTTTATCTGCTATGCAGAACATGACACTGATTATGCATATATCGTAAAATAAATACCAGATACTTACCTGCCGGCGAATACATCTAGCAAGGGCTGTCATTATGGATTAGTTAGGGTAGGCTGTTCAATTCTTCTTTAATTTGGGATATAGGTCATAATTAAGTATTACATTTGGTATTACTGTATCAATTGGATGTTATGTTTATACACATTGATTATTTTATTTTATTTATTCACAATGGATTTGAATTTTGACTGATTATTTATTGGTTGTGTACTATATTATTTAATTATTTTTAATTGTATATTGGATGATATAAGCAAATTTGGGGTATTTTGTATATATATATTATATTAATGCATTACACTCTAGTGTTCTTACACATTTATGCACTATCTTTATGCACTATGGTAGGTAATAATTGATACAGAATACATAGAACAGAAGAAATGAAGAACGGTATACTACTCTCTTTTACATATATATATAAGAGCCTTAGTTATGACTATATTTTCCCACGCAAGCGCAGTTAGAATAGGCTTCAGGATCATAGTATAAGTGTGGGGGCATGCGCACTAATGAGAGCCGTAGCGATGCCAAACTTAAGTGTGGGCGCATGCGCCGGCTCACCTGCGGTAGATAGACAACAGCGATGTTTAGTAAGCTTTAGTGCGCAAGCGCGGCACGATGGTAAACGGCAGGCCCCACAGTATGACGTAGCGCTCCCGAAGGACGTAGGGAGATGAGGTCAGTACACGTTATGTATTCCCATTGGTGATCCTAGAGGATATGACCTGGGATATGATTGTGGATCCTTGAGAGGGATTGGAGCAATCTGAGGGTGCATGGGATAGGTGACGGGACGCTGTCGCCGAGTGATGATGTTTGGGGCATTGTCTATAAATAGCCCCTGCCGCCATTTTGTAGTGTTGTTGCCACTAGTTTGCCTCTTGAAAACGCCGTGGGGACGGCGAAACATGTAGAGGCGGCAATCTAGTTTTTTTAGTTAATGTCAGAGTAGGCGTATTGGGCTACTGCAGAACCCCTTATAGTGGAGCAATGTTGCTCAGATCTCACAGACACTAACCTACCTGACATTCTGTTTTAACATTAATTTCACTGGGTTTATAAAATTAAAAATTTTTATTTTATTTGGATATACAATAAAAGTTATGTTTTAGGGGGTACTATTTAGAGGTGTATTATACCCCAGGCTACGGCCTTGGGGTTAGGTAATTAGCTGTGTCTCTTGGCCTCTTTAGTCCCCTTTTGGTCTAATTAAATTATGGGAATGTCCCTTAATACAACAATTTTGGAGAGGATGTTTGCACCTACTGACTGAAGTCCTACACATTCATCTATCGTGGACTCCACAAATGGTCTTACTGTTTTTAGACCTTCACCTACTTCCCCCATTTATGCATGATATTTTCTGTATAATTTGCACCATTGCCAAAACCACACTAACAAGCCTCTGGAAAACAGCTATTGTCCCTCCCATTTCACATATTATACAAAAGATTAACACTACTTACAAATATGAAAATATTATAGCCAAAGGTGCTGGCACTTCCTCCTTTCTAAAAAAAAAAAAGGGCAGTGCTGGATTGACTCTCCACATTGCATGAATCCATGAAATGTTCCACCAACCTACTGTTCTAGGATCCAAAAGACCGTACTTATATCCTCAATCTTTATTTTAACCTTATAATAATGGTACCACAGTTTGGGGTTAGACTATTGATTTTACCACTCATGATTATTTGTGCTAAACTTCAGTATGTTTCAGGTTGGATTTCACCTATGTATTATTATTGGTTGTTCTTTGGACGTCTTTGGTCCACTGTTTGTATTTTATTGTACTAATATGAAAAATGCTTCAATAAAAAACTATTGAAAGTAAAAAAGAGTACATGTTTTATGTTTATTTTACTTTTTTACGTGATGGATTTGACAGATGACTGTGATGTGTGCCATCAACCAGCCATCCATTGGTCATAGGCTACAATGTTAAGAAATTTCTACACTTATTCATCATTTCTTTTTACTAGATGTCACAAGGCTGTACTGTAATGAACATCTTACAACTGTTACTTTTTTATTTAAATGTACTATCCTATGTTAAAGGAAACTTTATAAATCACAGTATAACTCCAAGTTGCACCTGCAGAGCATTCAGGTTCCACAGGAAGTCAAACTCCCATTATAGTACAAGCATACATGCCTTCAAAAAGAGAAACAGGAGTAGCACTGATAGAGCCCTACAAAAGGACCTCCAGCAAGCTATTTTTGACATGAGGACCAGATGCTCTCTACCAGGACGCATTCTCACAGTCCAGCACCATGTAACTTGCTTGATATTCACCAAAAAAAAAAAAAAAGAATTAGCAGGCCTGTCATTGGTGCCGGTTAATTTTGCTCTAAGCATATGTGACAGAAGTGAATGGGTCTGGAGATGCTGTGTTAGGCTGTGGGTCTGTGATGGCCTGAAGAGCTATATCCTTAGAGGGTTGCACAAACATCCAAGTCATAGCTAACAATACACTGACTGCTGCTAATCTCATCTAAGCCATTTTCAGGCCTTAGTGCAATGGACCTTGGGTTCCTCGTGCTTTATTACAATGTCAAAGCTCACATGGCCAAAGTGTGTAGAGAGTTTCTAGATGATGAAATAATTGATGCCATTGACTGGCCCTTACATTATCCAGATATGAATCCAATTCAGAACCTCTTAGACATTAAAGTGTACCTTTAGTCAACAAAAACTTTTTATATTATGTTGATAATACCATTATATGTATATTTGTAATATACATTGGTTGAGAAAGGTGTATATTTTTGTTGCTACAGCTATTGTTTGTGTGTCTCTATGAGGAGTCCGAATACAGGAAGTGTAGGTGGACAAGCAGGGCTCTGTGCATTTAGGACAAGCAGGACTCTGCACAATGAGGCTCTGTGACAAACCCCCAGCTCACACAGCAGGATGATTGACAAGCAAGGAGCCAGCACTGAGCCCTGCTTCTTCTGTCCTCGCTTCCTGTATTTGGACTCCTCACAGAGACACACAAGCAGTAACTGCAGGGTCAGCATTTTTCACCCAAAAATATACAAATTTTTTAATTGGTGTATATTACAAATATACATATAATGGTATTATCTACATTATATCAAAAGTTTTGTTGGTGACAGGTACACTTTAAGCTTCAGTGCATTGTGGTGCATCATGACATAATGTGGATTTCCTACTTTGATTTTCATTGTGATTTGGAATCCATCGCTTTGGGCTTTGGTTTCCACTGAACATTGAAAGAGCATTTTGTTACACAATTAATATCAGTAAAGATTTTCTAATTTGGGAACTATTGTGTGATTTATTTAATAATTTATTCAATCAATCAGTGTAGAATGACTTAAAGGGGTACTCCACTGGCAAACTTTTTGTATGTCTGCATATTTTCATAGGTTTTTTTGTATTACCATCACTGTGGCACGTGGAATGTGCCTTTCCTGCCTATTTTGCTGACACGAAGCTGGATGTGGATCCCCTAACCTGTGTGGCTGATGACAAGGACCATAACAGGGAGCGGAGTCTAAGGTGCCGCTTGTCTTCACCAGGCAACACCCAGGTTGCTACCCCCGACACGGCTCGACCACACAGGTATTTGGGCAAGGCGAGGTACCAGAGGATAAAGCAGTACCATAGTAAAACGTAGCAGAAGGTCAAGGAAGGCAGCAAAGGTGCGGAGTCAAATAACTTAGTAGAAGGTCTGGATACACAGGTAAGGCAACAGGCAAAATGGAATGCTTAATCTCAGGCTAGGGGCACTGAATATCTGTCAGGGAAGTGTGTCAGGTGCAAACACTAATTATGGGTGCACTGGCCCTTTAAATTTCAGAGCTCCAGCACGTGCGCGCCCTAGGAGATGGGGACGCGCGAAGAGCCGAGACACAGAGGCAGGGGAGCGAGGTGAGTGACGGGCTGGGATTCGCATGCACCCCAGAAAGGTGGATCAGTTTGGATAGATTACCATATTCAAACAGTGAGCGTGCTGAACAATGGACAGAAGAGGATGGTGGTAAGATATATGTCAGAAGCCTCCAAGATGACGTTCCAAACACAACATGGCCGCCAAAGAGAATAAAATGTGTTCGCCAGTCACCACATCTGCAAAGAACTACACTACTTCCTGCAGAAAAGTGCAGTATGTAAAAAAAAAAAAAAAAAAAAAACGCTACCACTACAGAATACACTCCCCAGACAGGTTGGTGCAACATAAGGAAAGGCACCATTGTGTACAAAATGACCTTGCAGTGGAGTACCCCTTTAAGTACATTGCACTTTTACATCTGTTGTGGATGTAGCGCACCTTTACTGATCCAAGGGTAAAACATAAAAACACTTATTTTCACGGTAGGGTCTCTTTAATTGGGTACACAGAGGATATAACTGGATAAGATTTGCCATCCAGATTTCTTGGGATATAATTTCAGTGTTCTGCTTGTCAGACAAGTACATACTATTTTTTCAATAAGACACCCAGTCATTATGGAGAATCAAGCTTTCAGTAAAAAGCATTCCAGCTAGGACCCAAAGAAATAAACTTCCATAAAAGCATGAAAGCATTGGAGGTAATAATATAGATAGTGCAGCATTCTAAACATTTATACTTCCTGCCAGCTCTTATTATTCATAATTACCTTAAGTGGTCCCACTATCATTGATAGCTACAGGCTATTTTGTTCAGATTGCTATTAATGTTTTCTAATGTGGGTTGCCCATTAATACCCCCAGGTGCCCATTAGTGTTTGTACAATCAAAAGCAATTGTAACAACAGTTATTCTATTGTATTACAATTATTATCTATGCTGCATCCTGATAATAGCTCTTGCCAATTGCCAACAGATCTGGAAGTCTAAATAAGATATTGCTATTCAATGTGACAGTGAAGAAGAACCGTAAATAAAGAAACATCAAGTTTCCTGCTGCTAGTTCCTTCCACTTCCTGCTTCCTTTAAAATATGTATGGAAAAATAAATACATTTGTGGAAATCAATATTTCGGTGCTATTAAATCTTTGATGTTTAAGGCGAACCCTCAAAGAGTCCAGCACTCCTTTGGTTTGACTCTATGTACCCTAAGCAGGAAAGGATTGTATGGAAAGGGTGTATTTTAGAGAGGTTTGCGCCAGAAACAGTTGAATAGTTCCCTAACCATTCATGGCAATACTTTTTCTAGTTGTTGCTGACAACGGTTAGCAAGCCTGTTCAAATAGACTCTTCAAAGAGCCTTGATAATCTGCCCAAAACCAAGAAAAGATTATGACTGACTGCATTTTTGTCTGGGGTCCTAGCGTGATTTCTCCAAGTATTATGGAGGCCATAAGATGAGTTACAATACTCAGATCAACAGAGTAGATTACTCATGGGAAGCTGAGAAGACCATGATGAAGATTAGGGACTGAGGTCCTCAAAAACTCACATCTGAATACAGAGAACTGCAATCTAAACCTTTTTGTGCACAAAAAGTTATACAGACTATATTCAACATGTTTAACAATAAGATCCCAGGCCCAGTTATGGTAGCCATAGAATACTATAAAATGCTTCCACCATATGTAAACTTCTTGCTAAGTACCATACTAAACAACTCCTACCAAAATGGTGGATAGAGGAATTTCCTCAAGCACCCACAATACTTATTCCTAAAAGCAATAAGGATTCCGCAGATGTTGCAAATTACTGACCCATATCTGTGCTGAAAGTGGTTCACAAATAGGCTGCAAGGATTTCTTCTAAACCTTCTGATCCCCTCATAAGTGGGATTTGTTAGGAGCAGACATTTAACCAGGGGGACACACTCAGCAGTGGCTGCAACAGTATTAGGACATTAATACTGATACCTCCCTACACGTCTTTTGAGTTTAGATGCTGAAAAGGTGTTTTACTCAATAATTTGGCACCTCCTAAATACATCTTTTAAATACTTTTAAAATTCCCTCATCTTCATGTAAACTGAAGTTTGCATAACAATACTAGTAAATGGACTAAACTTGCCACCCATGAACATACACAGGGATACAACATCTACACATATAGGTAGGATTCCAGGGCATTTTCTTTGGTATCAAAAAGTTTAGACTTTCCTCATTGGCTGATGACTTACTTGTACTTGGTTCTCAACCACTGTGATATCCAAGGAATAAACAATGTGGGAGCCCCAATGGGGCACAAATAAGACTCAAATCAAAAGGCTCTTCTGACCCACCTGTACTGGAGAAATCACCTTCAGATGGCAGATGAAAACTTTGACATATCTAAGAGTTCATATAACTAGAACCTCTTCCAAATTATGTTCCTTTAGCATTAAACTCCCATCCTCTCTACAGGCTTTGTGGACCTTTATAGGAAGGGCTAACCTCTGCAAGATGATATGATTTTCTAGCTTACTTTGTTTATTCCAATATCTACCCATACAGTTAAGACCCAAAGAACAGAAAGCCATTAGCAAAATATTTTATATCTTTATATGGAAAGGCAAGAAACTCCATAAAGGATTCCATATTTTCCAACAACATGAAGGAAGTAGGGGACCAAAGTCCCTAGACATCAGGTTGTACAATTTCTCATCTATCACAAAAAACTAAAAAAATAAATAAATAAAAAATACAATGTACTAAATGTTTACTGTTTATTCACTCTCATTCATCAATGTGCTAAATCAACCATTGACCTAGCCAACATCTGACCTCAAGGATACCTTACTGTTCATGATCAGTAGGAGATGGGGATTGGGACATCTGTTCTGCCTCAGATTAACTACTATAAGTGGCTGAAAGAGAGCTATTCCAAAATACAATATTTTACTACAAATTCAAATTACTACAAGAACAACAACACAGGAATAGCAAGGTGTGCCCCTTGTAACACAGGATTTACTCCAAATATTATTCTTTTAAATAACTTAAATTTACCCTAACAGCTTTCTATTGAGCATGTTTCATAGCATCTTCTATATAGTTATATAGTCCGCTAAGGACCTTTGTTATGGATAATATATCAGAGCCAACATGTTCCAGAATCCCGATGTTCCTCTGAGTATGCCCACTCATACAGGCATTCTGGAAAATAAAACACATAGGCCTCATAACATGCCTTTCACTCCTTTTTGGCCCTTTCTGGTAACATCCTAGGAGAATGTGATAGAATTGCTTCACTTCAAAAAAGATTGAAAACGATTTTACAGAAATGATAGCTAGATCCAGTATTCTCAACTCTACACTTATTTTTACAAAAGTTGACATACCTGTTAAGAATGGACTGGACCATTCCAACTATTGTTTTTGATTAATAGAAACCAATAATAAAGTCCTTGAAAATCACATAAACATGACTGACTTTAGTGTATTTTGAGATCTGGTGGCTCCTCAGTACCCATCCATTCCCCTCTTATTTTCCTTTCTTTCCTCTCACAAACCCTGCAAGAACACGTTGCAAAATTTAAATTGGAGGCAAAAAAGGAATACTACTCATAACAATAAGTATCTAGCTATTTGGAACACTTCCCCTCCAAATTAACAATTTAGGCCATGTCACTTGAAAAAAAGTTTGGATTGGCTTGTGTCTCAGTGCTGATTAGGAGAACGAGCAGGAATAAAAGTGTGGCAGAGACCCATAGCCTTAGAATAAAGCAATAAGAGAAAGATCACCGAGAACCAG
This sequence comes from Hyla sarda, assembly GCF_029499605.1. NCBI lineage: Eukaryota > Metazoa > Chordata > Amphibia > Anura > Hylidae > Hyla > Hyla sarda. The sequence continues at coordinate 162,531,200 of NC_079194.1, read as the reverse complement.
GGAGTAAAGCACACGGCCATGTCTATATCTTATTCTCCTGATTGGTGGAAGTCTCAACACTGAGAACCCTACGGATGAAAAATGTTGACATGTCCCTAGTGACATGAACACTTAACCTCCAGAAGGATTACCAGAGACTTAAAGATGACTCAATGTAACTTATCTTTTCATACTTGAGATGGCTCCATGATAACAACAAATGTGCCCCTTACAGGAATATCAATGTTATTAATCATTGTTAATGTGAGACATCTGCCTCAAAAGATAACACAAGTCCATAACATAGTGACTAATTTATACAGACCTAAATCTGCTTTCACAACCAAAGAACAAAAGAGGAAACATATTTGAATCTTGCCTGTACCTACCAAAGATGGATCTAAAAGGTACATTCAGCTCAAAGAGGCCAAGTAAACCCACGGACCACCTTACAACTACCTTTGCATTTGCTTTCCTTTCCCTTCACCCCTTTTTGAAGTTGTATTAATATCTTGCTATACCAGGTAAATAAAAAAATAAAAAAACACTTAAGTACAGCGACAGGATGCAAAGAAAATAGCCTGCAGTCATTTCCTGTGTACTCATGCTTTGTCAAGGTCTCAAAAAGGCAATTGCATTTGCATAGACCTTATTCATGGGCAGGTCCCTATGGGTCCATATAAAGGGTATGTAGGTTCTAGTTGTGTGCCAATGAATGGTACTTCTAAGAGTTTATGCAGTATGCTATTCTGCTATGACTGTTTTGTTTGTTTTTTCACAGAAAACACTGTCATTATGCATGTCTTCATATAAAATTGACAGTATAGGCCTATACCACATTAGGGCCCTGTGAATAAGGCCTTAATTCCATCAATTATTCAATTTCTTTATCATCCATAGCCTCATACAATATGAATTGCATGCAATCATTAGTTCATAGATGATCTGCTTTAGGTTATTCAATAATACTCAGAAAGTGTAGATTGCAATATTGCTTATCAGATCCCGAGCGTCCTCTCTTTATTATTGTAATGAGTTCTCCGCTGCCTATGCCCTACTTTACACAAGTGCGTCCATTTATATGTCATTCTGGTTTAATCTGCTAAATGAATCCGTACATTTCCCATCATGAGAAAGTAGGACGTGGCGAGGCATCCTTATTGTGTCAATGACATGATCACGGCTAAGCCTGTTACTCCAGATAACGCTTTATCCCATAACATTGTCATAACTGAATTTGAAGCTTTACATCTTGCAGAATGTTTTGATAATGAGAATAATTATTTTAATAAGATAAAATGGAAAGAATGTAACTTCTTGGATGTGTTAAATACCCAGAGGGAAGATGATATCATCGCTCTAGAGACAATACTAAAAGAATGTTTCCAAAAAGTATCTGAGATCCCTGATAATGCGCAGGAGGACACCAGAGAGCAGCAGTGGCTGATACTAAGAAGGACTATTATGTGTTATTTTTATCCCAAAATAAGAAGTCTTCATGCTTTGAAAGAGGCTTCCCCTGGTGGCCGCAGCTTATACAATAGGACACACAACAATGCAACCCCTTTAAAAAATAAATATAATGGAAGTTTTAAAGGAACTCTTTAGTATTACTGCTTGTATCTGCACTCTGGCAATAAATGAACTGTATGTCAGTACCTGCATGGGTTAAAGAGAAGAAACTTGGCATCAACAGTCTATTTTCTCAATGTGTCTCCATATTATTCACCCTAAACAATGATACTAGACAATGTCTTTGAGTGGGTTATCTAGTTGAGAAACCCCATTGTCATACACCATATTAAGAAGTTTTAATAACATAATATTTTAACAGAGATTTAATATTTTAATATAATATTTCCATCTCTTGGCCAGAGTGAAGATCAAAGAGAAAAAAAAAAAAAAAAAACTATAAAAAATGGAGCAAAAAAAAAATTCATTAATTTTATTGTTGGACACTATATAATGAAAAACTTTCAAAAAAGTGTGTTTCGCCTACATAGGAAAAGAACGCCAATGCCCCATGTTCAACACTAACACATAAGACTTTAATATATTCAATATAAAATATGCGCTGTTATTCACAAAAAAAACTTTTATAAAATGTAGATCATAACTTTTAACTATATGTATATTTATACATTAGTTACAAAATTTGTTATATTTTTATGTTTTGTGCGCAAAGGTACTTTTTTAGGCGCAAAGCTACACCACCTACCAGTAGGCGTGAGAATCACTTCTACCTTCCGCAGTTCAACCTTTAACCTCTTGTGGACAACAGCGTCCCACTCCCCTTCTATGACACGCGCTCAGGAGTAGTGTTGGGCATGCATATTCGCATTTCGAATTTTTGTCGCGAATATCGCAAATTCGTGAATATATTCGCTATATATTCGAAATTACAAATATTCACTTTTTTCCGCATATATGCGCATATTTGCATATGCGCATATTCGCATATGTGAATATTCGCATATTCCTTCTTTTCACTTGTGGGCCAATTAGAATAATGCAAATACACTTGTCAGAGCTTATCAACAACATCCCTAGCAACCAATAGTAAAGTTGCCCACCCCCTCACTGTTTTCTTCCTCTAATATGTGAATATGCGAATATACGCATGCGCGAATATTCGCATATGCGAATATAACTAATACGCAAAATTCGCAAATATAAGATGAATATTCGTCTATATATTCGCGAAATATAGCGAATTCGAATATGGGCAATGCCGCTCATCACTACTCAGGAGCTGAGCGCAGGTCATAGCTGGGTGGTCCTGACGACTATCAGCCACCAGGAACCATCTCTAATGCCAGACGTCACCGATCATGGTGATGACCGGCTTTAACCCCTTAGACACAAATGTCCCGTCAGCTTTGTGAAATTAAGTAAAAAACACCTAACCTTCCAAATTCAGGACCCAGGAAAGTGCCTACTTCCCTCCCTCACAAGCATCTAGAAAAAGTGTAAGTGGTTGAGCAAGTCAAACCCACCACCCAAACAAACGTATAAAATAGCTCTACCCTAGACATTCTTTGATAAATCTGGGCCATGATGAGAAAAAAAAAAAATCCATAAAATCACATTGTCTGATTTTTAAAGAATTTATTTGCAAATTATTAGTGGAAAATAAGTATTTGGTCACCTACAAACAAGCAAGATTTCTGGCTCTCACAGACCTATAACTTCTTTAAGAGTCCTCTCTGTCCTCCACTCGTTTCCTGTACTAATGGCACCTGTTTGAACTTGTTTGTTTTTTCTCTTTATTTAATTAACAAAATAAAAAAAAACCTCAAAGACAGAAACATAGTCCTTAAACATCTACATCATTACATTAGTCACCTTTACCTCCCCCCCCTTCCTACAAACAATAATCAACATAGGCGGCAGGGTGCCAGGAGCCCGAAATCAGCAATATTTTATCTTAAATTTACCCAATACCACCCTCCCCAAAAAGTTTATACTTTTAATCGTTGATCTTAACCGTTTAATTATCCTAAATCCCTGCCCCTTCACATCAATCCAGGAAAAAAATAAAAAAATATTTATTAAAATTCTATTCCTCTCTCTCTCTACCCTCAACTCCCCCCAAAATGTATCCTTCCATTCTCTGCATAGGGGATATCCAGTTTTTAACAATCAACAAACGGGCGTAGAATAGCATTCTCATAATCTTATTTTTATTTTCTTACTAGTTTGTAACCTTGTGTCATTTCCCAAAATTGCCGTTCTAGGGGAGAACTCCATACTTACACCAGTTATTTCTCTAATTTTACTAAATATTACTTTCCAATATTCAACAATCTCAGAACAACTCCAAAATATATGTAAATGTCCTGCTTTTTCTTTTTTACACCTATTACATCTACTATCCTTCCTTATTGCTATTTTCTCTAAAAAAAATGGCGTATATTAAAGTCTATACACAATATTGAAAATTGTATTATCTTATGGTTCATATTAAGTGATACATAATTAATGTTCTTCATTATTGCATCCCACCCTTCCTCTTTTATATCACAGATCTCCTCTTGCCATTGTTGGGTGCTTCTATGTACTAATTTGTTCTTATGTAACTTTGCTATAGCTGTATAAACATATGAGATGTGTTTTTTTGTTATATTACCTCTCATAATTTTATTCAAAATTTCCAGGTACACCACCTGTAGGTTTCCCCCTTTACTGATAAACTCCAGGAAGGTTCTTCTTATACTATTATATTCCAACCAACCACCCTCCTTTAAGTTGAATTCTTCTTTCAGTATTATCCATTCCTTGAATTTACCTTTTTCCCAAACATCTTTTATTCTGACACAACCTTTGTTTTTAAACAGAAAAATTTTCCCCAATTTATTCATCTCTGATATATTTCTGTTGTCCAGCATCGATGCCACATCCAGTACCCTTTTTACATTCATCTCTTTCCTAAATACCCTCCATGTTTTAACCAGGTTTTTAACCATAACAATTTTCCTCTATTTCTCCTCCTCCAACTTCCCGGATTCCAACAACTGGAAAATATCCCATAATTCCCCATCAGAGCTAGACAACAGAAATTCAAAAAAGGCAAAAAGTACCTATGTATACATGGAAATGCTATTCCACCCTTTCCCTCGGTCTGACATAGGTACTCCAACTTGATTCTTACTCTTTTTCTGACCCAAATTAATGAATTAAATATTGAGATAATTTTCCTAAACAATTAAGTCTCACACCAAGATGGGGCTGATCCAAATACATACAAAATCTTTGGTAAAAATACTGATTTGATCAGTGTTATTCTGTCTGCTTTGTATAGGTTTAAATCGCTCCATATATTTGCTTTCTTTTCCACTTCCTTCATTATTTTTGTGGCATTTATCTGATGATAATCCCCTCTCTCATTTGACAGGTATACCCCCAGATATTTAAACTTTTCTCCTTTTTTTTTTTATCACTTTAAATCTAAATGTCTGTCCTATATCCTCTTCTCCTAGCTGCATAATAACCGACTTTGACCAATTAATCATTAATCCAGAAAAACTACCATATCTACTTATTATTTCTATTACTCTCGACAAAGCTCATTTGGGGTCTTCCAAGAACATCAGAATATCTTCTGCATACATTGTAATCTTGTCCCCTCTCTTCCCCGCTCCAAATCCCGTTATCAAAGAGTCATCTCTAATAATACTGGGCAGGCACCTGTTTGAACTTGTTATCAGTATAAAAGACACCTGTCCAAACTCCATTATGGCCAAGACCAAAGAGCTGTTGAAGGACACCAGAAACAAAATTGTAGACCTGCACCAGGCTGGGAATACTGAATCTGCAATAGACAAGCAGCTTGGTGTGAAGAAATCAACTGTGGGAGCAATTATTAGAAAATGGAAGACATACAAGACCACTGATAATCTCCCTCGATCTGGGACTCCACGCAAGATCTCACCCCGTGGTGTCAAAATGATCACAAGAACGGTGAGCAAAAATTCCAGAACCACCTGGGGGGAAACGAGGGGACCACCGGTATGGCTTCCATTTTCTAATAATTGCTCCTACAGTTGACCTGCAGGAGCTGGGACCAAAGTAACAAAGGCTACCATCAGAAACACACTATGCCGCCAGGGACTCAAATCATGCAGTGCCAGACATGTCCCCCTGCTTAATCCACTACATGTTCGTGGCCGTCTGAACTTTGCTAGAGAGCATTTTGATGATCCAGAAGAGTATTGGGAGAATGTCATATGGTCAGATGAAACTAAAGTAGAACTTTTTGGTAATAACTCAACTCGTCATGTTTGGAGGAGAAAGAAAACTGAGTTGCATCCAAAGAACACCATATCTATTGTCAAGCATGGGGGTGGAAATATCATACTATGGGGCTGTTTTTTTCTGCTAAGGTACCAGGACAACTGATCTGTGTAAAGGAAAGAATGAATGGGGCCATGTATCGTGAGATTTTGAGGGAAAACCTTTTTCCGTCAGCAAGGGCATTGAAGATGAAACATGGCTGGGTCTTTCAGCATGTCAATGATCCCAAACACCCCCCCCCCCTCCGGGCAACGAAGGAGTGGCTTTGTAAGAAGCATTTGGAGGTCCTGGTGTGGCCTAGCCAGTCTCCAGATCTCAACCCCATAGAAAACCTTTGTAGGGAGTTGAAAGTCTGTGTTGTCGAGCGACAGCCCCAAAACATCACTGCTCTAGAGAAGATCTGCATGGAGGAATGGGCCAAAATACCAGCAACAGTGTGTGAAAACCATGTGAAGACTTACAGAAAACATTTGACATCTGTCATTGCCAACAAAGGGTATTCAACAAAGTATTGAGATTAACTTTTGTTATTGTCCAAAAGCTTTTCCACCATCATTTGCAAATACATTCTTTAAAAATCAGACTTTGTGATTTTATGGATTTTTTTTTCTCATTATGTCTCTCATAGTTGAGGTATACCTATGATGAAAATAACATGCCTTTCTCATCTTTTTAAGTGGTAGAAATTGCACAAGGTGGCTGACTAAATACGTTTTTGCCCCAGTGTGTGTGTCTCTGTACAGAGACAAATACAGGAAGTGTGGATGGAACTCTGTGCAGGCTCCCAATTTGTCAATCAGCCTGCTGTGTGAGCCAGGAGCATGTCACAGAACCTCAGTGCACAGGTCAGACAGTTGTCAGCTCAGGAGGAAGGAAGTTCCCACAGAAAATGTAAGGGCAAGCAAAGGAACGTCCCCCCCTCCTCAATGAGCTTCATGTAGTGTGAGCAAAATAAACAAGGGTATTAGGAGCTATAAAAGGATGAAATCAGGGTTTAACTCAGGATCAGCACAGGTTAAAGAGTTAGCCTAGAGCATTTTTCACTTTAAGCAAGTGGAGAAGGTCCACATATTTGATGACTAAATTATATGCTGCACAAGCAGTCCCATATATCAACCTCAAAGACCAGAGCAAATAAACACAATGCACGATGGACCAATTACAGTAGAGGACCATTAGAAAATACCTTAACAAACCTATGGTGTGACGGCTGTAATGTGGAACATAGCAAACTGGCACCCGTTCCTTTGCAACTAGTGGAACTAGTGGAACCTTTCCTTTTAAAGTTTTGTGTATTAGTGAATGCTTTTTGTGACAATAAAATTGATGATTTATTTATTTATTAATTTTTTGAGTGATTCCATTTTTATATATGTTTTTGATTCGAGTTAGGAGATTACATACAGTATAGGCAGACATTATTAGGGATGAGCGAATCGAATCTGACGAATCGTTATGAATTTCACGAAAAATTTGCTTTGCAACTAATGCGAATATTGCCACGATTTCATTGCACGAATCGCTTAATTAAACTCCATTCAGTGCGGTCCAGGCTATCTAAAATGGCGGATTCACATGTGAGGACATAGGACAAGGAACTCTGGAGACAGCCACCCCTGTGATGTCACAGCCCTACATAATCGTCAGTCATCTTGTGGCCAGCCATTCCAGCATTTTATTTCAGAGAGAGCGTTTCATTGCAGGGACAGATAGAGCAGTGTGTGTGTTGCACAGAAAAACAGCTTGACAGCAACGATTCAGCACATGCCAAAAGCACTGCAGAAAAGCACTGACAGCGAAGGGAGAGAGAGAGAGGACACTTTTGGGTATAATACAGCAACTCTAAAGCCTATAGGGGCCAGTTAGGCTGAGCACTAAAAGCCATTGTCACCTGCTATCAGTGCATAATAATAGTGTACTGGGCTCTACTACACAGCAGCTCTGTACTGCTGCAGTGGTGTACAGCAACTCTAAAGCTTATAGGGGCCAGTTAAGCTGAACACTAAAAGCCATTGTCACCTGTTATTAGTGCCTAATAATACTGTACTGGGCTCTACTACACAGCGATTCTATACTGCTGCAGTTTGGTGTACAACAACTCTAAAGCTAACAGGAGCCAGTTAGAGTGAGCACAAAAAGCCATTGTCACCTGCTATTAGTGCCTAATAATACTGTACTGGGCTCTACTACACCGCGATTCTGTACGGCTGTAATGGTGTACAGCAACTATAAAGCTTATAGGGGACAGTTGAGCTGAGCAATAAAAGCAATTGTCAACTGCTATTATTGCCTAATAATACTGTACTGGGCTCAACTACACAGCAATTCAATACTGCTGCAGTTGGGTGTACAACAACTTTAAAGCTAACAGGGGCCAGTTAGGGTGAGCACGAAAAGCCATAGTCACCTGGTTACAGTGCCAAATACAGGCTGCGTAGTGGAGTTTATTGTCCTCTCATAAGTGACTGTGAAAGGCCATCCAAAACTATACACTTGTTTCTGTAGCCTAATACATTTATAAGCGGAGTATATTTTCCACCTCTCATAAGTGTAAACTGTACGTACACCTACATGGTGTATGTTTTTTGTTTTCCTGAAAAACTAATTTGGGCCTAGTTACTGTGAAAGGTCAGCCAAAGCTACACACTTGTTTCTGTAGCCTTACACAGTTTTAAGCGGAGCGTATTGTCCATCTCTCATAAGTAAACACCGATCAAAGAAAACTAACCTTACTAAAGTGTGAATTAGAAGTATGTAACACCAAAGAGATGAAAATAATGCACACACATACAAAAAGTGAAAATAAAGACACTGTTTATTGAAATTTACTAAAACATTTTAAAATGGACATAAAGGAAGAAATAAGATAAAATAATAAGCACCAGAAAAATCACTTATGGACAGATGGTAAGTAGAGGGTAAGATACACACTGCAATACAGAATATAGTGTTAGAAAGTAACCAAAACCATTAAAAATGGGGAGAATGTTAATGGACATCAGTCCAAAGCCATGTAACATGGCCAGCTACAAACACAGGGATAATATAACAGAATGTATGCAGGGTACCAGACCATAACCTACCTAACCCCAATGATCATTTCGCTGATTAGAATAAGCTTCTTCAGGAAGCTTGGAAGCTATTCTAATCAGTGAAACGATCATTGGGGTTAGGTAGGTTATGGTCTGGCATCCTGCATACATTCTGTTATATTATCCTTGTGTTTGTAGCTGGCCCTGTTACATTGATTTGGACTGATGTCTATTAACATCCTCCCCATTTGTGCAGGTTCCAGCTTTCTAACACTATATTCTGTATTGCAGTGTGTGTCTTACCCTCTACTTACCATCTGTCCATTACTGATTTTTCTGCTGCTTATTACTTTTTCTTCTTTCTTTCTTTATGTCCATTTTGAAATGTTTTTGAAAATTTCAATAAACAGTGTCTTTAATTTCACTTTTTGTATGTGTGTGCATTATTTTCATCTATTTGGTGTTATACACCTCTCAGAAGTGTAAACTGTACATACACCTACGTGGTGTACGTATTTTTTTCCTGTAAAACTAATTTGGGCCTAGTTACTGTGAAAAGCCAGCCAAAGCTACATACTTCTTTCTGTAGCCTTATACAGTTTGTTTCAGAGCATCTAGTCCTCCTCCTCTCATAAGTGTAAATTGTACAAAAATACAAATAAAATGAATAAAAAGCGATCAAAAAGTCTGATCAATACAAAAATGGTAGCAATAAAAACTTCAGAACACGATGCAAAAAATTAGCCCACATACCATAGCCCGTAGGCAGAAAAATAAAAAAGATATAGGGGTCAGAAGATGAGAATTTTAAACGTATACATTTTCCTGCATGTAGTTTAGATTTTTAGAAGGTGATGAGGAAAAAATGAAAATGTAAAAATGCTGAGTCCTTACGGGGTTAAGGGTAGTGGAGCGTATTGTCCTCCTATCATAAGTGTAACATATACTCACTTAGCTGGTGTATAAGTATGTCAGACAGATAAGTGCCAGGATGTGCACAGAGGAGTGGCAAAGGCCTAAATTCATCAGGCAGAGGTCGCAGCAGACTATGGGCAAGTGGCAGCAGGAGTCGCAGCCACAGCCCTGAGCTCCCGGTATCAGCTAGCGGTCGTGTCTCTACCAGCAACCCATCTGCCATCATTGATTGGTTAACATGGTCATCCACTTCATCACAAGTGACATCTGACACCCCCAGTCAACAGTTGGTGGGTTCATCAGACACAACCCTCAGTTGGCATGGCCCGGGAGCAGTCCCTGTCCTCCCATTGGCTCTGTCCTATGCCGCTCCCTCACAGAAGTATTGTATGCTGTGGGTTCAGCTCCACTATTTAGTGAGAATGATCTACTAGAGAACAGTCAGCAGCTACTGCCCAGCTAAGAAGTGGAGGAGACATCCGCAGCTTCCTCCGCTAGGCGGGCAGGTAGTGATGAGGAGAGTGGCGTGGGAGGTGGTGTTGCGAGCTTTCAGGCTCCTGAAGCAGACACTGTTGAGGAACCTGAGGAGGACATCAGTGCTGTGCAGACACAACTCAATGATGATGAAACCAATCACACTTGGGAGCTGGGTGCAGAAGGGGCTTCATCATCATCAGGAGAAGAGGGTAGCAGGGTTGCAGGTTGAGGCAGCAGCTGAGCCAGCAAGGTGGTAGAATGATTGGCAGTCAGCATGGTGGCAGAAGTGGAATGTCTGGAGCCAAATGTGCCCGGGATAGACCACCTGCTTTGCTGCAGCCTACCTTTCCGGAAGGTAGTGGAACAGTGGTTCCTGGAGTCAGCAGCAGTAGCTGTCAATCAGTGCAGACTGTTGGGGGGAAAATCAGCTACTTGGCGGTGTGGCAGTTTTTCATCAAGCATCCGGAGGATGTTAACCTGCAATGTTGGCACCACGGCCCTGCGGCAACATATGCAGCGTCACATAAAGCTCCCTGGGAGAACCATGGCTCCGATACGTTGGTCCAGCCTGCTGCATCACCCCGTGGCGCGTTGCTCCCTGTTTCAGCCAGCCAAGGCTACACCACCTCAGCCGAAGAGAGCTGTGTGCCATACCCATCTTCTGTCGCTCCAGATGCTCCTGCTCCTCCTAATTCGAGTCAGTCATTCCGCCAGCAATCCATCAGTTAAGCTATGTCCATGAGACAACAGTATGCGCCGACTCATCCAACGGCGCAGAAGCTGAATGTGCTCCTGTCCAAGCTGCTGGTGCTGCAGTCCCTCCCTTTTCAAGTGGTGGACTCTGCACCTTTCAGAGAACTGATGGCTTGTGCCGAGCCGAGGTGGAGAGTCCCAAGCTGTCATTTCTTTGCAAAAAAAGGCAGTACCAACCATGCACAATTTTGTGGAACAGAAGGTGGGCCAGTCCTTGAGCCTGCCGGTGTGTACCAAAGTGCACGGCAGCACCGACGTGTGGAGCTGTAACTATGGTCAGGGACAATACATGTCCTTTATGGCCCACTGGGTGAATGTGGATCCTGCACAGCCACAATCGCAACTTGAACAGGTCATGCTGCTTCCGCTTCCATGCTCTCAGTCCTTTGGTCCTGTGACAGTGTGCGACTCTGCCTCCTCATCTTCCACTATGTCCTCATCCTCCACTGCATGGACAAGTCTCAGTGCCCCTCCAGCATACCATGTGTGCAGGGCACAGCAGTGTCATGCTGTTCTTCACATGGTTTGCCTTGGTGAACGGAGTCACACAGGGGAGGAACTACTAAAAGTCATTCATCAAGAAATTGAATCATGGCTCACTCCACGAAAAGTGGAAATGGAAACCATGGTGACCGTCAATGGGAAGAACATCTTGTCTGCGCTGCATCAAGGAAGCCTGAGCCATGCGCCCTGCATGGCACACGTGTTCAATCTGGTTGTCAAGTGGTTCCTGAAGTGTTATCCCCATCTGCAAGACATCCTAACAATGGGAAGGAAACTTTGCATGCACTTCAGCCACTTGTACACCGCAAAGCACACCCTCCTTCAGCGGAAGCTTCAGCGTCAGAACAGCATCCCCCAACATAGTCTGATTTGCTACGTTTCCACACATTGGAATTCCACACTCCATATGTTGGACCAACTATACGAACAGAGAAAAGCCCTCACCGATTTCTTGATAATATAAGCGGATAGGGGGACTCCCCTGTGTAACTTCAATGTCAACCAGTGGCAGCTCATGCGTGACACCTGTTTGCTCAGGCCCATTGAGGAAGCCACATTATAGGATGTCTTAGCGCCAGAGTACCCCTTTAAAGGGTTGTTCAAAAGAACTGCTCAAAAATGCTCTCATAAATGGCAATGCCTTTCTGTGTGGAGTCGGAGATAGAACAGACATGCCTATTCTTTCTGCAGACTCTGGAATTTGCATTTCTGCATCAGATGTTTCTGGCATGGAAATTCTGCTACATGAACAGAGCAGCAGAATCCCATCAAATTCAAATGTGAAATTCTGCATGGAAATTCCATTGTGTGGACGTAGACTTACTCTATTATTTTCTCAACCATTTTACCAAGACTATACTAATTTATGGGAAGCTCTGTCCGGATTCTTCAACATATGCTGCACTAAATAGACAGGGAAGAGGCTTAGAAATTGTCCGTTGCTCTGCGCAACATTTTATACTACAGAATTCACCAGTCCCTCTCACCTTTACGTTTTAGTCAAAGTTGAAGGTACAACCAGATGTGAGGTGAAGATAATAGGGTGGAGCGCTTGGAGGGGGGGGGGGGGGTTGATAGACTTGTTCATTATGGAATGCATACTTGAAGTACCTGTCTTCTTTGGATTTTGTTTTTTTGTCTTTTACAATTTTCCTTACCTTTTTAAAGTTTTATAAGGACCCGATGTAAAGTCACTGCATGAGCAAGTCAATGCTTGCAATCTATCAGCTGCAATCTAAAATGGTTATTTATATCACTTTCATAGAAGGAGTTCACACGTACAAACAAAAGATGTAGCAGATCTGAGTTTGTCATGTAGCACAATGTACCCTCATCATACAATAGGAAATACAAGAAACCATTAACTGACAGACTCTGCTACATCTGTATACATTACACAGACAGGCTCCGGAAAGTTAGTCAGATCACGTCTGATTTTCCTCTTGTCCACAGATCCTATCTTACAAGCTCCTGTCACTATGTCCAGAATAATCTTGTCTTTTTCATGACATTTATGCACAGGGAGGTTAGTTGAGGCAAGGAATAAGCTTCGATGTCCCTTCCACAGCACACACATTCCTGATGTACAATAAAAATAATGGAGCTTATGGAATGTCATTTAGGGGTAAGCTCTACAAGAGAACAGATGAGGCAGAGGGCACCATGTCTGTGAACTTTTTCTGATAGCTTAGTGGAAAGATGGATGATGAAATGAATGAATCTCTGCTGGTGTCAAGTACACTTTGTGGAAACAGCTGCAGTTCATATTTCGAGATGAAATGCAAATTTGAGGAAAGCGAGTAAGTTCCACCTTTGAAGCTCTGCTGATATAATTAAGATAAAGTTCCATAATTGTGTTAGATGAGAATCATTTATCAGTTAGGATTTCACCAAGGAGAGATCGTGTTTCAATTACTTAATGGATGGGGTAGCAACATGAAGACAAATTTAACCATGATGAGAAGTCTGGGTTTTAGAATCACTGTCTGCAAACAGATCCCAGGCATCATTTTAAAGGGTTGTTTGGATACATATTACCCTTTCACAATGGCCAATCATGGCATCCTGGGTCTCAGCTATGCCCCCTCTTTTAACCAGAGTAGTAAGCTGCTGCAAGGAATGACATAGGACAGTGGGGTGTTACATAGAAGGTTTATTTGATCTTGAAGGTGTAATAAAAAAAATAAATAAATAAAAACACAAGGCTAAGAGTAGTATTAAAATAATAAACATGCTATACTCACCACCTTGGTCCCCCACAGCTTCTCTGCTGACACTCCTGGTCCCAGGGGCGTAGCTATAGAGGTGGCAGTCGCACCAGGCCCTGGTGCATAAGGGGGCCCCAAAGCAAATCTGCCCCATAGGAGACCAGTAATATAATTGGCATATGGGGCCCTGTTGCAGATTTTGCATCAGGGCCCAGTAGCTACAAGCTACACCTCTGCCTAGTCCCCTGCTGATCACCGCTTCTTCGAGTTCCTATGACTTGCCAACCTCACAGGGATTTTCCCGCTCAGGCAATTACTGACTAGTCCATTGTGTTCCAGTAAATGTGTTTCATTGCATGATGATTTGTTACAGTTTATGACCTCTGTACTACAATGCATTCTTAAAGTCTTTAGACCCTTTCCCTTTTGTACACAAAGTAAAAACAGAATGTTAGAAATTTTTAATTTATTGGAAATAAAAACTAAAATGCTGCATTGATGTAAGTATTAAGGCTTTTTACATAGAAAGTTGAGTTTTTTGGCATATATTAATTTTTATAAAACTGCGGCAGTCCAAAATAAGTGTGATGCATGTGATGCATTAGGGAAAGAGGCCTGTAGGATGGCAGAGGTTCGTAGTCCTCACACCTGTCATGTTTCTTGTCTCACTGGTCACTATGGCTTGAGGGCTTCCTCAGGGACTCCTCACACTTCCTCAGCTGCACACCCTGTTTAGTGTCTGGGCCAGTGGCATTTTGGGGTGACCCTAATGATCAAGGCAATGTTCACATGTTGGAATTTTCACACAGATGTTTCTGGCATCGAAATTCCGATTCCACTGTCCATTCTTTCTGCGGACTCCGCACGGAATGCATTTTCGAGCAGACATTCCGATGTGTGAACATAGCCTCACAGTTCCCTTACTGATAGCAATATGTTCATCCCCAAGGGAGGCAACATTCTTGTATATACAATAGCATGAAAGCAACAGGCCAACCCTTTTTAGTTTCCTGTAGTACAGAGGATCATGTAATTTATATAGGTTCTTTATAAGAATTCCTTCTACTTTTGAGTAAATCCATTTGGCTGGAGTAGGGTAACCTACAATGTTGGTGTATCTAGAATACATGGAGTTGGTCCTTTTTACTTAAACCCTTAATGTTGCTAGTCCCTTATATTTCTACCTGGAGCGGGTGTCAGCTGCTTGGTTCACAGCTTTTCCAATAAGTCCATACTCATGGTTGAGCTCAGAGGTGGCAAGTTACATCAACTTGTCACACTGGTGCTGCAATTCCTAAATGGCAGGGTGCATTAGGGGCTGGTATTATCCTATACTTCGCTGGACAGGCTGTTTCAGTTCCCTCTCTCCTCCACACTCTATGCTAGACCATGATAGGTTATTAGAGCAACATGGTGAATCTCAAGAAATCCCCCCCCCCCCATCCCGACAATGCTGACAACATTAGTACTGCTACTAAAGAAAACACACCAAATGCAGAAAGATATCATCAATCATACTACTACATAATGCCTAAATAATACTACCACATGATAGTAGAAACAGTCCTGGGTTAGACTCCGTTAACTGTTCGCTAATCTCAATAGAGAGGCTAGACCATAGGAGGCGTGTCCCATATGTCTAGAAGGTTCATAGGTGTGTGTAGGTTAGTCCTTTACTGCTTACAGCTGGACATGGTACAATGGAGTACTATGATGTGCACAGTATAAAATATGGTAAAATGTTATAAAATAGTGGGGAAAAAAAATCTAAAACTGCAAACATAAACTAAGGGACTTGCTGTATGACACCCAACAATAGGCCCTGCAGGAATCCCAGTGGGACACTGCACACCAGTTACAACAAGGCAAACCTGTGCAGATGGGCCCCTGTTCTGAACCAGGCTTACACTAGCATTTTCTAAAGTTATTAAAAATAGACTTAATCACAGCATTTTTACATGGATTTCAGTGGGTATTCAACGATCCACATAATATGCATTCCAATGGGATTTCCAAGCCTATGTTCTCATGTAACGCACATTTACATGGCAGAAATACAGTAGCATATCACTTATTTCAAAGTAGCACATCACTTATTTCATTTCTTTCAAAGTAGAATATCACTTATTTCAGTCAGAAATGCTGAGGATTAGCCCCATGAATGACATCGGGGCTAATCTTCCTGCGAATGATACCTGTACATACCTGCAGCAAAAGAAATCTGAGGTGCAATTTTACTTACATGTCAGATGTTATTCTGTCTTCTAAGCATGTTCATATCTTATAAGCATAACAGTAATGTTTTTAAAAAAATCCATATATTCAGTGTTTACAGATGCGCTGCTACCTATTGTGTGTGTTTGTGTGTGTGCCTATTGGGGCTTATTTACTAATGTGATCCCAACTCTTTTTTGTCGGGTTTTGCTCCCAAATTGGGTTGCAAGTCACTTGCGACACAATTTGCGACCAAAAAAAACTAAATCCTCCATTTTACAAGGAAAATCCGTGGCCACTGGATAAAGTGGGCGTGGTCCCGACAAAAGGGGCGTGGCCCCGACAGTTTTGAAAAATTCCAACGTATTTACTATGGTTTCCACAGAAAATGTGGTGGATTTGAGCTGAGGAAATCCCGACAGATCAGAACAGTTGTAAAAAAAAAAAAAAAAAAAAAAAAAAAAAAAAGCAAAACGCAGGGAAAAGTGCAAAATGTAGGGAAACCTTAGTAAATACCTTGGGAAAATACCAGTCGGAAATCTAAACCCACAAAGAAACCTACACTCCACTCTTAGTAAATAAACCCCATTGTGTGTGTTTGTACATGGAAGTCCATGTGTTGTACGAACCAGTATCGGTTGCCTCTTTGCATGAGAATTATAGGGCGATATGGAGCTGGCATGAATGGGGAGGCAAACACCTAATCATTCTGTTCTGAGGTAATAGCACCATAATAAGGAGGTGTTGATCTTTTCTATATTCGGGTAGAAAAGCAGACATGGTGCACATCTACAATCTTGTATAATGATCTGATTGCTTCTCAGCATAATATCAAAAACTAACAGGTTGTTAGTATACATTTTTGATGAAAAAGTACAAGCCCACTCGCCACGTCAAGGCCACCTATCCAGAGTGGGTCCCTAACGTCCCTAGCATAAAATGGCGCAGCACTGGGCGGCGACCACCACCGCCGCGACGCCAATGCCCACAGGGGGGGAATGACCCACTGGCAGAGCAGCCCCAATGCCACTCAAACCAGTCTATGAGCCGCACCCCCCCGCAGACACGGCGCCACGGCAGCAACGGACACCGCACAGCACCACACCAGTGTGAACAGGGATGTAATAGCTCACTTACCATACTCTCCCAGTCAGACTGGGAGGCAGCTAGGAAAGAAATGGCCCATGTGCAGCTAACTACTGCTTATATAGGGTTGGGCTGAGGGGGTGGGGAAGAGTGCAGCACATGTTAAAACAAAGAAAAAGGAGGGGATAGAATCACAGTGTGAATTCGGGTAGAAAAGCAGACATGGTGCACATCTACAATCTTGTATAATGATCTGATTGCTTCTCAGCATAATATCAAAAACTAACAGGTTGATAGTATACATTTTTGATCAAAAAGTACAAGCCCACTCGCCACGTCAAGGCCACCTATCCAGAGTGGGTCCCTAACGTCCCTAGCATAAAATGGCGCAGCACTGGGCGGCGACCACCACCGCCGCGACGCCAATGCCCACAGGGGGGGAACGACCCACTGGCAGAGCAGCCCCAATGCCACTCAAACCAGTCTATGAGCCGCACCCCCCCGCAGACACGGCGCCACGGCAGCAACGGACACCGCACAGCACCACACCAGTGTGAACAGGGATGTAATGATCTTTTCTATATACACCACTAAACAGTAAGGAGTAATGAGAAATTCAAAACTTTATTGCCAGAATCTGAAAACTTGGAGGTAAACTAAGATGTTTCTTTAGTCCCCCTGTAATTCTTGATTATACAGCTATGTACAGCGACCATGGAAACAACTGACCCCATCGGCTGAATCTAGTAACCCTTCAAACCAAAGGGGTGATGATTTAATTGGTTACTACAGGCAACACCTGTCATTTCATTTGTACACATTTTTAAGCCTCAATCCAATTTCCCAGACAGATGCTGTTATTACTGATCCTCATCATTCCTTCTTTCATTTCTGAATCTACAGGATATTTCGTTGTTTTTTTTTTTTCTTATGAAAAGTGAGTTCCTTGTGTATACCTCATTTGATTGTATGGTGAGCCAGAGGTAGTCAGGTATTAGCAGCATTGTGCACTGTAATATATTCTTATATAATGCTAATGAGTGCTCAGCCCTGTGATCTGTGTTCTTTTACTGATGAGCGCAGTGGGTGAGAGAATGAACAAGATATGTTTATCTGGCTGTGCAGCCTAATAAGCATTTTCATACTCTGTGCTGCAGAGTGGAAGCGGTATCTGAGCTGCTGAATGCTACATATACGAGATGAACTGCAGGGTATTGAGCTGGACCTGGATGTAGAAGGTAGAACAGATCAATGTGTGCTTTGTACACAAAAAAAATAAGATGATTGTTACAGACCATGAAGCCTCCTGAAGGATTCATATTTTCCTCTCCCAAAATATTTTGTGTTGCTGGGGATTCTGCTTCTTCCACTATGCAACTGTTCAATACTTAAACTAGTATGATCCCATGAGTGAACAAGTCACATGATCAACATGATCACCCAATGCATTTCCTGAAATGCTCTGTGCTGCTTGAAGACCCTACTCCTTCCACAATATAATTTTAAGTATGTGACATCCTACTTGTGTCCTTTCATGTTCTCATAAGATTTCCCCTTACACAGGCAAAATAGGCAGCTGCCCAGGGCGCCCTCTTGAAGGGGACGCTGCTTGAAAGTTATTAGCCAGCATCCAAAGCACCTGCCGCTCATTCGAAACACCCGCCCAGCCAGCACACCATTGCACCCCCCCCCCATTACCAAAATAATATGCATTCTTCAGCCTGCTGGAGGAGTGCAGTGCCAAACAGGCAGGTCCGCCCAGCATCCAGACATCACACTCGCCTCCATACACCCACCCCATGAGGAGGAGGTTTGTTACAGTGTGTCACCCCAGTAGTAAGGTGGGGCGTGTCAAGGGGGGGGCCAAACGGGCGAGGTCAAGGAGAGGAAAAATTAGATTTTGCCTATGGTGGGAGAAATCCTTGCACCAGCCCTGCCCTTACATACATAAACCCCCACCACTGAATGATCACACTTAATTTATTGATAAATCCAGCATCTTTGGCTGTCCCCTGTGTCTCTGAGTAAAATCTACAATAGCTCAGAGCTGGAGTAAAGACTTTGCCCACTTTTCGCAACTCCTGAGTTACCCCAGGTAAGGAAATAGCATAGCTCACAACTCCCTTTAAAGGGGTATTCCACTGGAAAACATTGTTTTTAAAAATCAACTTGTGCCAGTAAGTTAAACAGATTTGTAAATTATTTCTATTTAAAAATCTTAATCCTTCCAGTACTTATCAGCTGCTCTTTGCTGACACCTCTGTCAATTTTAGGAACTGTCCAGAGCAGGAGAAAATCCCATAGCAAACCTCTCCTGTGCTGGACAGTTCCTAAAATGGACAGAGGTGTCAGTAAAGAACACTGTGGTCAGACAGAAAGGAAATTCAACGTCCTCTGGTACATACAGCAACTGAAAAGTACTGGAAGGATTAAGATTTTTTAAAAGAAGTAATTTACAAATCTGTTTAACTTTCTGGAACCAGTTAATTTAAAATTAAAATAAAGTTTTCCAGGAAATACCCTTTTAACTCTCCAGGCCGATGCCAGTGATGAGGGCTGCACTGATGTAGTGATGGTGGCATATATACCCTGGGGACACCCTAATACTGATAGTGTGGGTGCAGATAGGCCAGTCACAGAGAGAAAGCAGCAAATTGAACCCACAAAAAAGAATCTAATATTATAAATAGGCACAGTCTGTCTCTCTTTTTAAGTCAAATAAATGAAGTTTCTTTTGGTGAAGTCTCCTTTTCTATACATAGGTGCAGACTGAAGTCGCTGCTCTCTGTCAATCCCCCTACGTGTTTATTGGCATGAGCCTCCTGGCTGATGGCTGTATTCCAACCCCCCTTGTTTGTCTGTCAGAGTCTGTGACTAGTTAGTACAGTGCTGTGAGACTGCTTATTCCATTGCCAGGGGCTGGTGCTGGGAATTTGACTTGGGATGTACCACGGCATACTTGATCCTTGTGATATGACACCATCTGTGCACATGGTAAAAGGGGGTGACCTGGTTATTAGGTGAGGGGGCAAAAAAAACAGGTGACTCTGGGAAAGCCTGCAGAAATTGTATTGTTTTCCCTATTTTCAACCAGTGTGGTGTTCAATTATTGAGTAGCAGAATATGGTGTACTAACAACAGCTATAGTATCATTTATTGTTATTTTTTTAGGAGTAGTAGGATTGTTTCCTTTATCTACCACCAGCATGATCTTGATAATAATAGGAACCTACAGAACTCCTGATGGTCATATAGATATCCATGACGGTATGTCTAGTGCTGCCATTAATGAGCCTCCTCCTGGTCTTTAAACAGCCTATATAAATATATAGAATGCAGCATCCAATTACCACGCACTCCATCCACCGGTACAGAGACAAGCAGCAGCTTGTTCCCTTCACTTTTGAAGTCACAGATTTACATTTGCAGCTTATTTATTCTGCGTCGTGCTGTTTTTTGCTTTAGGTGCATTCAGGTAATCAAATCAAATTGGTTGGTTAGACTTGTATCCAGGAATATAATGTGCAGATAGTGGTAATGTTACCTCATGGGCTCAATTCAGACATGGAGTACAACAATGATGCGTGAATTGTTATTGGCTGGGAACAATGGAAGGATGAAATTCATAATGTGATATCCAGCAGATTGTGCCAAGGTGAAATATGATATACCACACTGAGCTATGCTACCTATGAATTTCTGTTGTGGCACTACAACTCCCAGCATAAGCCCGTCACAACAGCTGGTAATAGACACATGAAAGGCTTAGGTAAAGCAGCCCAGAAGGCTAAAGTATCACACATGATCGGCTCAGCAGACAGTCACACTTGATAGGCTTAAATACATCTGTTCAGCAGTGACACATATGATCGTAATTCCCGAACATCTAATTTTTTGTGGGCTTGAATAGTCGGAAAAGTTTTTCTAAAAATATAGGCCGGCATTTATCATTGTAGGTGTAAGTGAAGCATTTTTCTACACCTTTTTTTGTGTGCTGGTAATGTGTAGTAGCACCACATTTATTAAATGGTCACAGAGCATTTGATACATTTTGTGCAGGTAAAAATTTTCTGAAATTTCTCTCTTCACATACACCAAAAAGCTAAGCTAAGTCTGGGCTGGTGTAGTTTTAGAGACTTTTCAGTGGCTTTGCGCCTTTTTTGCTCCTTTTCACAAAAAGGCGCAGTTCATAAAACCCTTCCATATCATGTGTATTGCCAAAATCAGTGGATTGCAACTCAAAATCTGCAGAAATGTGTAAACCAAAAGGTGCACAAAAGGTGCAAATAAACCCTGCTTGCGCCTTCTTTGCACCTTTTGTAGACACAAAAAACAGTCTAAAAACAATTATAAATGTCGGTCACAGGGTTTAGGTTCCAGGCCCATCAGGACAGAGGCAGAGAGACAGGGTTAGGACAGAGGATCTCCCGCTGCAAGTTTGAAAAGAGGCGGGGTCTCCATTCTCTACCCACAGCAGAATCTTTGCTGTTGGAAATCCGCCTAAGACCCTATTGACTTCAATGGGGTCTGCAACAGATTTTTTAACAGCGGAGCTTCCGCTGGCGAAAATCTGCTGAGGGTAGAGAATGGAGAACTCTTTTCAAACTTGCAGCGGGAGATCCTCTACAAGTTTGATAAGAAATCCACTCATGTGAACAAGCCCTTAAACTGGTTCAGCTAGTGCATGCCCAGACATAACAGGTTGGACAAGGGCAGGTTAACAGATTAGTGACTTGGGATCTTACATAGGGCAAAGGTGTTTGGTGACTGGAGATAGGAAGGGGGTCTGGTGGGAAGAAGTAGGGAGGAGTTGCAGGATATGGGGGTGGTGAGTGGTCTCCATTCATTCCTGTGTGAACAGAACCAGCTACAGCCCAGTTGCCTTTTTGGTAACAGTCCAGAAGTGTATTGAGGGCTTGTTATTTTAAGCTGATTAATGGTCACAGGTGAAGTCAAGGATGGCACCTATTAAAGAAACTATAAAATTGGTGCGACAGGATACACTTTAAAAATTTCCGGCAACTCCATAGCCTGCTAGTAAAGCGAGCAGTGCTTAGAATAGCCAGAAGGCCCATGCAAGTCTACGGAATTTGTGCCAATTCTGTAGAATGCAGCAGGCTATGAAGTTGCAGTGTGTCCTGCTGCCGCACCAACTTTGTAGTTACAGTTTGGGATATGTGGAGTCCCTTTAGCAAATATATTGGTCATGGTGTTGCGGTTACTTCTACCGTGAGTTATGGAATAACAGGGGAGGGGGGTGCTCAATGTCTTGCCTGAGGGCACCATGACATAAAAAGAAACATGCAGTCCTGAAGACATGAATACAGTTAAAAGTAAAGAAGGCCAGTGCCAAAGATCCTCATTTGTTTTAATGCTACTGAATCAATAAAGTAAGATGTTTTATTAGCAGTTGTAAGTGCCACAAACTTTATCTATTCTCTGCTGAGTTTTCAATGAGGCTGTACTAATATGCAGGGCTAAAGTCTTATATACTATTCTTCAATATCTGTCTCCTGCGCCAGTTATCTCAGCCATCCTCATTTCAGGTCTCTTGTAGTCGCTCATCCCCTGGACTTCGACTTTGCCGAAATAAATTAATTATTCAAAGCAGAACCTTGTTCCTGAGTGAAGATGACCGGACGTGTCTGCCAAATTATTGGGTGATTAAACGGGCCACATAGAATCCAGACCCCGGCCTATTGCATTAAATCGAA
Organism: Hyla sarda; assembly: GCF_029499605.1. NCBI lineage: Eukaryota > Metazoa > Chordata > Amphibia > Anura > Hylidae > Hyla > Hyla sarda. The sequence continues at coordinate 162,508,526 of NC_079194.1, read as the reverse complement.
CATATTTAGAAGAAATTGATTACAGTACTTAAGCAAATTAAATAATCCAAAATAACAGCCAGCAAATTCCTGCAAAACCCATCTGCTTGCTTGGATCAACGCACAATAACCATTTGTGGTGACAAGTGTTTGCTGCTGGTCTCCAAATTGTTTGAATAATAATAATAGCATTCTGTGCTTCAAGGAGCCGCCAACAGAATGTACTGTATGCACAGAGGGATTTAAATGAACACTCCTCTAATCAACAGCAATCCCAATGTGTACCCCCTGAATCTAAGAGACAGTGGAAATATCCAAAGCTCTGCTCCGGAGGTGTTCACCCCTCCCCAAAAGGTAATCTTTCCAACCTTTGACCTTAGAAGCATAGCAGCAAGTTAAAGAAAAATGATGTTGGGTGATGTCTAAGGCTCAATCCATTGTGACTAAAGAAAATCAACTGAATCAAATTTAGATTTTTTTTATTCACTTTGCAGAAATCTGTATGGGGCAGTAAATGTTTGCTGCCCTGCAGTAAATGGTGTTGCTATTACTTCCCCTGGGGTGGGAGGTCTTTGCCTGGATCAGTGAGTGTTAACTAAGCAGCAAGGCATAAAATGTCTGCTCAGTAAGTAGTTTCCATGCCTCGCTGCTCTGTAAACAACTGTATTGAAAGTTTTTTTACTTTAATCAGCTTTCATCTGTGATGTCCCAGTACAGGACATGGTCCTGCACTACACTTAGGCCCTGTCAGGTGGAGTCCCTAGGTGACCTGGGGGCTCTCCTGCAGTGTCTCCCCTGCTGTTATTATAGTGTTATTTAATGTAATAGGATTATAATAAGTATAAAGGACCTTTGGAAGACTCCAGTAAATGTCTAAAGGACCTGTGAAATGTCACATGTTATGTTTATGTTATCACATGTTACCCAGAGGGCACCAGTTTGACACATGACCCGCAGCTTGACCAATGGGCTCTGGCTCTGCCCCCCCCCCTCTATATAAGGGGGAGCAGCCATTACAATTCTCTCTTCCATCACTTTACTGAGACCAGCAAACACCAGAGATCTCAGTGCTATTGTACAAATCTACAGTCATTCCAGTAAGCGAAGTCTATGTCTGCTGTCACTACTATCTACAGTCTAGCCAAGCCTCAAGTCAATTATCTAAAGTCTATTACAAGTCTTATTGGTCCAAGCAAGCTGCAAGGTCCTTCTGTGTACCTGGCCACCTCTCTGGGATTCTGGCCTAGCTGTGAAGGTAATAACGCCTGTCTTAACTCAATAAAGCCTCTGTTAAACCATAACTTGGTGGTGGAAGGCCTCAAATCTACAGTCATTACAGTAAGCGAAGTCTATGTCTGCTGTCACTACTATCTACAGTCTAGCCAAGCCTCAAGTCAATTATCTAAATTCTATTGCAAGTGTAATTGGTCCAAGCAAGCTGCAAGGTGTTCCTTCTGTGTTCCTTGCCACCTCTCTGGGATTCTGGCCAAGCTGTGAAGGTAATAACGACTGTCTTAACTCAGTAAAGCCTCCGTTAAACCATAACTTGCTTGTGGGCTCTCCTTTCACTGCCTAGCCATTGGAATAGGGGAGATACCGTTCTTGTGGTTCTGGTACCCAAAAAACATTCTGGCATCACGAACATTAGGGGTTAACAACACCTTGCCCCTGGGGTTAACGTCATCATGCCCCCTCCACCTACACTGCTACACCCCCTGGTCCCGCCATCACTGTGAATCACCACAATCTTGGCGTCACGAACAGGGTAGGGGTGTGTGCCTTAACCATTTAACCACCAAGCAAAAAGAAAAATAGCCAGCACAACAACCTAATACACGGGTGCACACTGCTATGGCAGATACAGAGTATACAAAAAAAGAGGATTGCAGCAGCACACATTGGTCAAAAAATTGAGGCTCTTAGCGCACTTTTTGATCAAAACGTGTTCCCCATCCACTACAGGGAGGTGGCCTCATTTAGGATGGGACCCTAGAACAAATTCTGAGCCTAACGCTCAAATATCCACTCGCCTCTGCTGGGCATATAGCCTTTGACTGGGTGACATGCTGGATCCATAAACAATTAACCACTTAACCACCAAGTCAAGTCAAGTCAGGCCACCCAAAAACAAGATACGGGTGTGTGCCATGAGCAAATGCCACAAGTCCTTCCCCCCAGTTTGAATTGTCCCCAAGTGGAAAATCGCATGCAGTTGCGAAAGAGTGTATCCATGAAAGTGTTCGGGACTTTGTCATTGAAATCTGTTGTTATACTGGTGCTGAAAAAGTAGGGGGGGGGGTGAAGAAAACTGTGCCGTTTAATGTAAAGAAGTCTGCAAAAGTTGAATTAACTATGTGCAAGATTACAACAGAGGCCATGTTGCGCGCCAAAATGTCTGCTGTACCTGCAAGGGGTAACTTGATGGTCGAGAAGCGCACCAAAGGTTCCCGCCAGAGCCAACATCCTGCCCCTGGGCGTGGAGATCATGTCGTGAGGTCCAGCCCAAAATGGAACTTGAAAGGTCCGCCCCTTGTTGCCAGTGGGGAGGATGAAGAGGATGCACTGCTGAGTCGCTTCTGGTCCCAGGCCCCACTGATGAAATCCTTCTGGCTGGTGGCCATCTTGTTGGAGACCAATATAAAAGGTGAAGCAGAGCCCGACATCTTCAGTCTACAGGAAGTGCTGACAGTGAGCAGTAAGATGGCAGAGTCACAGCAATCCACGTGCACCGGGAGTCCCAAGATGGAGCCGGAGGATCGACTAATTGCCGCGGCCGCGATGAAGATGTTCCATGAGTTGTCGGAGTGTCTACACCCCTTGTCTATCGAGGCCGAAGACGCCTGCCTGAAGGTGTCTCTACCCGAGGATGCAACCCCCACGAAAAGTATGCCGGAAGCTTCCAGAGGTTCCAGAGATTGCCATCGTCTGTGAGATTAACGCCTCATCACCGCAGCTGGGGTTACTGAGCCAAGATCCCGACGGAGGAGTCTGAGCGGGGTACTCCGGCTGAGGCCAATTTCTCTACTCCTTCCTCCACCTCCAGCCCTGAGCCAGCACCCAAGGCCAAACGGCCCCCAGCATGTCCCCAGTCATCACCACTCCCTAAGTGGCTGTTCGGCGACGAGCCGAATCTAATCCAATAAATGCGGGAGCATCTACTTCCCTTGCCAGGGAAGTCCTTCCCCCCAGTGTATCTGGCCCAGTCCAAAAGGGCTAAGAGAGACGCAGAAGTGGCCGCCATTTTGGAGGAACTGAGGGCCCAAAGGCTGCAAAGATATGAGCCTAAGCCGCTGCCATTTGAAGAAAGGCAGCAGCATTAGGACACTAAGCAATTAGAGGCCCTGTACATCTGCAGATAAGAGCACCCCTGAGAGGTTGAGCCACCCCTGAAGCGCCGACGGGCCACCATAGTGAAATGTTACCGTGTACGGGGGTTTGGCACCCTCATGGACTGCCATCATGGAGGCATCCTCCTAATCATTAGGAGGGCCGTACAGAGGGACTATCTTCCCCCAGAAAAGCATTCTCTAAAGAGGGGAGATTGTGGAATATACTCCAGTGCAAAGCTTGTGAGGTGAATAGGCAGCTACTGTCACCAGACCCAAGAATCCTACCCAGATCCCGTTCACCAATTTCCCCTCTGAAGATTGGGTGCAGATCCCTTTGGTCTTTCTCATCCAAGTGCTAAGGGAGGAGTATCCTTATCCACCAGCGATGGATACCAAGTACCTACGTCAGCGTTCCAGTACAGATGTGCCAACTCCTGATGATCGCCGCATGAGTGATTTGCGGTGATTTATAGGTCAATCGGGTCCCAGGTGACCTGGCGACCCAGTAAAAAAGGGTGATAGGGGCCATGTCGGACGGCACCTATCACCCTATAGCAGCAGGAGTGAAGTGGCACTGGTGCCACCTAACTTTCGTCCTGATTCGTTACTGGCGGACGATTCAGGACTCCTGCTGTGGGGGTGTCCTCAACGGCACCTGCTACGCCCCTATTCCGGAGGGCAAAAGCGGGTGCCGAGAGTGTGTATCTGGACTGGGGGCCCCCGATCACTGGCATCGGCAGTGGGATCGGGGTCCCCAGAGCGGAGACAGTGGTGGCGTGTGCACAGCAGCAGGAGTTAAGGCTGGCCTCCTGCTGTTGCTTAGAAACAACTCCCAGCATGCACAAAAGGGCATGCTGGGAGTTGTTGTTATGCAACAGAAGAAGGCACTACTACAACTCCCAGCATGCCCTTTGGTAGATTTCACCACCATTTGGCGTGAGACTCGTACTGCCCTTCTACAAGCATCTGCCCGCATGAAGTCCCAAGCGGATAAAAAACGCAGAGCTCCTCCGTTTTTTTTCCCCTGGAGACAGAGTGTGGCTCTCAGCCAAGTACGTTCGTTTTAGGGTCCCAAGCTACAAACTGGGTCCTCGCTACTTGGGACCCTACAAGATTAAGAAAAGGATACATCCTGTGGCTTATCAGCTCCATCTTCCTTCCTCCCTTAGGATCCCTAATTCGTTCCACGTCTCCCTCCTTTAGCCTGCCATCTTTAACCGCTTCTCCCCTAAAATCCCCATTCCCACTCCTGTGGCTGGCTGGCACATCTGATGTCTTCTTTGTCAAGGAGATTTTGGCATCCAAAGTGGTTAGAGGAAGAAAATTCTTTCTGGTCGACTGGGAGGGCTGCGGTCCTGAAGAGAGATCTTGGGAGCCAGAGGAGAACATCCTGGACTGCAGCCTCATCCTCAAGTTCTTGGGTACCAAAAAGAGGGGGAGACCAAAGGGGGGGGGTACTGTTACGCTGAGCGCTCCGGGCCCCCTGCTAGCCTCGGAGCGCTCACAGCATGTGTCCCCAGGCAGCGCTCCAGCGTCTCGGCGTGTGTGTCCCCGCTCTCTTGGGCGCGCGCGTTGCGGGACTATTAGATTTAAAGGGCCAGTGCACCAATGATTGGTGCCTGGCCCAAAGTGGTTATTAAGGGTTAAGTTTTGTGAGAGGCAGTGCTGGTTTGACTTAATTAGGCATTCACCTGTGCACTGCCTATAAATACCTTCTCCTCCCACAGCCTCCTGCCGGATCTTTGTGCCTTGTGCCTTGTGAAAGCGTTCCCTGTTGTTCCAGTGTTACCCTGCCTGTTGCCGACCCGTTGCCCGTGACTACCGCCTTAGAACCTGTGCTGCCGGCCCTGACCATTGCCACGTCTGACTACGCTTCTGCCTATCCCTCCTGTACCTCGTCTAGCTCAGCAACCAGAGGAGTTGAGTTGCTACCGGGTGGAACGACCTGGGGATTACCGCCGCAGCAATATCATCCCGCTTTGCGGTGGGCTCTGGTGAATACCAGTAATCCCTTAGACTCCGTTCCCCTGGTTCGGCCCACGCCATCTCTTCTCTGGTCCAGTGGATCCACCTCCTGCCATCTGACCAGACCGTGACAGTGCACATACATTTCTGAATATCTCTCTCAACTTTCCTATACACATGAACATTTGGCACAATTAATAATAATTATCAATGCTTCCTTTTATGGGAAACAGCGCTCTTGTATCTCCGGCTCTCCTATAGACAGTGCATGAGGGGTGGGGGAGGCATGTCAACCACCACTGCTCTGTGGAAAAGTACCAGGGTTTCCCTTTAACAATTTTATTCCAGTCATATTCCATTCTGTGTTCACTTTGTAGTAATGTATCAGGTGCTGCACTTCCTATTTCCACTTACGTCAGGATGTTTGTACACAGCAAGCACAGGAGAACTACACAGGGCCGCCAGGAGCGAGTCCTGTGTGTTAATCAGCAGTGTGACATAAGCAGAGACCACGAGCTCCGCCTCTAAGACTGCTCGGATGACTCCTAGCCAGATTTGAAAAGCTCTTTTTTTTCAAAATTGTTTTTATTGAACATTTTAAAATCAATATAATAAAAATGTGAGGGGGGGGAGGGAAAGGGGGGCAAGGGAGGGTTCAAGGGGAATAGTGCAGTGGAGGTGACCCACGGATGTTAGAAGGCAAACAGCAGGGATAAAAAGCTCTATTTATGGAGATAGCAGCTGATACAATAGGTAACACAGGTATGGCTGGATTAGACTTGTTAAAAGGGTACTCCAGAGGGGAAAAAACATTCACAAATCAACAGGTGCCGGAAAGTAATACAGATTTGTAAATTATGTCTGTTTAAAAATCTTAAGCCTTCCAGTACTTATCAGCTGCTGTATGCTCCATAAGAAGTTGTGTAGGTCTCTCCAGTCTGATCACACACCGTGCTCTCGGCTGCCTCCTCTGTTCATGTGAGGAACTGTCTATAGCAGGAGAGGTGGGAATTTGCTGATCCTGACATGAACAGAGATATCACTGTGGTCAGACTGTAAAGAACTACACAACTTTCTCTGCAGTATACAGAAGCTGATATTTTTCCTCCAGGATATCCCTTTAAGCACTAATATACCATGCATCTAAGTAATAGATACATAGTGCAAGTCTATCTCAGTAATTAATGCTCTTTAAGCAATGCAAAACAGTATAATGCAGGGAGAATATAATGGAGAATATAACATTCCAATGCATTTCAGGAACTCAGCCCCTAGTCTCAATGGCTGCATGTCTGAAGGGTAATTCCACATTAAGGGTCCTTTCACACTCCAATTTGTGCCCGGTAGGTGACGTCCGTTAGGAAGATGGGTGTGGGGGGGGGGGATTGTGCATCTTTTTCTTCTGCTATCTTCGGTTGCAATAACAGGAGTTATAATGGACATTAGAGGAATCCCATTCAAGTGAATAGGATCCTCTATGCCTGTTATGACTCCCGTTAGTCTCCGTTACAATAATGGACGTTAAGGGCGGTCAAAGTGAGTAAAAAAAAGAGCCCTCAAGGTTCGTTTGTTACGGAGCCACTTTTATAGTGGGAAATTAGCCTATGATTGTAATCTTACACAAAATAATAAACCTCTCCTCCTTCCAGATTTCTGACTATACAAATTGTGACCATCTAACAAGGTAAGTTTGCCATGCAGGAGTCTCACAAAGCTTGGTGACCACCGATATAACACAACGTTATTGGTTATCATCTTCTTTCTCATTATTTCTTTTTATTTGGTGGCGGGAGGGGCAGTTATTTACAATTACTAGAGACGTTTTCCTTTTTTATTTTACCTTTAGACTAGGAGGACGATATTTGTAAGTGAAGCCGCTCACTGACATCACACAGATGATTTCTCCGGGGAAGGCTGCGGAGGATTTAGATTTATAATTAGAGTAATACCCTCAGGATTACTTAACAAATATAATTATATCATGATTTGTGGCAGTCATGCCTGGTGATATCAGAAGGCAGATGACAATGACAGGTAGATTATACCTAACATTATATTGTATTTGTATTTCCTATTACATTTTCTACGCTTTACAGGCATTTTACGGTCTCCTATAATTCAGCTATGTGACAATAAATGGAGAAAATATTCAGATTTCCAGGACTATAAAATGTAATAAAAGTCTTGTTAGGACTGATAACAATATTCCTTGCAAATGTGACCCATGATCAGTTATATTACTACACCGCATTAGGGTAAATTATACTCTGTTATGCAGAACATCCACTCTTCCCTTCTAAACTGTGCCGTGGAGTTGTAATCGGATTGCTCATATAATCTGGAGGACATAAATGTTTTTGAATGAGGGTTGGAAAGGGTGAGGGGTGAGGGGCAACAATCAGAATTTATACCTCCAGGGCTACAGCTCAGGCTACTCTAGGCACTCAGAATGAAGCAACTCATTAAGATTATACCACAAATCTCACATAAATCCAGATCTGCAACAAATACACAGCAACCCCATCCATGAGTTACATGCGGATGTTGCAGATTCACCATGGATCTTACCCCTATACGCAGAAAGTGGCAAAATCAATCACAAATCTACAAATCGCCGGCAGCTTAAAATCAGCAACTAAATTTCTCTGCAGCTCTGACCTATGTGGATTCAAAGAGGAAATTGATTTTTTCTCCAGTATTTATCATTTTTATTACTAACTCTCACTTATATGCTGCCCCCCTCAACACTGCCGCCCTAGGCACAGACCCATGGGTGTTGGTTTATTCCATTATTGGAGAAGATGGCTCTTATTTGTATTCAGGATTCACAGATTCATCATCTTAAAGGTGGAGCTCAGAATGACCTAACACCCCTAAGCTCTTCTCTAAGATCAGAATAAGTAAGATCCTTGGCTCATTTCAATATGAAATTACAGCAATTTTTGTACATCATCCTTCAGAAGACAGTTTGTAAAAGATGAAAGAAGCTTCTTGGGGCAATGAGAAGAGTGTAGTGTTATGTGCACAGTATTCCAAGTAATATATTGTTGTCAGGGGCGGACAAACCATATGTGCAGCAGGTTCAACTGCACAAGGGCCCAGCAAGTAAGGGGGCCCACCGCCAGTGGCATAGCTATAGACAGTGACGTAGCTATAGAGGTCGCAATTGCGACCCAGCCTCATGGTCTGGGGGGCCCCCAGGGCCCCCCTGCCAGTACACTATTCAGCTGCAGCAACAGGTTCGCCACTCGGGCGTAGCCGGGCCCGTCGCTGCCAGCACGCCGGATCTTTTAATTACCTGTGAGCCGGCCCTTTAAAAATCAGCGCAGGTTAGAGGCATGATGGGAGTAGACATGCTTCGTGCAAGTACGCACGCATGTCTGCTCCAAGCCCCTGACGCGTCTCTGCCTCTGACCCTATGATAACCAGGCAGAGGCAGTGGCAGGTGCAGCCGCCCGCCCGACATCACTGCAGTGATCTCCAGGAAGGTGAGGAGACACAGGACGGGCTGCCGTCGGGGGGTGATAAATTAATGAGGGGTTTTTAGATTGATTGATGAGGAGTCCGAGGATGGGAGGGAATTGATTAGGAGACTAAGGACGGGGTGCAGGTGGGGGGTAGGGGGTGATTGATGAGGAGATAGAGGGCGGGGGGGGCTGATTGATTGATGGGGAGATGGAGGATGGTGTGTGTGGGGGGGAGGGGTTGATTTATGAGGAGACTATGGATGGGGTGCAGATGGGGGGGAGGGGGTGATTGATGAGGGGACCGAGGGTGCAGGTGAGGGGGGATATTGATGAGACAGAGGGCGGGGGGCCTAATTGATTGATGGGGAGACCGAGGATGGTATGTGTGTGTGGGGGGGATGTGATGGATTGATGAGACCGTAGATGGGGGGGCCTGGTGGGGGATTGGGGTGCAGGGGGATTGACTGAGGATGGGGAGTTGGACTGGGTGGTGGTGTATGAGGTGATGAGGAGACTGAGAATGGGGTGCAGGGGGGATTGAATAATGAGGAGACTGAAGGTGGGGTACAGGGGGGTTAACTGGTTGGCGGCGTATGAGGAGACTGAGGATGGGGTACAGGGGGGGCTGGGTGGTGATATATGAGGTGATAAGGAGGAGACTGAGGATGGGGTGCCAGGCGGGTCGAGGGTGGCAGTGTGTGAGGTAATTACTTGGGTAAAGACGTAGGGGTCTTGGGGGGGGGTGACAGAAGCCTGGAGGAGGATAGATGGGTCTGGAGGAGGACAGTGCAGGGGTGGGATTTAGCTGGACTACGGAGAAACACTGTGTGACAGAATTATTATTATGGGAACAGTGTGTGGCAGGGTTATATTCTGAGGATACAGTTTGTGGAAGTATTTTACTCAGGGGTTACAGTGTGTAGCAGTATTATATTCAGGGGGTACACTGGTTGGCAGTATTATATTCAGGGGGTACAGTGTGTAGCAATAATATATTTAGAGGGTCCAGTGGGTGGTAGTATTATATTCAGGGGGTACACTGGTTGGCAGTATTATGTTCAGGGGGTACAGTGCGTAGCAATAATATATTTAGAGGGTACATTGTGTGGCAGTATTATATTCAGGGGGTACAGTGTGTAGCAATAATATATTTAGAGATTACAGTGGGTGGTAGTATTATATTCAGGGGGTACAGTGTGTAGCAATAATATATTCAGGGGGAACAGTGATTGGCAGTATTATATTCAGGGGGTACAGTTTCTGGCAGTATTATATTCAGGGGGTACAGTGGTTGGCAGTATTGTATTCAGGAGACACAGTATTTGGCAGGATAATAATGATTACTGTCTTCATGCAGAGGATGAGGATCGGCTGACAAGCAGAAGAATCAATGATGTCCGGCCGTCAGACTCTGCAGAGAAGATGGAGCTGGAAGAAGACCTGTTGCCCAGACAAGATGAGAAAGAAAAGACAACAGAGAAGATGTCACTCAGGTCACTGATATCACTGTGTGTTCTGTCTGACCCAATCTGTGGATCTCCAGCTTTTGCAAAACAACAACTTCCATAATGCCTGAGGATCTCCAGACATGATGGGAGTTGTAGCTTTATAACAGCTGGAAAACCGCTTGAACCAAGGTGATTGGTGGGGGTCTAAGCAGTCGGACCCCCACCATAAAAATGGGCTACTTATTTTAAAATGCTGAGCCTATTTTTTGCCCCAGTCCGGCCCTGCCTGTAAGTCATTATTATCTTTGTGTGGTTGAGACCGGGTAAGGGGTTCTTCAGGGATTGGGGAAGCGGGTCGACGAGGGGTAGGAGGGCCCAGGAATTTTTTTTTTGCATTGGGGCCCTGTGATTTCTAGCTACGCCCCTGGCTATAGAGGTATCTGAACGCTAGGCCCGGGCCTTGAGAGGGAGCTGTAGTTGTAGTTTTGCAACAGCTGGAGACACACTGGTTGGTAAACACTGTGATATATAGATAGATAGGTAGACTGGGCATAGATCAGTGTTTCCCTACCATGGTGCCTCCAGCTGTTGCAAAACTACAGTCCAGACATGCTGGAAGTTGTAGTTTTGGTTAGCCAAACAAACACACGGCGAACATTTAAGCACCGTATGTAGGTCCCGGGGGTACCAATATATAACCAAAAAACAGAGAGACCTACGATACTGACAATATTTCATAAAGGTATAACAATCTTTATTAGGCAGAATAAGACATACAATTAAAATAATTAAAAAGGCAGAAGATGACCATGGGCAGGAGACAAACAGTGCTGGTGAATCTGGCATGGGTAATGCAGGTATTCAATGAGGAACATATACAATATAATACTGAAAAGACTGCAGATTCCTAGTGTAATACAATATAAGTATAGCATCTAGCATACATAAGTATAAGATAGGAGGCAGCAATACAGTAGTATAAACAAAATAGAAACCAAAAATGGAAAAGAGGAACACCTAAGAAAACTACCTGTCATAAACCCACAAGCCAGGAACACCAAGCACCGACACCCCAATGCACGTTTCGCGTATGGGCTTCGTCAGGGGGCGAAAGTGGGGGTGTCGGTGCTTGGTGTTCCTGGCTTGTGGGTTTATGACAGGTAATTTTCTTAGGTGTTCCTCTTTTCCATTTTTGGTTTCTATTTTGTTTATACTACTGTATTGCTGCCTCCTATCTTATACTTATGTATGCTAGATGCTATACTTATATTGTATTACACTAGGAATCTGCAGTCTTTTCAGTATTATATTGTATATGTTCCTCATTGAATACCTGCATTACCCATACCTGATTCACCAGTACTGATCTATGTCCTATCTATGTATATATCTATATAGATTCTTACCAGTACCTAGAGTGTTTGTTATTCACATTTTAATAAGAAGAAATAAAAGGTATATTTTAAGGTTCCCTAAATACGACTAATTGCTTGTGACTTATTGGGAGACCTAACCTCAGCACAAGATACGGCTGTATCGATCAGTTATATAAATAATTCCCCTACAATAAGGGCATGTCAAAACTTTTATCCGGTAAAGTGGATAGTAGCAGGTGGCTAGAGGATATACAGGATGTATTTTAGGAGAAAGAAGTAAGCTTTTGCAGTCAGACCATCTCCATTAAATCTGCCTTTAAAAATGTGACCAAGCTGTATAAAGACCATGTAAGATCCAATTGGGAGATATACAGCTTGGAGAACTACCTGCAAAACAAGATTGTTCCGAGAGGACTCCGTATCCCTCTAATACCCTCACCTAGAATACAAACCCCACATATTAAAGAACGTTGGGAGAAAGAGGCTACAGAAAGTTTACTCAAATTGATGCAGATATTATTGGAGGAAGAAAGGATCCAACTAGAGACTACTACAGTCAATTTAAATAAGGCTATCGAACAAATTAACACATTCAAGGGAAATCCGACGTTTACAAAAAAAAGAACAGACATTGGAAGAAACTATCTCCAAATTTGTAGCATATTTAAAAGAAAGGAAACATCTGCAATTCAAGAGGGACCTGCAGGACTTTAAAAATAAACAGGAATATGAAATCTTGAAACAGACACATGTAGCATCCCAAGAAACAGACATATCCTCATCAGAATGTGATGAAAGTGAATCCGAAAAAACGGGAGGATATCACAATTAAAACTATAGAGGAAATAACAGGGGCAGAGGGTCAGGGAGAGGTAGACCAAGAGGTCCACGAAGAAGGGCAGGTTTTTTAGAGAATACCCCAAGTATGAACAATTACCTTCTCAGGAGTGTCAAGCAATAAGACCATATAGTACACAACCTACCCTATAAGAGACAGACTTACAAATTATTAATTTCACCCCCAGGTCATTAACTACAGCGGAGATGAACCTTCTGGCAAGAGGGCTTTCTTACGTGCCCACTGTTAAATTTAGTTCTTTTTCTTGGGCCAGAGACATTAATCTGTTTGCCAGAAGGCTAAAATGGCGAAAATATTTTCATTTAAAAGACAAAAAGCTGGGGCAAAACCTGGGTATTGATCAGGAAGATATGACACTCTTCAGAGAATTGGAGAGTTTATCCAGAGAAAATAGTGAAAGGGTGGAAGGAGAGGGGCCTTTTACACAACTAAATAAAAAAAGTAAAAAAAAAACACCAGTTGGGGACTATTCCAACATCGACATCTTTGTTGAAATGGTCACCAATGATCTAAAGAAACTTGACCAAGAAAGGGTAAGGAATCAGAATTTAACCTGGGTAGAAAGACAAGCATTAAAGACACTGGCAGATGATTCCTCCCTGGTCATCAAACCCTCTGACAAAGGGGGAAATATAGTTTTGATGACCAGGGAGGAATATAAAAAGATGTGCTTAGACATCTTAGGTAATAGGGAATGCTATCAAAAACTAAAGAAGGATCCCATCAAAGAGTTTGCAGAGGAGCTCATTTCTATCTTGGAGGAGGGGAAAAATCAAAACCTCCTTAATAAGACGGAGTATGAATATTTAAAACCCATAACACCCAGAATTGCATGTTTCTATTCGGTCCCCAAAATACATAAAGGCCATCCACCTTTGAGAGGGAGGCCTATAGTGTCAGGCATTGGTAACCTCACAGAGGGAATAAGCCAATACGTGGATAACATCCTACGTCCGTTTGTGTATGCGTTGCCTTCATTTATTCGCGACACAACTGACGTTTTAAAGAGACTTGAGGATTTGAGATTGGAAGAGGGGGTTATGTTAGCCTCATTGGATGTAGAGGCATTGTACTCCTCCATCCCCCACGAAAAGGGGCTGGAGGCAGTGGAATCCTTCCTCAAAACGAGAGGTACCCAATACATCCCGCATAACAAACTGGTCCTCAGACTGTTAACATTTGTCCTGACAAAAAATGATTTCCAATTCGAAAGGGAGTCCTTCCACCAAAGCCGAGGTACAGCGATGGGGAGCCCTTGCGCCCCCAGTTACGCAAACCTGTACCTCGGCTGGTGGGAGGACCAAGTAGTCTTTAACGAGGGGATGTCGTCCTGGACCAACCACATATTAATGTGGCTTAGGTTTATAGACGACATCCTCATAGTTTGGTGGTCCACAAAAGAAGAATTCTTGGAGTTTGTAGGGGAGCTCAATAGAAATGATCTGGGACTCAGATTCATGAGCACCATCAGTGAAGAAAGCATGGTGTTCCTGGACTTGAAGATATGGATTACAGAGGACAGGCATGTACAGACTACTGTATACCGAAAAGAGACGGCCCCAAATTCCCTGCTTCGGTGGGATAGTTGCCATCCACGCCCACTGAAGCAGGGAATACCAACAGGCCAATATCTCCGAATAAGGAGAAATTGTTCCACGCTGGAAGAATTTAGGATAAAAGCCAGTGAAGTACGTCTAAGACTAAAAAACAGAGGCTATCCAAATAAGGTCCTAAAAAAAGCCTGTCACAGGGCCCTAAAATTGAATAGATCCACACTCCTTACCCCTAGAAACAAAGAACAAAAAGAGGGTAGTGATGTATCTATAATTTTAGGGGTATATGATGAAAACGCTAGTGAAGTTAGGGATATTCTTGTGAAATACTGGGATATACTTAAACTAGATGTCACCCTGAAAGGATTGATTCCGCATGTACCCCAAATTACATATAAGAGAGGGAACAACCTTAGGGATAGACTAGTTCAGAGCAATTTTGAAAAAGTAACCCAAAAAGGATGGCCTATGGAAAAGCCAAAAGGAACATTTCCCTATAGCAATGCCAATATGTCAAGAAAGGAAAAAACTTCATAAGTGCGGTCACAAATAAAGGATGTTATATGAAATAATTTGCTAATTGTGACACAAAAGGAGTAGTTTATCTACTCACCTGTACATGTCCCTATAATTATGTGCGAAAAACCTTCACGACTTTTAGGCGAAGACTACAGGAGCATATAGGAGACATAGTGCATATGAGAAACACACCTGTGGCAAATCATTTTGCAGCCCATCATGAAAGCGATGTCAAAAGTCTAAGTGCCCAGGTTATAGAAGTCGTACCCCCACCGACAAGAGGCGGGGACAGGGACAAGAAACTTCTCCAGAGAGAAGCCTTCTGGACTTATACATTGGCCGCAGTAAAACCAGAGGGCTTAAACGACTTCATATCGTATGCGTGTTTCATAGAGTAGTGGAAGTTACCAGTGAAATTACTTCCAAAATCATCAAAAAACCACATATGTACCAGTCACTTTAGTATCATCTTAATCACCATCTGTATAATAATGCTGAAGCTACAATATAACTAACAAAGAACAATAAAACGTTCAAAATGTCTCCAGCAATAAAGGAGTTAACTTATCTGAGAATTACCCTGGAACGCAAGCACCGCTACTAACCCACAGATATATCCGGATTTCAGAACGAGGGCTGAGAAGCACACCTGAGTTCTAAAGACACTCCCCTCCCTGCCATACTTGAAGAGTTCAGTCTTGGTAATAGGTAAAGCCGTGGATGGCTGAATACAACGTGATTGGTTGGTTGGAGTAGAGGCGGAGTGAAGGAGGAGTCTAAGAATATAAAAACTCGGCGGGAAGGCAAATGCAGTATGGCCGTCATCAGTGCCGCACAGATCAAATGGAGCTGCACGAGCTGCACAAATAAATGGATGCACAAGGAAAGTGGAAGCCGAAACAAGGTCCCTGAGGAATCGCTTAGAGGAAACGCGTAGGACCAGCAACCCTGAGCATACCACTAGCTTTAGTGCACACAAAAGACGCACCTTACTACCGGAAAAAGAAGAGAAAAAAAGATAAGTGGCAATGTGCAAAAACCTATGGTGCTATATAAATTGACTGTGGATACTTTGTGCAACATTTTATATTCTATATGCACTAGTAATATGGATACAGTCTGGAACATACTGTGTGATATGTGACACCTAGAGATACTATTTTTGCACAGGAGACATGGGCACTGGACACTTTAATTGCCACATTGCACATTAAAGACTGCTTATTGTGGGGAACATAACAAGAACCACAATATTATTGCACAGTCTGAACATTGCCTGGTACTGTGCAATAGAGTATTGCACTTGAAGGAACAGCTGCAATTTTCTTTAGCACTTTATGGCTGTGGTGATTTAAGAGGTAGTTTATGGTGACCGATTCTTGCCAGTACCTAGAGTGTTTGTTATTCACATTTTAATAAGAAGAAATGAAAGGTATATTTTAAGGTTCCCTAAATATGACTAATTGTTTGTGACTTATTGGGAGACCTAACCTCAGCACAAGATACGGCTGTATCGATCAGTTATATATCTATCTATCTCATATCTATCTATCCCATATCTATCTATCTATCTATCTATCCATCCCATATATATCTATCTATCTATCCCATATCTATCTATCTCATATCTATCTATCTATCTCATATCTATCTATCTATCTCATATCTATCTATCTCATATCTATCTATCTATGTCATATCTATCTATCTATCCCATATCTATCTATCTCATATCTGTCTAATATCTATCTATGTCATATCTATCTATCTCATATCTATCTATCTCATATCTATCTATCTATGTCATATCTATCTATCTATCCCATATCTATCTATCTCATATCTATCTAATATCTATCTATGTCATATCTATCTATCTCATATCTATCTATCTATCCCATATCTATCTATCTCATATCTATCTAATATCTATCTAATATCTATCTATCTATCTATCTATCTATCTAATATCTATCTATGTCATATCTATCTATGTCATATCTATCTATCTATCTCATATCTATCTATCTCATATCTATCTATCTATCTATCTATATATCTCATATCTTTCTATCTATCCCATATATATCTATCTATCTATCTCATATCTATCTATCTATCTATCTCATATCTATCTATCTATGTCATATCTATCTATCTCATATCTATCTATCTATCTCTCATATCTATCTATCAATCTATCTACCTAAATTATAGGAGCAGGGGGTTAATGGAAGCAGGGGGGGTTGTAATGAAAGCAGGGGGGGTTAATGAAAATGTGTGTGTGTGTGTGTGTGTGTGTGTGTAATGGAAGCGCAGGGGAGAGAAGGGAAAGAGGGGCAGGATGGGGTGAATGGAACAAGCAGGGGGGTTAATGGAAGCAGGGGGGTTAAGGGAAGTGGGGGTGTATGTGTAATGGAAGCATGGGGAGGGGGTTAATGGAAGCAGGGGGAGGGGGTTACTGGAAGCAGGGTGTTAATGGAAACGGGGGAGGGGGGTTAATGGAAGCAGGGAGGGTAATGGAATGAGGGGCGGAAAGGGGTGAATGAAAGAAGCAGTGGGGGGAATGGAAGCGCAGGGGGGGGAAGGAAGGAAGGGCAGGATGGGGTGAATGGAATGAGCAGGAGGGGTTAATGGGTGCAGGGGGTAGTGGAAGCATGGGGGTGAATGGAAGGAGGGGCAGGATGGGGAGAATGGAAGGAGCAGGGGGTAATGGAAGTAATTGAAGTGGGGGGTGAATGGAAGCAGGGGCAGGAGGGGTGAATGGAAGAAAGAGCAGGGTCAATGGAAGCAGTGAGGGGGGGGATATAAGCATGAGGGGGGGTAATAGAAGTGGAGGGTGAATGGAAGGAGGGGCAGGATGAGGTGAATGCAAGGAGCAGGGGGTTAATGGAAGCAGGGGGGGTAATGAGAGCGGGGGGGGGGGGGGGTTCCTGAACAATAGACATATGGGTGGGGGGCCAGGCACATTCTTTGCACAGGGGCCCTCTGCTGTATGTGTCCGCCCCTGATTGTTGTATGAAGGAAGCTTAGGATGGAAGTTCATGAAGATGACAAATGTTTCCAATTCTCTTGACAAAGGCAAATGCACCTACGTCACCAAAACTCTTTATTAATCTTTAATTGATCATTGTTGTGTCAGCTTCCCCCTACTTTATAGCCTGTGTGATTCCTAACATATACGGTATGTAAATCCCTTCGTTTACCAAAAATGACTACTTACCTCTGAAACAGCTCTTAAATCTTGACCACTAGGTGTGTCCACTCCATGCAGTAAGCTGTCCATTAACTTATGTTAGGGGAAATATGTCTCTAGTAACAGCTAGATCAGGAGGGACCACAGGAAGAGGGGGCATGGCTTAGCATGTGCTATATGCATGAGAAAGAAGACAGCTTGGACTGTGTACCTGCAAGCTTCACCTGTCTGCCTCACAATATTCCTGAAAGGTAAAACAAGGCTTCCCTCTTATCTTACACTTACCATAAACTGGTTGGCAGCTGTTATTTGCACAAATAGCAGTGTACCTACTGATGTTTTGAAATGTAAAAGAAGCAGCAGAGCCGACACAGGCGTCCATGATGTCGGTTAACACTTCTGGGTCCAATAAAGCAACAGTCCTGCATGCTGCGGGCTAGCTGGTGTCAGTTCACTACACTCGAGGTGCTCAATCCTCCCTCAGAATACAAATAGAAGATGAAATCAACAAGAGGAGGGTAAGGAGGCACTCACGTTTACAGTGAATCAGACTTATTTGATTTTGGTGCACTGAAACAATAAAATAGCGGGACGCCATAGTGGTACAAACAGGTATGTGTGACAATTGTTTAACGCCCCTTCCTGAGATTTCTTCAGTCTGAAGTAATGCCCGGAAGGGGCGTGAAACAATTGTCACACATAGCTGTTTGTACTGCTATGGCATCCCACTGTTGTATTGTCTCAGTGCATTGAAAATAAATAAATATGATTCACCGCAAAACGAGAGTGCCTCCTTACCCTCCTCTTGTTGATAACTTACTGATGTATGCCCACAGTGCTGCACTGTATGCTCCCCTACCTTACCCAGCCCCTCCCTTTGGATTTTCAGCAGCAGCAGTTCAGTACTTCTGTTCTGTTTATTGCTGCCCATACCCAGGGGTCAAGTCCTGGAAAAAAAAAAGTGTGGGAACACTCAAGGGCTGGTCCTGCAGGACTCCTGATAATGAGAATGGTGTTCCAGCTGTGGAAAAAGTGCAGGAACTCAGTTTCCATGCGTTCCTGCAGGACTTGAGCCCTGCTCATACCCCTTGCAAAGACAGTGCATCAGTGGCCGTTTTTTCTCCACATGTCATCTGTAGTACTGTACTGTGCAAATCATCCCCCAGCACAGTGCTAACTTGTTCTGTCCAGTGTACTTTCACCAGCACTATGTCATGGCATAACAGAGAGAAGTATGTTCATGATCTAATGGAAATGAAACCTTCTGTTTGTACTACAGCCCAGCTCTGATCACACTGTCTGAAATAGAGAGAATGAAAAATAGCTGTACATGATGGAGGGGGCATTTATCCCCTTAAGGACCAAGCCCATTTTAAACTTAAGGACCAGGCCAATTTTATTTTTGCATTTTCATCTTTTCCTCCTCGCCTTCTAAAATCCATAACTCTTTTACATCTAAATACCCATATAAGGGCTTGTTTTTTGTGTGACCAATTTTACTTTGTAATGAATTTTACCATAAAATGTACAGCAAACCCCATAAAAAAAAAATTTGGGGGGAGAAAATTTTAATGAAAACTACAATTTTGCACATTTTGGAGGGTTTTGTTTTCAATCTGTACACTTTACGGTAAAAATGACATGTGTTCTTTATTATGTGGGTCAATATGATTAAAATGATACCCATGACTAGATACTTTTATATTTTTGTACCGATTAAAAAAAATCTAAAACTTTTTGTACAAAATCAGTAATATAAAATCACCCTATTTTGACCACCTTTAACTTTTTCATTTTTCCATATATAGGGTGGTATGAGGGCTAATGTTTTGCGCCATCATCTGTACTTTTTATCGATACCACATTTGCATATATAACACTTTTAGATTATTTTTTATAATTTTTTTACTTATTTTTTACGTTTACGCCATTTACCGTACAGAATCATTAACATTATTTTTTGATAGTTCGGACATTCACGCATGTGGCGATACCAAATATCTTTATTAAAAAAATAGCTTTTTGGGGGTAAAATGGGAAAAACTGACAATTTAAATTTGTATTGGGGGAGAGGATTTTTCACTTTTTTTTTACTTTTGATTTTTACATTTTTCTACTTTTTTTTTTTCACCTTTTATGTCCCCATAGGGGGCTTTCTATAGCACTCATTTGATTGCTAATACTATTCAGTGATATGCATAGGACATACCACCAATCAGTTTTATCGGTGATCTTCTGCTCTGGTCTGCTCGATCTCAGACCAGAGCAGAAGACCCCGGAACATGGCCGGAGCCAAGTGAGGGGACCTCCGGCCGCTGGATGATCAGATCACAGATTCAAATCCGATCATCCATTCAAAGTACCGCATTTGCCACGAGATGCCGCGATCTGTATTGATGCATCTGAGGGGTTAATGGCAGACATCTGCGCGATCGCGGATGTCGGTCATTCCTGGCGGGTCCCCGGCTGCTGCTAGCAGCCGGAACCTGCCGTGTATAATGCGAGCGCCGTTCCGATGCTTGCGATCACACACAGGATGTAAATGTATGTCCTGGTGTGGGAAGTACCGCCAAACCAGGACTTACATTTACGTCCGTGGTCATTAAGGGGTTAAGGGCCCAGTAACAGCAGTGAAAGTGCTAAAATCCCCTTGTCAGCAGGGAGTTGTAGTTTTACATTATGTGGTGAACCACAATTTAAACACTATTGTCAGGACTAGTGATGAGCTCCATATTCGAATTAGCGATATTTTATGAATAAACGGAAGATGTTTGCGAAATTTGCATATTTGCTATGTGCTTTTTTTTTGTTTTTTTCCCATGCGAAAACTCGTAATGAAAGTCGCATAGTGGTCATGCGCAATTATTATCTCACCTAAAAGAAGGGAGGGATCAGTGTCCAGTCTGGAAGTGCCAATATTCGCATTAATATTCGCATAAACTTACCTAAACTTCCATAAAAAAAAAACATGAATATTCGTCAATACGAATATATATAATTAGATTCTAAATATTCTCGAAATCGCGAAGTGGCGATATTAGCGGTAAATATTAGCATTTCAAATATTCGCTCTACTCAACACTAGTCAGAACATAAAGGGACTATTACTTTTATGACAGCTGAAGAAGCACACATTGCAGATCTCAGTTTAGAGATAAAGTTTTACAGTACTAAAACTTTCATGGCATGCTGGAATTTGTATTTTATTATTATTGAATAAAAAGTGGAGTAAATAAAAAGTAAACCTTATTTTAAATAGAATCGATTGCATATCAATTGCAGTGTGAATGGGCCTTTAAAGGACATATCCGGCTAAAAGTGCTAAAAAAAAAAACTTAAATAAGTCTAAGTGGTGTACCATTTTGTTCCCGTTAAAGTCTAAAGGGCCTAGATATGGTGAAATGCCAGCCAAAAGTACAGTAGTAGACAAATACTGTTTTAATAGTAGTGGAGCGTATTGTACTCCTTTCATATACACACTAAGTATGTCAGGCAGAGAAGTGCAAGGACATGCACAGAGGAGGGGCAGAGGCCTAAATACATCAGGCAGAGGTAGCAGCAGACTAGTGGCGAGTGGAAGCAGGTGTCACAGCAAGAAGCCTGAGCTCCCGGTATCAGCTAGCGGTCGTGTCTCAACCAGCAACCCATCTGCCGCCATCGATTGGTTAACACGGTCAACCACTTCATCACAAGTGACATCTGACACCCCCAGTAAACAGTCGGTGGGTTCCTCAGACACAACCCTCAGTTAGCAGTCCCTGTCCTCCCATTGCCTATGTACTACGCTGTTCCCTCCCCCACAGAAGTATCTTATGCTGTAGGTTTAGCTCCACTATATAGTGAGGACGATCTACTAGAGGACAGTCAGCAGCTTCTTCCCAGCCAAGAAGTGGAGGAGACATCCGCCACTTCCTCCGCTAGGCTGACAAGTAGTGATGAGAAGAGTGGCGTGGGAGGTGGTGTTGCGAGCGTTCAGGCTCTTGAAGCAGACACTGTTGAGGAACCTAAGGAAGACATCAGTGACATGCAGACACAACTCGATGATGATGAAGCCGATCAAACTTGGGAGCTGGGTGCAGAAGGGGCTTCATCATCATCAGGAGAAGAGAGTTGCAGGTTACCCGTGAGGCAACAGCTGAGCCAGCAAGGTGGTAGCATGGATGGCAGTCAGCATGGTGGCAGAAGTGTAAAGTCTGGAGAAAAACGTGCCTGGGGTAGACCTCCTGCTTCGTGTCAGCCTACCTTCCCGGGAGGTAGTGAAAAAGGGGTTCCTTGAGTCGGCGGCAGTAGCAGTCAATCAGTGCGGACTGTTGGTGAGAAAATCAGCTACTCAGCGGTGTGGCAGTTTTTCATCAAGCATCCGGAGGATGTTAACCTGGCCACATCCAAGATGTGTCGGCAGAAGGTGAAGCATGGTCAGGGTCCCAATGTTGGCACCATGGCCCTGCATCAACATATGCAGCGTCACCATAAAGCAGCCTGGGAGAACCGTGGCTCTGATGTGGTGGCCCAGCCTGCTAATCACCCAGTGGCTCGCCGCTCCATGTTTCAGCCAGCCAAGGCTCCACCACCTCAGCCGAAGGGAGCTGTGTGTCATACCCATCTTCTGTCACTACAGATGCTCATGCTCCTCCTACTTCGAGTCAGTCATTCCGCCAGCAATCCATTGGTGAAGCCATGTCCAAGAGACAACAGTATGCGCCTACTCATCCAACGGCGCAGAAGCTGAATGTGCTCCTATCCAAGTTTCTGATGCCGCAGTCCCTCCCTTTCAGAGAAATGAGCCAAGGTGGAGAGTTCCAAGCCATAATTTATTTGTGAAGAAGGCAGTACCAGCCCTGCACAATTTTGTGGGACAGAAGGTGGGACAGTCCTTGAGCCTGCCAATGTGTACCAAAGTGCATGGCAGCGCCGACATGTGGAACTGTAACTACGGTCAGGGACAATACATGTCCTTTATGGCCCACTGGGTGAATGTGGTTCCTGCACAGCCACAACACCAACTTGGAACGGTCACGCCACTTCCGCCTCCAGACTCTCAGGCTGTTGATCCTGTGACAGTGTGTGACTCTGCCTGCCTCCTGGACAAGTCTCAGTGCCCCTCCAGCATACCATGTGTGCAGGGCACGGCGGTGTCACGCTGTTCTTCACATGGTTTGCCTGGGGGAAAGGATTCACACAGGGGAGGAACTACTAAAAGTCATTCATCAAGAAATCGAATCATGGCTTACTCCACAAAAACTGGAAATGGGAACCATGGTGACCATCAACTGGAAGAACATCTTGTCTGCGCTGCGACAAGGAAGCCTGAGACATGTGCCCTGCATGGCACACGTGTTCAATCTGGTTGTCAAGCGGTTCTTGATGTGTTCTCCCCATCTGCAAGACATCCTAACAATGGGAAGGAAACTTTGCATGAACTTCAGCCACTCGTACACCACAAAGCACACCCTCCTTGAGCTGCAGCATCAGAATGGTATCCCCCAACATAGTCTGATTTGTGACATTTCCACACGTTGGAATTCCACCCCCCATATGTTGGACCGACTATACGAACAGAGAAAAGCCATCACCGAATTCTTGATTATCCATGCGGATAGGGGGACTTCCCTGTGTAACTTCAATGTTAACCAGTGGCAGCTCATACGTGACACCTGCCATTTGCTCAGGCCCTTTGAGAAAGCCACCTTATTAGTCAATCACCAGGATTACAGGAGGAACAACGTCATTCCACTGCTTCATTTACTACAGCACGTGTTGGAAATCTTACAAAAGAGGAGGAGCAGAAGCAGCCAGAGGAGCTAGAGGGTTATGAGGAAGGTGAGACAGAGGACCAGACACACCGTGGCAGTATGAAGTGGAGATGGAGGCAGGGCATCCCTCCGAGTCACTTGCACAAAAGGCACGATGCATGCTCACTTGCTTGCATAGTGACCGCCGAATTGTCACCATTTGGCAGCAGGATGACTTCAAGCTCTCCACCTTATTGGACCCTCGCTACCGGCACAAAATAGGGCCTTTTTTACACCCACTGAGAGGGAGGACAAACTGACCTAGTACAGAGACATACTACGCAGTCAGTTGCCCAATGCCTATCGGAGTCATTGTCCATCCTCTCTCAGGTCTTACTCGGGGGGGGGGGGGGCCCTCTGCACTCACCTTCCAAAGCCATGGATGCTGGGGAGGGGTGGGGTGGCTGGGACAGTATCGGCTCAATCAGCAACAACCTTAGTCTACAGTCCCTGATGAGTAGCTTTCTTCACCCGCATAGTAAAGCAACTCATCAGCAGCAGGAAGACCTGGAGCTGGACCTGAACCAGCATGTGGTGGCATACATTGACATGACCATGCCAACACACCTTGAAAATCCGCTGGACTTCTTGATTTGTGGCCACAATTAGCAGAGTTTTCCCCGGAAAAGCTGTCTTGCCCGGCCAGTAGTGTGCCATCAGAGCGGGTGTTTAGTGCGGCGGCGGCCATAGTAACCCCGAGGAGAACTCATCTGTCCATGAAAAATGTGGTGAGACTGACCTTTGTGAGGATGAATCAGGCATGGCTCAGCCAGGATTTCCACCCACTAATGCCTGATGCATCAGAGTAGATTGACCATTATGTCACACCAACACTTCACAAATATGGTTAGTGCAAATCATATTTAAGGTGCTGCTCCCCAGTTACAGACATTCCTCCCCATCAGATCACAAGTAAGTATTGAGGATATGCATTAGCTAAAACTTAACTTTTCTTAGGATAAAATATATGTACCCAAAATGTTTTGGAAATCAAACAAAAGGAAAGGTGTGCAAAAAAGCACCATGTGCCACCTACACCACCTAGTATTGATTTGATGCAAAGACCTCTAAAAGATGGAAGGGAACAACGTATGGTGGGGGTAAAAACTTCCTCTCTAAGGCCCTACTGTCGCATTATTAATTCCCTTCTTGGCAAGTGTTATTCGCCTTAAAAAGGGCATCCCACACAGGAACCTCTCCCTATTTCTACCTACAAACACTGCCATTTCACAGGGTTTTTGGTGGAAATAGGGAGAGTTTCCTGTGTGGGGCAGCCGTTTTTAGGGTGAGTAACACTTGCCAAGAACCAACCCCCTCCTACAATGAACCATATGTTGTTCCCTTCCACCTTTTAGAGGTCTTTGCATCACATCAATACTTGGTGGTGTAGGCGGCACATGGTGTTTTTTGCATACCTTTCCTTTTGTTTGATTAAGAAAAAATTTGGGTACATATATTTTATCCTAAGAATATTATTAACCCCTTAAGGACGCAGGACGTAAATGTACGTCCTGGTGAGGTGGTACTTAACGCACCAGGACGTACATTTACGTCCTAAGCATAACCGCGGGCATCGGAGCGATGCCCGTGTCATGCGCGGCTGATCCCGGCTGCTGATCGCAGCCAGGGACCCGCCGGCAATGGCCGACGCCCGCGAACTCGCGGGCGTCCGCCATTAACCCCTCAGGTGCCGGGATCAATACAGATCCCGGCATCTGCGGCAGTTCGCCATTTAAATGAACGATCGGATCGCCCGCAGCGCTGCTGCGGGGATCCGATCATTCATAACGCCGCACGGAGGTCCCCTCTCCTTCCTCCGTGCGGCTCCCGGCGTCTCCTGCTCTGGTCTGTGATCGAGCAGACCAGAGCAGGAGATGACCGATAATACTGATCTGTTCTATGTCCTATACATAGAACAGATCAGTATTAGCAATCATGGTATTGCTATGAATAGTCCCCTATGGGGACTATTCAAGTGTAAAAAAAAATGTAAAAAAATGTAAAAGTAAAAGTAAAAAAAAAGTGAAAAATCCCCTCTCCCAATAAAAAAGTAAAACGTCCGTTTTTTCCTATTTTACCCCCAAAAAACGTAAAATACATTTTTTATAGACATATTTGGTATCGCCGCGTGCGTAAATGTCCGAACTATTAAAATAAAATGTTAATGATCCCATACGGTGAACGGCGTGAACGAAATTTTTTTTTTAAAAGTCCAAAATTCCTACTTTTTTAATACATTTTATTAAAAAAAAATTATAAAAAATTTATTAAACGTTTTTTATATGCAAATGTGGTATAAAAAAAAGTACAGATCATGGCGCAAAAAATGAGCCCCCATACCGCCACTTATACGGAAAAATAAAAAAGTTAGAGGTCATCAAAATAAAGGGATTATAAACGTACTAATTTGGTTAAAAAGTTTGTGATTTTTTTTAAGCACAACAATAATATAAAAGTATGTAATAATGGGTATCATTTTAATCGTATTGACCCTCAGAATAAAGAACACATGTCATTTTTACCATTAATTGTACGGCGTGAAAACAAAACCTTCCAAAATTAGCAAAATTGCGTTTTTCGTTTTAATTTCCCCACAAAAAATAGTGTTTTTTGGTTGCGCCATACATTTTATGATATAATGAGTGATGTCATTACAAAGGACAACTGGTCGCGCAAAAAACAAGCCCTCATACTAGTCTGTGGATGAAAATATAAAAGAGTTATGATTTTTAGAAGGCGAGGAGGAAAAAATGAAAACGTAAAAATTAAATTGTCTGAGTCCTTAAGGCCAAAATGGGCTGAGTCCTTAAGGGGTTAAAAGTTAAGTTTTACGTAATTCATATCCTCAATTCTTACTTGTGCAAACTAACACTTTTACAAAAGAGACCATTTTCTTCTGCCTACCTGCTTCAGCTTCTGATC
Source organism: Hyla sarda (assembly GCF_029499605.1). Lineage (NCBI taxonomy): Eukaryota > Metazoa > Chordata > Amphibia > Anura > Hylidae > Hyla > Hyla sarda. The sequence continues at coordinate 162,482,121 of NC_079194.1, read as the reverse complement.
TTGCCACCCACCTGGTGCCACACATCTGATGCCAAGTTCTCCTTTTTTCACCCACCTTCGTCATCGGGTACTGGTATTGCCACCCACTTCCCCACTATGTCCCCGGGTCACTGTCAGGACTCCTGATGCTGCGGATGCCACCTCCAGGCTATCTCATACTGCCACCATATGTTCTCCTTATGCTGATGCCAGCTCCAGGCTGTCTCAATCTGCCACCATATGGTCTCCTCATGCTGCTGCCACCTCCAGGCTGTCTCATTCAGCCACTATATGGTCTCCTCATGCTGCTGCCAACTCCAGACTGTGTCATTCAGCCACTATATGATCTCCTAATGCTGCCGCCAACTCCAGGCTTTGTCATTCAGTCACTATATGGTCTCCTCATGCTGCCACCAACTCCAGGCTGTGTCATTCAGCCACTTCAGTGGGGCAAAAAAGTATTTAATCAGCCACCAATTATGCAAGTTCTCCCACTTAAAAAGATGATAGAAGCCTGTAATTTTCATCATAGGTATACCGCAACTATGAGAGACATAATGAGAAAAAAGTCTGATTTTTAAAGAATTTATTTGCAAATTATGGTGGAAAATAAGTATTTGGTCAATAACAAATGTTCATCTCAATACAAAATGTTATATACCCTTTGTTGACAATGACAGAGGTCAAACGTTTTCGTTAAGTCTTCACAATGTTTTCATACACTGTTGCTGGTATTTTGGCCCATTCTCTGATGCAGATCTCCTCAAGAGCAGGTTGGGGCTGTAGCTGGGCAACATGGAATTTCAACTTCCTCCCAATTTTTTTTTATGGGGTTGAGATCTGGAGACTGGCTAGGACACTCCTGGACCTTGAAATGCTTCTTATGAAGCCACTCTTTCGTTGCCCGAGCGGTGCGTTTGGGATCAATGTCATGCTGATAGACTCAACCACGTTTCATCTACAATGCCCTTGCTCATGGAAGGAGGTTTTCACTCAAAATCTCACAATATATGGACCCATTCATTCTTTCCTTTACACGTATCAGTCGTCCTTGTCCCTTTGCTGAAAAACAGTCCCAAAGCATGATGTTTCCACCCCTATGCTTCACAGTAGGTATGGTGTTCTTTGAATGCAACTCAGCATTCTTTCTCCTCCAAGCACGACAAGTTGAGTTTTTACCAAAAAGTTCTACTTTGGTTTCATCTGACCATATGGCATTCTCCCAATCCACTTCTAGATCATCCAAATGTTTTCTAGCAAACTTCAGATGGGCCTGGGCATGTACTGGCTTAAGCAGGGGGACACGTCTGGCACTGCATGATTTGAGTCCCTGTCGGCGTAGTGTGTTACTGATGGTAGCCTTTGTTATTTTGGTCCCAACTCTCTGCTGGTCATTCACTAGTTCCCCCCGTGTGGTTCTGGGATTTTTGCTCATCATTCTTGTGATCATTTTGACACCATGGAGTGAGATCTTGCTTGGAGCCTCAGATCGAGGGAGATTATTAGTGGTCTTGTATGTCTTCCATTTTCTAATAATTGCTCCCACAGTTAATTTCTTCACACCAAACTGCTTGCCTATTGCAGATTCAGTCTTCTGGTGCATGAGTACAATTTTATTTCTGGTGTCCTTTCACAGCTCTTTGGTCTTGGCCATAGTGGAGTTTGGAGTGTGACTGTTTGAAGTTGTGGACAGGTGTCTTTTATACTGATAACAAGTTCAAACAGATGTCATTAATACAGGTAACGAGTGGAGGACAGAGGAGACTCTTAAAAAAGAGGTTACAGGTCTGTGAGAGCCAGAAATCTTGCTTGTTTGTAGGTGAAAAAATACTTATTTTACCGAGGAATTTACCAATTAATTCATTAGAAATCCTACAATGGGATTTCCTGTATTCTTTCCTCCCATTCTGTCTCTCATAGTTGAAGTGTACCTATGATGAAAATGACAGGCCTCTCTCATCTTTTAAAGTGGGAGAACTTGCACAATTGGTGGCTAACTAAATACTTTTTTGCCCCACTGTATGTGGTCTCCTCATGCTGCCGCCAACTCCAGGCTGTGTCATTCAGACACTATATGGTCTCCTTATGCTTCCGCCACCTCCAGGCTGTGTCACTGTACTGCCATGTGGTCTCATCATGCTGCTGGCACATTAAATAAAACGTTTTAGGTTCATCTATTTGAAATTTTGATGAAATTTTCAATCTAAATGTTAAAAAATATCTTTAATCTTTTCAATTGTAAGGCCCTATTGTCTTGTAAGGCTGTTGCCACCTCCAGGCTGGGTCACTCAGCCACTATATGGTTTCCTCATGCTGCCGCCACCTCCATGGTGCGTCTTTCAGCCACTATATGGTCTCCTCATACTGATGCCAACTCTAGGCTCTGTCATTGTGCCACTCTGTGACTCTGTGATTCTAATATCGACGCCTCTAATCTGCATTTCATAATGAATAACAGTATTATTTCACTAACCCTGCACACACCATATGCGTGTTACAGCAAGGCAAAGTGTTCTACACCCCTATTGAGGCTCTCTGTAGGCCAGAAATAGCCATTTTTAATACAGATTCGCTACAAATATATTCAGACCGAATCAAATTTTTGGGGAAAATTCGGTGAATCGGTCGAATCACAGCCCATCACAGCCAATCACAGCCCATCACATACTGAAGCTCTTTTGACTCTCTGAGAGTTCAGGAGAAGGGATTGTGAAATTGCAAAGTGACCTGTTGTCTACTGTAGACTACTGGAGGAAAAGCTGAGAGAAACAGGGTATGTGATGAGCAAAGATTACACTTGTACATTACAGAGTCATATAACTTTAACATGTTCAGCTATATCAAGGTAATTTCATTTGGCTGGAGTTCTCCTTTAAGTGTTAGTCTTCACTGTAATACTAGCATTCTATTAAGGACAGGATCAAAATGAATTTAACTATAGGTACTACCCAGATAAAAGTGCTCAAAGAAACATTATTTATAAGCAATCAGAGTGAACATAACTATAGGTTCCTATGGATCTATATGTTCCTATAGGTTCATCTTTGGATCCTTCCAAAAAATATATTTAAAGAAAAAGTGCAGACATTTCACACTATTCTCAGACCTTCCCTTGAGTTTCTTTAGCTCACATCAAAAATGCCCACGACTGCAGTACCGTAATATGTACTCAGATTGTTTTGAACAGGATTGTTAAGGGAGTTTAATAGGATTTCCCTCCTTGGAGACTTTTGCTCTACCTTACAAGGACCAGTAATGTAGTCCTAAGATGCATTGGCTTATTTAGTCCACTCAGTGCAGCTCAGGCCCAAAAATGTGAATTGTGGTTAAAATGACTTTAACAAAATCCGAAAAGCTTTTTGCAAATGTAGAAAATGCTCATTGGAATAATGCTGACAGCCTTGGCAGGGTGAAACTCTAAGTCCCTGCTCCTCATGTAAAATGATACTGTGCAAGTCATCCAATGTGTGTGCCAGTTAATAAAAGTCAACTTGGACGCTGAGCTATGGTATTTGGCCAAATATAGAACTGATTAAACAGAGATTTGGTTGGTTTAAAAGAGCAAAGACTACAGGCACATGGGAAGGAAAATATCATAAAAATGTTTACCAACCAGATTTCCCATATTACTGACTGTCTTAGCTATAAAGCAGTATATTCATCCTATTCATTACTGTAATAATATATTTCAACTAATATGGCTGTTATCTGTTGTGTACTTAGAAAGGGGGTCCAATAGCAAATTCTGAAATGGCCTTCCTATTATGGCATATGATTTTGCCACCCTAGACATTCCCCCCTTTGACCTATTGGTCAATACCCCCTCCACTAATTTGCTGACAATGCAGTTGGCTAAAGGAGGAGTTTACACAGCTTCTTATCAATACAAAAAAAGGAAATGGACCAACCAGGACGGACTGCCTCTCTCCAAGATTCCCATGGCAGCCACAATGGTACGCATGCCCTTGGCTGCCATTAACGCTACTACCCAGTTATTATATATTACTGAATGATCTCATTATGCAGAGTAAACTTCAATTTGCTGTTACTAGACAGATTTTCAATTCAGGACCCTATTAGATTTAGCAACCCATTGATAAGCTTTTATAGTAATAGTGGTATAGTTGCAGTAAGCAAGCCCCAAAGCCTAAATGGCCTATAGAACTGTAAAACAGATTTAAAGTATTTCATTAGGGAATCACCATCATTTCTATCCGGGCCTTTTTTAGACTAAGTGTGTTCCTGAGCAAAATTAAAAGTGAGGCCCATAGGTCACATAGATATAAATCTTTATGTCCTGCTCCCTAAATCATGTTGTATCTCAGCTAATGTGAGTGAAAACGGTTGCACTGTAAACTGCACGTGGCTAGGACCATGAAAAACATGAGAAATCCCAGATGGATTTGTGGTCGTGATAACTTGCAGGTTGCAACACAAACCCATTTAGAAACGTTATGTGTGATGCAGGGAATACAAAAAGGCAATCTTTGGCCACGCGCCCTATGTCACAGTCCCATTAATTGTGTAGCTCTAGCCTAATAGTGTCTTTTTTTATAATTCACACATAGTAAACAGTGATCTTCTTTGTGCTGCCTATCAGTAATTTAATTACCAATTTTAGGCTTAATGTTCCACACTGTAATAAAACTGTGTCCCTGTAGCCAAATGTGACCCTCTCACACAGGGACACAGTTTTCTGCTTTACTGCCCACTCCATCCCTGCTACCCTCTCTCAGGGGGATGGGGACACAGTTTCTCTGCACCAACGCATGCACAGCTACAGTTTCTCCACACACATAAATATCTATCACCCGCCCACACCACACATCTACCATCAGCCCTGCTACCTGTTGCAAGATTCCGAGGCATTCCCATGCTGCACTGAGTTGCGATCCGCTCCTCCTCCTTGGTGACGTGCCGGGGGCGAGAAGACTCGGTTCGTGTTTAGCTGCCGGCGTTTGAATTTTCTGTCCATGCTGTGCGTCTTATGTGCGCTACTTAGGAGACGTTTTGCTGCAGGTAATGCAGTATAGTTTTGAGGTGTTTTATTGTTGCCAACTGATGGGGTCATAGGTTATGGTTTACACTCAACAATGATGTAACATCCTGCTGCTGTTCACGTGACCTATTTTAGGGTGTGACCTATACATCAGCTGCTCTTTACACACCTTATCACTGGTAGTTGGGTCACATATATAGGAGGGCTTTACCTTGTTATGACCATGCCCCGGAGGAAGCCTTAAAGCAAAACGTCAGGTGTTGGAGGCTTGCTTACTCCCGTAGTCCACTTGGTAATGATTGTCTTTACTTTTGTTATCACTTGGATGTCTTCCTTTTCCCCTTGTTTTGAATTATTACTTTGTTATCTTTATCATGCATTTTGCAGTTATTGCTTCTGAGTCTTGTGATTTTGGGGAATATAATGCACCTCTGATATAGCAATTCACATTGTGGCCACATCCCATTGCTAGCCTCCATTTTTGTTAGGTTCTGTTACCAGCTGTACTCTCTATTTCCATAAGTAATTTTATATGTTTGTCTTTTGAGCATTTATGTATTAATAAAGCAGTTTTTCTTAAATTTATTTTTGATCTATACACCTTTTTCTTGTTGTATATAATCTATTTTTTGCGTGGATCTGTCACACATGAGGACGTTTGGTATACACTGCTCCCTATGACACCCTCTCGCAAGTACTGATCAGTATGTCTCTCCAGATATACTGCTCCCTATGGCACCACCCACACTGCTCATTATGGCTCCATGTCTCACATATACTGCTTCCTATGCCCCCTATATACTTCTCCCTATGCCTTTCCTCATATACTGCTTCAAAGATCTCAGATATACTGCTTCCTATGCTCCCTATATACTGTTCCTTATGCCCACTTATACTGTTCCTTATAGCCATCTCACACATACTAGTCCCTATGCTTCCCCCTTATCTGTAGCTCCCTATGGCACCCTATATCACACATACAGATTTGTCATGCATGAACATTTCCAAACAGTTGGGACCTCTTAAAATCAAAAGGGGATCCCCATTCTTGGGGGCTCAGAGACTGATTTGTACAACTCTTCCCCTCATGACATCCTGTCAGCTGTAATAAGCCTGCAGACAGCTGCACCCACTCTGCCCCCACATCTTTATTCAAATTTCTCCTCTGATTAGAAGACATTTTATTGACAGACACTTCTCATTTCAACCTCATCCTGTAATTTAATGAAAATTAATTTGCAATGTATTACATCAATGTTATATTTGCTTGGGGTAACTGGCTATATTCAGTGACAAGCACAGAATTCTAATAAGAGAATCACTACCTGCCCTTACAAAAATATTAGCCGACCACTTTTATAAATAACAGCAATAAATGGATGGATGGATGGATGGATAAATAAATGGATAATAAGAGATAATAAGAATATAATAGATAAGATAAATTGATATGTAAGTTCACTAGATAATAGTCTTTTATATTCGTATATAAAATGTTATAGAAATATATTATGTATATTATAACATGTTATATAAGTAATGTCAGATATCATTACAGTGATATTAATATTTCTCTCTCCATAAAAAAAATGAAAAATCAAAGATGAGATGAAAAAGTCAACTTCAGCAGCGGGAATAGATTTCATGGCTCCTCTCATCATCACTGAGTCCATTAATAATGGTGTCCAGTACGGAGCAGACACTATCAGCCTTACAATAAATACATTCCTTAACCTCTAATTTATAGAATTGTTACTGGCTTATTTATAATCCATTGCCATTGAGAACTACATTAAGTAAGTAAAGGAAGCCTAAATGAACATCCAAAAGCCATGAATATTTATTAATAGTGGAACATATATTCTCATTTATCAAATACCTTCTGTATTAAAAAAAAAAAAAAGCAGTGAAGGATAGTGAGGGTGAGAAGAAAATCCCAGTCTGAGATTTACAGTCTGCCCTGATACAAGTCTGACATTAGCAATTTGCTTCTCAGAGACCAGCTATCAGCAAGGTATATCTACCTGTCAGAGAATCAAGCATCAGTAAAATAAGATTCTAAGTATGCATATGTTCACCCCAATCCGCTAAAAAGAATACTTGTCATCTCCTTAACAGCGTGCGCCGGCCGAAGCCTGCTGACCAAAGGTGTGCCGCCACTGCCTTATTCTGTATTCAAAGTCTGTGTATTCAGTGACAGCCATGTCTCGTTGGTCATTGAGGTTAATATGGATCTTGACAGGGCTCTTCAGCCTTGCTCTTGTATGGCAGCTGGGTGTACAAGTGCGACTGTTTTCACCATGACCACTTAACATGTGTGTTTATATCATGGTCCAATACCGGATTAGGATTCCATTCTCCAAACATTGAAATTAAAATAATTCCTGGACAGCCCTTATTTCCCTTCACTAAAGGATGTGTCTGGATTAAAAAAATATTTGAATGCTATTAGAGGGTTCTTAGTAGAACAAACATTGTATTTATAAAAAAAAAAAAAAAAAACACATTGTGTAATGCTTTTTATCTCCTGTGGAGGTGCTGTAAGGAAATTAAACACGTGGTAGCAAAGTATTATATGGTGACCTTTGGTTTGTCAATCTAATGAAAGAACATAAGGATCGGTCCTCAGCAGTGAAATGGCATCTATTATTGCAGGATTTCTCTAAAAGGATATTTGACAATTAGTTATCTAAACTAGAAATCCTGTTTGACTTCCTTTTATTTTAATTAAGATTGACAATTTAAATGGAGAACACCCATTTATTTTTAAAGAGTACCTGTCACCAAACTAAACCTGTAATATATTGTTCCTTATGTAATTATAAGACACTTTGCTATTTACTTGCGGCAAAAATTCTCAACTTTTATATGTTTTTAATGTGATTGAATAAACGGCCACTAGGTTCTGATTCCCGCAGCAAGTCAAACAGTTAGTTTGGTCTCCTACCAGTCTGACAGGAGACCAAACTTATGAAGTGTGTGCGGGGCATGGCAAGGCACAGCTCTAGCTGGCTTCAGTCACATTGTGCCTGTTGGAGAATGCCCACTTTCTCCTGCCGGGAGCTCACACAATGTGAGCAAGGGGAAAGGTATGATACAGAGCTTTATAAAGGGCAGGAGGGGTGTTAGGAGTAGTTAGGCAATATAATCTGAGTTACTTTAGGAAATGGTTTGATGACAGGTACTCTTTAAGTAATGGGTTATATCTGATTGACCCTTCATCCAGTTTAGAGTCATAGCTAGATTTTTAATTTACCCAGTTAAAATATCTACAGTAGTTCACTACCCAATCCATGTATCTAAATGCTCTGGGTAAGTTACAGTGGTTTGGTGCTACTCCTAGCTCCAAGCTGTCATTTCTTCATCCTTGCCCAATGACATATTATGCAAGAAAGTAAAATACCTATAAGTCAAATTAAACAGATTATATTGGGACAGATGGAACAGAATATAATGGAAAATCAGGTATCATTCTTCATCGATATATTGTAGTAAACATGAGTTCGCAGGTAAAATACGGTCACATCACGCACCTTCAGCTTCAGAGAATTTCATAAAATACTCATGTTTTTCCTATCCACTATGGATTCAGAGGCGCTGACATGGGCTATTGAAAGTTAAATGACAACCCCTACTAAATTTCTAGATTGGCCTTGGGGATCGATAAGCAGTTTTGTGCTGCTCAGGTTGTTGGTCGGTGTTGGTGTCAGAAAACAATAGATTATTTTTTATTAAGCTTTGTTATTAGACCTACGAGTTCTGGGACGAGAACATGTATCAGTCAGCGACACGACAAACTGCACATCTGTCAATGGAAAAGCTCTCACAGCATATAATGGGACTTTCAGGAAAAAGGATTTTTTTCGTTATCCACTGAAATTTCTCCACATTCATCTCTCTCAAAAAAAAAAAAAAAAAAATGTGCCAGCCAGGACAAGGTGTGTTGGTATCATCTAAACTGGTATATTTGCTAGTTTATCTACATTTATATATAGTGAAAAATAGCAGCTCATTCACTTGATATGATCCAACGTGGTACAGCCTATAAACCAATGCTGTACCACGTGGACGATGTCTTCTTCTCTGTGACCTATTGTGTACTTTAACGGAGGTTCGGCAGACAGGTCCATACAGGGATATGAACTTAGAAGATTCTTCGATCTTTCAGCCACATCCCTGATTGGCACATCAATAGGAAAGGCAATAGACATGAGGTAGAGCCAGCTGGGAGTTGTTGTTCTCCAACAAGGATGGTAAAGTCACAGTAGCTAGAGCACAATAGCTGAACCATGGGCACCTACCTCGTGGCCTCAACAACCTTTGTCAATGGGAGTGTGCACGAGTAGGATAGCCTTTGACCCCAGGGAGCTCCTAAAATAAGAGTTTCTTGGTGCAAATAATTGTGATCCAATTTTCTCTGTGCAGCTAATCCAGAATACAGTTTCTTTAAGGCACAGGATAATGAAGTTCACACAGACTTTAGCTTTAGCATATAAGAAGAGGAATATTCCCCTTGGTAGCTTTTATAGACAGGTTTAAAGAGTCTCTAGGAGTGACTAAGGCTAGTTTTACAATATCACTTTAGCACTTAATTTAAATATACAGTTAACATATAACTGGAAAGTGATCTTAACAAGTGGACTCACCATGGTATATAAGACTGTTTAGAAGGCTTTCATTTCTCATACTTTTGTGCACAATAATTTCCTATGGCAGAACTTAAGGTGGTAAAGCTTGTGACATGGAAGTCACATAGCACTGTCCAATACTTGCAGGCATTTCTTCCTTTCTTTCCCTCCTAACATCAGGTGAATTTTTTCCTCTTTGAAGCAGAATGCATATTTTAGATGATATCACTTTAGTAATAACTGATAGGAGCAGCTTGTGGATATATATATATATATATATATATATATATATATATATATATATATACACTTTACATAATGCCATGAGATTAAAAGTAAACAGCCCAGGCTGATTTACTTGGATTTACATGTGATTCACTTGGATTGTTTCACTGGCAGAGCGAGGACCTACTTACTTTTTGTAAACCAGGTGTGCTGGCAGAAAGAAGCTCAAAGTAGCTTCTTCACTGTCCTAAGCCAGGCTTAGCCAAACTACAGTGGTCCCTCAACATACAATGGTAATCCGTTCCAAACGGACCATCGTTTGTTGAAACCATCACATGTTGAGGGATCCGTGCAATGTAAAGTATAGGACAGGGGTCTACAACCTGCGGACCTCCAGATGTTGCAAAACTACAACACCCAGCATGCAGCATGTAGTTTTGCAACATCTGGAGGTCCGCAGGTTGTAGACCACTGTTAGAGGAAGTTGAACTCACGTGTCCCCGCCTCTCCGGACCGTCACCGCTCGTCCCCGCTGCCCGGGATGTCGCCGTCCATCACTGTCGCCGCGTCCCCGAGGTGTCCCCGGCAAGACCTCTGCTTCCCCGGCATCCCTGCTCTCCTTCGCGGCCATCACATCGCTACGCACGCCGCTCCTATTGGATGAGGGGATGGCATGTGCAGCGACGTGATGACATCGATGGAGAGCGCAGACGATGCAGAGGATCCCAAAGAGGACGCGCCGAAGCAACGAGGACAGGTAAGTGATCATCAGCGGACCACATGGGGCACCGTAAACGGCTATCCGGTGGCAGCTGAAGCAGTCTGCGCTGCCGGATGGCCGTTTATGCAATGGCCCCGACATACAAAAGCATTGTATGTTGATGCTGCCTTCAACATGCGATGTCGGGGCCATCGTAGGTCGAGGGATCACTGTATCTGCTGAGCACAGGAGTTGACAAATTCTCACTTTTTTTGGTCAGGGCCAGACTAGTTAGTTCTAGCCATCTGGGAAGAGAGGGCAGGACTTGGGGATTTCTACAGAACTTTCTAGCATCTTCTAGCAGAAATCTAAGAAGGATCATGTGATCTGTCTCTCATACACTTCTATATTATCCATAGAAAATATAAACCACTGCACATCCTACCAACTACAGTGCATGCACAGATTAGGTAATGTAATGTAACGTAATACCTGTTACATACGTTCTTACTCACAGTACCCATACTGAATTATACAGACTGAGATGAATCTACTGCAACACAACGATTTACATTTACTTCAGTAGAGACTAGACTGCGTACCAGGATATTGCAATCTTAAATTAAGTTATATGTTCTACAGTCACAGAGTCAAGTATATATCTGCACACTGAGAAGGAGGAGGTTTCTATCTCTGTGAATCACTGCCATGAGAACTGAGAGATGGAAGAAGACGATCTCCTGCATGATCCATTGACATAAAACGAAGCTCCATAAGAGATAACATGATTGACATCACATACTTCCTTTATCTGAAACTGAAGGCAGGAGAAAATTGGAGAGCAAACAGTTGACAGATGGAGATGCCATTTAAGCCCATTTCTTAAAAATGCATTATATATAATAAAATCTTTATTCTCACCATCCCCAGGGATGGTGAGGATATGAAGTTACCCCCACCGTTCCGTAATTATTTCCCTGGGCAGGGAGCTGTGCTTACCTAGTCACATCACTCCAGCCGCAGTTTTGCCCCCTTGGCATGATTGACGGCCCGCCTCACCACTATGCTCCCTCTGCTTAGGGGGTAGAGCGCTGATGCGGACTGTCAATCATGGCAAGGGGGCGAGGCAGAGCTTTGTGACATCACCACTCCTGCTTCTTTGTTGGGTCCCACTGCTAGCAAACAGCAGTGGTGACATCACGGAGCCCCACCAATGCTCCAAGCCAGCCCTGGAGCAGAAGATACCGGGGGAACCGGAGAATGGAACATATCAGGTAAGTATCATTGTCATCAGTGTCACCTGCACTACCTGTGTGTTTTTTTTATGTCTGTATTGATAACAGATTTCCTTTTATACACATTAAAAACATTACAAAATAGTGTATGGCTGATCAATCTGAAAATAAATGCAAACTGAGGTGAGAAATAGCAGCAGTCTCCATATGTCAGGAACATTCAATCTAAAACTGGCACATACCCATTAGAAAACACAACATAAATCATCTAACACAACATCACAGTGTATAACACAATGAGCCTCAATTACTAATAGTGGAGGGTTTTCTGTTGCCGTTTTTTTAAAAATTTTTTTGTCTTTTGTCTATATTCGTTTGTTATTCACTAATGTGGCACTGGATTATACATTTTAGGCGCACGAGTGTTCGTTATTTTGTCTGTCCCGGAAAGGACAAAGAAATGCGGGAAAAAAAAACACCTCTTCTTTCGGTATGAGAGAGAATTCCTAAGAGTCCATTTTCCCCAGGATGAGGAAGATACCCCTCAGCATCTGACTTCCCCCCAAGCATGCACGAGAAAGCCTTTACCTGAAAGTCAAGGTAATCTTTCCAGTCAAGTTGCAGTGCTTCCTGACTCAGAAGATGGTGAAGGGGATGACCGAGAGGAGGATTTCCTTCCCCCTGATAAATGCGGTTGCAAACAACGTTTCTGTTACGCCGAGCGCTCCGGGTCCCCGTTCCTCCCCGGAGCGCTCGCCTCATCCTTGTTGCTGCAGCGCCCCGGTCAGATCCACTGACCGGGTGCGCTGCGGTACCGCCTCCAGCCGGGATGCGATTCGCGATGCGGGTGGCGCCCGCTCGCGATGCGCACCCCGGTCCCCGTACCTGACTCGCTCTCCGTCGGTCCTGTCCCGGCGCGCGCGGCTCCGCTCCCTAGGGCGCGCGCGCGCCGGGTCTCTGCGATTTAAAGGGCCAGTGCACCAATGTTGGTGCCTGGCCCAATCTTCCCAATTAGCTTAATTGGCTCCCACCTGTTCCCTGGCTATATCTGGTCTCCTCCCTTGCACTCCCTTGCCGGATCTTGTTGCACTTGTGCCTAGTGAAAGCGTTCCCTTGTTTGTTCCTAGCCCGTGTTCCAGACCTCCTGCCGTTGCCCCTGACTACGATCCTTGCCGCCTGCCCCCGACCTTCTGCTACGTCCGACCTTGCTTCTGCCTACTCCCTTGAACCTCGCCTATCTTCAGCAGTCAGAGAGGTGAGCCGTTGCTAGTGGATACGACCTGGTCACTACCGCCGCAGCAAGGCCATCCCGCTTTGCGGCGGGCTCTGGTGAAAACCTGTAGTGGCTTAGAACCGGTCCACTAGCGCGGTCCTCGCCATCCCTCTCTGGCACAGAGGATCCACTACCTGCCAGCCGGCATCGTGACAGTAGATCCGGCCATGGATCCCGCTGAGGTTCCCCTGCCAGTTGCCTCTGATATCACCACGGTGGTCGCCCAGCAAGCCCGACAGATCGCCCATCTAATCCACCAGCTGTCGGAAGTGTCCACCATTGTGCACCAACTTCAGTCGCAACTTCATCAGCAATCTTCTCCTCCGCCAGCTCCTGCACCTCCTCCGCAGCGAGTGGCCACTCCTAGCCTCCGCCTGTCCTTGCCGGACAAATTTAATGGGGACTCTAAGTATTGCCGTGGCTTTCTTTCGCAATGTTCCCAGCACTTGGAGATGATGTCGGACCAGTTTCCTACTGAAAGGTCTAAGGTGGCTTTCGTAGTCTGCCTTCTGTCTGGAAAAGCCCTGTCATGGGCCGCACCGCTCTGGGACCGCAATGACCCCGTCACTGCCTCTGTACACTCCTTCTTCTCGGAAATTCGAAGTGTCTTTGAGGAACCTGCCCGAGCTTCTTCAGCCGAGATTGCCCTGCTGAACCTGGCCCAGGGTGTTTCTTCCGTTGGCGAGTACGCCATTCAGTTCCGTGCTCTTGCTTACGAGTTGTCCTGGAATAGTGAGGTTCTCTGCGCGACCTTTAAAAAAGGCCTATCCAGCAACATTAAAGATGTTCTGGCCGCACGAGAGACTCCTGCTGACCTACATGAACTCATTCATCTTGCCACTCGCATTGACATGCGTTCTTCCGGATGGCGTCTGGAGCTCCGCCTGGATATGGACTTTGTTCGCACGAAGCGTTTTTTCTCCCCGGCTCCTCTCTCCTCTGGTCCTCTGCAATCCGTTCCTGTGCTTCCCGCCGCGGAGGCTATGCAAGTTGACCGGTCTCGCTTGACACCTCAAGAGAGGACACGACGCCGCATGGAGAATCTTTGCCTGTACTATGCCGGTACCGAACACTTCCTGAAGGATTGTCCTATCCGTCCTCCCCGCCTGGAAAGACGTACGCTGACTCCGCACAAAGGTGACACAGTTCTTGATGTCAACTCTGCTTCTCCACGCCTTACTGTGCCTGTGCGGATATCTGCCTCTACCTTCTCCTTCTCTACTATGGTCTTCTTGGATTCCGGATCTGCAGGAAAATTTTTTTTGGCCTCTCTTATCAACAGGTTCTACGTTCCTGTGACCAGTCTCGCCAGACCCCTCTACATCTATTGTTTTTACAATAAAAGATTGGACTGTCTCGTGCGTTTCCACACAGAACCCCTCCTAATGTGCATCGGACCTCATCACGGAAAAATTGAGTTTTTTTTTCCTCCGGTTCTTTGGCCCCAAGAAGAGGGGGAGACCCAAGGGGGGGGGGTACTGTTACGCCGAGCGCTCCGGGTCCCCGTTCCTCCCCGGAGCGCTCGCCTCATCCTTGTTGCTGCAGCGCCCCGGTCAGATCCACTGACCGGGTGCGCTGCGGTACCGCCTCCAGCCGGGATGCGATTCGCGATGCGGGTGGCGCCCGCTCGCGATGCGCACCCCGGTCCCCGTACCTGACTCGCTCTCCGTCGGTCCTGTCCCGGCGCGCGCGGCTCCGCTCCCTAGGGCGCGCGCGCGCCGGGTCTCTGCGATTTAAAGGGCCAGTGCACCAATGTTGGTGCCTGGCCCAATCTTCCCAATTAGCTTAATTGGCTCCCACCTGTTCCCTGGCTATATCTGGTCTCCTCCCTTGCACTCCCTTGCCGGATCTTGTTGCACTTGTGCCTAGTGAAAGCGTTCCCTTGTTTGTTCCTAGCCCGTGTTCCAGACCTCCTGCCGTTGCCCCTGACTACGATCCTTGCCGCCTGCCCCCGACCTTCTGCTACGTCCGACCTTGCTTCTGCCTACTCCCTTGTACCTCGCCTATCTTCAGCAGTCAGAGAGGTGAGCCGTTGCTAGTGGATACGACCTGGTCACTACCGCCGCAGCAAGGCCATCCCGCTTTGCGGCGGGCTCTGGTGAAAACCTGTAGTGGCTTAGAACCGGTCCACTAGCGCGGTCCTCGCCATCCCTCTCTGGCACAGAGGATCCACTACCTGCCAGCCGGCATCGTGACAGTTTCACACCAGCGGAGACATTTTTTTTGGTGGAAGACCAGGTTGAAATAGAATGCAAGTGAATTCTGTGGCAAAAACAAGGAACGGTTCTGCAAGAAATAATAAACGAAACACAGATAAACACAAACAAATATCCAACACAACAGCATTTAATATACTCATTTAGGGCAAATGTATTCCCACTTAGTTGCACTTTTTGGCAAATTGATAGAATTAACTACAGAATATATGTCTGCATTACAGGTAATTAAAGTCAAACAAGTTTTTTTTATTTAGTTTAACATTATTTAAGCATATTAGCCATAATATTTATGCTTGGGAAAAAACACTCCCTCTGGCAGTCGGGTTTTCTAAAATCACTCTTCTATTTTTCGGGTTTCGGACAATAAATCGTGGGTTTCCTGGAAAATGTCAGGGTACGCCCCTTTTTTGAGAAACCACACCCCTTTGTAGTAAAACACTCTGCTTTTTTTAGGTGCACGATTGTCGTACAGACGTGCGCCTAAAATTTTGTCCAATAACCCGATAAATGTGTTGGTTTCAGCTTAGTAAATAAGGGCCAGTATGTTTGTATACCTAAGCTTATGGTCCCTATAGAATACTGCATAGGTGAATGCTTGCATAATGTGATAAGCTATTGTAAATGCCCATATACAATCATATTAATATCATTGCTAAAATAATCTTACTCATGACAGCATGTAAGACTGCGCTCCTCCAACCCCTCAGTTGCTTAGGATGGAAAGAAAGCATACACACTACTTTTTTTTTTAAAGCATTTTACTGTCTCAATCCAGTACTAAATTCACATCTACAGTAATCCTTACTGCTATATAATGACTTCCATGCTGCTGTGTCTGTGCGTATCTGCACATAATTTTCCAGATATTGTGTAGTTTTTGTGTGTATAAGAAACAGAGAGAGAGGGAGAAAAAGAGGGCCAGGTCTCCTTTACTTTTTGTGTTGCCTATGGGAGACATCATAGCAGCTGGTCTGCTCTTTCTGTTTCAACCTCCACCGCTCCCTTTTCCATAGACTTCTATAGGCAGCTGTAACCTAATCTCCTCTCTACCATTCAGATTTTATCAGTGAATTTTGAGCCTGGTTAGTGATGAAAGAAGAATTTTCCTGTAATAAGAAATATTACAGATTCTTATCTTCACTTGCTATTCACGTCCTGTTGATTTATGGAAAGGTGTGGACTATGTCCACTGATAACCATATCTGCTATTTTTGCTGTGCTGCTATTTTTATTCTTTTTTTTTATAGAAACATCTATTTAAATCTGTTATTTGGAGATAACAATATATCAATGAGTCACAGAGTGATACTGGGACTACAGCCAGTTACAATTGTCAAAGTCTTGTGTTTATGCTGCTCTTCTGCTGTCATTTTCAAGGAAACAATGGGTCATTTTACTTATAACTGTCCACTCAGAGGATCAAGTAGCATCAGAAAGTACTTCTGTCATCCTCGCTGAGCTAATCAGAACATAAAGATTTTCCTGATAGAAAAGTTATAGAAGGTTGTTATTTTAACATCAATCCATGAAAGAATAATTTGTAAATGAAAAAAACTCAGTAAAATACAAAAGTCATAGGGTGTCAGGTGGGATACCTCTTTAACCCCTTAAGGACACAGGGTTTTTCAGTTTTTGCTTTTTCGTTTTTTCCTCATCACATTCTAAAAACCATAACACTTTCAATTTTGCACCTACAGACCCATATGAGGGCTTATTGTTTGTGTCACCAATTGACCTTTATAATGCCATCAATAATTTTATCACAACATTTATGGAGAAACCAGAAAAAAAATATTTGTGGGGCAAAATTGAAAAAAAATATGCCATTTAGAAATTTTGGGGGCTTCCGATTCTATGCAGTGCACTTTTTTTGGTAAAAATGACACCATATCTTTATTCTATAGGTCCATACAGTTACAAGGATACCTAATTTATATAGGTTTTATTTTATTTTACTACTTTAATAAAATTATAACTACATGCACTAAAATTAGTAGTAAAATTGTCATCTTCTGACCCCTATAACTTTTTTATTTTTCCGTATATGGGGTATATGAGGGCTCATTTTTTGTGCCATGATCTGAAGAATTTATCGGTACCATTTTCATTTTGATGGGACTTTTTGATCACCTTTTTTTGGGTATACAAAGGGACCAAAAATTCACAATTTTGTATTTTGGAATTTTTTTACATGAATGCCATTAACCGTGTGGTTTAATTAACATTATATTTTCATAGTTCGGACATTTACACATGCGGCGATACCACGTGTTTATTTTTATTTACATTTTTTTTAATGGGAAAAGGGGGGTGATTCAAACTTTTATTAGGGAAGGGGGTAAATCACATTTATTAACTAATTTATTTACACTTTTTTTTTTTTGCAATGTTATAGCCCCCATAGGGGACTATAACTTGCAATACCTTGATTGCAGACACTGATCATTGCAAAGCCATAGCATTGATCAGTGTTTTCTGTGCTCTGCTGCTCCAGCCTAAGAAACCTCCCGCTGTTCTCTCAAGCTGTTCGGGATCCTGCGGTGGTCCCAAACAGCCCACTGAGCTAACTGGCAACGATTTTCTCCTGTTTTAGATGCCATGGTCAACTTTGATCACGGCGTCTAAAGGGTTCATACCGGACATCAGCCCGATGTCCTGTATTAGCCATGGGTCCTGGCTGCTGATAGCAACCGGGACCTGCTGGATATGAAGCACGCCCAGCTCCTGAGCGTGCTTCACATAACGGGAGCTGGCCACGAGAGTAAGTTTACGCTTGTGGTTGTTAAGGGGTTAAAGTTCTCACATACATATAAAATTTAGGCTAAACACAGACATGAATAATATCCATTCCTTCCTAGGAGAACATTAACATTTGCATTTCCTGTATAAGTGTAGAGGGTTGTAATGAAAGATGAAATAGAAGATGTTCCGTGGTTGATTTTTATTTTTTAATAAGCAGATATATTTAGGGTGTTTTATTTCTTCCCCATGCTCCACTGAGTTCAATAAACTTTTCTGCACCTGTGTGCTTGCTGTATACCTCTGATACATACAGTGGGGAAATCAGTACAAAGTATCGCAATGCTCTCTGACTATGTTATTTCCGCATCTTTAAAAGCTCCCTTGTCTTATTTCAGCATCTAATAGATGGAAAATAGTGCACTCATGTATAAACGCTGGCCGTGCTATTCATGAGGATGCATTTGTATATAGCAATATATAGCTCCTAAAGGGAACCTGTATCACTTTCATGCTGCCTGAGCTACAAGTCACTGGATTGGTTCCCAGTTGCTTCTCCCTGTCCTGTCAGCCTTGATTGATAGATGCTTCCCAATACCAAAATAGGATAATATCTATTATTCAATACTGGTGGGATGGGAGAAGGGATAACCCTAATGACTTGTGGTTTAGGCAGCATGAAAGTGATACATATATGAGCTCTCAAGGTCTAGTATGAGGCAGAAACCTGGTCAACACTGCTCTAGCCCTGCATAATACTGTAGAGACATCATGACATCTGACATGGTCACATTAAGGGAGCCCTGATTTTTTCTTCCCTGTTATCATTAACATTAGTTGGTTGGCTGGTTTATTGATTGTTTGGGTCTCATTCCCCGTCAGCTGTTGGTTACCAGTCTTAAACTCTTACTGCACAGAACATTTCATACGGCACCATTATTGGTAGGCATTGCAGGAAGATCTTTGTATCTTCTCATTAACCCCTTGGGGACTGAGCCCATTTTGACCCTAAGGACCAGAGCATTTTTTGCACATCTGACCACTGCCACTTTAAGCTTCAATAACTCTGGGATGCTTGTACTTATGACTTTGATTCCGAGGTAGTTTGTTCATGACATATTCTACTTTAGTGGTAAATTTCCATCTATACTTGCATCATTTCTTGGGAAGAAATTCCAAAATTTCATGGAAAATTTGAAAATTTTGCATTTTTATAACTTTGATGCTCTCTGCTTGTAAGGAAAATAGACATACCAAATAAATTATATATTGATTCACATATACAATATGTCTACTTTATGTTGACATCATAAAGCTGACATGTTTTTACATTTTGAAGACATCAGAGGGCTTCAAAGTTCAGCAGCAATTTTCCAATTTTTCAAGTAAATTTTAAAATCTGAATTTTTCAGGGACCAATTCAGTTTTGAAGTGAATTTGAGGGTCTTTATGTTAGAAATACCCCATAATAGACCCCATTATGAAAACTGCCCCCCTTAACGTATTCAAAATGACATTCAGAAAGTTTGTTAACCCTTTAGGTGTTTCACAGGAATAGCAGCAATGTGAAGGAGAAAATTTTAATTTTAATTTTTTACACTAACATGTTCTTGTAGAACCCTATTTTTTATTTTTACAAGGGTTAAAAGGAGAAAAAGCCCCCCAAAATGTATAACCCAATTTCTCTTGAGTAAGGAAATACCTCATATGGGGATGTAAAGTGCTCTGTGGGTGCATTAGAGGGCTCAAAAGGGAAGGAGTGACATTCGGCTTTTGGAAAGCGAATTTTGCTGAAATGGATTTTGGGGGGCATGTCACATTTAGGAAGCCCCCATGGTGCCAGAACAGTGAAAAACACCCCACATGGCACACTATTTGGGAAACTACACCCCTGAAGGAATGTAACAAGGGGTGCAGTGAGCATTTACATCCCACTGGCGTTTGACAGATCTTTGTAACAGTGGGCTGTGCAAATGAAAAATTACATTTTTCATTTTCACGGACCACTGTTCCAAAAATCTGTCAGTTACCTGTGGGGTGTTAAGGCTCACTGTACCCCTTATTACGTTCCGTGAGGGGTGTATTTTCCAAAATGGGGTCACATGTGGGTATTTTTTTTTTTTTTGCGTTCATGTCAGAACCGCTGTAACCAGCAGCCACCCATGTGCAAATCACCAGTTTAAGCCTCAAATGAACATTGTGCGCTTTCACTCCTGAGCCTTGTTTTGTGCCCGCAGAGCATTTTACGTCCACATATGGGGTATTTCTGTACTTGGGAGAAATTGTCTTACAAATTTTGGGTGTCATTTTTTTCCTTTTACCTCTTATGAAAAGGAAAAGTATGGAGCAATCCCTGCATGTTAGTGTAAAAAAAAAAAAAAAATTACACTAACATGCTGGTGTAGACCCCAACTTTACCTTTTCATAAGGGGTAAAAGGAGAAAAAGCCCCCCAAAATTTTGTAATGCAATTTCTCCCAAGTATCGATATACCCCATATGTGGCCCTAAACTGTTGCCTTGAAATATGACAGGGCTCCGAAGTGAGAGAGCGCCATGAGCATTTGAGGCTTAAATTTGGGATTTTCATAGGTGTGTACCCAGATGCAAGCATTAGACTTGCCTCCTCCACCAAAAATACCGTACGTCAGTTTTCCCCAAACAGGGTGCCTCCAGCTGTTGCAAAACTCCCAACATGCCTGGACAGTCAATGGCTGTCCGGCAATACTGGAAGTTGTTATTTTGCAACAGCTGGAGGCTCCATTTTGGAAAAACTGATGTACAAGACGTTTTAAATTTTTATTAGGGTGGGGGGTGGGGGGCGACAGTGTAAAGGTGTAGTGTATATGTAGTGTTTTATTCTTTATTTAGGGTAGCGTTTTTAGGGTACATTCACACGGGTGGGGATTTACAGTGAGTTTACCGATGCAGCGGAAAATTTGCCGCATCTCAAACTTGAAGCGGGAAACTTGCTGTAAACCCCCGCCCATGTAAATGTACCCTGTACATTCACTTGGGGGGGGTGGCAAAACTCCAACTCCCAGCATGCACTGACAGACCGTGCATGCTGGGAGTTGTAGTTATGCAACAGCTGAAGGCACACTGGTTGGGATTGGGAAACAATGAGTTAGGTAACAGTCTACCGCAGTGGTTCAGCACCACTGTCTGTTTCCTAACCCAGTGTTTACCAACCCATGTGCCTCCAGCTGTTGCAAAACTACAACTCCCAGCATGAATGGTCTGTCAGTGCATGCTGGGAGTTATAGTTTTGCAACAGCAGGAGGCACACGGGTTGTTAAACACTGAGTTAGGAAACAAACAATGTTTCCCAAAAAGTGTGCCTCCAGTTGTTGCCATACTACAACTCCCAGCATGCCCAGACAGTCAAGGGAGTAGTTATGCAACAACTGGGGGAGAGCAATTTGGAGACCACTGTGTAGTGGTCTCCAAACTGTAGCCCTCCAGATGTTGCAAAACTTCAACTCCAAGCATGTCCAGACTGCCCAGGCATGCTGGGAATTGTAGTTTGGCAACATCTGAAGGGCCAGATGTGGCCAAACTACAACTCCCAGTATGCCTACACAGTCTCGGCATGCTTTGAATTGACATCTGGAGCGCTACAGTTTGAACACCACTGTATAGTGGTCTCCAAACAGTGCCCTTCCAGATGTTGCAAAACTACAACTCCCAGCATGCTGAGACTGTCCAGGCATGCTAGGAGTTCCAGTTCTGCAACATCTGAAGGGCCAGATGTTACATAACTACATCTCCCAGCATGCCTGGACTGTTTGGGCATGCTGAGAGTTGTAGTTTTGCAACATCTGGAAGGAGAGTGGTATCCAAACTGTGGCCCTCCAGATGTTGCAAAACTACAACTCCCAGCATGCCCAGACAGCCAAAGATACAGCAGTGAAGATCACTTTACGGCAATCTTCACAGCTGCATCTGATACTGACACCGCCGCTACTTGCCTGCCGCCTCCTGTCAGCCACCGGTCCAGGTCCCTGGTCCCCGTACCATGAGGTAACTGCCACAGGTCCCTGCCGCACCATCGATGCCATCTTTTCCCCGCCCTGGATGGCCAGGGTGGGCCAAGCGGGGGAAATTAACTTTCACCCCCGCCCCTGCCCTGTGATTCGCCGGTCAATCCTGATCAACCCTTTGCAGGGACATGAAGAAGGTGGCACCCCTGCCCCCTCGCTCCTATCCTTCAGGATGATTGGGACTGTCTCTGACAGCTCCAGACATCCCTATTTTCCAGGCTATCGGGTTATCAGAGACCCGATCAGCCCAGAATCGCCGCATATCGCCATATCGCCTACATGGGGGGGGGGTCTCAGGACCCCCCATGCATTTGCACGGGATGCCTGCTGAATTATTTCAGCAGGCATTCCGGTACGATCCCATCCCCGGCTAGCGGCGGGGATCTAAATTAATACGGGCATACAGGTATGCACTTGGTCCTGTACCAGGGCTCAAGGACGTACCCATACGCCCGTGGTCCACAACAGGTCAATCCCCCTAGCTGTGCCATTGGTTTGGACATAGCTGCCAACAGCACATGCTCCTAACACCAGCCAGTCTTGACTTTTTCTGTTACTGTCCTGTTTGTT
The DNA here is from genome assembly GCF_029499605.1 of Hyla sarda. Taxonomy (NCBI): domain Eukaryota; kingdom Metazoa; phylum Chordata; class Amphibia; order Anura; family Hylidae; genus Hyla; species Hyla sarda. The sequence continues at coordinate 162,459,513 of NC_079194.1, read as the reverse complement.
TAAGCCAGGGCTTTCCACCATTTGGAAGTCAATAGGCGAGAAACATCCACTTTACTGTACCCATAATATTCTTTTATTTGCTAGTATTTGCTAGTTGAATCCACGTCTAAATATCTAAAAAGTGGGAATTGGTTTTAATCATATTCTTTATGTTTAGAGGACTGAGATCAGACACAAAATTATCAAAGAGCATGTCAAAAAGAAAACTTATTTACTTTTGTTACTTTTTAAATACACTGTGGGCCCTGGGAACAAATGTAAACTTTTAACTCATTGTGTCACCCGGAGACAAAGCCCATCTGCAATATATTGTTGTCCACATTCTGCTAAAGAGGTTAGGAAAGACAAAAGTCATATTTCCTATTTTCAAACCTCAAAAGTCTCTGCATACAAATAAAAAATATAAGGAGTCATTGAAGATCAGGAGTGCGGTCAGCAATGAGCAAAAATCAATCATCAGATGCAAGTCTGAGTCTTTCTTCTGTCATAATGATTAACCCTCCAGCGTTCCGCAATAAGATAAAAGCTCATATCACACAGTTGCAACTTGTGATGAGAGTTTTGACCTTTACACTTCACAACTAAAAATATAGAGTAAAAATCCTTTATGGTGCAAAGAAAAGTCATCTTTGGTATCTGTCAAGGTTTTGAAGATACTCTTATTTTTTTGTATTCTGTGTACAATTCAAACAAGAAAAAGCAAGGCTTTTCATAAAATAAGAGACTTCCACAGCTTCCTACTCTTTTTATATGCCAAATCCATTGAAAACTAGTAGGCCTGGATAACACAATTGTTGCCTGAGAAAACTGCAGGAAGCCTCGGACTGGAGCTCCTTAAATTCACTAGAGGAAACAATTATATTTTAAAGTGTACCCGTCAGATCCAACAACATTTTTTTTTTTTATATATATATCACTCAGTACCAAATCCTTACCATGCACATCTAATTTTTATGTGTCTAGCAACTTTATTTATTTATTAAACTTTTAATTTAGCTCTCTAGTCTGAATTCCTCCCAAAGGGAGGGGGTGTGGCCTCACTGTGCAGGTCTCCGCCCCCTCCCTCGGTATGCTGTCTGCTCACATCTCCCCCAGCATTAGCAAAACTACAACTCCCAGCTTGTCCTCACTGACAGTAGCGGGACACAAGCTGACAGTGGGAGGATTTTTCCTCCAGCTATGAGCCCTGCGCTCACAGCTGTCAATCAAGGAAGTGTGTCCATGACAAAGATGATGATGCATGGACACAGCAGGACTAGTATGTGTCCAAGCAGGCAGGGGGGGGGGCAGTTGTTTGACTGGCTTTTTCAGTACAAAATACTGAACATTTTCTTATGAAAGCAATTACAAAACATATTGGTTTTGCATGCTTTACAACATATCAAAAGTTTTTGTATCTGACAGTGCCCATTTAAGGTTTTAAGGATCTATCATCCATCTGTATAAAACCTGTGCATGTTGACTTTAATAACATGCTAAATTGTGTTGTTATCCATATGAACAAAGGTACAAAGGTCAACACTGATATAACTTGACTCGTATTGAAAGCTGGATTGACATATGCTGGATCTCTGGGGCCCACTGTTTTGTCGGAATCTGGGCCCATTAGAAGATCCTTTGGAACCCTAGGGGTTGATTTAACTTTACAACTAAAGGGCTTCAACAGTTCTTTCAAGACATTGTTATTGCCAATGTTTCCTATACTTCTAGGGAAACCACATCACTGATCTTATCTGCTTTACAAGAAGAAAGGGATGGAATTTGTGGTGATTCCTGTCCAACCTGTCCATGTAACTGTGCAGAATTCCAGTTTAAAAAAACCTCCACCCAAATCATATAGCTATATAATGCAGATAATGATAAGCTTTAACCAACAATAAATAAAACATGGAATAGGGGCATTCTGTTTTCCTATTGAGCCTCCTTGTTATTGGTTATACATAGAAGTCTCAATTTCCCTGGTGGGCCCAGAGGTGCAATTATTAAAATCTAATTCCTGTGTATAACAACACTGAATGCTATTTAACACTCCGATGTAAAGTGCTAGGATAAAACACTGATTATCTGTAATATGTTTTAACAATTCTTTTGACACTTTTTCAGTCATTCACTGTTTACCATCTCAGTTTTCACATCACCTCTCAGCTGAAATACATTAGGATAGATGAGTCCAGTCTTTATGATTCCTGCTCTGAACAGCAACATAGGACCGAAGGGAACAAAGTGCACCTCTACTATTTTTGCAAATATTTTATTATATCATTTCATGTGACAACACAGGAAATGACACTGCTACAATGTACAAATGCTACAAATGACACTCTGCTACATAGACTGTATAACAGTGTTTAATTTTGTTACCCCCTCTAAATAACTCTACACAGAGACATTAATGTCTAAACCTTGGCAACAAAAGTGGGTACACCCCTAAGTGACAATGTTCAAATTGGGCCAAGTTAGCCCTTTTCCTCCCAGGTGTCATGTGACTCATTAGTGTTACAAGGTCTCACGTGTAAATGGGGAGCAGGTGAATAAAATTTGGTGTTATTGCTCCCACATTCTCTAATAATGGCCACCGGAGGTTCAGCATGGCACCTTGTGACAAAGAACTCTCTGAGAATCTGAAAAAAATGTTGATCTACATAAAGATGACCTAGGCTATAAGAAGATTGCAAAGATCCCTAAACTGAGCTACAACATGGTGGGCAAGATCATACAGCAATTTCACAGGGCAGGTTACACACAGAACAGGCCTAGCCATGGTCTACCAAAGAAGTCGAGTGTTTGTACCCAGCATCATATCCAGAGATTGTCTTTGTGTGTGGTGGCAATTAGGTGTTTCTTGCTTACTGTCAAGCATGGAAATGGGAGTGTCATGGTCTGGAGCTGCATGAGTGCTGCTAAGAAGCTACAATTCATTGGGTGAACTGTGACATACTGAGGCAGAGCATGATCCCCTCACTTTGGAGACTGGGTTGTAAAAGCAATATTTCAAAAGGATAATGACCTCAAACACACCTTCAAGACCACCACTGTCTTGCTAAAGAATCTGAGAATAAAGGTGATGAACTGGCCAAGCACGTCTCCAGACTTAAACCCTATTGAGCATCAGTGGTACATTCTCAAAAGGAAGGTGGGGGAGCGCAACGTCCACCAGCTATGTGATGTCATCATGGAGGTGTAAAAGAGAACTCTAGTGGCAACCTGTGAAAACCTGGTGAACTCCATGTCCAAGAGGCTTAAGGCAGTGCAAAAAAATAACAGTGAAAAAAATATTGACACTTTGGGCCCAATTTGGACATTTACACTCAGGGGTGTTCTCCCCTTTGTTGCCAAGGTTTAGCAGAGTGTCATTTCTTAAGTACTGTTGCTGTGTCCCAGTACAGGACCTTGTCCTGTCCCTTGTCTAAAGTCCCCTCAGCTAGAGTCCCTCCATTCATATAGGGCTCTCCTGCAGGGCTTACCCTTGGTCGCCTCATGTAAAGTGAGTTTATATTTATTTAATGTATAGAAAGTATATGTACAGGACTTTAGTGGTCACACGATGAACGGTTGTGATGTATAAAATGTTCAAGAACCTTAGAGGTCATGTGATGTACCCAGAGTTCACTGGGTTCATAACTTAAAGGTTTGCTGACCAATGAGCTTAGTCCAGCCCCTTATTATATAAAGGGCTGTAGTCAATCAATTTACTTTCTTCCTGCCGGACTATCAAGAAGCACAAGCATCTCATCAGCATCAACTCAATAAATCTAGGCCCAAAGCCTAAGAACCTGCATCCACTAAACGTGAGTTACTCAAAGCTCCATCTATCAAGTCCTGTGTGACTACTACCAGCTCAAATCTTCTAAATTAGTAGCACAGTGGTGTGCATAAAAGCTCATTGCTTCCAAGTCCCAGCAAACCTGTGAGGAACCTGTATCCCAGTTCACTCTTGAAAAGACTGTTATGTTAAAGACTGTTTCATAAATTCCACAAGTAAAGTTTCTTCAGTTTACTCCTGAAATCTTCTGTGGACATTCCGTTATTTTTCCCTGCCGTTTGTGGGACGGTTGGCGGTAGGAACATTACTATTGAGGAAACTTCACCCTGGCGTCACAACATTCAAGGGTTAATACCACCAGACCCTACACTACCACTGACACCCCAGTCACCGTTACTCTCCCGGCACCACACTGTCACATGAAAAGATATAATAAAATATTTACAAAAATATGAGTGGTATACTCAATCATGTATGAAACTGTAATATACATAAAAGGGAGGATTTAGTAAGCGGCTTATGCCTGCATAGAAAAGTTGCACATTTTTGCCCAAGCCTTCAGTTTGTGAAAAAACATGCACCTTCTTGAACTTTTAGACTAGTCTTGGCTGTTTTTAATGTATTTAAAATGTGTGTGTGTGTGGGGGGGGGGGTTGTGTAAAAGTGGGCATGAACTAACCTCCTGCCTTATCTATTACTATAGAAGATAGCTAGAATGTATTGTAGCTGAAATCTACACCAGCTTCAAGCTGGACTGGATAATAAAGAATCTGTAACCACTTAATGATGTGGCCAAATACTTCGACCACTGGAATTTTACTAAAGACTGGCATGTAAAACTCTTAGTAAATCCCCTCCATCCTTACTTGCTCAGCCTCCCTTGTGTGCTTAACCCCCCCAGCCCTTACTTGCTAAGCCCCCTTATTTGATCAGCCCCCCTTAATTGCTCAGCCTCCCCTGTTTGCTCAGTCCCCCCTTACTTCCTCTGCTTTCTAGCTCTGCTCTCTGCTCCCTCTTCTTTGCTCAGCCCCCTATTAGCTAAGCCTCCTCTTACAGCTCAGCCCCCCTTATTTGCTCAGTCCCCCCTGATTAGCTCAGCCTTCCTTACTTGTTCAGCTCCCCGTTACCTTACTTGCTCATCCCCCTGATTTTCTCAACCTTTCCCCCTTATTTGCTCATCCCCCACTTATTAGCTCAGCCCCCCTTACTTGCTCAGCCCCCCTATTTGCTCATCCCCCTCTTACAGCTTCCCCCTTATTTGCTCTGCCTCCCTTACTTGCTCAGCTCCCCCTTACCTTACTTGCTCAGCCTCCCTCCCTTATTTGGTCAGCCTCCCTTATTTGTTCATCTCCCTTTACTTGCTCAGTTCCCCCTTAACTTATTTGCTCATTCCCTCTTGCTAGCTCAGCCCCCCCCTTAAGCAATTTGCTTAGTTCCCCTTTATTAGCTCAGCCCCCCTTATTTGCTCAGCTTTCCCTTACCATACTTGTCAGCCCCGCTCCCGCACCTTTTCTTCTCTTTCTGCCCGCCGAGTCTGACTGCCAGAAAGTACGGGTTGTGGCCACGTGACCATGGCGCCGCTCAGTCACATCAAAATAATCAGCCGCGAAGGGAAAGGGGAGGAAAAGGAAGCAGTCCTCCCTTGTGGTGCCGGCGCGGCTGCAAATGACGACAGAGTGGCACCGGCTTAGTTTTTAGAATATAACTTAGTTTATTTTAAATTAGGGGGCACAACGGGGGGCATGGCCTGATCTAGAGGGGGCATGGCCCCCTCTGCCCCCCCTCCCCTAGCGACGCCAGTGTCTAATGCTTCCCAGCAACATATATAAAACTAACAGGTCGTTAGTGTACTTTATGATCATGAAGTGCAAGCCCAATAGCCACATCACAGCCACCTATAAGTAGTAGGTCCTTAGCATCCCTAGCATAAAATGACCACCACCGACCCTACCCCAGTACCCACAGGGGGAATGACCCAACTGGCAGAGCAGCCCCAATGCCACCCCACAAACACAGCGCTGGGGCAGCAACGGTTGCCAAAAAGCACCGCACGAGGGGGAACAGATGTAAAAAGCTTACTCACCATGTGCTCCCAGTATGAGACTGGGAGGCTGCCAGGAGGAAAAGGGCCCTAATGTAGCTTCCTGCCAATTTTATAGGCCTGGACTGAGGGGGAGGGGCAGAGTGCAGACCAAGCAAAAACAAAACAAAAAAGAGGGGATAGACAACACAATGTGAATTCAACTTGAGAAAAAACAGACATGGTCGCACGTCCACAACATGCACCTGGATCTATGTTGTGGATGTGCGACCACGTCTGTTTTTTTTTCTCTAGTTGAATTCGCTATTGTTTTTGAAGTCTGGTCTATCTGATAATGTTTTTTTGTATATTTTTCAATTCATATAAGTCTTTGATAAATTAGCCACATCTTTAAAACAGTGCAAGAGCAAAAGTCTGACTTTATTTCTGAAGGCTGACTGCTGCCTTGCTACACTTACTTTCTCTTACTTAGTATAGTTTTATAATATAAGTTGTCCTTTAGAGTGTACCTGTCAGATCCCATGAAAAAGCAAAAAAATATCCTGTCCATGTATATCCTGAATTTTATGCCTCTATCACCTATATTTATTATAAAAATCCCTCTTTTCATTAGCTCACAGTGTTAGAAATCCTCTCAGGGGAAGGGGGCGTGTACTTCCCTTGTGGTGGTGGGAGGTGATAGGTGTGTCAGCTTATGCAGCCTTGTCCATGAGTCATCTCTTGTCCATGACTCATGGACAAGCCTGATGTTTCTGCACCCTTAGTGGTGGCATTTTCAGGAGCCATTTTCTTTATTAAATATTCAAAATGTATTAAACAACCATATTTTTTTTTTATCAACCAGTGCCAGAAAGTTAAACAGATTTATAAATTACTTCTATTAAAAGGATCTTAATCCTTCCAGTACTTATCAGCTGCTGTATAATACAGAGGAAGTTATTTTCTGTCTGTCCACAGTGCTCTCTGCTGACACCTCTGTCCATGTCAGGAACTATGGGGAATTGTTCCTGCCCTGGACAGTTCCTGACTGTCTGGCACCAATTGATTAAAAAAAAAAATGTTTTCCACTGGAGTACCCCTTTAATGTTCATTAGTAACAACATATAAAAAGTTTTTGGGTCTGATAGTTTTAATGTACAATATGTAGTGTATATCCACAATGGGTAAGGTTGTCTACTCATTCTTTATGTACTACTCAAAAAAAAATGTGGGACAAAGATAACAATCTTCAGCAGTCATTCACAGGTAAAGTAAAGAGTTGTGAGTGACTTGAGGAACATGCCTGTAACAACAGACATGATTGGTTAATATGTAATCTCCCGCTATTCACTTTGAACCTCAAGGACCAATCCATGAAGACATAATACACCTTGATAAATAGTAATGCGTATTATCACATTCGGATAAGACACATAAAGTATGCCGTTTGATTTACTGTAAGTGATACTAAGTCATACTAAATGGGGTAGTGTCATTAATTAACACTTAGGCTTCAGAAATATCTCTTAAATTGGTCATGTTTTTAATGTTATTATTCCTCTCCCACAACTAAATGGATCCTGGACATTTTTCTTCCCTGTCTCGTCTTCATTTTATGCATCCTACTTGAATTACAGAATATGTTTCCTCCCAAGACTCTAAAGCAGATACTTATAAAAATTAAAATCAAATTAATTTGTCTACATTAATCTCAGTAATGACTGTCTAGAAGGCACTGAGCCGCACATTCAGAATGCACTTTACATATTATTAAGGACAGGAAACATTCCGCTCACCCTTCGCCCAAGACAAATGTTTCTCTGGGAAGTAAACTACTGGCTGACAAAATAGATTCTCATTAGCATAAACATGTCAGATAAATCTTTACTTCTATTTTTAGATGTTGGATTTGTCAGGTTTAGGACACATACTTGGTTGGATGTACAAATCCGTTAATGAATTATCATTAAACTCTACTGAAAAGTGACTGTATAGAGTATACACACATACCAAGTGCAAGTGTTCTTATTGCCTCTTCACTTGGAAGTTCTTGTCATTGATATCTTTCTGTGGACCATGGTAGGACAAGCCAGATTGGCGCAAATGTTTTTTGTGCCCATTTTGTAAAGCAATATATAACAGGAACACAAATTTAGAAAAAAAGCAAGAGTCTGGCACCACTAGTTCACCATCAGAGAGTATCATCCCATATAGATCAAGCCAATCACATGTGTAATTGCCCGGTACACACAATTAAAGCTTCGGTGGTGCTCTTATTCAAAGAAGACAAGGGATGTAAGTACTGATTGCACATAGAAGAATAAGGCTAACAGCATGTTTCATACACAGCAGTGCTTCCTCTGGCCCATACGGGCCAGAGGAAGCGCCGCTGTGCGTGAAACATGTTGCTGCTCCTTTGAACGCCCCCTGCTTCGCCTGTATCACATCCAGCTCCCTGTGTTTCTGTCTTGTCGAATTGAAGATTTTTGTACTATGAATAAAACCTAAAGCATTCTGCCAAGTCAGCGTTGAGTGCGTTATCCTTATTCTTCTATGTGCAATCCATATATAACAAAATGAGACCTATGATTGAAGATGTAATCAATGTCAATAAAAAAAAACACTTTATTAAAAAATAACACACATAATTAAATAAGGTGGTTTGTTTCCGATGTGTTAATATGTATTACATTATTAGCAACAATGGCCGCAGCTGCTAGCCAAAAAGGAGTAAACAAGACCGGACATCACTGCAGATTCTGTCCAACACGGAAAGCTAAGGTAACACACACCAACTCCTTTAAAACGCTCTATACAGCACACTTCAACATGCTTCACCACAGCTGTGGCTTTGTCAAGAGGTAGCGGGTATTTTAATATTAGTTAATGGTTAGTTAAGGGTATTTAGTGACCACATTGGTGTTTTTTGTGATTGACATGTTGTAAAACAGTTTCTTGCCCAATGGTATTCCAAATCTTTTGTTTTTCTCTGAAAAACAGACTGTGGTGCCTCAAATTGCAAGATTTTTTTTTCTCCCAGTGAGAATTTCTCATAGCGATTTTTCTATTGAAAAATAGACTATGGTGGACAAAACCTGTTGTTGTTTTGTTTTCTTTCTATAATGAAATCTAGCCATGGCTATGTTTCAATGGAAGAATGCCATGGTGGCATGATGTCCCTGTTGGCCAAAACCTATTGGTATCTCCTGCCCAGTGATATCTAATCATAGCACAAAAGTATAACTTTGATAAATAGATTTTATAGAGACAGAATATTGATCCATGGATTTATTCTGCCATATTTGGAGTCGGGAAGGAATGTGTTTCCATAGCATAGGACAATGGGCAAATTGGTATCAGCCTCATAAGAGTTTTTTTTGCCTTTTCCCGGATCAACACAGTAGGGACAAAATAAGGTTATAGGTTGAACTTGATGGACTCCGGTCTTTTTTCAACCTTAAGAACTATGGGGGTTATTTATGAATAATGGTCTTGGCTAGATCATTTTTGTGATTTGTCTAGAATCGTTTTTTTTTTTGGCAGTGCTTCTCCAAATTTATCATATTGTCGCAGTGACCATGATAAATTTCGCGCAGATCTGCACCAAGATCTTTTTTTACTCTGCTTTCAGATCATGTCTATACTGCTTCTAAGGCAGAAAAAAACGCCATAAAAACGCCAGTGCAATATCCTGCGTTTGACTTTTTTGGGGCGTTTTTGCATTTAAGTGAAAATTGCATTTTTTGCCCCTTGGCGTTTTTTTTAAAAAATGTGTTAAGTACAAAAAAAAAAAGATAAAAAGGATGCAGTAGGGATGGGAAAAAATGTATTTAACAAAATTTTAATTTTTTATAACAAAATTTTAATTAGATGTTAATATAAAGTGTGTGTGTTTTCACTTTTTTTTCTTTTTTTTTTTTTACATTTTTAGGTAGTACTACTACTCGCAGCATAGAACACACTGTTTCATGATGGGAGTAGTAGTTCCTGTACTAATTGACAGATCGCCCCGGGTTCCGTTGCGATCCTTCTGTATAATGTATAGATGCGGCTGGCCGCTCTTCTATAGTCCCCTGCACTGACGTATATATACACATATTCATATTTCAAGGAAAATAAAATATACCAGTCCTCAGTGCACTAACTCATCAAAGAGTTATATGGTATCAGTCTGGGAAATGCCAAGAAAAGAATTCACTACAATATACCAAAAATTATAAATTTATTAATGTACCTCAATATATAAGATATGAATGTCAGATGGCAATAAAATATAATTTTAAATATTGATGTCAATAATGTGCCAAACGTGGGGCTCCACGTTGGCACCTAAATATGCTAAACGGATACCACCATATGACTTGATAAAACCAATATGTAAATATGGTCACTATTCACACCAGGAATAGAAAAACGCACAATGGCTCAAATAAAGCCTAGGAAAAAATTGTATCCCCTATAACGGGGTGAATTATCCTACAATACAAGGAACAACCTGTAAATGAAAATACAGCCTACAAATAAGATATAGTGTAACAACCTGTAAATAAAATACAAATAAATACAATGTGAATCCTGCAATGAAAATGTGAATAAATACAAGATAAGACGCTGATGATATCAAATAGTTGTGGTTTCCAGTAATAACCTGTAAATGAATATATCGCAGTCCTGATATAATCTTGTGTGAATAGTGGCCACTTTCATATGTCCCGCGTATAATGAAGCAGTCTTTCTTTTTTTGCCAATTGTATCCACTTAAGGATGGTAAACTGTATCAATGTTTCCGTATGCTGTACTCTCTAGGATTGCTGTATTATAGCTATGTTGGTATAAAGCGTAATAGCTGTGAATGAATTGTCGGCACTTTCGTGCCACTCACCGCTCCTACGATCTGGTTGACTGTGTAACGCTGAAGCTGGGGTGGCGATGTGCGGCCACATCTCCCTCAGCGAGCTGCGAGGATATCGGTGTTCGGCCGGTCAGCGTGTGTCTCGGCGGCATCTGACGTCAGCAGTCAGCTGATTGCAGGTCAGCTGACTGTTTTGTAATGGACGTTTAATTTGAGCAGATGTTAAAGTCTCTTAACTTTTCCAATAATATTATTCAGCAAACGATCAGCATATGGTCAGCAATCCCAGGTGGATATAAGGCAATTCTTTCATTCCTGAGGTATCAATGGCAATAAGTCCTTCTTCAGTGGTGTATAGACCACTGAAGAAGGGGTGTCAACTTGTCATACCCCGAAACGCGTCTGGTGCTGCATTTGGAAGCCGGATTCCACTGAACCATATTCACATTTAGCACCCATCCTGGTGCGTTTTTTACCCGCTAATATCTATGAGGACTTATTGCCATTGATACCTCAGGAATGAAAGAATTGCCTTATATCCACCTGGGATTGCTGACCATATGCTGATCGTTTGCTGAATAATATTATTGGAAAAGTTAAGAGACTTTAACATCTGCTCAAATTAAATGTCCATTACAAAACAGTCAGCTGACCTGCAATCAGCTGACTGCTGACGTCAGACGCCGCCGAGACACACGCTGACCGGCCGAACACCGATATCCTCGCAGCTCGCTGAGGGAGACGTGGCCGCACATCGCCACCCCAGCTTGAGCGTTACACAGTCAACCAGATCGTAGGAGCGGTGAGTGGCACGAAAGTGCCGACAATTCATTCACAGCTATTACGCTTTATACCAACATAGCTATAATACAGCAATCCTAGAGAGTACAGCATACGGAAACATTGATACAGTTTACCATCCTTAAGTGGATACAATTGGCAAAAAAAGAAAGACTGCTTCATTATACGCGGGACATATGAAAGTGGCCACTATTCACACAAGATTATATCAGGACTGCAATATATTAATTTACAGGTTATTACTGGAAACCACAACTATTTGATATCATCAGCATCTTATCTTGTATTTATTCACATTTTCATTGCAGGATTCATATTGTATTTATTTGTATTTTATTTACAGGTTGTTACACTATATCTTATTTGTAGGCTGTATTTTCATTTACAGGTTGTTCCTTGTATTGTAGGATAATTCACCCCGTTATAGGGGATACAATTTTTTCCTAGGCTTTATTTGAGCCATTGTGCGTTTTTCTATTCCTGGTGTGAATAGTGACCATATTTACATATTGGTTTTATCAAGTCATATGGTGGTATCCGTTTAGCATATTTAGGTGCCAACGTGGGGCCCCACGTTTGGCACATTATTAACATCAATATTTTAAAATTATAATTTATTGTCATCTGACATTCATATCTTATATATTGAGGCACATTAATAAATTTATAATTTTTGGTATATTGTATTGAATTCTTTTCTTGGCATTTCCCAGACTGATACCATATAACTCTTTGATGAGTTAGTGCACTGAGGACTGGTATGTTTTATTTTCCTTAATTCAATTCCCTTTTTTCCTCTTTTGGGTGAGAGGTGTCCAGTTAACCTCGTACATTTTATGTTGTAGAGCTACGCATCCATATTTCTATTTTTACATATTCATGTTTCCCACAGAGAGCTGGAACCATCTGGCCAATCACAGCTCTGCGGGAAATATGAATAGGTGTTTATATACGGCAGTAAAGCGTGGAAAAGCGTGTACCCGCACCTATACATTATACAGGAGGATCACAACGGACCCGGGGCGATCTGTCAATTAGAGAAGGTACTACTACTCCCATCATGGAACAGTGTGTTCAATGCTGGGAGTAGTAGTACTGCCTAGAAAATATAAAAAATAAAGAAAAAAGTGAAAAACACGCACACACTACATTTTTATTATTGTCGGCTAAATTTTTTGTGCCCTGTCCATCCACATAAATTGATCCCTGTTTAAAAATTAATAAAAATGTTGATAGAAAAAAGAAAAATTTAGTTAAATACAATTTTTCCCATCATTACTGTATCTTTTTTATTATTTTTTTTTATAGTACCTTACAAAATTGTATTATAAAAATATCTCCATCATTTTTTTGGATCGCTAAAGTCCAAAAAAGAATTAAAACTGCCTGCAAAAACGCCAAAGGAGAAGTCATTTTTTTTAGACCTGGTCAGGAGGTGGTCTAGATTTGCGGTTTTTCTGGCTCCATTTGTGGAAAAATTTGGGGGAAATTCAAAACATGCAGATAATAAATTTGTGACCACTGCATCCATCACTTTAAAAAATTGTCTAGCAACACCAAAAGGTCAAAATGACGGAATTTAGAACTTGAAAAGAAAATGAAAAAAAAAAAAAAAAAAAACATTAGCGTGAAATTAAATAACATTTGCAGATTTAGACCAAAAAAAGGAATAGAACACAATGATAAATTCCCCGTATACAACTATGTGCTGAGGAAATGTTGACCAGTTGCCCATAGCAACCAATCAGATTGATTCTTTTATTTTTCAGAGGACTTTTCAAAATTAAAAGAAGTAATTTTTTTGGTTGTTATGAGCAGCTAGTCGGCTTTTGCTCTGCATTGGTTTTGATGAATTTCCTGAATCACCCCATATGTTCCTAAGAAGGTTTAAGTGGTCCAGTTTCACATAATAGCTATGGTGCTTGAACTGAAACATCACTTTTTGGACCTGGAGCGAAGACCCTATGTAATGCTTCCTCTGGAGTTATCAAAGAGTTGTTCAACTGAAATATTTCTATGGAATTATTACAAGGTACCAGAGCTGTCTTTAACTAAAAGCTTAATGTAATAATGAGAGGTATGAAGATTATTTTAGGACCTCTTAGGCTAGGGATAAACATATTGCTTTTGTCATACTAGGACATCCTTGTCTCCTAGTACTCATTATGTATAGGGTCTTTGTGTGACATAGATGTATGGTTCCTTGATGTCAAACAATATAAGCTTTATTTGTTTGAGTCTGACATGGTCTTGACCACAGGACCCGTCAGAGATTCTGACAGAAATTAAGTTCTGCTAATATCATCTTCAATTTTGCATTTCCATTTTTTAAGTGGCTCTCTGTCAGGATATTGCAATTTTATGGTGTCCTCAAATCTTTCAGAGCCAAAAACAATTACAAGAACGTCAATAAATGTCATTTTCTGGCTCAGATCACATGCCGAGTCAGTGGGGAATGCAATATATCAGAGATGCAGAACTCTGATTAAGTGCAAGGGGTGCCAATAAAAGGGTTTCTACTGGGGACAAATGTAATAATAATGGGCATCATATTATGGTCATTTTGCATGAAAGCCAATTGAATTATGAGCTTCATTGAAAAGAAACGTATTGCAAAGTCTTTATAGTTTGGGTTTTGGTATGAAAAGAAATTACTATGACCTGTACACTAGAGAGTACTGGCCATATGTAGACTTTCAGTCTATTCAAAATTACCTATTCTGTGAAAGTTTTGTGACATTCAATAGTGTACTACAGGCATATCCAAGAAAAATTGGGCAGTCACAAAAACAATTGCTGTCTTGCTATAACTAAGGATGCTACAGTTGCCGGTCCACCATTAGTGATGGTATCACCACCATCCAGTTAAAAGCAGTCAAAGAGAAAGGAGGGATTCATGACTGTCCTTCACTGGACGTGTCTAGGCTTTGTACCTGGCCCAGCAGAAGACTCGGCTCTAAAGGCCACCAAATGACTGTGTGCTTGTTTTTCATGATTAGCTTACCCCTTAAGTACAATTTCTCTATGAACCCCCACAATACAAGAAACCAAGTTGTTCTTAGATCATTGGGGATCCCAGCAGCTGGACCTTAGCCTATCAAACTTTTGAGGCTGAATGGCAATCACTTTTTCGGATGACCTCTTTAATAATATTCTTCTACCACTAACTACTTCTCAAATTGTGATGCTATAGCATGTGACTTTCAGAAGGCCACTTGCCATAACAATTCTCCTCCCTGGCTTACAGTTTTATAACAATATGAAGCCTTTACAAAACTAGCATGATTTTATAACATTTACTGAATAATTCATAGTATTTGACAATGGATTATAAAAGATAAGGAAATATTATTTGTAATCTCGCTGTGTGTATCATTAGTGTTTCCGTTTCCCTACAATGTTTTCATTTCATAAGCTCTGCGATGTCTATCGTAATGTTTGGAGAATTTTCTGCAGCCCAAATCACTGTCCCTTCCTATTTTGTGTATGTGATTTTCTCGCATATTGATTCTGCTCAACGGCGTGAGGTTCCATTTGTTTGTAAAGGTAATGATGAATTTTCTCAGTCATGACGGGAATTGTCTTTGCAACAAAAATTGCAGGAGACCAAATTACCATAAAGACTTACTGAACGACATATTACATTACTAGGTTTCATTTCTTATAGTTGTCAAGTCGTACAGGCCTTTTCCTGCCCAAAGGAAGCTAAGGGTATGAACACCTAAGTACAGTATCTTAAAAAAGAGAAACACATTATACAATTGTCAGTTGGATCAACGGTATTACCATTAGATAAATGAAGGCTAAGCCATGGCTTGGAGTCTAATTATTCCCTTGGTCTTCACCGTTAAATAATTATTCCCATCGTAGACATTTAAAGCAAATTCTAAGGATATGCCATAAATGTCTGAAAGATGTGGGCTGTGATTTAATAAAAGTGCCATAGGCCTTAAAGGGGTTCTCCACCATAAGGTGATTTTAGTATGTATCTGCCAGACAGTAATGGACATGCTTAGGAAGGATCTGCACTTGTCTTGGGGCTAAATGATTATGTCGTGAGATTACCATAATAATGTGGCTAGCTTTTTGTGAACTGATATTTCCTTTTTGAGTTTTCTTTTTTGCCTACAAATCCCATAATTCCATTTCCCTCCTTCCCACACACCCCCATTGAAACATAAATGAGCTGCATCAATTCAAAAGACCTGTGGTTTTCAATCAGGGTGCCTCCAGCTGTTAAATTAGTTGCAGATTGATCTCTCTCCCACCAAGCGCTCGCTCCACCCATTGAAGCAGACATGCTCCCTGTCATCAGCTGACTAGTGAGTGAGGTCTCGGCCGCATTGCAACCTGGAAAAAATCTGAGACAATAGTTATTATGTATGCTGTTAAAAATAAATATTGGGGTGAAAATCACAAAAGAATTGTGAGAAAACCGTCACACACAAGTACAGACACTATTATCAACTACACTAACTTTACAGCCCCTGTAGCATAGTCAAATAAAAAAATTCCTGGAATACCTCTTTAACCCCTTAAGGACGCAGGACGTAAATGTACATCCTGGTGCGGTGGTACTTAACGCACCAGGACGTACATTTTCGTCCTGTGCATAACCGCTGGCATCAGAGTGATGCCCGTGTCATGCGCGGCTGATCCCGGCTGCTGATCGCAGCCAGGGACCCGCCGGCAATGGCCGACGCCCGCAATCTCGCGGGTGTCCCCCATTAACCCCTCGGATGCCGGGATCAATACAGATCCTGGCATCTGCGGCAGTACGCGATTTCAATGAATGATCGGATCGCCCGCAGCGCTGCTGCGGGGATCCGATCATTCAGAACGCCGAACGGAGATCCCCTCACCTTCCTCCTTCCGGCTCCCGGCGTCTTCTGCTCTGGTCTGAGATCGAGCAGACCAGAGCAGAAGATGACCGATAACACTGATCTGTTCTATGTCCTATACATAGAACAGATCAGTATTAGCAATCATGGTATTGCTATGAATAGTGCCCTATGGGGACTATTCAAGTGTAAAAAAAAATTAAAAAAGTGTAAAAGTAAAAGTAAAAAAAAAGTGAAAAATCCCCTCCCCCAATAAAAAAGTAAAACGTCCGTTTTTTCCTATTTTACCCCCAAAAAGCGTAACAAAATTATTTAATAGACATATTTGATATCGCCGCGTGCGTAAATGTCCGAACTTTTAAAATAAAATGTTAATGATCCCGTACAGTGAACGTAAAAAAAAAAAAGTCCAAAATTGCTACTTTTTTAATACATTTTATTAAAAACAAATAATAAAAAATGTATTAAAAGTTTTTCTTATACAAATGTGGTATAAAAAAGTACAGATCATGGAGCAAAAAATGAGCCCTCATACCACCGCTTATATTGAAAAATAAAAAGTTATAGGTCATCAAAATAAAGGTATTATAAACGTACAAATTTGGTTAAAAAGTTTGTGATTTTTTTAAGCACAACAATAATATAAAAGTATGTAATAATGGGTATCATTTTAATCGTATTGACCCTCAGAATAAAGAACACACATCATGTTTACCATAAATTGTACGGCGTGAAAATGAAACCTTCCAAAATTAGCAAAATTGCGATTTTCTTTTTAATTTCCCCACAAAAATAGTGTTTTTTGGTTGCGCCATACATTTTATGATATAATGGGTGATGTCATTACAAAGGACAACTGGTCATGCAAAAAACAAGCCCTCATACTAGTCTGGCGATGAAAATATAAAAGAGTTATGATTTTTAGAAGGCGAGGAGAAAAAAACGAAAACGTAAAAATTAAATTGTCTGAGTCCTTAAGGCCAAAATGGGCTGAGTCCTTAAGGGGTTAAAGGGGTACTCCGGTGCTTACACATCTTATCCCCTATCCACATCTTGCCTGATCGCGGGAGTGCCGCAGCTGGGGACGCACGCGATCATGCAGGCGGCACCCCTTAGTAATCAGTCCCCGGAGCATGTTCGCTCCGGGTCTGATTACGGTTGACCGCAGAGCCGGCGGCATGTGATGTCACTCCCCCGTGTGATGTCACGCTCCGCCCCTCAATGCAAGCCTACGAGAGGCGGCATGATAGCTATCACGCCCCCTCCCGTAGGCTTGCATTGAGGGGCGGAGCGTGACGTCACACAGGGGCAGGGGCGTGACGTCAAACGCCGCTGGCTCTGCGGTCGACCTTAATCAGACCCGGAGCGAACACGCTCCGGGGACTGATTATTATCGGGGTCCCGCGTGCATGATTGCGGACGTCCCCAGCTGCGGGACTCCCGCGATCAGGCATCTTATCCCCTATTCTTTGGATAGGGGATAAGATGTGTAAGCACTGGAGTACCCCTTTAAGTTGCTCACAGAACTTGCACCACCACCATCGTCACAATACCAACGCCAGTAGTATTGAATAAATGACATTATATTTCAGTAGTTTAGATATTACTGCACACAGTGACACCAATTATGTTTATTTATTTGTAGTTGAGATTTTTTTCATAGAAAAAAAAGGTGAGTGCAACTTTTAGCATGGAGCAATTTTTTTTTCTTTTATGAGAGTGGTCATCTCATCAAAAATGTCCGCTATGCAAAATGTATTAAATAATTTTTTTAATAATTTTGATAATTACTTATTTTGTCCCACTAGGCTACTGTTATATTAGCATGATCTAAGGTGATACAAGGTGCTCAACCCCAAGTGCAGTTGTGCACTTACATTGGAGTGGAGAACCCGCACCTAAGGATCACCATATGGATTCACTCCTGTGGCAGATGTAAACAGGAGTGAATCCATATGGTGATCCTTAGGTGTGGGTTCTCCACTCCAATGTAGGTGCACAACTGCACTTGGGGTTGAGCACCTTGTATCACCTTAGATCATGCTAATATAACAGTAGCCTAGTGGGACAAAATAAGTAATAAAAAATTAAGCAAAATGATTAAAAAAATTATTTAATACATTTTGCATTGCGGACATTTTTGATGAGATGACCACTCTCATGTAGAAAAATCAAGACGTGAATGATTATAAGGGGCTCACGCAGATCCCGATGTATTCAACATCCAGCCTCAAAAATTATATCAAAAGAATGGACCTCATGTCCGGGATGAGCAAAAAGGATTGATGCATATATTAAAACATAACGTTTAATTCTATCTAATAAAATAATCAATATATCAAATTCTATGGTCAATAGAAATCGAACTAGGCAGCTCTGGGTTATGCAGGGCCCAGCCAGCCCAGGGCTGCCACCCACTTGGGGTTTATATATAGCAAGAACCACAACAAGTAGGACTATGATGCAAATGCCAACGCGTTTCTGCCAGTTTGTATTCACTGGCGTCCTCAGGGCATCAAGAAATTATCTAACACAATTTACCATTGGTTAAGAATATATAAAAGGTCACTATAATTCTAAACATCAATATTTATGCCAGCAGTTGTGGCTTGGTCATGTATACTGTGACAATCGATTCAATTAGACCAGAGACTCTGCAAGAAAATATATATACGATATATGCTTTCCCTAGTTTACTCCTGCAAGGGGAAACAGCATGCCAGGTTCCTGCAAAGAAAAATAGGGGGACGAAGGGAGAGGTCTATCCCTATTAATGGTCTCTGTTTCGGTCTTCTCCCTGTAAGAAAGACAATCCACATTTACTAATTGACCCTGTGAAGAAAAGGCACTAGAGCTGTACAAGGACAGGTCCAGTCCTACTCACGGTTTTGAAGTGTCACAGCAGCATACGACGCTGTCCTGCTGATCAGCAGGACGCCTGTATCGGCATCTCTCACCTAGTGCGGTGAGTTGGCGTCTGACGTCACGTCCGCCCGCTCTGCCTTTATACAGCGCGAGGCGCCGCGCCTCCCATGACGTGATCTGGGAGGCGCGGTCCGGCTCTGCCTATCCGCGCTGTCACAACAGACAGCATGCGGGGGCGGGGCGGCGAATGTAAACAAACTATCGGGGTTATCTGGCAGACAAGCTCCGACAGGATACTAACGCTGGCCCGTGGTATAGAGATTATTAAGTAGGTGAGCTAGGATAGATATCGGTCATGTAGATGAGACAAAAAATAATTATAATAGATCCCATTGATGAACCTATACATATCCACACAGGGGATATATTAGATTAAGATATATTAAGCATATAAACTAGAGATACCTCAGGCACAACCACTGACATACTATAGGACACGCGGCACAATTAAAAAAATGTTTTTCTTTTTATTATGAAAAGGGGGCAAAACCCCAGGGGCTATATTATATTAATCAAGAGATTACTCTGAAGTGGCAATTAGGAAGGGGGGGTCCCTAAGTGATAAGGGAGGGGTAATAGCAGGGCCCTAAGGAGCCTATCATGGCCCTGGATGGCCCTACACTATCAGCCCTAAGACTAGGCGGGGTGGCCGCCCTAATAAAGGCGGTCCCGCACAGGAACCTCCTGTTATTATCTATTTAGCCCTAGCTAGGGGAGTGAATAACTCCTATTCAGCCTGGCTACGGCTGTCCCTGGCTGCCTATCCACACTCCCCAGGTCATTGCCACCTCAAAGGAAGCTAGCAAAATGTAATTGTTCATTTAACCCTTATGGGGATGTGGAGTTTAGCCTATAGATCCAACGACATTCTTTTTGTTGTAGCAATCTGTCCAGATTGCCCCCCCTCTCTGAAGGGATAATCTTCTCAATTCCTGTAAAGTGTATAGCCTTCGGATCACCACTATGTACAGTATTCATATGTAGAGCTACCGGGGTCTCTCTTTGGTTCCTTATGTCCCCCCATATACTCTAGGATTCTTTTCTTCAGTGGGCGAATAGTCTTGCCTACATAAAGTAGTGGGCAGGTACATGTGGCAACATATACTACTCCAGGGGTTGAGCAATTTATGAACTGATTAATATTCAGGGAAGAAGATGGTATACGAGAAGTCTTATTAACAAACTGACAAGCCCGACAGTGGCCACATTGGTAACATCCATAGGGGGGTCTTGATTTTCCCAGCCAAGTTTGTCTACTAGAGTCATTAGTGCTCAGGTGACTCTGTACTAGAAGATCTCCTAGACTTTTCCCACGTCTGTATGTAATCTCGGGCTTTTCCCCTACTAAGTCACTTAGGTCCGGGTCAATTTTTAGAATATCCCAATGTTGCGAAATTATGTTTCTAATGGGAATGGCTAGTTTATCAAACATTCCGATAATTCTAGCTGGTTGGCGCCCTATTAAATCCCTAGGTTTGGGTATCAAAAGATCGCCACGTGTCCCAGTGGTTGCCTCAGTGAGTGCTTTCTTGAGGATATAATGTGGGTAACCTCTCTCCTGGAAGCGTTTTGTCATCTCTTTAGCCTCAGACTGGAAATCCGCTTGTCTCGAACAGTTCCTCCTGAGGCGGAGAAACTGCCCCTTGGGAATCCCCCTTTTAAGGGGGGCTGGGTGGCAGCTCTCCCACCTCAGGAGGCTGTTCGTCGACGTTGGTTTGCGGTATATGGTGCTCTGTAGGGAGAGATCACTATCTATCAGTATTTTGATATCAGGAAAGGCCAGTTCTTTAGTCTGGGTTTCATAGGTGAAAAACAAGCCCAGATTGTTCTTATTGATCTCTCTCACTAGTAAGCCGAACTCCTCCTCAGTACCATTCCATAAAACAAAAATATCATCAATAAACTGCAGCCAAATCATGGTTGGGTCACTAAAATGTTCTCTTTCATCGCTGAACAAGGCGGTCGCCTCCCACCAGCCCAGGGTGAGGTTCGCGTAGCTGGGGGCACAGGGGCATAGAGGAATTAGAGGAATTAGGCCCTACCCAAAATACATAAGGGCCTAATTCCTCTAAAGGGCCGCCCCATTGTATCTGGTGTTGGTAGTATGGCGCAGAACGTGGAGATCTATGTGGATAAAATTCTTCGACAATTTGTACTCTGTTTACCCTCGTACCTTAGAGACACGATGGACCTCTTAAAACGGATAGAGGGAATTACAGTGACTGAAGGAACAATGCTAGCAAGTATAGATGTTGAAGCCCTTTACTCGTCTATACGCCATTCAGTAGGACTACAGGCTGTAGAATATTTCCTGAATACTAGGGGTTCCCAGTACCATGAGCATAATCTTTTTGTTCTACAATTATTGAACTTTGTTCTGACAAGGAATTATTTTTTGTTTCAAGGCCGTCTCTACCACCAGCTCAGGGGGACCGCGATGGGGAGCCCCTGTGCCCCCAGCTACGCGAACCTCACCCTGGGCTGGTGGGAGGTGACCACCTTGTTCAGCGATGAAAGAGAACCTTTTAGTGACCCAGCCATGATTTGGCTGCGGTTTATTGATGATATTTTTGTTTTATGGAATGGTACTGAGGAGGAGTTCGGCTTACTACTGAGAGAGATCAATAAGAACAATCTGGGCTTGTTTTTCACCTATGAAACCCAGACTAAAGAACTGGCCTTTCCTGATATCAAAATACTGATAGATAGTGATCTCTCCCTACAGAGCACCATATACCGCAAACCAACGTCGACGAACAGCCTCCTGAGGTGGGAGAGCTGCCACCCAGCCCCCCTTAAAAGGGGGATTCCCAAGGGGCAGTTTCTCCGCCTCAGGAGGAACTGTTCGAGACAAGCGGATTTCCAGTCTGATGCTAAAGAGATGACAAAACGCTTCCAGGAGAGAGGTTACCCACATTATATCCTCAAGAAAGCACTCACTGAGGCAACCACTGGGACACGTGGCGATCTTTTGATACCCAAACCTAGGGATTTAATAGGGCGCCAACCAGCTAGAATTATCGGAATGTTTGATAAACTAGCCATTCCCATTAGAAACATAATTTCGCAACATTGGGATATTTTAAAAATGGACCCGGACCTAAGTGACTTAGTAGGGGAAAAGCCCGAGATTACATACAGACGTGGGAAAAGTTTAGGAGATCTTCTAGTACAGAGTCACCTGAGCACTAATGACTCTAGTAGACAAACTTGGCTGGGAAAATCAAGACCCCCCAATGATTGTTACCAATGTGGCCACTGTCGGGCTTGTCAGTTTGTTAATAAGACTTCTCGTATACCATCTTCTTCCCTGAATATTAATCAGTTCATAAATTGCTCGACCCCTGGAGTAGTATATGTTGCCACATGTACCTGCCCACTACTTTATGTAGGCAAGACTATTCGCCCACTGAAGAAAAGAATCCTAGAGCATATGGGGGACATAAGGAACCAAAGAGAGACCCCGGTAGCTCTACACATGAATACTGTACATAGTGGTGATCCGAAGGCTATACACTTTACAGGAATTGAGAAGATTATCCCTTCAGAGAGGGGGGGCAACCTGGACAGATTGCTACAACAAAAAGAATGTCGTTGGATCTATAGGCTAAACTCCACATCCCCATATGGGTTAAATGAACAATTACATTTTGCTAGCTTCCTTTGAGGTGGCAATGACCTGGGGAGTGTGGATAGGCAGCCAGGGACAGCCATAGCCAGGCTGAATAGGAGTTATTCACTCCCCTAGCTAGGGCTAAATAGATAATAACAGGAGGTTCCTGTGCGGGACCGCCCTTATTAGGGCGGCCACGCCGCCTAGGCTTAGGGCTGATAGTGTAGGGCCATCCAGGGCCATGATAGGCTCCTTAGGGCCCCGCTATTACCCCTCCCTTATCACTTAGGGACCCCCCCCCCTTCCTAATTGCCACTTCAGAGTAATCTCTTGATTAATATAATATAGCCCCTGGGGTTTTGCCCCCTTTTCATAAAAAAAAAAAAAAAAAATTTTAATTGCGCCGCGTGTCCTATGGTATGCCAGTGGTTGTGCCTGAGGTATCTCTAGTTTATATGCTTAATATATCTTAATCTAATATATCCCCTGTGTCGATATGTATAGGTTCATCAATGGGATCTATTATAATTATTTTTTGTCTCATCTACATGACCGATATCTATCCTAGCTCACCTACTTAATAATCTCTATACCACGGGCCAGCGTTAGTATCCTGTCGGAGTTTGTCTGACAGATAACCCCGATAGTTTGTTTACATTCGCCGCCCCGCCCGCGTGCTGTCTGTTGTGACAGCGCGGATAGGCAGAGCCGGACCGCGCCTCCCAGATCGCGCCATGGGAGGCGCGGCGCCTCACGCTATATAAAGGCAGAGCGGGCGGACGTGACGTCAGACGCCAACTCACCGCACTAGGTGAGAGATGCCGATACAGGCGTCCTGCTGATCAGCAGGACAGCGTCGTATGCTGCTGTGACTCTTCAAAACCGTGAGTAGGACTGGACCTGTCCTTGTACAGCTCTAGTGCCTTTTCTTCACAGGGTCAATTAGTAAATGTGGATTGTCTTTCTTACAGGGAGGAGACCGAAACAGAGACCATTAATAGGGACAGACCTCTCCCTTCGTCCCCCTATTTTTCTTTGCAGGAACCTGGCATGCTGTTTCCCCTTGCAGGAGTAAACTAGGGAAAGCATGTATCGTATATATATTTTCTTGCAGAGTCTCTGGTCTAATTGAATCGATTGTCACAGTATACATGACCAAGCCACAACTGCTGGCATAAATATTGATGTTTAGAATTATAGTGACCTTTTATATATTCTTAACCAATGGTCAATTGTGTTAGATAATTTCTTGATGCCCTGAGGACGCCAGTGAATACAAACTGGCAGAAACACGTTGGCATTTGCATCATAGTCCTACTTGTTGTGGTTCTTGCTATATATAAACCCCAAGTGGGTGGCAGCCCTGGGCTGGCCGGGCCCTGCAGAACCCAGAGCTGCCTAGTTCGATTTCTATTGACCATAGAATTTGATATATTGATTATTTTATTAGATAGAATTAAACGTTATGTTTTAATATATACATCAATCCTTTTTGCTCATCCCGGACATGAGGTCCATTTTTTTGATGACCACTCTCATAAAAGAAAAAAAATTGCTCCATGCTAAAAGTTACACTCACCTTTTTTTTTTCTATGAAAAAATCTCAACTACAAATAAATAAACATAATTGGTGTCACTGTGTGCAGTAATACCCTCAAAAGTGATGTAAAATTGACACATTAACCAGTATATCCTTATATGAAGGACACACCTGAGCCTGCACACCATGCCAAGGTTTCTCAAGTGGTGCGGAACCTATCAACTAACCTTCCTGGCCAGATAAATAAAACCAGGAACCAAATTACAGCAGCCTTAGGTCCGACTTGCAGAATGCTCCCCAGTTACCTCCAGTGTGGGCTAAGCACACATACAATGGGAGGGGGGAGACAGGCTACAAGCTCCACCCAAGGAGGCTGATAAGATGCCAGCCTCACAGGTTAACCTTAATGCTACCTAATAGGATAAAAGGGTGCATTATTATAAGCCTTGAGCAAAGACATGTTGGCTCATATTTGCATGAACATGGTTTTAGCAGGAAACTCAACCCCAAGTGCCGTTATGCTCCTTTGCACACAATGGAGGATGAAAATAACACAAATAGCAAACTACCTCAATAATTCTACCAAGCTAAAGATCTCTATGTATGTATGTAACACACATACATACTGTGTATTAGATGGAACAAGGTGAATTGGGTAGGTATAGGGCTAACTGTATGAACGCTAAACTAGAATACACAACACAAGAGCAATAGAGTCATTTGATATGGGAAATTTAAAAATGGTATTTTTATTAAATAGTAATTAAAACATATACAGTGGGGAATAAACACACACAGGGGGAACAAGGACAAAAAGAGGTGTCACCGCTGCCGCACTTGTAAACATAATAATAAGTGCAATTGCAAAGGTAAGTGTACAGAGTCACATGGACCAAGATCTTAGCAGCATAAGTGCAAATTAAATAAGTGCAAAGTGCATGAGTAATATACAGTACAAACCTAAGCAGAATATAAGGTGACCTGTGCAGCAGGAATGATGCCACCCCAACTTACGTTTTGGCGATATCCTTCGTCCTGGAGGATGCCTGCAGACGGTCACAAGTACCACAGTGACATCATATAAATGTGTATGTGGATCCCTAGTCATGACTAACTTTAAACAATTATTTTAGCGTGATCTAAGTTGATACAAGGTGCTCAACCCCAAGTGCAGTTGTGCACCTACATTGGAGGGGAGAACCCGCACCTATTGATCACAATATGGATTCACTCCTTTGGCAGATGTAAACAATGACATTAGCTACTGCAATAACTCTGTATGCATGCTAATACTAATATATTACAGTGTAATTCCATTTTTGGTGTTCTCCTATTACAACCTGCAGGCTGTAAGATAGGATAACAATGACAGCCAATAAGGCTTCAGAAGATATCTGTCTGTTATGACAAACAATTGGCACCCCATGATTATGTCATGGGGGAGCAATTAGAAGCTGGAAGAGACCGACAAAACAGCTTATACCCACCTAGTGCAGTTGCCATTTAACACACCATATACAGGGTTAAATGGGATGCCTGTCACCAATTGCAAGTGTCGGTTGATCATGGCAGATGGCACCTGCCATATATCTCCTGCCCTTCTCCATGCTTTCTCAGTGTATATCCACCATACATGTAAGGCAGATGTCACCAAGGGGTTAATGAAAAACCTATTAGCCCCATACCAAATCACAGAATTAATTCAGACCCCAAATCAGACCCCTAAATACGGACACAAGATCCAAAATTGTATTCAATCCCCAGATTACACTAAAAGGACCCCCCACCCCATTTTACACATTCTGTTCCTTTTTCTCACAAGTTGCTTTTAAAAGGAGACTGACAGGCTGTTCACCTGCACTAAACCCAATACACTGAGTTATAGTGTGAATGAATACGAGAATAGGGTATAGCTTGCTTAAAGTTTAAAACTTTTTAAATAATGTAGATACCTTTATATGTATATTTGTAATAAACCTTGGTAAAAAAATAAAAATAAATGTTTTTTGTCCCTGCCGCTATTGCATGTGTGTCTCTGTGAGGAGTCTAAATACAGGAAGTGTGGGTGAACAAGCAGAGCTCTGTACACTGAGGACAAGCAGGGTTCTGTGCATTTAGGACAAGCAGGGCCCTGTACACTGAGGACAAGCAGGGCTCTGTACACTGAGGAGAAGCAGGGCTCTGTGCACTGAGCACAAGTAGGGCTCTGTACACTGAGGACAAGCAGGGCTCTGTACACTGAGGACAAGCAGGACTCCGTGCACTGAGGACAATCAGGGTTCTGTACACTGAGGACAAGCAGGGCTCTGTACAATGAGGACAGGCAGGGCTATGTGCACTGAAGATAATCAGGGCTCTGTACACTGAGGACAAGCAGGGCTCTGTACACTGAGGATAAGCAGGGCTTTGTACACTGAGGACAAACAGGGCTCTGTGCACTGAGGACAAGCAGGGCTCTGTGCACTGAGGACAAGCAGAGCTCTGTACTCTGAGGACAAGCAGGGCTCTGTACACTAGGGACAAGCAGAGCTCTATGCAGTGAGGACAAGCAGGGCTCTGTACACTGAGGACAAGCAGGGCTCTGTACACTGAGGAAAAGCAGGGCTCTGTACACTGAGGAAAAACATGGCTTTGTACCTGAGGCTCTGTGACATGCTCCCAGCTCACACAGTAAGATGATTGACAATCCAGGAGCCTGCACAAAGCCCTGTGTGTCCTGCCCTCACTTCTTATATTTGGTTTCCTAGCTAAGTTTCCACTTGAGTGTAATCAAAAGGAATAGGACATATAAAGGAAGGACTTATACTTCTCCTCCCTTATGGATTCACTCCTGACTTTGGCTTAAAAAGTGCAGTGACAGTTTTCCAAAATCTGCCTGAAAAAAAAGTGTAAATGCCAGTGGAATTTCCTGCATCTGACGTATTTTCTGGCATTTTTGCATTTGAGTGGAAATTGCATTTTTGGCCCCTTTGGCGTTTAAAAAAAAAAAAAAAAAAAAGAAGCAGTAGCGATGGGAAAAGTATTTATTTAACAAAATTAGCATTTTTATACCTGTAGTACCTGCATTAATAGACAGATCTCGGCAAGTGTCACTTCTGACACCTATTGCAATCTGTCTATTAATGCAGGTACTACAGCTCCCAGCATGGAGCAGAGTGTGCTCCACGTTGGGAGCAGTAGTACCTGCAGTTAAGGAAAGATCACAGCGGGTGTCACTCCTGACACCCGCTGTCATCCTCCTGTATAATTTATAGATGCGGCCGGTAGCTCTTCTATGGTCCTCTCCACTGACATATATACACACCTATTCATATTTCCCACAGAGAGTCGTGGTTGACTGGAACCATCTGGCCAATCACAACTCTCTGTGGGAAATATGAATAGGTGTGTATATACGGCAGTGCAAGGGACCATAGAAGAGCGGCCGGCCATATCTATAAATTATCGCATTACACACTACATTTTTATTATTGTCAGCTACATTTTTAGTGCACCGCTCGCACACATTAATTGATCCCTGTTTAAAAATTCGTTAAATACAATTTTTCCATCACTACTTTATCTTTTTTATTATTTTTTATTTTAATAGTACCCTACGAAATTTTATTAAAAAAGATATCTCCATCACTTTTTTGGATCGCTAAATC
Source organism: Hyla sarda (assembly GCF_029499605.1). Classification (NCBI taxonomy): domain Eukaryota; kingdom Metazoa; phylum Chordata; class Amphibia; order Anura; family Hylidae; genus Hyla; species Hyla sarda. The sequence continues at coordinate 162,431,511 of NC_079194.1, read as the reverse complement.
CAAAAAAGAATAAAAACCGCCTGCAAAAAACGTGTTTTTTTTACTCCCATAGATGATTTCAGGGAAAATGCTGCGACTTTGCAAAACCGCCAAGGAGCTTAAAAAATGTGAAAAAACACGTAAAAGGATAAAAAAAACGCCAAACTAAAAAACGCAAAGTGGAAAAAGAATTTAGCGATTTCTCATTGATTTACAGCTAACATCTGGCCACAGGGTTTTTTGGCCAAAAAAAATGCCATGCGGCAGGATTGGTGTTTTTCTTGGCATTTTTCTAAAAAAAAAAAAAAAAAAAAAAAAAAAACTAGTGGAATCCTAGTCTGAGATACACAGGCAATAGCTGCAAAGATTTTTTTTTCCCCTGCTGCAGCTTTTTTTCACCCAAAAATATACACATTTTTTAACCAATGTATATTACAAATATACATATATCTACATTATATAAAAAGTTTTTGTTGATGACAGGTACACTTTAACTCATTAACGACAATGGACGTAAATGTATGTCATGGTGCCGTGGTACTTAACGCACCATGATGTACATTTATGCTCCGCCATGACCGTGAGCACCGGACCGGTGCTCGCGTCATGCACGGCAGGTCCCGGCTGCTATCAGCAGCCAGGGACCCGTCTGTAATGGCAGACTTCCACGATCGTGTGGATGTCCACCATTAACCCTCAGATGCCTTGATCAATACAGATCACGGCATCTGCGGCAGTTGCTGTACTTTAAATGGATGATCGGATCGCCCGCGTCGCCGCCGTGGGAATCCGATCATCCATAATGGTGCACGTAGGTCTCCTCACCTGTCTCCGTCCGTCTACAGGGGTCTTCTGCTCTTGTCTGAGATCGAGCAGACCAGAGCAGAAGATAGCCGATAACACTGATCAGTGCTATACCCTAAAAATAGCACTGAACAGTATTAGCAATCAAATGGTTGCTAGAAATAGTCCCCTATGGGGTCTATTAAAGTGTAAAAAAAATAAAAATAAAAAAATTTGAAAAATCCCCGCCCCCAATATAAATGTAAATCATCTATTTTTCCCATTTTACCCCAAAAAAGCATAAAAAATTATTAATATACATATTTGGTATTGCCGCATGCCTAAAAGTCTGAACTATCAAAATATATTGTTAATTATCCCGTGCAATTATAGATGGCCAAAATAGGGCAATTTCAAACATACTAATTTTGTTAAAATAGTTTTGGATTTTTTTAAGCAGTACAATTATAGAAAAGCATATATCATGGGCATCATTTTAATTGCATTGACCCAAAGAATTAATAAAACATGTCATGTCATGTTCCCGAGACAGGTGTCATCAGAGAGCACTTAGACAGAAAAGAACAACTCAACTTCAGCAGCTGATAATTATTGGAAGGATTAAGATTGTTTTTTAATAGAAGTAATTTACAAATCTGTTTAACTTTCTGGCACCAGTTGATTTAAAAAAAAAAAAAAAAGTTTTCCACCAGAGTACCCCTTTAACTTACCTATCTGAAAACATCATATTTGTCACGATGCCGGCTGGCAGGTAGTGGACCCTCTGTGCCAGAGAGGGATTGGCGTGGACCGTGCTAGTGGACCGGTTCTAAGCCACTACTGGTTTTCACCAGAGCCCGCCGCAAAGCGGGATGGTCTTGCTGCGGCGGTAGTGACCAGGTCGTATCCACTAGCAACGGCTCACCTCTCTGGCTGCTGAAGATAGGCGCGGTACAAGGGAGTAGACAGAAGCAAGGTCGGACGTAGCAGAAGGTCGGGGCAGGCAGCAAGGATCGTAGTCAGGGGCAACGGCAGAAGGTCTGGAAACACTGGCAAGGGACACACAAGGAACGCTTTCACTGGCACTAAGGCAACAAGATCCGGCAAGGGAGTGCAAGGGAAGTGAGGTAATATAGGGAGTGCACAGGTGATAACTCTAATTGGAACCACTGCGCCAATCAGCGGCGCAGTGGCCCTTTAAATCGCAGAGACCCGGCGCGCGCGCGCCCTAGGGAGCGGGGCCGCGCGCGCCGGGACAGAACAGACGGGGAGCGAGTCAGGTAGGAGAGCCGGGGTGCGCATCGCGAGCGGGCGCTACCCGCATCGCGAATCGCATCCCGGCTAGCAGCAGGATCGCAGCGCCCCGGGTCAGAGGACGTGACCGGGGCGCTGCAGCGGAGGAGGTGAAGCGAGCGCTCCGGGGAGGAGCGGGAACCCGGAGCGCTCGGCGTAACAGTACCCCCCCCCCTTGGGTCTCCCCCTCTTCTTGGAGCCTGAGAACCTGAGGAGCAGACTTTTGTCAAGGATGTTGTCCTCAGGTTCCCAGGATCTCTCTTCAGGACCACAACCCTCCCAGTCTACTAAAAAAAAATTTTTTCCTCTGACCTTTTTGGCAGCCAAAATCTCCTTGACCGAGAAGACGTCCGAGGAGCCGGAAACAGGAGTGGGAGGAACAGATTTGGGAGAAAAACGGTTGAGGATGAGTGGTTTGAGAAGAGAGACGTGAAAGGCATTAGGGATACGAAGAGAAGGAGGAAGAAGAAGTTTATAAGAGACAGGATTAATTTGACACAGAATTTTGAAAGGACCAAGATAGCGTGGTCCCAACTTGTAGCTAGGGACACGGAAGCGGACATATTTAGCGGAGAGCCATACCTTGTCTCCAGGGGAAAAAACGGGGGGAGCTCTTCTTTTCTTATCCGCGAACCTCTTCATGCGTGAAGAAGCCTGTAAGAGAGAATTTTGGGTCTCTCTCCATATAATGGAAAGGTCACGAGAAATTTCATCCACAGCGGGCAGACCAGAGGGCAAGGGGGTAGGGAGGGGGGGAAGAGGGTGACGGCCGTACACCACGAAAAATGGGGATTTGGAGGAAGATTCAGAGACCCTGAAGTTATACGAGAATTCGGCCCATGGAAGGAGATCTGCCCAGTCATCCTGGCGGGAGGAAACAAAATGTCGCAAATAATCACCCAGGATCTGGTTAATTCTTTCTACTTGTCCATTGGACTGGGGATGATATGCAGAGGAAAAATTTAATTTAATCTTGAGTTGTTTACAGAGAGCTCTCCAGAATTTAGACACGAATTGGACCCCTCTATCCGAGACAATCTGCGTAGGCAACCCGTGAAGACGAAAAATGTGTACAAAAAATTGTTTAGCCAACTGAGGCGCAGAAGGAAGACCAGGAAGAGGAATGAAATGTGCCATTTTGGAGAATCGATCAACGACCACCCAAATAACGGTGTTGCCACGGGAAGGGGGTAAATCAGTAATAAAATCCATACCAATCAGAGACCAAGGCTGTTCGGGGACAGGCAGAGGATGAAGAAAACCAGCGGGCTTCTGGCGAGGAGTCTTATCCCGGGCACAGATAGTGCAGGCTCGCACAAAGTCCCCAACATCCGTCTCCAGAGTTGGCCACCAATAGAAGCGGGAGATGAGTTGCACAGATTTCTTGATGCCCGCATGACCTGCGAGATGGGAGGAGTGACCCCATTTGAGGATTCCGAGGCGTTGGCGTGGAGAAACAAAGGTCTTTCCTGGAGGAGTCTGTCTGATGGAGGCAGGAGAAGTGGAGATCAGGCAGTCAGGTGGAATGATGTGTTGCGGAGGGAGATCAACTTCTGAGGCATCCGAGGAACGAGAGAGAGCATCGGCTCTAATGTTCTTATCGGCAGGACGAAAGTGAATCTCAAAATTAAATCGGGCAAAGAACAGAGACCACCGGGCCTGGCGAGGATTCAGCCGTTGGGCCGACTGGAGGTAGGAGAGGTTCTTGTGGTCGGTGTAGATAATAACAGGAAATCTTGATCCCTCCAGCAGATGCCTCCATTCCTCAAGTGCTAATTTAATGGCTAGAAGTTCTCGATCCCCGATGGAGTAGTTCCTCTCCGCTGGAGAGAAGGTCCTAGAGAAAAAACCACAAGTGACAGCATGCCCGGAAGGATTTTTTTGTAGAAGAACAGCTCCAGCTCCTACTGAGGAGGCATCAACCTCCAATAGGAAGGGTTTGGAAGGGTCAGGTCTGGAGAGCACGGGAGCCGAAGAAAAGGCAGACTTGAGTTGTTTAAAGGAGTCTTCTGCTTGAGGAGGCCAGGACTTGGGATCAGCATTTTTCTTGGTTAAAGCCACGATAGGAGCCACAATGGTAGAAAAATGTGGAATAAATTGCCTGTAATAATTGGCGAACCCCAAAAAGCGTTGGATAGCACGGAGTCCGGAGGGGCGTGGCCAATTTAAGACGGCAGAGAGTTTGTCTGGATCCATCTGTAGTCCCTGGCCAGAGACCAAATATCCTAGAAAAGGAAGAGATTGGCATTCAAACAGACATTTCTCAATTTTGGCATAGAGTTGGTTGTCACGAAGTCTCTGAAGAACCATACGGACATGCCGGCGGTGTTCCTCTAGATTGGCAGAAAAAATTAGGATATCGTCCAGATATACCACAACACAGGAGTATAATAGATCACGAAAAATTTCATTGACAAAGTCTTGGAAGACGGCAGGGGCATTGCACAGTCCAAAGGGCATGACCAGATACTCAAAGTGTCCATCTCTGGTGTTAAATGCCGTTTTCCACTCGTCCCCCTCTCTGATGCGGATGAGGTTATAGGCGCCTCTTAAGTCCAATTTAGTGAAGATGTGGGCACCTTGGAGGCGATCAAAGAGTTCAGAGATGAGGGGTAAGGGGTAGCGGTTCTTAACCGTGATTTTATTAAGACCGCGGTAGTCAATGCAAGGACGTAGGGAGCCATCTTTTTTGGAGACAAAGAAAAATCCGGCTCCGGCAGGAGAGGAGGATTTACGGATAAAGCCCCTTTTTAGATTCTCCTGGACGTATTCGGACATGGCAAGAGTCTCTGGGGCAGAGAGAGGATAAATTCTGCCCCGGGGTGGAGTAGTACCCGGGAGGAGGTCGATAGGGCAATCATAAGGCCTGTGAGGAGGTAGAGTCTCAGCTTGTTTTTTGCAGAAAACATCCGCGAAGTCCATATAGGCCTTGGGGAGACCGGTTACTGGAGGAACCACAGAGTTACGGCAAGGGTTACTGGGAACCGGTTTTAGACAATTCTTGGAACAAGAGGACCCCCAACTCTTGATCTCCCCAGTGGACCAATCCAGGGTTGGGGAATGAAGTTGAAGCCAGGGAAGTCCAAGGAGAATCTCCGAGGTGCAATTGGGGAGGACCAAAAGTTCAATCCTCTCATGATGAGATCCGATGCTCATAAGAAGGGGCTCCGTGCGGAAACGTATGGTACAGTCCAATCTTTCATTATTTACACAATTGATGTAGAGGGGTCTGGCGAGACTGGTCACTGGGATGTTGAACCTGTTGACGAGAGAGGCCAAAATAAAATTTCCTGCAGAACCAGAGTCCAAGAAGGCCACTGTAGAGAAGGAGAAGGCAGAAGCAGACATCCGCACCGGCACAGTAAGACGTGGAGAAGCAGAGTAGACATCAAGGACTGTCTCACCTTTGTGCGGAGTCAGCGTACGTCTTTCCAGGCGGGGAGGACGGATAGGACAATCCCTCAGGAAGTGTTCGGTACTAGCACAGTACAGGCAGAGGTTCTCCATACGGCGTCGTGTCCTCTCTTGAGGTGTCAGGCGAGACCGGTCGACCTGCATAGCCTCCACTGCGGGAGGCACAGGAACAGATTGCAGGGGACCAGAGGAGAGAGGAGCCGAGGAGACGAAACGCCTCGTGCGAACAGAGTCCATATCTTGGCGGAGTTCCTGACGCCTTTCAGAAAAACGCATGTCAATGCGAGTGGCTAGGTGAATAAGTTCATGTAGATTAGCAGGAATTTCTCGTGCGGCCAGAACATCTTTAATGTTGCTGGATAGGCCTTTTTTGAAGGTCGCGCAGAGGGCCTCATTATTCCAGGACAATTCTGAAGCAAGTGTACGGAATTGTACGGCATACTCGCCAACGGAAGAATTACCCTGGACCAAGTTCAACAGGGCAGTCTCAGCAGAAGAGGCTCGGGCAGGTTCCTCAAAGACACTTCGGATTTCCGAGAAGAAGGAGTGTACTGAGGCAGTGACGGGGTCATTGCGGTCCCAGAGCGGTGTGGCCCATGACAGGGCTTTTCCGGACAGAAGACTGACTACGAAAGCCACCTTAGACCTTTCAGTGGGAAACAGGTCCGACATCATCTCCAGATGCAGGGAACATTGGGAAAGGAAGCCACGGCAAAACTTAGAGTCCCCATCAAACTTATCCGGCAAGGATAAGCGTATCCCAGGAGCGGCCACTCGCTGCGGAGGAGGTGCAGGAGCTGGCGGAGGAGATGACTGCTGAAGCTGTGGTAGCAACTGTTGTAGCATAACGGTCAGTTGAGACAGCTGATGGCCTTGTTGCGCAATCTGTTGTGACTGCTGGGCGACCACCGTGGTGAGGTCAGCGACAACTGGCAGAGGAACTTCAGCGGGATCCATGGCCGGATCTACTGTCACGATGCCGGCTGGCAGGTAGTGGACCCTCTGTGCCAGAGAGGGATTGGCGTGGACCGTGCTAGTGGACCGGTTCTAAGCCACTACTGGTTTTCACCAGAGCCCGCCGCAAAGCGGGATGGTCTTGCTGCGGCGGTAGTGACCAGGTCGTATCCACTAGCAACGGCTCACCTCTCTGGCTGCTGAAGATAGGCGCGGTACAAGGGAGTAGACAGAAGCAAGGTCGGACGTAGCAGAAGGTCGGGGCAGGCAGCAAGGATCGTAGTCAGGGGCAACGGCAGAAGGTCTGGAAACACTGGCAAGGGACACACAAGGAACGCTTTCACTGGCACTAAGGCAACAAGATCCGGCAAGGGAGTGCAAGGGAAGTGAGGTAATATAGGGAGTGCACAGGTGATAACTCTAATTGGAACCACTGCGCCAATCAGCGGCGCAGTGGCCCTTTAAATCGCAGAGACCCGGCGCGCGCGCGCCCTAGGGAGCGGGGCCGCGCGCGCCGGGACAGAACAGACGGGGAGCGAGTCAGGTAGGAGAGCCGGGGTGCGCATCGCGAGCGGGCGCTACCCGCATCGCGAATCGCATCCCGGCTAGCAGCAGGATCGCAGCGCCCCGGGTCAGAGGACGTGACCGGGGCGCTGCAGCGGAGGAGGTGAAGCGAGCGCTCCGGGGAGGAGCGGGAACCCGGAGCGCTCGGCGTAACAATATTTTTACTTTCATCGTTTATTGCTAATTCATATTGATGTATCTTGTCTGTGGCAAGGGCCCTGCTATAGACGTGACTTTCAATTAATAGTTTAATAAATATTTTAAGTAAAACTAGCCAAATCAGTAATTTCTTTATATTATTTTAGGAGTACATCTAGTAGTATATGCATACTTAGAGGGCCGTATCCAGTCATGTAAATTCTCTGACTTGTTCATGAACCATAAATTCAGAGAATAAGGGTCAGATTATCCCATAAAGGTAAATGGTAAAAACCTCCACAAAAGCTGCAATAGCAACCATACTGTCACACAGCTTTCTTTGAACTTAATGTAACTATAACAAAAATAGAATTTTCCAATATTTGCACAAGGAGGATAGCTTAAGGATTTATATGTACTGGAATTTTTTTATTTTTTTATTTATTTTTTTTGGCAGGAGATCCTTTGCAAGCTGGTCACACAGTATGACTGTTGCAGTTGCCTGAAGTTCTCAATAAACAAAAACCTGAACAAAAGTACTGAGCCGCTAAAAGCTCTGAAATCCCTAGAACGAGAGAGTGTCAGCAGCCGGTGGCAGGGAATAAAGAACACAGCAGACAGCACTAGAAGCCAGGAGTCAGCTGAGTTACAGCCCTCCGCAGACAGAGCTAAATGGCAAGTGTAGTGACCGTGGGTGTGATGCTAAGTGTGACTCGACCTACATTACGCCTGGTTTATTACACTACACATCAGGAAAACAACACCACTTGCCTCTTTTAGGAGCTGTTGCACTTTTCCAAATATTTTTATTTTTGTCATATTTTTCTACCTAGACATGACCTCAATTTTCCAACAAGCAATGCACAGAAGAGAGTCTGACGATGACGGTGACGTGTCAAGCGAGGAAGAGCCACTTTTTCAGTCAGGTTCTTACGACAGCAGCGCAATCAATGTAAGTATGAACTTTTTTTGACTTTCTTCATCCTGGTTGTCCGGGTTCATGAATATAATATTAGAACCGCAGTGAAGACTGACACACAAGGAGAATTGTAAGGGGTAACAAAGTAATGGCAGCGTAAGTGGAAATACTCAACTAGTCTTTTGACCCAAAGCTGTTCCAGGAGCTGCAAATGTTGTGTAATATAAAAGAAGAAGCTTCATCTTGCTAGGAGGGCTATACCACTGGGAAGCCTAAACTTTCGACTTCATGGATATCATACTAGGACTGCTGTAAAGACCAACACACAGCCATGACCGTTTAAAAAAAGGACAGTGCAAATGTATGAGCACAACTGTTGACTGTCTTTAATAAGAGCTATTTCAGAAGGCCCCTCTTGTAGCCGCCTCAGATGCTGTAGGAGGAAAATCAGAGATTTGGGTCTAATATCAACACTCACCATTTTGTGTCTTTTAAAATGTCATGCACATATCTTCCTAATAGCACCTATACAGTGGTCCCTCAAGTTACAATATTAGTTGGTTCCAGGACGACCATTGTTTGTTGAAACCATAACTCTATGGAAACCTGGTAATTGGTTCTGAAGCCCCCAAAATGTCATCCAAAATTAGGAAAAAGTGAGGATGAAACAAAAATAAGTAGATAACTAATATAGAATAAAGCAAATCCTTATATATAAAAGTAAGAAAGATCTGCTTGGAGCTGTAAATCACTGTCTATGTAGAGGACTGGAGCTTCTTCTGGTTACAGTACACAGTGTCCCAAACTAGGTAAAATTGTGCTGCCCTAACCTGGTGTCCAAAGGAACAGATAACCCTGGGACAGGTATAGAGTAGTACAGAACGTGTAGTTCCCCCCTGTGCTGTAAGTAGACGCTACCAGACAGTCAGTTAATGGATGTACTTCAATAATACAGGTGTTTAACCAGTCAAATGCCATTGCGATTGGTCAGTTTTTTCAGCCATTGACACATTTCACAGACATGGACTGTCCAGTTGAGTTTGATTGATTGATTGAGTTACAATGGTCCAGAAAAGATCATCGCATGTTGAAAATATTGTAACCTGAGGCCAGTGTAAGTTAAGGGACCACTGCATATATATATATATATATATATATATATATATATACTTGGTATTAAAGAAATTGCAAGGCAAGCACTCACCACTCTTCTAGTTGTATTCTCTTTATCCTTTTTTCAAGTGATTCACATGACAAGATGTATAAAGTGCAGGAACAAGCAGCGGGCGGCAGCTGCCGCCCGCTGCTTGTTCCTGCACTTTATACATCTTGTCATGTGAATCACTTGAATAAAGGATAAAGAAAATACAACTAGAAGAGTGGTGAGTGCTTGCCTTGCAATTTCTTTATATATTAATCACTAGTAGAGATAAGCAGTGTCTACCAACACAAAATAAGGAACATCTCCCAATATATTTGAAACTGTAGGAAATCGGGGAGTGACTAAAAAGACTTTTAGTCACTCCCCTATTTCCTACAATTTCTTTACATACCAATTGTTGGAAGCTATTTGTGCAGTATAAGGCGTGTACAGTGAGCACCCCCCTTCCTCTGGGACTTCCAGCTAGTAAATGTATGTTGCTACATACGCCAGTCTTAGCTAATCAGTTGCAGTGCCAGACAAACTGTTCCTCAAACATACATTTTTATATATATATATATATATATATATATATATGTATAAATATAAATATATATATATATATATATATATATATATACTAATGATCGGATTTCGAGTTTAGGAATATAATACCAGAGCAGCAGTGAGTACTGACACATAGACAGAACAGTGAGAGAAAATAAACAAGGTGGTATATCTATGTGCAGATGTGCCGTTCAGAGTCTGTTCATGATATTGTAATGGCTGCCATAAGTTAAATTCCTGCATCTGATAGACCTTGATATGTCACATATAGAATATTACATCAGTTTACACAAGAGGAATACTCAGGGACTTTTACTTCAGTGGCAGATGTGTCATTGAATCTTGGAGGAATTCAGCTGTTTTTGAGTAGAAGCTATTCAGTTGTACATATTACAGATGTTATAGGTCTTAGTTATAAATCTTTAAAAAAAAAAAATCTTTTAAGAACCAAAAAAAAAAAAAAAATCTTCCGTTGTGCAGCATGACCTGAGAATAAAACATGGCTACCACTAAGTAGATGCATCAGTGACTCTGAGAAGTGAATTAGTAAAGATTCCGGTTAATTCCATTTGACAGTCGCGCTCTATGAAAAGCTTTAACCTTGTCGTTTTCATCAAGGATTAATCTACAATAAACCTAATTGTTACAATGTGTCATCAGGTCAGCGCTCAAAGAGGCTTGTGGAGAAAGCTCCCAGGCAGGATTGTACTGCTGAGGCAGGTATGTATAGAAGGATATAGCTGCTTATAGGAACTTAAATACAGATTTGTGAAATTGTTAAGATGATCTGCAAGGTTAAGGCTGTAAGCATAAATGAGTTCCATGTGGGGGAACCCCTTTTATGATATCTATAACATCAAAAGTGTGACTATAAACCAATGGACCATAATGCAAAAAGTAATATCAGTGAAACTGTTTTCCAGTGCTGCACCCCAATAGTCCTCCTTTCTATACCTGGCCAAATGGATAAGATGTTGTAATGGCAAGCCACCTGTTCTTCATGTGACCATGAAGTGATCACCATTGACCACAAGAAGATGAGGCTGCACTATCTTTTGCTTTTTAGTTACAGTGCCAATCAATATCTCCAGAATATCTAAAGAGCATGCTAACAATGTGACTTGTTGGCACTTTCTCCTTGACACATGGCTGCAAAATAAAAGGCAGTTTTTTCAGTTTGAAAACCCCCATGAGCTCTAGGAAATGTACATTCACCTGTTTCTTGTCCGGAAGCGCTGGAGGGTCTTGGTCGCGACCACGGGAATGGAAGTCCGTGACGTCACGACTCTGCCCCTGTGTGACCTCACGCCCCGTCCCTTCAATGCAAGTCTATGGCAGGGGGCGTGACGGCCGCCACGCCCCCTCCCATAGACTTGCATTGAGGGGACGGGGCGTGACGTCACACGGGGCGGAGTCGCGACATCACGGACTTTCGTTCCCGTGGTCACGACCCAGACCCTCCAGTGCTTCCGGACAAGAAACAGGTGGGTGCCGCATGCTATATTGTGGGGGTCCCTAGCGGCGGGACCCCCGCGATCAGACATCTTATTCCCTTATCCTTTGGATAGGGAATAAGATGTCTAGGGGTGGAGTACCCCTTTAAGACAATTGTTTGCATTTTCATTAGAGGCATAACTTTTTTATCGCTAATTCTTTAGACCCATATGGAGACTTGTTTTTTTTTTTTTTTTTTGCGCGCGACCCTAACACCTTTCATTTTACCATAAAATTTACGACACAAGCAAGAAATATTATGTGTGTGTGTGTGGGAAAATTAAAAAGAAAAGTGCAATTTTGCAAATATTGGGGGTTTCGTTTATATACTGTACATTTTACCGTAAAACTGACATGTTCTCTATAACGTTCTCATTTTTCTGTATATGGGGCTGTATGAGGGCTGTGTGATCTGTTGTTTTTATTGGTACCTTGTTTGAACATATTTGACTTTGTGATCACTTTTTATTACATTTTTTTCTCGGACGTGATGTGACTAAAAGCAGCGATTTTGGCCTTTTTTTTTTACATTTACGCTGTTCACTGTACGCGACTAATAACATTATAATTTATTAGTTCAGACATTTACACATGCAGAGATACCAAATATGTTAATCCTTTTTTTTTTTACATTTTATTTTGTAAAATGGGAAAAGAGGGGAATTTTTTTTTTATTGAGGTTTATTTGCTTTTATTAAATATTTTTTTTCCTTTTTTTTCATATTGTTCCCTTTTCTTGTAATGTGGCGTATCCCTATCCCCCCAATGCTTCTCAATGTCTCCTCAGGCCTGTCACCTGTGAGATGCTGCATGGAATCCCTGGGCAGGTACAATGACATTATAATATCATTCTGACCTATGCAGAGATCCCATACCAGTGAATTGATGAGCAGGGAGCTGACAGCTTTCTGCTCTACCACAGTATTCAAGAATGCAGATGCAATGGAGGGGGCCTCCCAGACACCCAGGACACCAGACAAAAAAGCTTTCACCCCAGATGCTTGGTGCTAGCAAACCCCTGTATAAACATATACACAGCAACCTATTTGCCTTAAAGGGGTATTCCAGGAAAAAAAACAACTTATATATATATATATATATGTATATATATATATATATATATATATATATATATATATATATATCAACTGGCTCCAGAAAGTTAAGCAGATTTGTAAATTACTTCTATTAAAAAATCTTAATCCTTCCAATAATTATCAGCTGCTGAAGTTGAGTTGTTCTGTTCTGTCTGGCAACAGTGCTCTCTGCTGATATCTCTGCTTGTCTCGGGAACTTCACAGAAGAGGTTTGCTATGGGGATATGCTTCTACTCTGGACAGTTCCCGAGACAGGCATCATCAGAGAACACTTAGACAGAAAAGAACAACTCAGCCCATAAGTACTGAAAGGATTAAGATTTTGTTAATAGAAGTAATTTACAAATTTGTTTAACTTTCTGGAGCCAGTTGATATATATATAAAAAAAAGTTTTTTTCCTGGATAGCCCCTTTAAGCAATGGGGGGGGGGAGGTGGGGACTATATCAAATTCATAACTATGAACCTGCTAAATTCTTTCACTCTCTTAGGCTATGTTCACACGGCAGAATTTTTGAGTGGAATTCTGCAAGAATATCCCATTAGGATATTCTGCTGCAGCAGAGTTCCATTGATTTCAATGGGATTCTGCTGCATCTGCCACAGAAATCCTGATTCCGGCTTCCACAGAAAAAATAGGCTTGTCTATTCTTTCTGCAGAATCAGCTCAGAAATGCATTGCCGTCTATGGAGACGGCGCCTTTCCAAGCAGTCCTAGTGCCAGCATGTTCTGCCGGTGCCCACTGTCTGCCAAACGTCCACCTGTGTAAACATATCCCTATGAGAATTGTTACCCAAATGAGTAGTCCACTGTTATCAGACCTGGAGAAGAAAAGTATAATATTTTTACTATGAATGTTATTAAATCCCATATGGTAATTCTGCTTTTGATTACTACTTAGAAGTCAGTACGCGGTGTTCATTTCCTTTGTCACACAACTTGAGGTCACTTGAAGACTCCTTCCAAAGCCTGTGAAGCTCCACAAAGCATCCAGTTTATATTCTCTTTGCAGTACATAAAGTGTACTATACATTGAAGCAATCACTCCAGTGCACATTAGTGTTTTTCCCCTTTGGCAAGCTTACATTAAACAAAGAACAGATTGTAGTTTCATTTAGTGGTATATAAATATTTCAGCCCCAGGCCCCTTTTCATCATATCATCCAAGATACAGTTCATTGAATATGAGAGACCGCCTGAGGTCTTGTGCCAGGAACGTAAATACATTATTAACATCAAGACAACAACAGCCTTTTCCTGTAATACATAACACTAAACCGTGAAACCAGAGAATTATAAAAAACGTTTGTTTAGGGCACCCACAGTTACCATTTCACGGATCTGTCTCTTGGTAGACTGGTTAATGTTGCAGGAGTTGTACTTTAGGAAGTTGAGAGCAAATAAGGAACTGTTTTAGCGGAACATGCAGTACTACTTATCACCAGGAGGAGAACTCCATCTAAAACTAACTTATCCCCTATCCACAGGGTAGTTAAGTTAAAGAGCAGTTAATCTCGGGAGGTCCGACCGCTAGGACCCTCCCCCCCAATCTCCATCATGGGACCCCGGCTCTCTTAATGAGGAGTGCATGTCGTATACGGAAGGCAGAATGTGCTCTATTCATTTCTACGATGATGCCCGATGTACTTGGGTCTATTTGATGCTCCCATAGAAATTGTTGGAGCGTCGGGTCCCATTCAGGAGATCAGTTACTTGTATCCTCCTTTTGTGTAAATTGTATAAAACTGTATATTACTTGAAAGGGAATTTATCAGCAGTTTCCAGGCACCACAACCCGAAGCAGTGGTTGAGAGGGGGAGTATAATAATACCTGCTATGTAGGTCATACAACTTGCATGACCCAAAAAACATTGCTTAATGTCCCAGCTGCCACCATGGCAAGTGTCCAGGAGTTGGGCTTCTCCTCTCACCTATGATTGACATCTCTAGAGTACAGTTAGGAGATCACTTAAGCTTTCAATCATAGCTAAGCAGAGGGGCTGGGAAAGCTCTCAATACAGAGAGAGTTCAGGGCATCATATAAGAAGAGCTAGCCACCTGGGTAGCCAGAGCATCAAACAACATTTTTCTCAGTCATGTAAGATGCATGATGGAAACAGCAGGTATCAGTACATTCCCCTCCCTAACTTCTGTACAGAGGCATACCTAGCACCCCTTGTGCCCCTGGCGAGATGCTATATCGGCGCCCTCCCCCCGATTTAAAAAAAAAATCATTTTCATAGACCACTGTTCCAAAAAATCTGTCATACATCTGTGGGGTGTAAATGCTCACTCCACCCCTTGTTATATTCCGTGAGGGGTGTAGTTTCCAAAATGGGGTCACATGTGGGGGGGGGGGTCCATTGTTCTGGCACCACGGGGGGCTATGTAAATTCACATGGCCTTCAATTCCAGCCAAATTCTCTCTCCAAAAGCCCAATGGCGCTCCTTCTCTTCTGAGCCCTGTAGTGCACCCGCAGAGTACTTTACATCCACATATGGGGTATTACCATACTCAGAAAACATGGGGTTACAAATTTTGGAGGGATTTTTTCCTATTACCCCTTGTGAAATTGAAAATTTAGCGCAACACCAGCATTTTAGTGAAGAAAATCTAATTTTTCATTTTCACGTCCAACTTGGACAGAAATTCGTCAAACATCTGTGGAGTGTTAAGGCTCACTATACCCCTTGTTACATTCTGTGAGGGGTGTATTTTCCAAAATGGGGTCACATGTGGGTGTTTTTTTTTGCATTTATGTCAGAACCGCTGTAGCTATCAGCCACCCCTGTGCAAATCACCAATTTAGGCCTCAAATGTACATAGTGCACTCTCACTCCTGAGCCTTGTTGTGCGTCCGCAGAGCATTTCATGCCCACATATGGGGTATTTCCGTACTCAGGAGAAATTGCGTTACAAATCTTGGGGGTCTTTTTTTCCTTTTACCTCTTGTGAAAATGAAAAGTATGGGGCAACACCAGCATGTTAGTGTAAAAATTTTTATTTTTGTACACTAACATGCTGGTGTAGACCCCAACTTTACCATTTCATGAGGGGTAAAAGGAGAAAAACGCATTTTCTCCCGAGTACGGAAATATCCCATATGTTGTCCTAAACTGTTGCCTTGAAATATGACAGGGCTCCGAAGTAAGAGAGCGCCATGCGCATTTGAGGCCTAAATTAGGGATTTGCATTGGGACGGACCCGGATGCAAGCATGGCGTTTGCCTCCGCCAGCAAAAATACCCCACAGCAGTGTTTCCCAAACAAGGTTCCTCCAGCTGTTGCAAAACTCCCAGCATGCCTGGACAGTCAATGGCTGTCCGGCAACACTGGGAATTGTTGTTTTGCAACAGCTTTAGGCTCTGTTTTGGAAACAGTGCTTTACGAGACGTTTTAATTTTTTATGGGGGAGGGGGTAACTGTGTAAGGGTGTGTATATATGTAGTGTTTTACTCTTTATTTTGTGTAGGTGTAACGTAGTGTTTTTAGGGGACATTCACACGGACGGGTTCACAGTGAGTCATTATGATATAGATACTGATGGTGCACCCTGTGTGGATTAGTTATGACATCACCTCATGCTTCAGCCTGCTAGATTTACTATAGAAAAATAAAATAAAAATTTTTTAAAGTTATTTGTTACTTTTGCAGCAGCCCAGTCTTCTCTCTTAACAGGATATTCTGCAAATGGAGGCCCGGCCCGTTCTCAGCAGTGGTGCACGGGAACCAGGACTCCTCCTCAATTACTGATGCAGAGGGAGTCGCCAGCTGACGCCACATGTAAGTGGAGTAACGTCAGCGTTGCTCCCCTGCGTTTGGGACACACAACACTCACTAGACACTGGGACAACCACAGGCAGAAATCAGATTCCCATAACTACTGCTGATTGCTGCCGTGGCTGATCCCGCTGCTGCGGGCGATCCCGGGCCGCTGCCTCCACCTGTATCTGCAGCCGCATGTTTATTTTTTAGTCTGTAGTGGTGCGGCCTGATAAGTTTGGCTGCCTGCGCCCCCCCCAGGGACGTGTGCCCCCAGTGGGGGCCGGGTTCGCCAAACGGTAGGTATGCCACTGCTTCTGTATAGGGGTTTCAACAGTTTTGATGGCTCAAAATGGCTTAAAGATTCAATTTAAGAGAATATTTTAAAGAGCGTTATCCAGGATTAGAAAACTGACATCTTTTTTTTCCAAAATGAGCAGCACACCTGTCCCCAGGTTATGTATGTTATTGCAGCTCAGTTCCATTGGAGTGAGTGAATCCAAGTTGTAATACCACAAACAACCTAAGGACAGGTGTGGTGCTGTTTTTAGAAGGAATTAGCTTTGTTTCCCCCCCCCCAACTTAGATATCCCCCCCTTCCTTCCTCTACCTCTTTTCCTGCCCCTGCCCTATGAAGCTTAGCTGCTAGCTGCTTACCTCTCCAGGAATGGTCGACGAGGTGCTGGAGTTTCTCCGGGCCTGGGAGCAGGCGGAGGAGGGCTTTGTCGCCCGCCTCCTGGCAAGTTTAGTTTCCCCCTCTCCTCCCTCCTCTGTACCGGACCTCCTGCCAGGCTCAGCCCCAGCCCCCCCGGCTTCTCCCTCCCGGCGGCGGCAGCCAGCAGGCAGTGTTATAGCGTGGGGGAGGGGGTAGAGGGGGCTGCAGTCCTCGTGCTGCGTTGGCTCCTGCCCCTCCCTTGCGCACTCCTGCAGCTGGGAGTGGGAGGGGTCTCCCCAGCTGCTGCTCCTCGCCCAGCGTGCTCTCCCCTACCATGGGTAATGCTCCTGCTCTCCCCTCCAGCTCCTCAGCAGCTGAGGACGCTGCCCCTCAGGTTCTCCCTTATCTGGTGGGGTGGTCTGCCCGCCCTCTTGTTGGTGACTCCTGCAGTCCTCTGGGGCTGCAGCTGCTGACCAAACCTTTTGCAGATGCCCTAGATAGTGTCCCCCCTTTGCCACCCCCCCCCCTGCCCCTGTGAAGCAGCGGTTTGGTGCAGCTTGTTCCCCGGATTTTCATCACTGGTGGAGGACTCGGGCCCGTGATCGCCGGTCCCGTTCCCAGTCCTCCTCACAGGTTTAGGGCTACGGTCGGCGTGGTGGCTCATGCGTTCACTCGGGCCGTAGACGCAGGAGGTATTGTGGACATCGGGATGTTCGTAGCCGGGGAAGTTCCAGGCAGTCCAGGTCCTCCCGCTGGAGGTCCCCTTCTTCCTCGGGCAGCAGTTCCTGGACTTCTTCCTGCCCGTATCGACGTTTCAGGAGGAGCAGAGTGAGGCGGGAGCCAACTCGGTCGGCTGGCCGGTCCTCCTGCACAGGCAGTCGGTCTGGCACGGTTGAGGTGCTCCCGCCAGCGGTGGCCTCGCTCGGAGCTGCCATTGAGGCAGGTGTTTCGGCAGAAGTTTCTTTGCTTTCCACGTCAAGGCAGGTTGTGCCCGGTAAGTTTGATTTTGTGGGGGCTTGGGGATCGGGTGAGGGGCGGGGTAAATTGTTGCCTGCCCTTAAGGCCTTGTTGGCTCACTTGGAGCCTGTACCCCCTCCCCTGTTAAGAGGGTTCCTTCCCCTCCCCGGGCGGGTGTGTATAAGGACATCTTTTTCTGAGGCCTCCCCCCCCTGAGTATGCATGTAGATGATGAGGTCAAGCGCAAAATCTGGGGGAACCAGTACATTGATTTTTGGTCTTTGTTGTTCGTGGATCAACATACTGTGGACAAGGAACGTAAGTCTCCGACAAACCCAGAATTGCTAAGACCATGGGAAACTGGCTGCAGGCTTTTGCGGCTTTGGGTTCCATTATGGGCCAGCAGCATCCTGAGCGTTGCTTTAAGCTGTTTGTCTATATGGACTCTATTTTTAGCGCTCATAAGTCCCACGGGGGCAGTGCTTGGTGGTGCTATGACGAGGAATTTTGTCACCAGTTGTCCCTTCAGCCTGAGGTGGGTTGGGGGGTTAAACCCACTTATGTGTGGCTTATAATGACACAGAAGACATCCCCCTTTCAGCCCAGGACCACTTCCCCTCAGTCCAGTTCCGCCGGGGCACGAATGTGCCTCCTGTGGAGGGGCTCATGCGGCCGTTAGATTCTCCAGGGCGCCGCGGCAGGCCCCTGGACCTTCGGATTTGGCTGAGGGGAAGGACGCCAGTGGACGTGGATGAGATGTCCCCATGGCTATACAGGTACCCCAATAGAGATGCCGCTGAGTTGTTGTTGAATGGTTTTGTTTATGTTTTTTTCCCTTCCTTCTATCCCTCTCCTTCCCCCCCAATTGTCTCCTAATTAGAAATCTGACTCTGAGTTCCCGGAGGCCTTGCGGGAGAAGGTGTGGAACAAAGTGGCTTTGGGTAGGTTTAAAGGTCCTTTTAATTCCCCCCCTTTACGGAACTTGCTGTAGGTTTTGCCTAAGAGGGAGGAGGGCAAGTTCAGTCTGATTCACCATTTGTCGTATCCGCGTGGTTCTTCGGTGAATGATGGCATCTCCAAGGCGGATGCCTCTGTGTCCTATGTTTCAATTGATAGGGCGGTCACCTTGCTCTGCCAGGCCGGTAGGGGCACCCTTATGGCTAAGACTGACGTTTAGTCGGCCTTTCGTCTCCTCCCGATTCACCCGGAATGAAATAATTGGCTGGGGTGCCGTGTCGATGGACTTTTTTACTACTACACCTGTTTGCCGATGGGTTGTTCGATTCTCTGTCCTTTCTTTGAGTGGTTCAGCACTTTTCTCGAGTGGGTTGTTGGTTTTGAGATGGGTTGTCAGTCCATTATTCATTATCGGGACAATTTCTTGTTAGTTGCCCCTGGGGGTTCCTTTTTCCATGTTCTGTTATTTTATGCAAAAGTTTGGTGTTCCTTTGTCTCCTGAGAAGACAGAGGTGCCTGCTATGGTCATTTCCTTCTTGGGCATCGAGAGTGATTCTGTTGGTATGGTTTTCCATCTTCCAGCGGACAAGCTTACTAAGCTTCTGGACCTAGTTGAGGGTTTTTGTGGGGTTAAGAAGGTTACTTTGAAACAGCTTCAATTCCTCCTTGGTTTTTTGGTGTTTACCTGTAGGGTCATGCCTATGGACAGGGTCTTCTCCCGGCGCCTTTCCCTGGCCACTAAAGGGGTGCGGCATCCGGCTGACTGTATTCGTCTCACATCCCCTTTGCAGGCCGATCTGTTGGTGTGGCATACTTTTTTATGCCGATACAATGGGCGTACTTTATGGCAGCTGGGGGAGGTACAAAATGGCGAGTTGTCCCTGTTCACTGATGCATCCGGGTCCTGCGGTTTTGGAGCCATTTTGGGTTCGAACTGGTGTGCGGAGGCTTGGCCTTCTGAGTGGAGGGAAAAGGTTTGGTGTAAGAATCTTACGCTGCTTGAGCTGTTCCCCATTGTGGTGGCCATTGAGCTGTCTGTTCCCCGGTGGTGTTGTTGCATGAAGATGGCAACGACATCTGTTTTGTTCCCATGGTTGAGCTTATCGCCTTAATGTGGGTTGATCTGGAGCAGGGACAACACGCCCCCCCCCCCACGAACTTATATATTTCCTCCCCCTTCCTTCCTCTTCCTCTCTTCCTCACCGGCCCCTGTGAAGCTTCCCGCCCACCCATTCCAGTTTTTTGCACTCCAGGGAATTCCCCCCCCCCCCTCTTTTTCCTCTTACACTGCTTTTTGCACTTTGTTGTAATTTATATTTTCTTATATGTGTACTTTTGTATTTATAAAAAAAAAAAAATATATATATATATATATATATATATATATATCCCAAAAAAAATAAATATATATATATATATATAAAATATATATATATATATATATATATATATATATAGAAACCAAAAACAGGCGCAGCACTCCAAAAAACAGTGTGATTTAATATCTCATGTCAGCATTACAACGTTTCAACTCCTCCTGGAGCCATTTTCAAGCTTTTTGTTTTTGGTTTCTGTCTATGGAGGACTTTGATCGAGTCTTTTTTGGACGCTGGCACCACCATTGTTTGCTGGACTAGATAAGTAGTGCTGCATTAATTTGGGACTATATATATATATATATATATATATATATATATATATATATATATATATATATAATAAAAAATGTGAGCCTGAGTTCTCTGGACTTTTTTGTTGGGTTTGCCTTGGCTTTCCTGTGGGTAATTTTTTTCTCCTTAGTGGCTATGTTGTTGCTGTCCTTGTTTTCTCCCTCAGGTTTGTTGCAAGTCACAGCTGGCGTGTGAAGATTGAGAAATGGAGGATAAGAGGGTGAGGGTGACATGCACGTCTGACGTAATGACGGATGGCATAACGCACCTACCACCAATATCACAACGAGCAAGAGTTATACAGGTTTTTGTGGTTAATATTTTAGATGTTAGTTGAATACTTCAATAAAAGCTGTGACCAACGACTACAGTCCAGCAAAGAAATATGGTTGTCATGTCTTTATTGAGTATAACAGGAGGGTCGACCTGTTCCCCCCCTTTTCTTGTAGCCCCCCTTTACAGGTTAGGTTGGTCCATGCAGTTTGAAACACAACCCACGATTAAAGGTGCTACTGTTTGTGTGTGTATGGTCGTGGGGCTGGTTGAAATCATGTGGCGATATTCATTGTATAAGGGGCAACTTGATAAAGCAGAGTGCTGTATTCAGGCACCAGTCCCGTAGAAAGGGAATTGAGCAGCAGAGTGTACATATGGCCATTGACATATTCTGAAAAGAGACTCTGGACCCCATTTCTAAAAATCACAGTCCAGTCCCAGTTATCACAAAATTTTCTTTATTTTGTGGAAAGGGGATTAGTGTTGTTGGGGGGGGGAAACCCTTTGATGTTCATAACTTGTATTGGGTTTCAATATAATGTTGGTGTGACCCTTGTTGTAATGCAACTCCTGCATTGGTTTATATCACCTATGGAGATGTGTGATACAGGTGATCTTACCTGCCTTAAAGGGGTACTCCGCTGGAAAACTATTTTTGTTTTAATCAACTGGTGCCAGAAAAGTTAAACAGATTTGTAAATTACTTCTATTTAAAAATCTTAATCTTTCCAGTGCTTATCAGTTTGTGTGTACTACAGAGGAAGTTGAGTTGTTCTTTTCAGTCTGACCACAGTGCTCTCTGCTGACACCTCTGTCCATGTCAGGAACTGTCCAGAGCAGGATAGGTTTGCTAGGGGATTTGCCCCTGCTCTGAACAGTTCCTGACATGGACAGAGGTGTCAGACAGAAAATAAGCTAAAAAAGAAAAGAACTTCCTGTGGAGCATACAGCAGCTGATAAGTACCTGAAGGAATAAGTAATTAACAAATCTGTTTAACTTTCTGGCACCAGTTGATTTAAAAAATAAACTAAAAATTCCGGACCCCCTTAGTGCCTTTACTCATCCATAGCAGTCACAGGAGCCGCCCTTCAACAGTCACACAATAGAGCCTTTGTACCATAGGCTGAAAATGGTTTGAAAATAAGATGGACATTACAGCAGTCAGCAGGTCCAGCCTTGATGACTACAGTCCCAAGCAGCCTATCCAAAAAGATCTCCAGAACAATAAAACTTCTTGTCTCTGGTTAAGTTAACTCAGCACAAGTTATCTCAGGAGCATTGGGAGGTTGTCATGTATGACCAGTGATGCACTTTAAGGTGATCTGGCACATAAGTTTTTCCTTGGCCCATCATAGATAGCCTCCAGACTGGAGACTTTGGGACTCATGAGTCATAACACCACTGTCTATCTGATTAAGTTCTAATTTGTATGGCTCCTAAGAGCGTTGCTCACCTGTCATAGAGCGCTGCTCAGGGAACATCAGGTAACAATACATCTCCAGTGCTGAAAGTAACATCTGGTGAAGCCTGAGATGATTAAGTACCTCAGGGTGCACAAGTTTAAGCTTATAAAAGGAATAAACAGATGTGTGAATTATTGATGGGGACATTGTGTAACCCTCAGATCTCTCTGCAGGTGATAAGGAACATTAACACATTTGCGAGAACAAAGACATTGGCTCAAGGATTTCTGGACATGGCCCTTTTCACTGCAAATGCATCCCAGATGAAACATTTACTCCAGCAGGGACCTGAGACACAATTCTATTATTTCCTCTTCACCCTCTTGGTAAGTCCATCAAATAAATATAGTATTTTAATTTATGATTTAATTCTCAATATTATTGGGCTAGTTGGGAGTGCTGATGTATCTCAGACTTGGTGTTCTTTTCATGTATAGGTATGATTTCACTTTAAAGTTGGCACAGTAGCTGCTCCACCATGTTCAGATTAATCGAACATTAGCTCAAAGGCTTTATGGTTGCTTTGCTGTGGTCCCTTCACCTATCCTATCTGTCTAGCTTTGCCACCAACCTTATCAACAGTAGATGGCAAAACCTATGAAATCACTGGCAGGCTTCTCTCAAAAACTGGATTGCACATGGACTTGTAGAAAAATGGGGTCTTAAAGTGTGTTTGCCACTTAATGGAAAGTGATGGCTGGGGAGTTTTCATGCTAACTTTTTATTGTGGCCTACGTACTCAAAGGAACACTGCAAGTAAAACTGATATACTGTGCTATGGAATAATGTAATGGGGGAGACACATGACTAAGGTTTTGGTCAGGGGTCAAGTCCTGGGAAAAAAAAGTGTGGGAACTCATCCAAGATTTCCACTTAAAGGAGAACTCCAGAATATAAAAATTGTTCCCCATACTGCCAGCAGTAAAAAATAAAGATGTACATACCTTCCTCCGCTCCCCCCAGGGCCTCCGGTAACCGGCTCCGGTCTCCGCCGTGATCCTCTTCCTGGTTGCTGGTGGTCGGTGATACTGCGCTCAGCCAATCACCAGCTGCAGCAAAGTTCCGACTTGGACGGCGATAGGCTGAGCGGCAGTGTGATGTTTTCTGCCCTGGCAGTAGGTGCCGGTGTAGTGAAGAATTTTGTGTCCTGAAGCATTCTCACACTGCCGCTCAGCCTATCCCCGGCAGAGTCGGACTTCGCTGATTGGCTGAACGCAGTATGATTCTCCGACCACCTGCAACCAGGAAGGCGGAGACCGGAGCCGGATACCGGCGGCCCCGGGGGAGCGGAAGAAGGTATGTACATCTTAATTTTTTTACTGCCAGCAGTATGGGCAACAATTTTTATATTCTGGAGTTCTCCTTTAAAAGGGTACAAGACATCTTATATCCTATCCAAAGGATAGGGGATAAGATGTCTGATCCCAGAAGTCCCGCCGCTAGGGACCCCCACGTTCTCCTTGCTGCTCCCACCGTTCATTTAGAGCGTTGGGTGCAGTGCCGGAGGCTCATGACATCACAGTCACGGCACCTCAATGCAAGTCTATGGGAGGGGGCGTGAAGGCCATCACGCCCCCTCCCATAGACTTGCATTGAGGGGGCATTACTGTGACATCACAAGCCTCTACCTTGCATCACCAGTCATCCGGCACGGAGCAAAGTTCGCTCCGTGCACCGGATGTCTGGGGTGCCGCAGCTGAGATTGCGGGGGTCCCCAGCAGAGGGACCCCGCGATCAGACATCTTATCCCCTATCCTTTGGATAGGGGATAAGATATCGAGGGGTGGAGTATCACTTTAAGGGTTGGTCCTGCAGAGTTCCTGCTGTGGAAAAAGTGCAGGAACTCCGTTCCCATGAGTTCCTGCAGGACTTGAGCCCTGGTTTTGGTGTTCTTTGAACCTTTGAGTAATATACCATCCCTTAAGCATAACTCAGCTATTATTGTAGCTTTGAATGCTCTTTTAAACGGGGGTTTCACCAGGGTTGGTGCAAGGATTTTTGCCACCCTACGCAAAAGCTAATTTTGCCGCTCCCTTGTCTTCATCCATTGTAACAAATCCCCTTCTCATGTAATCACCTTACTGCTGGTTTGACACACTGTAACAAAAACCATATATGATTTCACTCCAGTGCAGCCCCACCTCTTCCACAGCATCATCACAGGTCCTTAGCCACCATTTCTCCTATCCTGCCCAGCTCAGCTCTGCCCTCAACATATTACTGGTCAAATAATGGTTACATCGAGGTAGGTGGGGAGAGGAGGATGAGGGAGGGAAGGAGGCCTCGGAAGGAGGCCATATTAGAGTTAGTATTTACAAATGGGGATTTGGTATCTGATTTAACTGTAAATGAAAGCTTTGGATCTAGTGATCACCAGTCAGTGTGGTTTAATATAAGAACAGGGTCACACCACACAGAAACAAAGGTTTTAGATTTCAGGAAAACAGACTTTTATAAAATGAGACTAGCGGTAAACTAGTGAGTCCCTATCAGACTGGAACTGTTTCAATGGAGTCCAGGAGAAATGGGACAACTTAAAAGTTTCATTATTGAAGGCAGCAGATAATTGTGTTAGGCTTGTTAGTAAAAGCAAAAAAAGCGAACATTTGTTAATGATAAAATAAAAAAACAAAGCAATGAAGATAGGGAAGTCTACAAGATTAGGCACAAAGAGGCCAAGCAAGTTATAAGAGCTTCTAAATCACAGACAGAAGAGAAACTAGCTCATTCAGTAAAAAAAAAAAAAAAGAGATATGACATACTTGTAGAAGGTATGTAGAAGAGAATAAAGGACTAGCCGACTGCTTCAATAGATACTTCTGAAGGAAAAGGACCTCAGTTAGAGAGGAAAACTAAAGAATCTTTTGATGCATGTTTCTTTACAGAGGAAGAGGTTCTGAGTCAGCTGTCTAAAGTTAAGACAAATAAGTCACAGGGGCATTAAGGGATACACCCGAAGTTATTAAAAAGAGCTTAGCGATGTACTAGCAATATCATTAACAGATTTATTTAACTTATCACTGGTAACAGGAGTTGTCCTAGAAGATTGGAAATTAGCAAATGTTTTCCCCATTCACAAGAAAGGTATTAGAGAGGAATCAGACAACTATAAGCCTGTAAGTCTGACATCAATAGTGGGGAAATTAATGGAAACCCTACTAAAGGATAGGATTGTGGAGCATCTAAAATCCCATGGATTGCAAGATGAAAAACATGGATTTACTTCAGGGAGATCGTGTCAAACTAATCTTATAGATTTTTTTGATTGGGTGACTAAAATAATATATGGCAGAGGTGCAGTAGACATCGCTTATCTAGATTTTAGAAAGGCTTTTGACACTGTCCCACATAGAAAATGTATCAATAAACTGCAGTCATTGAGCTTGGACTCCCATACTGTTGAATGGATTAGGAGGTGGCTGAGGGACAGACAACAGAGGGTTGCAGTCAATGGAGTATATTCAGAGCAAGGTCTTGTTACTTCAGGGATCTGTACTGGACCCATTTTGTTTATTATCTTTATCAGTGATATTTCAGTAGGTCTCAATGGTAAGGTGTCTTTTTGCTGATGACACAAAAATTTGTAACAGGGTTGATATTCCTGGATACGCCAAATGAAGGAGGATTTGGGTAAACTAAAGAAATCGTCAGAACTCTAGCAACTAAAGTTTAATGTGGACAAGTGTATGATAATGCACCTGGGGTTTAAAAACCCAAAGGCAGAGTATAGACTGTGGTACAGTCCTAACCTCAATATCTGAGGGAAGGGATTTAGGAGTCATTATTTCAGAAAACTTAAAGGTAGGCAAACAATATCATGGAGCAGCAAGAAACGCCAGCAGAATGCTTGGATGTACAGGGAGAGGTATAAGCAGTAGAAAGAGGGAAGTGCTCATGCCGCTGTACAGAACACTAGTGAGGCCTCACTTGGAGTATTGTGCGCAGTACTGGAGGCCGTATCTCCAGAAGGTTATAGATATTTTGGAGAGAGTTCAGAGAAGAGCTACTAAACATAGATTGCAGGACAAAATGTACCAGGAAAGGTTAAAGGACATTAACATGTATACACTACTCAAAATAATAAAGGGAACACTAAGATAACATATCCTAGATCTGAATGAATGAAATAACTAATCATATGAAATATGTTTGTCTTTACATAGTTGAATGTGCTAACAAAATCACACAAACATTATCAATGGAAACCAAATTTATGAACTCATGGAGGTCTGGATATGGAGTCACACTTAAAAAGTGGAAAACCACACTACAGGCTGATCCAACTTTGATGTAATGTGCTTAAAACAAGGCAAAATGAGGCTCAGTAGTGTGCGTGGTCTCCACATGCCCGTATGACCTCCCTACAATGCCTGGGCATGCTCCTGATGAGGTGACGGATGGTCTCCTGAGGGATGTCCTCCCAGACCTGGACAAAAGCATCTGCCAACTCCTGGACAGCATGTGGTGCAACGTGGCGTTGGTGGATGGAGCGAGACATGATGTCCCAGATGTGCTCAATCGGATTCAGGTCTGGGGAATGGACGGGCCAGTCCATAGCATCAATGCCTTCCTCTTGCAGGAACTGCTGACACACTCCAGCCACATGAGGTCTAGCATTGTCTTGCATTAGGAGGAACAAGGGCCAACCACACCAGCATATGGTCTCACAAGGGGTCTGAGGATCTCATCTCGGTACCTAATGGCAGTCAGGCTACCTCTGGCAAGCACATGGAGGGCTGTGCGGCCCCCCAAAGAAATGCCAACCCACACCATTACTGACCCACCGCCATACCAGTCCTGCTGGAGGATGTTCTAGGCAGCTGAACGTTCTCCACGACGCCTCTAGACTCTGTTATGTCTGTCATATCAGTGTGAACATGCTTTCATCCGTGAAGAGCACAAGGCGCCAGTAGCGAATTTGCCAATCTTGGTGTTCTCTGGCAAATGCCAAATGTCCTGCACGGTGTTGGGCTGTAAGCACAACCCCCACCTGTGGGCGTCGGGCCCTCATACCACCCTCATAAAGTCTGTTTCTGACCGTTTGAGTGAACACATTTGTGGCCTGCTGGAGGTCCTTTTGCAGGGCTCTGGCAGTGCTTCTCCTGCTGCTGGGTTGTTGCCCTCTTATGGCCTCCTCCATCCTGATGTACTGGCTTGTCTCCTAGTAGCACCTCTATGTTCTGGACACTACGCTGACAGACACAGAAAACCTTCTTGCCAGAGCTCACATTAATGTGCCATCCTGGATGAACTGCACAATCTGAACCACTTGTGTGGGTTGTATACTCCGTCTCATGCTACCACTAGAGTGAAAGCACGACCAGCATTCAAAAGTGACCAAAACATCAGCCAGGAAGCATAGGAACTGAGAAGTGGTCTGTGGTTACCACCGGAAGAACCACTCCTTTATTGGGGGTGTCTTGCTAATTGCGTATAATTTTGTTGTCTGTTCCATTTGCACAACAGCATGTGAAATTGATTGTCGATCAGTGTTGCTTCCTGAGTGGACAGTGTGATTTCACAGAAGTGTGATTGACTTATAGTTACATTGTGTTGTTTAAGTGTTCCCTTAATTTTTTTGAGCAGTGTAGCTTGGAAGAAAGATATGACAGGGGGCATATGATAGAAACTTTTAAATACATAAAAGGAATAAATACAGTAAACGATGAGAATATATTTAAAAGAAGATAAACTACCACAAGAGGAAATAGTTTTAAACTAGATGGGCAAAGATTTAAAAGTAATATGAGGAAGTATTATTTTACTGAGAAAATAGTGGATGCACGGAATAGCCTTCCTGCAGAAGTGGTCCTTGCAAAAACAGTGAAGGAGTTTAAACATGCATGGGATAAGCATAAGATGGGGCCAGGGACTATTAATAGTATTCAGAAAATTGGGCAGACTAGATGGGCCAAATGGTTCTTATCTTCCAACACCTTCTATGTTTCTATGAGGGGTAAGCATAATTCTAGGGGGAGGGGGGAGATGAGCAGTTGTTGTCAGGAGCTGAGTGAAGATAGTGTGCAGTAACATTCTCGTGATGGACTGAGAAGCACCCCCTCAGGAGGGCGCTCTAGGCGGCTGCCTATCTTGCCTATAGGTGGAGCCAACCCTGGGTTTCACGCCAAGCTCTTTGTAGCAGTTTTTTTAGGCAAAACCATAAGTGGATTAAAAGGAACAAGAAATCTGAAGAAAGGAGCTATCCTGCTCTCTGCTGGATCCACCTACAGCAAAATTTGCACACAAAAGGAGTATGTAAAACTACCCTAAGGCCAGGTGCTCTTGCTGCAGTTGCCGCATACAGGCAAAGTCATGCGTGCTAGCACATGCCCACTACCAATGGTCACATGATTTTGCCCATAATTCTGCATGTTGGTATGGTCTTGATCAAATGTGGCAGCCTTAGCCTTAGAATATGGTGTAAATCTATTACTCTGTGGAATATACTACAATATCAACTCGCTGGGAGAGGGAACCAAACCAAATCAGACACATTCTATGACCCATTGGCAGGACAGTATGACAATATTGGCTTCAACAGTAACAGATAAATTACATACTGTATGTGAACATCTTGGACAAGCTATGACCCAGTCAACCTATAGCTATAGCTTACTTCCATTATGTATTGGGGCACAGGTCCCTTTACATATCATGGTGCTTTACTGAAGCAAGACGCACTTTTTTGTAACTATTTTCCATCTTCTGAAAAATTATCTCAGCTCCCAGTAAGTGTAATACAATAAACCACAGCTTCATGGATCGGGAAAAAGCACACACCGTTTGACAAGAGGCGCAGTAATGGAAACTCATAAAAATAAAGCATGTTTTATAGCGGAGTATAAAAATATAGCATCTCTTAAATATTTATCTGCCTGTGATTAAGCCAGATTTTTGATTGTACCATGAAATAAATTCAATAAGTTGACTTAAGCATCTGACTCCTGGTGTATATAACCCTTATACAAACACTTCAATCAGATCCTGCAGAAATTTCCGGCATCGGAGCATAAAATGACACAGGTTATGGCGGCAGAGGGTTTAAATCACTTACAGTTCACTCTGTAATTAGACAATGGTTGATTGCCAGTTTTACACATGTAGTCATAATGCAGAACCAATTAGAAAGGCTTAGTGGAAAGGCATAAGTACATTGAAATAATCTAGTCATTGTCCCCCATGGGCATGATTTAGCAACTAAATATTTCTGCAGTCTTTAAATGTGACGACTCGCCGTGGAAACACAGAATACGTAATTGTGTATGGTGTTTGTACTGGAAACAGTAACTTTAATCAAGACATACAGTGCAATACCTAGGAGGCAGCAGTAACTAACCCAAGTCTTGCAATTAGGTTATTTATAGTGCGAGAGGGGGGTTATCCAGTATTATATAAGTAATGCTTTATAATTGTATATTTTATGTTCAAATTATTATAGACCGGAGGGAAAGCAGTCTGACCCAGCAGCGAGTTAAACAATGTCTAGGAGCACTAGTTCCACAGGCTGTCACGCTTACAGTAGTTTGAAGCCACCTCAGTATTGGTAGATAACACAGTTTCATCAAACTGTACGCTAAGAGTTTAAAGGGGTACTCCGCCCCTAGACTTCTTATCCCCTATCGAAAGGATAGGGGATAAGATGTCAGAACGCAGGGGTCCCACCGCTGGGGACCCCCGGGATCTCGGCTGCAGCACCCACCTGTTGCGGCTTCCGGCAGCGCTGGAGGCTCTCATCCACGGTGACGTGAGATCGTGACGTCACGACTCCACCCCCGTGTGATGTCACGCCCAGCCCCCTCAATGCAAGTGTATGGGAGGGGGCGTGATGGCTGTCATGCCCCCTCCCATTGACTTGCGTTGAGGGGCAGGGTGTGACATCACACGGGGGCAGAGTCGTGACGTCATGATCTCACGTCACCGTGGTCAGGAGCCGTTAGGATGAGAGCCTCCAGCGCTGCCGGAAGCCACAATAGGTGGGTGCTGCAGCCGAGATCCCAGGGGTCCCCAGTGGCGGGACCCCCGCGATCTGACATCTTATCCCCTATCCTTTCGATAGGGGATAAGATGTCTAGGGGCGGAGTACCCCTTAAAATTTTACATATAAAGTAAGGAAGTGTATTTATTCAGTGCTCCCACTCCTTAGCATTTGCAGAGTGCTGCTGTGCATTTTGTGTGCCATCACTGTAGTTTCTGTCACATGGTGCAAGGGTTTATAGTTGCACATACTCTGTAGGCTGGCACAGTGAAGGAGTACTGCACAATGATAAATGGTAATAATTCCTATAATGCCCACTTTGTCAAGTGTCCAGATGGAATGTGAGGTGCCCTTGATGTTAGTAGTGCAAGAGATATGCCCAGACACAAAGGTGGAGGTAAAAAAAAAAAAACATTCTTTGCTTGGCAACTTTGGCAAATAATTATTCGAGGCACAATCTTTGGTATAACAATATTTTAAACAATGGCTGGAGCAAGTAGATCATCATTGAGGTATGTCATGTATACATTTTAACTCCCAATGCTTCTTTTATTCTACTCTTTCACTTTAGCCTTTTCGGTAGCAAATGGTCTTTCTCTGATGGGTATGTGCACACTGGTTGGCTCTTGTGGTAGCAAAATCCTGGCACAAAAGTAGTACTGACTGAGTTGAGCTGCAATGCCTACTGCGGGGTGCTGGCTTGCTTGTCACACAATTCAGCTCTAAGTAATAGGAGCCACAATAAGGCTAGGTTCACACTGTGCAATTACTAAGCATAATTTCATGTCCATCCACACAGAACTCGGTGGTGCAATGCGTTCTTTATAGTAGCATGATACATCCAGTAGACAAGAGAAACAGAAAATAACGCAGCACTCACCACATGTTCTTTGTTCACCTTCTTCTTTATTTGGTTTAAAATGTGCAGACAGGTACAGCAGGTGAGAGGAGAAATAGCGTGCGGGGGGATGTGGGTGGCGACGGACCGTTGCTCTCGGCACTTCGTCAGGCCATATGTCATCACGTAAGGGGTGTGCTCTTATACCTGCCGGCACAGGTAACCTAACCAATCAACAGTGTGCAAAACATGTACAAGTGAAAAACAGATTAAAAACACATTCCTCCTAACTCTGCTAGTCTCATAATGTATATCCCTAGAGAGGAGCTACTTAAAACCAAAAACAGACAACAAAAAAATGAAAGGATAGTATTCTCTTTCAGGAACACACCAATGAATTATCAGATTAAAAAAACAATAAATACTTACTGGTACATGTTGCAGCAGGATCGCGACTTGGAGAAACACACAGAAAATCTGCCTATAGTAACGTACAGAAAGAATAGGACAGTACATGACACCATAAAAAAATACCACAAACAAAAGAAACAAAAATTTAGCTGGTTGTCGGATAGTCGCCCCATAGGCAATATTGCTTATTCCACTTGTTCGTTCTGCAAGTTGAATGCTAAAGCAAAGTTTATAAAATTGGGTGGACAGGGCATTACAATTAAACAGTTCTTTACGTGCAGAACTAAATTTGTAGTGTACACCTTAGTTTGTGGTTGTGGCAGGTTTTACATCGGGAAGACGATCAGGCCCCTGTTCCACAGAAACCGGGAACATATAAGATCACTCACTACAGGGGTTGGCGCTAGCATGTTTATAACACACATTAATGAATGCCATGCCGGTGAGTCGATTCCGTTTAGGTTCAGTGCCCTAGAAAGAATAGAATAGTAGGAAGAATAGACAGGAGGAAGGGACAGAAATCAGGAGCTCCTGAAAAAAGAATTCAGGTGGATCCTGCGTACGGAAGCCTTAGGTCAGCTAGGTCTTAATGAAAAATATGAAATGGGAGATTTTTTAATTACTTAAGCCTAAGTTATACATTATGAGACTCGCAGAGTTAGGAGGAATGTGTTTTTAATCTGTTTTTCACTTGTACATGTTTTGCACACTGTTGATTGGTTAGGTTACCTGTGCCGGCAGGTATAAGAGCACACCCCTTACGTGATGACATATGGCCTGACGAAGTGCCGAGAGCAACGGTCCGTCGCCACCCACATCCCCCAACACGCTAGGTCTCCTCTAACCTGCTGTACCTGTCTGCACATTTTAAACCGAATAAAGAAGAAGGTGAACAAAGAACATGTGGTGAGTGCTGCGTTATTTTCTGTTTCTCTTGTCTATTGGAAATATATGTCTTTGGTCGTTATGTTTGTTGGGGACTGTGGCTTACGACCTTTTATAAGCCTTCCTCTGCTATTTTGTTTGTCAAGTAGGCAGGCACAGAGGTGTGGGGAGACTTAGTTTGCACCCTTACCTGCCTGACATGACATTGTGAATCATTGGTGGGCCTCTCTTTTGTAGGTGTTTACATTTAGTTTTCTGGGGCTCGACAGTTGGGGTGTGACTCTAATTGGTGTATTCATATAGGAATATTGTATTTTTATAGTGGTAAAGTATGTGCACTACAAGTCAATTTTAATTTTTATTTTTTTTTACATATTATTTAGGCAAACCATGGCACTATGACTTAAGCAATATTTTGGCAGTATTTTTGGGAAAAATTGGTTAGGGCCATTCTTTGACATGCTCTGGCCTGGTAAAGGATCACCCCACACCCCTATTTTGCTACGTAACTATACAAAATTGCCATTCAGAGGTCTAGGGAAGGAAAGGGGACTGTAATGGCAACCATGCTGGATGTCAACAAATGTTTAAACACAGTACTTATGACTAGTGATGAACGGCATTAGCCATATTCAAATTCGCGATATTTCACGAATAAATAGATAAATATTCGTCCTATATTCACGAATTTCGCGTATTCGTTATGTCCGCATATTCGAGGAAGAAAACAGTAAGGGGGTGGGCAACTTTACTATTGAAGTCCAAAAGAGATGAAAGAAGAAACGGATCACTCACCGATCTGACTCAATTCCGGGCCTGAAGAAACGCCCTGTGGGCTTGAAACGGCGCTGTCGCTTCGGACGGGGCTCTGTTAAACCTCCTGCCCTGCCATTGACATCGACCCGTACGTAGCCGCTGCATCAAACCTTCAATAAAATTCACAGCATTCAGATCGGTGAGTGATCCGTTTCTTCTTTCATCTCTTTTGGACTTTGGTTTTCACTTCTTCTACATCAGCGTGTGCACCGCCTACATATAGCTGCTGATTACTAGCGCTCAGCTCTTTGACAGCATTATTCAGCTGTGCTCCTTACCCCGAGGCAGTGCCAGGTGTTCTGCTTGATTTCTGGATTGAACCAACTTTACTATTGGTTGCTAGGGATGTTGTTGATAACCTCTGACAAGTGTATTTGCATCATTCTAATTGGCCCACAAGTGAAAAGAAGGAATATGCGAATGTTCACATATGTGAATATATGCATATGCGAATATTCACATATGCAAATTTGCACATATGCGGAAAAAGTGAACAATCTTAAATTCGAATATATAGCTAATATATTCAAAATATTCGCAAATTTGCGATATTCACGATAAAAATTTGAAATGCGAATATTCGTGCCCAACACTACTTGACTAAAAAACTGACCTAATAGAGTTAGAAAAAGGCAAGTTATGGGAGGGATTTAAAAAAAAAAAAATATATATATATATATATATATATATATATATATATATATATACACTAACTGGAAAAAAAATGCACCCCCAGAGAAAAGTGGGATTGCTGCAAATCTGGGCATGTGGTTATGTAAAAGATTAAAGGAGTGTTCTGATTACACACTGGGGGAAGAATTATCAAAACCTGTGCAAAGGAAACGCTGACCAGTTACTTACAGCAACTAATCAAATTGCTTTTTCTATTTTTTAGAGGCCTTTTTAAAAAAGAAAGAAGCAATCTGATTGGTTGCTATCGGAAAGTTCTTTTGTTTAGGAAACCAGTGCATCAAGAAAATGAAAATATCAAAGGCGATGTCAGTGGGCAGCTTGATGAGGGCTCACGTGGCATCTAATGAGCCTAATTACTGACATTTACATCTCTATGACTGTGGGTCTTCTGTAATTGCTTTGTCGGATTTCATTTTTTTCACTGTCTAGTACAAGGCAGCCGCAGCGTCCGTTCTATGTAGAATGCACCTCTCACTTCCTCAAACTATTGTTGCTTCATTAGAAAGCTGAGGGAACACATTGATAACCACAAGGCTATTAACAGATTAATTAACAACTCATACCTGACACATTGAATGGAAGAGAAATATGCAGAAATCTATTGTTCCCAGGAGGGATGTTCATGAGTTTTCTCTAGAGTAACCTTGTGCCCACCTCATAAAGCAACATTCTAGGTCGTCCAAGGCTTTATAGCTACATACTGTATGAGAACAGATTTGGGCAGATTTGCAACAACCCAAAACCATGCATTTTGAAGGCTATAAGTTGGAATGTGCCTTTACAGATACAGCAGTAAATGAACACATATAAGAGCTCTCCAAGTAAAACTGATGCAATAAGCCAAGCCTATTAGGCACAGAGTATAAAGTAGATTCTCTTTTTTAGTGTTTTTTTTTTTTTTATTACTGTGCCATACACCACCCTTCCGACCCTACGAAAGTCACAACACAATGTATTGGGGTGTCGGGTGAGGGTTATGTGCAAATTAACCTTTTCGTGACGCCAGGGCGTGGCTAGCCTATATGCCGTCGGAGGTTGGGCCAGCTTCTCCTGGGCCAGGCACGGGGCAATGAATACTCCAATGCAAGGTTATGGATAAACTAACTTTATTGAGACAGGATAGATAGTAATGTCACGGCGAGCGCTCTGGTCCCCCACCCCGACCGTGAGCGCCCGCCATCTCCCGCTCTCGCTGGGACAGCAATTCGCATTGTGGCTTGTGGCCGCATGTGAATTGCGACCTGTTGCTTTCCTCCTGCTGCTGCCCGGCTCTCTGCTTCCTCGCGCGTACGCCCCCGCCTCCTAGGTCACGCGTGGCACCTTCTCTAGATTTAAAGGGCCAGCGCACCACTAATTGTTGTCTGGTCCATCCCATATATTATTTATGCCAGCTCCTCCCTGACTTCCCTGCCGGAACTTCAGTGCCCCTAGCCTGAGATTAAGTGTTCCTTTTGCCTGTTTACCTCTTTCTGCGTATCCAGACCTTCCTGCTACGTTATTTGACTACCCACCTTTGCCGTCTGCCCTGACCTCCTGCTAAGTTTGACTACACTTCTGCCTCAACCTCTGGTACCTCGCCCTGCCCAGCTATCTGTGTGGTCGAGCCGTGTTGGGGGTAGCAACCTGGGTGTCACCTGCCGCAGCAAGGCCATCCTGCCTTGCGGAGGGCTCTGGTGAAGACCAGTGGCACCTTAGACTCCGCTCATCGATATGGTCCGAGTCCTTGCCACACAGGTTAGTAGGATCCACATTCAGCTTTGTAACAAGTAAAATCTGTAACAGCTCAGATTGGTACAAAGGGAGGTGCAGGGTAAACCTTGGAAGCTTATCGCCTTACTGGGACTTGTAGTTGAATATACGACTGACTTGTAGTGCTGTAGATGACTGACTTGCTGTATGGCAACCAATGCTGACTTTAGTAACTTGAATGACTGGTTTAGATGACTGACTTGACAGACTTGAATCTTCGGGACTTTAGTGCTTACCGTCAGGCTTTGACGTTGGCTTGGGTAAAGGGGATTTGCTTTAGAAGATGCGTGATTGCAGGATTAGACTTGAGGCCTCCTCAGAACACCTCACATTCTCTCTTCAGACTTTCTCCAAACTGTACCTCAGCTACACCTGCACTGGTCTGCAGAACTGAACTCTGAACTCTTACCACACTATACAAGGGGCAGATTTGGAAGGTCCCCATTGGGCTGACAAGTAACATGGTTTACCTCATGCACACTCCCCTAACAACAGGGTTTAACAGGCTTAAAGCAACAGGTACATAGAAAATACCAATACATTAACCATAATATAACAGTGCATTATATTAAAGGGGTACTTCCCTGGAAAAAAAAATGTTTTAATCAACTGGGACCAAAAAGTTAAACAGATTTGTAAATTACTTCTATTTAAAAATTGTAATCCTTCCAGTACTTATCAGCTGCTGTATGCTCCCCAGGAAGTTCTTTTCTTTTTGAATTTATTTTCTGTCTGACCACAGTGCTCTCTGTTGACACCTCTGTGCATTTTAGGAACTCTCCTGCTCTGGACAGTTCCTGAAATGGACAGAAGTGTCAGCAGAGAGCACTGTGGTCAGACAGAAAGGAAATTTGAAAATAACTTCCTCTGTAGCATACAGCAGCTGATTAGTAGTGAAAGAATTAAGATCTTTAAATAAAAGTAATTTACAAATCTGCTTAACTTTCTGGCACCAGTTGCTTTAAAAAAATGTTTTCCAGTGGAATTCCCCTTTAACCTCTTGGGGACGCAGGTGTATGCATACGCCCTGCATCCCCGATCCTTAAGGACTCAGGGCGCACCTGTAAACCTGGTCCAATTTACCAGGTTTAAACTGTTCTCACCAGCAGAGAACGGGTTAAACCCAATGGGTCCAGGTTGCTCCGAGCAGCCAGAACCCACCGCTAATGCCGGGGATGGCCGATCAGGCCGATGCCCGGTATTAACCCTTTAAACGCAACTTTGATCGCAGCGTCTAAAACAAAAGTAAAAGAATCTCGGCAGCTCAGCGGAGCTGATCGGGACTATTGTGACAAAATCGCGATGTCCCGATCAGCTTATTGGACAATGGGAGGGTCCTCACCTGCCTCTCCGTTGTCTGATCGTCGATCTACTGTTCCATGCCTGAACAGCAAGCAGGAGCAGCAGAGCGCCGGTTGCTCTGATCAGTGCTATGGGGGCTAAAAAATAAAAAATAAAATTGTAAAAAAATTTTTTAATAAAAGTTCATTAACCCCTTCCCTATTAAAAGTTTAAATCACCCCCTTAATAAATAAAATAATGTAATAAAGAATATAAATAATCATATATGGTACCGCCGCATGCGTAAATGTCCAAACTATTAAAGGGCTACGCCGATGGAAAAAAAAATTCTGAATAAACTGGTGCCAGAAAGTTAAACAAATTTGCAAATTACTTCTTTTAAAAAATCCTAATCCTTCCAGTACTTATTAGCTGCTGAATACTACAGAGGAAATTATTTTCTTTTTGGAACACAAAGCTCTCTGCTGACATCTCTGTCCATTTTTAGGAACTGTCCAGAGCAGCATATGTTTGCCATGGGGATTTTCTCCTACTCTGGACAGTTCTTAAAATGGACAGAGATGTCAGCAGAGAGCACTGTGTTCCAAAAAGAAAATAATTTCTTCTGTAGTGTTCAGCAGCTAATAAGTCACTTCATATACCATAAAAACATTAATAAAAAGCTTTCAAAAAGTCCCATCAAAACAAAAATGGTACCGATAAAAACTACAGATGATGGCGCAAAAAAATTATCCCTCATACTGCCCCGTACATGTAAAAATAAAAAGTTATAGGGGGTCATAAGATGCCAATTTTAAACATACTAATTTTGGTGCATGTAGTTTATAATTTTTATAATTTTAAGTAAAATAAAACCTACATAAACTGGGTATCCTTGTAAACGCATGTACCTACAGAATATAATGTGTCATTTTTACCAAATATTGAACTGCGTAGAAACGGGAGCCCCCACAAGTTACAAAATGGTGTTATTTTTTTTTCACCCCAGAAATAATAGTTTTTTTTTTTGTTTCGCC
Organism: Hyla sarda; assembly: GCF_029499605.1. Taxonomy (NCBI): domain Eukaryota; kingdom Metazoa; phylum Chordata; class Amphibia; order Anura; family Hylidae; genus Hyla; species Hyla sarda. Next base: position 162,393,742 of record NC_079194.1, on the reverse strand, counting down.
GCAGGTTATATTGTAAAATAAGTGGTCAATGCAAAGTACAATTGGTGACGCAAAAAACAAGCCCTTATATGGGTCTGTAGGTGCAGAATCGAAAGTGTTATGATTTTTGGAAAGGAAGGAGGAAAAAGGAGTCCTTAAGGTGAAAATTGGCCCTAAGGGGCACTAAGGGGTTAAGTCCTGAGTAGTATGAGCGCAAGAGGGACACTGAAGGCCACATCTGCCACACAGGATGGGCTGTATGCTATATTCTGTACGGGGTCACCACAGTATCAGTGCTTGGAGTGTTCATTTAAAGCAGGGTTTTTCAAACTTTTCTACTAAATCCTCATTCAACAGATCAAAATGATGCCTCGACCATACCATAGAGACCAAGGGGGTGTCTGGGCTCTACCATCTGTGGTAAAAGTCCATGCAAAAATGAAAAATATTGCTCACTCTACCTTTCTATTGTCTCCTGAACTCTGTGTAACATAAACGATGTATTAACTTTTTACAATTAAATCAGCTATGATTGTGGGTGGTCAAATTACTGGCACCCCCTCTATGCAATCTCAAGAATGGAGCAATGGGGTGCGCATGCACACTGCCACTCCAGTCATCATCTATGGGAGCTCTCGGAGGTAGCCTAGCACTGTACTTACTGTAAACACTGTCTCCCCAGACTGCTTCATCGACAAATAGGGGGCGCCTCACTGGTGAGGACCACCTAACAGTTTGAAAAGCAGTGATTTATAGAACTATTAGGACTTATGTATGTGCTAATGGGGTCTCGGGTCCTATCTATGAGCAAGAGCGGAATCCGCAAGTATTACAATGATGTTCACTGACTTCAATAAGAGCCAAATATAACTTTAGTTCATTGCTGCTGGGGAAATAAATAGTAAGCAATCTATATCTCCAGTGATAAGTTGCCAGATAAATAAAATAAAAATAACGTAATCCCTTGCTGGTCCCAGAATAGGAGTATTTAATATACTCCAGAGCTGCATTTATAATACTGCGGGTTATAATTGGAAACAGTCATCCCATTAAATACCATATTACAAGCTATTTTAGATATTCATGCTGGATTAAAGGACTGTAACTATAGCTGATCTAACCAAATTTAAAGCAAAGTATTGGAATATAAATGTATTTTTAGCCTCATGAAGTAATTGATATTCTGAAAAATTTCTTTACATTTCATTAGTTACATAAGGAACTGAACTTCCAAAATGTCAGCTCCAAGGATATCAAATGAAGGGGATTTTAACAAAAAAAATGTTTTATTTTATGGAGCTAGTTTACAACCAAATCAATTATTGCGGCATACTTTAGGAATCGCAGTGAAATTAAAAAGGGCACGTTGGCATGGAGCTAATGTAATTAGCCATAAATAGAGCTGGCATTAATGACAGTAAATATAATAGTTACATAGTGTAATGATTTTAGATGGGACATTAAAATCTGTTCCTCGATTTTGTAAAGAATTATATCACGAGACTACCCCCCTCCCCCCTTCATTACTAACCAGCCTGCCAAACCCTTTCAAAGACAAATGGCCATTTCATTGCCATAAAAATCATGTTATAATGTTACCAAATTGGAATTTTAAATCTTGGCTGCCTTAAAAATGAAAGCAGGCAGATTTAGCATGGTGTCCAGGAAAACATCTTCAGCGGAGAAAACCTAAATTAGCTGTGCTGAGATCTTCTTATAATATCTACAAAGTAACTACATTAAAGAGGAACTCCGACACCTTACAACTCATCTTCTATCCACAGGATAGGGGATAAGTGTCTGGTTGCGGGGTTCAACCGCTGGGACCCCCCGCGATCTCCTGCCCAACTCCCCAGCTTTCCTCATGCATGGAGCTACCACCACTCTGTGCACGGAGCTGTGTCACCACCGCACGAAGCAGTGGCCAACACACCCCCTCCATGCATCTCTATGGGAGAACAGGAGAAACATTTATTACCTTACCCTATTGCACCTTTTGAAGAATTCACAGGACCAGTAGGCACTGGCATATATAAAGAGAATTACAAAGATCAAACCGGTAGCATTCAAATTTTAGATTCCTGGAACTACAGTCATCATAGCTGGGAGCAGAAGAAGTCATAAGAAAGTACAGACAACTTTATGATAGCTCCATGTGTGCTAAAAATTACTTCTCCTTTAAAGGGGAACTTCAGTACTTAACAACATATCACCTATCAACAGGATAGAGGATAAGTGTCTGATCGCGGGGGGTTTGACCACTGGGACCTCATGATCTCCTGCCCAGCGTCTCGGCTCTCCCCATGCACGGAGCAACCATCGCTGTTTCTCCTGCTCTCCCTTAGAGATGCATGGAGGGGGGTGTGTTGGTCACTGCTTCATGCGATGGTTGACACAGCTCTGTGCACAGAGTGGCGGTCGCTCCGTGCATGAGGAGAGCTGAGACACTGGGCAGGAGATTGCGAGGTCCCTGTGGTCAGACACTTATCCTCTATCCCGTTGATAGGTGATGCGTTGTAAAGTACTGAATTTCCCTTTAAAGTAGCAGTCATTTTTAGCACACATGGAGCTATCATAAAGTTGTCTGTACTTTCTTATGACTTCTTCTGCTTCCAGCTATGATGGCTGTAGTTCCAGGAAAAGAAAATTTTAATGTGACCGGTTTGATTTTTGCTATGGAATTTTCTTTATATATGCAATTGCCTACTGGTCATGTGAATTCTTCAAAAGGTGCAATAGGGTAAGGTAGTAAATGGTTCTCTATAACAGAGGAACCTCTTTAGTTGAAAAGTGTGGCTTTTGAGAATCATATGGCAACCATTGGACAATTATCAATATGCATTAAGAAAGTTTTCAGACCCTTTTAGTTTGTCACATTTTGTTATGTGGCGACCTTCTGCTAAAAAAATAAATGCATTGGCATAAGTATCCAGAATAGAGATGAGCGAAACGAAACTGACGAATCCGGATTTGTTACGAATTTCAGGAAAATGTTGATTCGCAACATATGCAAATATTGCCGCAATTTGATTGCTTCATTAAACTCCATTTAGTGCAGTCCAGGCTCCAGGGCATCTAAAATGGCGGATCCACATGTGAGGACATTGGGCAAGGAATCCTGGGAAGGAGGGAACAAGGGTAGGCGGGATGAGCCTGAATTACCTGAATTACATGCAGCATGCAGCCTATCAGCAGCCAGCCACCCCTGTGATGTCACAGCCTTATATAATCGGCAACCATCTTGCGGCCACTCACATCAGCGTTCTATTGCAGAGAGAGGGACAGAGAGCAGTGTGTTACACAGAAAAGCTTTTTTACAGCAGCAATTCACCTCAAGCCCAAATCCAGCCTAGAAGCACAGATAGGGAAGGGAGAGAGATTGAAAGAGAAAGTGCAATTGTAGGTGTATTATAGCAGTGATTCACCTCAAGCCCAAATCCAGCCTTGAAGCACTGACAGGGAAGAGAGTGAGACTGAGAGAGAGAGTGCAATTTTGGGTGTATTACAGCAGTGATTCACCTCAAACCCAAATCCAGTCTAGAAGCACTGATAGGGAAGGGAGTGAGATTGAGAGAGAGAGTGCAATTTTAAGTGTAGTACACATCGACTGTGTGCTGCAGCACTGGTGTGTACAACAATGGAAAAGCTAAGAGTAGCCAGCCAGTTAGGGTGAGCAGAGCACTAAAAGTGTATTGTCCTCTATTAAGTATAACCAGTGCGTACATCTAAGTGGTGTACCATTTTGTTCCTGTTAAAGTCTCAAGGGCCTAGTTAGTGTGAAAGGCCAGCCAAATGTACACACCTGCTGGTGTTGTAGATGAATACTGTTTTAAGCGTACTGAGGCGCATTGTACTCCCCTCATAAGTGCATACCACATACGTACATCTAAGTGGTGTACCATTTTGTTCCTGTTAAAGTCTCAAGGGCCTAGTTACTGTGAAAGGCCAGGCAAAAGTACACACCTGTTGGTGTTGTAGACAAATACTGTTTTAAGCGTACTGGAGCACATTGTATTCCCCCCATAAGTGCATACCACATATGTACATCTATGTGGTGTGCCATTTTGTTCCTGTTAAAGTCTTAAAGGGGTATTCCAGGCCAAAACTTTTTTTATATATCAACTGGTTCCGGAAAGTTAAACAGATTTGTAAATTACTTCTATTAAAAAATCTTAATTCTTCCAATAGTTATTAGCTTCTGAAGTTGAGTTGTTGTTTTCTGTCTAACTGCTCTCTGATGACTCACATCCCGGGAGCTGTGCAGTTCCTATGGGGATATTCTCCCATCATGCACAGCTCCCAGGACGTGACATCATCATTGAGCAGTTAGACAGAAAACTTCAGAAGCTAATAACTATTGGAAGAATTAAGATTTTTTAATAGAAATAATTTACAAATCTGTTTAACTTTCCGGAGCCAGTTGATATATATATATATATATAAAAAAGGTTTTGCCTGGAATACCCCTTTAACCCCTTAAGGACTCAGGGTTTTTCCGTTTTTGCACTTTCGTTTTTTCCTCCTTACCTTTTAAAAATCATAACCCTTTCAATTTTCCACCTAAAAATCCATATTATGGCTTATTTGCGTTGCCAATTCTACTTTGCAGTGACATTAGTCATTTTACCCAAAAATGCACGGCGAAACGGAAAAAAAAAATCATTGTGCGACAAAATCGAAAAAAAAAAAACGCCATTTTGTAACTTTTGGGGGCTTCCGTTTCTACACAGTGCATATTTCGGTAAAAATTACACCTTATCATTATTCTGTAGGTCTATACGGTTAAAATGATACCCTACTTATATAGGTTTGATTTTGTCGACCTTCTGGAAAAAATCATAACTACATGCAGGAAAATTTATACGTTTAAAAATGTCATTTTCTGACCCCTATAACTTTTTTATTTTTCCACGTACAGGGCGTAATGAGGACTCATTTTTTGCGACATGATCTGACGTTTTTATCGGTATGATTTTTGTTTTGATCGGACTTTTTGATCACTTTTTATTCATTTTTTAATGGTATAAAAAGTGACCAAAATACGCTTTTTTGGACTTTGGAATTTTTTGGCGCGTACGCCATTGACCGTACGGTTTAATTAATGATATATTTTTATAGTTCGGACATTTACGCACGCCGCGATACCACATATGTTTATTTATTTATTTTTTTACACTGTTTTATTTTTTTTCTGGGAAAAGGGAGGTGATTAAAACTTTTATTAGGGAAGGGGTTAAATGACCTTTATTAACACTTTTTTTTTGACTTTTTTTTTGCAGTGTTATAGGTCCCATAGGGACCAATAACACTGCACACACTGATCTTTTACACAGATCACAGGCGTGTATTAACAAGCCTGTGATCAGTGTTATCGGCACTTGACTGCTCCTGCCTGGATCTCAGGCACGGAGCAGTCATTCGTCGATCGGACACCGCGGAGGCAGGTAAGGGCCCTCCCGGTGTCCGGTCAGCTGTTCGGGATGCCGCGATTTCACCGCGGCGGTCCCGAATAGCCCGACTGAGCAGCCGGGTCACTTTCACTTTAGAAGCGACGGTCAGCTTTGACCGCCGCTTCTAAAGGGTTAATGGGTATTAGCCGCGGGTCCCGGCCGTTGATGAGCGCTGGGAGCAGCGCGTTATGATGCGGGATCGCGGCGCGATCCCGCTTCATATCGCGGGAGCCGGGGCAGGACGTCGTTAAGGGGTTAAGGGCCTAGTTACTGTGAAAGGCCCAAAAAAAGTACACACCTGCTGCTGTTCTAGACAAATACTGTTCTAAGCGTAGTGGAGCATATTTAACTTCCCTCATATATGCACTAAGTATGTCAGGCAGAGAAGTGCCAGGACGTGCACAGAGGAGTGGCAGAGGCCTAAATTCACCAGGTGCAGGTAGAGGTCGCAGCAGACTAGGGGCGAGTGGTAGCAGGAGTCGCAGCGAGAGGCCTGAGCTCTTTGTATCAGCTAGCGGTCGTGTCTCAACCAGCAACCCATCTGCTGCCATTGACTGGTTAACTCGGTCATCAACTTCATCACAAGTGACATTTGACACCCCCACTCAACAGTCGGTGGGTTCCTCAGACACATCCATCAGTTGGCATGGCCCGGGAGCAGTCCCTGTTCACCAATTGCCTCTGTCCTATGCTGTTCCCTCCACCATAGAAGTATCCTATGCTGTGGGATCAGCTCAACTTTTTAGTCAGGACGATCTACTAGAGGACAGTCAGCAGCTACTGCCCAGCCAAGAAGTGGAGGAGACATCCCCCGCTTCCTTCGATAGGCGGGCAAATAGTGATGAGGAGAGTGGCTTGGAAGGTGGTGTTGGGAGCGTTCAGGCTCCTGAAGCACACGCTGTTGAGGAACCTGAGGAGGACATCAGTGACATGCAGACACAACTCGATGATGATGATGATGATGATGAAGCCGATTGCACTTGGGAGCCGGGTGCAAAAAAGGTTTCATCATCATCAGGAAAAGAGGGTGGCAGGTTGCCCGTGAGGTAGCAGTTGAGCCAGCAAGGTGGTAGCATGGTTGAGAGTCAGCATGGTGGCAGCAGTGGGAAGTCTGGAGCAAAACGTGCCCGGGGTAGACCACCTGCTTCGCAGCAACCTACCTGTCCAGGAGGTAGTGGAACAGGGTACCCTGGAATTGGCAGCAGAAGCAGTAAGTCAGTGTGGACTGTTGGGGGGAAAATCAGCTACTCTGCAGTGTGGCAGTTTTTCATCAAGTGTCCAGAGGATGTTAACATGGCCACATGCAATATAAAAAAATATCTTTAACCCCTTGGGGATGGAGGGTTTTCCAGTTTTTGCACTTTCGTTTTTTCCTCCTTACCTTTTAAAAATCATAACCCTTTCAATTTTGCAGCTAAAAATCCATATGATGGCTTATTTTTTGTGCCACCAATTCTACTTTGTAATGACATCAGTCATTTTACCGAAAAATCTATGTCGAAACGGGGGGAAAAAAATCATTGTGCAACAAAATTGTAAAGTAAAAATGCAAATTGTAAATTTTGGGGGCTTCCGTTTCTACGCAGTACATTTTTGTGGTAAAAATGACACCTTATCTTTATTCTGTAGGTCCATACGATTAAAATGATACCCTACTTACATAGGTTTGATTTTGTTGCACTTCTGTAAAAAATCATAACTACATGCAGGAAAATTTATACCTTTAAAATTGTCATCTTCTGACCCCTATAACTTTTTTATTTTTCAGCTTATGGGGTGCTATGAGGGCTCATTTTTTGTGCCGTGATCTGGAGTTTTTAGCGGTACCATTTATGTATTGATCTGACTTTTTAATCACTTTTTATTCATTTTTTTCATAATATAAAAAGTGACCAAATATACGCTATTTTGGATTTTGGAATTTTTTTGCGCGTATGCCATTGACCGTGCAGTTTAATTAATGATATATTTTTATAACTTGGACATTTCTGCACACGGCAATACCACATATGTTTTTATTTTTATTTACACTGGGTTTTTTTTTTTAATGGGAAAGGGGGGGTGATTCAAGCTTTTATTAGGGAGAGGGTTAAATGATCTTTATTCACTTTTTTTCACTTTTTTTTGCAGTGTTATAGCTCCCATAGGGGGCTATAACACTGCACACAATGATCTTTTACATTGATCAATGGTTTCTCATAGGAAACCATTGATCAATGATTCTGCCGCTTGACTGCTCATACCTGGATCTCAGGCAGCAGTCATTCGGCGATTGGACAGCATGGAGGAAGCTGTCTTTACAGCTGTTCGGGATGCTGCGATTTCATTGCGGCAATCCCGAATAGCTCCCTGAGCTAACCTGCAGTGCTTTACTTTCATTTTAAATGCGGCGTTCAACTTTGAACACTGCGTCTAAAGGGTTAATAGCGTTCGGCACCGCGATCAATGCCGAGCGCTATTAGCCACGGGTCCCGGCCGTTGTTAGAGGCTGGGCCCGACCCACTATGACTTTATAGACAGGGAGCGGGCTGAGGCATATAGGTACGCCCTCCGTCCCCAAGGAGTTAATTTTTTCAATTGTGAGGTCCTTTGGTCTGATCAGGCTGCCGCCACCTTCAGGATGTGTCATTCTGTCACCATATGGTCTCTTGCTGCTGTCACCTCCAGGCTTGGTCATTCTGCCACATTCTGGTCTCCTCATGCTGATGCCACCTTCAGGCTGTGTAATTTTGCTGCCATGTGGTCTCCTCATGCTGCTGGGACATTACATAAAAATGTTTATGGTAATCTGTTTAAAATCTTCAATTTAAATTAGAAAATATATGGTCTCCTCTTGCTTCTGCCACCTCCAGGCTTGGTCATTCTTCCACTATATGGTCTCCTTATGCTCCTGCCCCCTCCAGGCTGTGTCATTGCGCCACCATGTGGTCTCCTCATGCTGGCACATTACATAAACATTTTAAATAATAAATAATTTTATACATTTTAATAAATATATTTTAATTTTAATAAATTGTAATTAATAATTTTAATAAAAATGCCCCTTCAGCATACTATGTGTGCAGGGCACGGCGGTGGCACGCTGTTCTTCACATGGTTTGCCTTGGTGAACAGAGTCACACAGGGGAGGAACTGCTAAAAGTCATTCATCAATTAATCAGAGCATGGCTTACTCCGCGAAAATGGAAATGGGAACCATGGTGACCAACAACGGGAAGAACATCTTGTCTGCGCTGCTTCGAGGTAGCCTGAGCCTTACACCCTGCATGGCATATGTGTTCAATCTGGTTTTCAAGCGATTTCTAACAATGGGAAGAAAACTTGGCATGCACTTCAGCCACTCGTACACAGCAAAGCACACCCTCCTTGAGCTGCAGCGTCAGAACGGCATCCCCCAACATAGTCTGATTGGTGACGTTTCCACACGTTGGAATTCCACCCTCCATATGTTGGACCGACTATACGAACAGAGAAAAGCCATCACCAATTTCTTGATGATCTAACCTAGGATAGAGGTACTCCCCTGTGTAACTTCAATGTGAACCAGTGGCAGCTCATACGTGACACCTGCCGTTTGCTCAGGCCCTTTGAGGAAGCCACATTATTAGTCAGTTGGCAGGATTACAGGATGAATGATGTCATTCCACTGCTTCATATCCTACAACACGTGTTGGAAACAATAGCTGGTCAGGGCACTGGAGACGTGGTGCCTACATCTTGAGGACATATGAGCCCTGTGGGGGCTGAACTGGGGGAGGAGGGGGACAGTGGAGCACAGGCAAGGTTTTGCGAAATGGGTGGTTTTTATAGTTATCTGATAGGAGAGGTGGAGCAGGCTGTAGAGCTACAGGGTGATGAGGAAGACGAAACGGAGTACCCAGACACAACGTGGCTATATGGTCTCCTCATGCTGCTGGCACATTAAATGAAACTTAATCTATTTTAAATCTTCAATAAAAATTTTCCAAAATATCTTTAATCCTTTCAATTGTGAGGCCCTATAGTCTTGTCAGGCTTTTGCCACCTCCAGGCTGGATCGTTCTGCCACTATATGGTCTCCTCTTGTTGCCGCCAATTCCAGGCTGTGTCATTCTGCCAGATTATGGTCTCCTCATGCTGATGCCACCCCCAGGCTGTGTCATTGTGTCTCTTTATGCTGTTGGCACCTTAAATGTTAATATATCTAAAATTGTCAATTAAAATTTTCAAAAATATCTTTAATCTTCTCTATTGTGAGGTTCTATGGTCTTGTCAGGCTGTTGCCACCTCCAGGCTGGGTCATTTTGCCCCTATATGGTCTCTTCTTGTTGCCGCCAATTTCAGGCTGTGTCATTCTGCCACATTATGGTCTCATCATGCTGCTGCCACCTCCAGGCTGTTTCATTGTGCCACCATATGATCTCTAGTGTTGCTCGTGAATATTCGCAATTCGAATATTATTCGCGAATATCGCATATTCGCGAATTTGCGAATTTCGCGAATATAGCGCTATATATTCGTAATTACGAATATTCGTTTTTTTTTGTTTTTTTTTCTTCACAGTACACATCACAGTGATCACCCCTCTCTGCTTCCAGCTTGTGTGGTGTAAAGAAGGCTCTAATACTACTGTGTGAGACTGGCGCGTGAAAATTCGCATATGCGAAAATTAGCATATGCTAATTTTCGCATATGCGAATTTTCGCTTGTGTTAATTTTGTATGTGCTAATATTCACATATGTTAATTTTCGCATACGCGAATGTTCGCATATGCGAAAATAAAACGAGAATATAACGAATATGCGAATATTCGCGAATATATGACGAATATTCGTCCATATATTCGCGAATATTCGCGAATTCGAATATGGCCTATGCCGCTCAACACTAATGATCTCCTTATGCTGTTGGCACCTTACATTAAACTTTTAAAATTTTAATATATCTAAAATCTTCAATTAAAATTTTCATAAATATCTTTCATCTTTTCTATTGTGAGGCCCTATGGTCTTGTTGTGCTGCTGCCACTGCCATGTGACTCCTTGTTATATTGGGTTTTGTGGTCATACAGTATTAGTTCAAAGTAAACGCTTCGAGCACCCAGGACATTATACTTGTGAATCTAATTGAAAAAAATCGATGTAATCTTTTCAAGACTGAGGCCCTATGGTCGTTGACATCATATATAATCTGTGGAATTACCACAAGAATCCAATCAAGTAGGTTGGAGCGATAACAATGAACCATAACTGAATAAATTAAACATTTGCACTTTTACAGTCAGAGGGGGGGGGGTGCTGACAGGCAGGGGTTGGAACAGGTGGTAGCTCGCCTGGCGGAGGACCTACAGCTCGATTTTAAGATACAAATATGAGCTTTTTCACTGCAGCCACTTCTAGCTTTATGCGCCCACTTATCCAACAGCACAGAAGCTGAATGTGCTCCAGTCAAGGTTGCTGGGGCTGCAGGCCCTCTTTCTTTAAGTGGACACTCAGTCATGAGCATGGGGGTGCGCTGAGAGGCAGGGACTGGGACAGGCAGTAGCTGGCCTTGCGGCAGACCACCAGCTCGATAGAAGTACAAGCTTTTTCATGGCAGCAACTTATAGACTGCGTCAAATTTTACACTATTGGAGCTGGAATTACTTTGGCTGCTGGCACAAGACTTGCCCTCCAATGGGTCCTCAATAGAGATGAGCGAATCAAATCGGACAAATCAAATAAAAAAAAAATTCACTCCTCACTAGTCATAATATATTACCTGTGGAATTACCACAAGAATTCAATTAAACAGGTTAGAGCGATAATAATGAACCATAACTGATTAAATGAAAAATCTGCAGTTCAACACAGAGTAAGACAGTCGGGGAGGGGGGGAGGTAGGGGCACTGAGTTGCAGGGCCTAGAACAGGTGGTAGATTGCCTTGCAGCGGACCGCCAACTCGATGCTCACCAGAATGGGTACTCCAAAAATTAAAATAAATTCAAATTAAATAAATAAAAATTACATTAAAAAATCTTTTTAATCTGTTAACGACCATGGACGTCTATACTCGTCCATGTGCCATTAACAGGGTATGGCGCGGGCTCCCGACTCGAGCCCGCGTCATACCGGCCGGCCCCCAGCTGATTCCTGTAGCTGGGGGCCAGTGATAATAGCCGACATGTGGCCATCGCTACTAACCCTTTAGATTGCTGCTCAAGGCTGATCAAAGCTGACAGCGGTGTCTAAAGGTGCCTTTATCCCATCCCTGGTGGTCCAGTGGGGTGGATTGCACCCCCCCCCCCCCCCCCCCGCAGCGCAGGGGTGATCCACTGCTGAGGTAGCCTGAGGGCTTACTTCTCCTGTAGTGCCGGCTCCTGTGCTGAGAATGATAAAGCCTGGCAGGACCAGGACCTTTATCAATCGAGCATAGAGCACACAGATCAATGTGGTTTTATGGAACCACGTTGATCTGTATGAGGAATCTAATGATTCCTCCTAAAAGTGTAAACGTTTTTTTTTAAAGTTTAAAAAAACACACACATTAACCCCTTCCTTCTTAAGTTTAAATCACCCCCCTTTTTCCAAATTCCATATAAAAAATATATAAACATAATAAAGATAAACATATTTGGTATCGCCACGTGTGTAAATGTCTGAACTATATAAATATATTGTTAATTAAACCAATGGCGTATGCGCAAAATAATTCCAAAGTTCAAAATAGAGTATTTTTGGTCACTTTTTATACCATAAAAAAATTAATAAAAAGGTCTGATCAAAATAAAAATGGTACTGATTAAAACTTCAGATCACAGTGCAAAATATGAGCCCTCATACAGCCCTGTATGCAAAAAAAAAAAAAAAAAAATGTTGTAGGGCTCAGAAGAGGACAATTTAAAATGTATTAATTTTTGTGCATGTAGTTTTCCCAGAAGTACAACAAAATCAAGCCTATATAAATAGGGTATCATTTTAATCATATGGACCTACAGAATAAAGATAAAGTGTCATTTTTAACAAAAAATTTACTGGGTTGAAATGGAAGGCCCCAAAATTTACAAAATTGTTTTTTTTCTTCAATTTTGTCGTACAATGATACCGTAGTACTGATCAGCATCTTTTTGTAGTGAAGGTGCTTTTTCGGGGATTAAAACATCTTTTTTATTTTATTTTTTGCACCTATAGGTGGTCCGTCCAACCACTAGCAGACCTGTGCTGTGTGGACGGACCAGCCTGTGCTGTGGGTGCCGCATGCCCCACTGCTGTCAGAGATTTGTCACTGATCAGCGTTTTTTTAGGGGGGGTTCAGGCTGTAGTTTTTTATTTCATTTTTCGTGTTTTTTGTGTGGGGGTCTGTGTACGTGCCACCAGCCACTGTTCTGTGCTGAGTGGCCAGACCCCCCATTGACTTCTGCGCCCCCTGCCGCCACCAAGCACTAATTAGTGTGCACACCACTGATTAGGTAAATGCTAGAAGTTTTTTTTTTGTAAGCTTCTTTTTCTTTTTTTAGTTTAGTTTTATTTAAAATTGTTATATTTTTGTTCTTAGGGCGGGTTAGTTAGTTAGGTTAGAGCAGGTTAGGGTAGCAAGTATTAAACCACACCACACGCAGCACACACAACAATAAAGTTAGAGCAGGGAAATGGCCCTCAGGGCATTTTCAGCGGAGGAGGCATATGCTTTACTTGCCTCCGACTCTGAAAGCGCCACAGAGGATGAGGAAGACCCCACCTTCCTTATTTCTTCGTCCTCCTCATCTTCTGATTATGAACCACCAAGGCGGCGGAGACGATGCCATGCGAGGCCGCAAACCTCCTCTGCTCCTGACCCTGTGCCCCATGCTAGTATGAGTCCCCCTGGCGCTCATACTGGTCAAGCCCCCCAGCCAAGTTTACTGGTGTCCCGTACCAGCGAACTTGTCTGGACTCCGCCAGCGGACCACGAGCCCGTGATTCCTGAGTTTGTTGGTGACTCAGGAAATAAAGATTGACCTCGTTGGGTTCACTGAACTGGACTACTTTAGTTTATTTTTTCAATGACGACTTTGTCAATCTGATGGTTGACCAGACGAACCTGTACGCCCAACAGTTCGTCGCCGCAAACACAAGCTCATTTTTAGCTAGACCCAATGAGTGGTTCCCAGTCAATGCAGCGGAAATTAGGACATTTTGGGGCTTCGTGCTGCAAATGGGTCTAGTTAAAAAAAAAACAGTGTCAGGCAATAATGGAGTGGGGACATCCTTTACCAGACTCCACTCTACAGTATGGCCATGGCACATCCCCGGTTCGAAGCCATTCGGAAATGTTTGCATTATGCTTATAATGCGGCATGTCCGTCCCCCCCCCCCCCCCCCGAACTGATCCCACGTATGATCGCCTGTATAAAATCAGGCCGGTCATCAATCACTTCAGGGCCAAATTTTGGGAGGCCTATGTCCCTGGGCAGGAGGTTGCTATTGATGAGTCTCTCATCAGCTTTAAGGGGAGACTATGTCTAAACTTTGCGAGAGTACCTCAGGGTACACTTGCAAGTTTATGGCGTATGAGGGACGAGATTCCCGTATTGAACCCCTAGAATGCCTCCCCACTCTGCGTGTTTGCGGGCTCTTTGCACCCATTGCTAGATAAAGGCTATCACCTTTACGAGGATAACTTTTATACTAGTATCCCTCTCTTCACATCCCTCGCCGCCAGATCCACGCTCGCTTGTGCGAGAGTCCGGGAGAATCAAAGAGGCCTTACGCCCCATCCCCTACATGAGTCCCGTGCCTTTTCCCATGAAAACCTGTTGCTGGTCAAGTATAAGGACAAGAGGGATGTCCTTATGCTCACCACAATTCATGGTAACGGCAGCACCCCTGTCCCTGTGCGAGGTACCGCGGGACCAGTCCTCAAGCCCGATTGTATTCTGGAATACAATCGGTATATGGGGGAGTTGATCTTTCTGATCAAGTCCTCAAGCCAAATGATGCCATGCGGAAAACACGAACATGGTACAAAAAAGTTGCGGTCTACATGGTACAGGTTTCCATGTATAACTCTTTTGTACTGTCCCAGTACGCTGGCAATACAGGGACATTCCTGCAGTTACAGGAGGTAATTTTACAGGACCTCATCTTTTACATTTTCAATCCTTTTCCCTAATTTTAATTCAAATTCGACTTCAATGTACCAGTCCAGAGTACATTGTCTTCCAAATTTTAAAACCAAACCACCCCCCTTAAAAAAAACAAAAAAAAAACTCTTTCCCAATACCCCTGATATCTTTTTTCCCCCCCAAAAAATGGGTCATGGGACACAGAGTCAACAGTATTGGGGTTTTGCAGCTGCCTCACATGCGCAGCGCTCTCCCCACCTGAGCGGGGTGCGCATTTGAGGTAACAGGTTAGGGATGGCTACATACATCACATTCCCAAAATGATGATTCAGAGCATAGGGTTTGGGTGGGCATAGTTTTTACTTTTGGCTATACTACGGGTCATCATTTTGGGAATTGGCATGTCAGTATTAAAATTGCTATTCCCCCCCCCCCCCCCCCCATAGTACACTTCTTCCATTCCTGGAGAATAAATTTAGGGAATTTGTAAGATTTTATGTCAGAACCTCAACCATTGCTGTGCAAAGCACCACTTTAGGCCTCAAATCTCATCGATGCTGTCTCACTCCTAAGCCCTGTTTTGCACCCGCATAGTGCTTTACCGCCATATATGGGGTATATCCTTATTCTGGAGAAATTGGGCTACAAATTTTGTGGAGGTTTTTTCTCTTACTACTTGTGAAACTTAAAAAAAATTGGTTAATAACAGCAATTTAGTATTAAAAATCAAATTTTTCCACTGTTAAAAAAAACCTGTGCAAGTACTCACTGCAACCCTTGTTACATTCCTGGAGGGGTCTAGTTTCCAAAATGGTGTCACATGTGGGGGGGGGTTTCTGCTGTTCTGGAATCATGGGAGGTTTGAAAATGCACATGGCCCCTGATTTCAATTTCAGCAAAATTCTCTCTACAAAAGACCAGTGGCGCTTTTTCTGTTCTGAGACCTGTAGTGCACCAGCAGAGCACTGAACATCCACATATGGGGCATTTTCTTAATCGGGAGAAATTGAGCTTCATATTTTGGGGTCCATTTTCTTCTATTACACCATGTGAAAATGAAAAATTTGGAGTAACACCATCATTTTAGAGTTAAAAATCTATTTTTTCACTATTTTCGGCCCACTGTTCAAAAAACCTGTGAGGTTTAAGTACTCACTGTAACCCTTGTTTCGTTCGTGGAGGGGTCTAGTTTCCAAAATGGTGTCACATGTGGGGGGTTTCTGCTGTTCTGGCATCATGGGAGGTTTGGAAATGCACATAGCCCCCGACTTCAATTTCAGCAAAATTCTCTCTAAAAAAGACCAATGGCTCTCCTTCTGTTCTGAGACCTGTAGTGCGCCAGCAGAGCACTGAACATCTACATATGGGGCATTTTCTTAATCGGGAGAAATTGGGCTTGAAATTTTGGGGTCCATTTTCTCCTATTACACCATGTGAAAATGAAAAATTTGGAGTAACACTATAATTTTAGTGTTAAAAATCTAATTTTCCATTTTCACATCCAACTTCAACGCAAAGTCGTCAAACACCTGTGAAGTGTTAAGGTTCACTATACCCATTGTTACGTTCCTTGAGGGGTTTAGTTTCCCAAATAGTGTGCCATGTGGATTTTTTGTTCTTTTTTTTTTTTTTTTGCTGTTCTGGCACCATGGGGACTTTCTAAATGCAACATGCCCCCCAAAAACCATTTCAGCAAAATTCTCTTTCAAACAGCCAAATTTTGCTCCTTCTCTTCTGAGCACTCTAATGTCTTCAAAAAGTTAAAACATAACAACATAAAGTAGACATATTGTATTTGTGAATCAATTTAAAATGTATGTGGAATATCTATTTTCCTTACAAGCAGAGAGTTTTGAAGTTAGAAAAATGCTATATTTTCTAAATTTTCATGAAATTTGGGGATTTTTTTTTACCAAGAAAGGATGCAAGTACCAAAGGAAATTTACCACTATGTTAAAGTAGAATATGTCACGGAGAAAATGTCTCGGAATCAGAATAATCTTTAAAGGCATCCCAGAGTTATTACTGCATAAAGTGACAGTGGTCATAATAGTAAAAAAGGGCTCAGTCCTTAAAGTGAAAAAGGGCTCAGTCCTTAACCCCTTAAGGACCCGGGGTTTTTCAGTTTTTGCATTTTCGTTTTTTCCTTCTTACCTTTAAAAAATAATTTCAAAACTCTTTCAATTTTGCACCTAAAAATCCATATCATGGCTTATTTTTTGTGCCACCAAATCTACTTTGCAATGACATCAGTCATTTTACCCAAAAATCTACGGCGAAACTGAAAAAAAAAATCATTGTGAGACAAAATTGAGAAAAAACGCCATTTTGTAACTTTTGGAGGCTTCCGTTTCTTCACAGTACCGTATATGCCGGCGTATAAGATGACAGGGCATATAAGACGACCCCCAACTTTTACAGTTAAAATATAGAGTTTGGGATATGCTCGCCGTATAAGACTACCCCTTCTACCGCGATGTACAGTACCTTGTAGTTCCCCCCACATCAGGCAGGCAGTATAGTTCCCCCCACATTAGGTAGGCAGCATGTTCCCCCACATTAGGTTGCAGTTCCCCCATATTAGGTTGGCAGTTCCCCCACATTAGGCTGGCAGTTCCCCCACATTAGGTTGCCAACTACCTCACATTAGTAGGCAGTTCCCCCACATTAGGTTGCAGTTCCTCCACATTAGGTTGTAGTTCCCCCACATTAGGTCGGCAGTTCCCCCACAACAGTAGGCAGCTCCCCCACATTAGGTCAGCAGTTCCCCCACATTATTAGGCAGCTCCCCCACATTAGATAAGCAGTTCCCCCACAATAGTAGGCAGCTCCCCCACATTAGGTCAGCAGTTCCCCCACAATAGTAGGCAGCTCCCCCACATTAGGTCAGCAGTTCCCCCCCACATTAGGTCAGCAGTTCCCCCACAATAGTAGGCAGCTCCCCCCACATTAGGTCAGCAGTTCCCCCACATTAGGTCGACAGTTCCCCCACAATAGAAGGCAGCTTCCCCCACATTAGGTCAGGAGTTACCCCACATTAGGTCGGGAGTTACCCCACATTAGTAGGCAGCTCCCCCACATTAGTAGACAGTCCCCCCCCCCTCACAGACATACAGCCTCCAGCCATATACAATGTATGGCTGGAGGCTGTATGTCTGTACTGCCCCCACAGTGTTCTGATTACCGTTCCTCCGGCCCGGGGTCACCATCTACTGCTATGGACCATAGCAGAAGTCCCGGGCCTGTAGGAGCGGCGACCGGATCACTGAAGAAGATGACGCGCCGCCGGTCACTCACCGGGCCCCGGCCGGCGTGCGTCCTCCTGCGATGGTCCTGCGGTCCTCCTGCATCTCTGTGGTCACAGGAGAACGTCACTGATGTCCCGTGCGTACAACCATAGAGGCGGAGAAGCAGAGGAGGACCGCAGAAGGACGTGCGCCGGTCGGGGAATGTGAGTGACCGGCAGACATCCCTATGTCCCGAAAAGATCTTTCGGGACACAGGGTTGTCCGGCATAGGAAAAGCTATGATTATCTGCTCCCGTGATACTAAAAACCAGGGTGCCTCCAGCTGTTGTGTAACTACAACTACCAGCAGGCCCGGACCGACAAAGGCTGTCCGGGCATGCTGGGAGTTGTAGTTTCACAACAGCTGGAGACACCCTGGTTTTCAGTATCAGTAATTAGTTTTTATCTGCTCTGGCCGGCCCCTGCACATGGGAGCCGGCCCGGGCAGATAGTCATAAGTTTTCCTATCCCGGACCCCAATACCTGGCGTGTAAGACGACCCCCGACTTTTCCGAAAAAAAAGTTGGGGTTAAAAAGTTGTTTTATACGCTGGAATATACGGTAAATTTTTCTGTAAAAATTACACCTTATCTTTATTCTGTAGGTCCATACGATTAAAATGATACCCTACTTATATAGGTTTGATTTTGTCGTACTTCTGGAAAAAAATCATAACTACATGCAGGAAAATGTATACATTTAAAATTGTCATCTTCTGACCCCGATAACTTTTTTATTTTTCCGTTTATGGGGCGATATGAGGGCTAATTTTTTGCGCCGGGATCTGAAGTTTTTAGCAGTACCATTTTTGTATTAATAGGACTTATTGATCGCTTCTTATAAATTTTTTAATGATATACACTATTTTGGAATTATAATTTTTTTTCACGTACGCCATTGACCGTGCGTTTAATTAACGATATATTGTTATAATATGGACATTTCCACTAACGGCGATACCACTTATGTTTATTTTTATTTTTATTTACACTGTGTTTTTTTTTTTTTTTATGGGAAAACTTATATTAGGGAAGGAGTTAAATGATCTTTATTCACTTTTTGTTTTCACTTTCTTTTTGCAATGTTATAGCTCCCATAGGGGTCTATAACACTGCACACACTGATCTTTTACACTGATCAATGGTTTCTCACCATTGATCACTAATTCTGCCGCTTGACTGCTCATGCCTGGATCTCAGGCACTGAGCATTCATTCGGCGATCGGACACCAGGAGGCAAGGTAGGGACCCTCCTGCTGTCCTGTAAGCTGCTCGGGATGCTGCGATTTCGCTGCGGCGATCCCGAACAGCCCCCTGAGCTAATCAGCAATGGTTTACTTTAATTTTAGACCCGGCATTCAACTTTGAATGCCGCGTCTAAAGGGTTAATAGCGCACGGCACCGGGCCCGACCCGCTATGGCCCAGCGTTATAGAACGGAAGCAGACTCATGAAGTACCGGTACGTCATGGGTCCTTAAGGGGTTAAGGTGAAAAAGGGCTCAGCCCTTAAGGGGTTTAAGGGGAACTCCGGTGGAAACAAGTAGAAAACAAATGTTTTCAAATCAACTGGTACCTGAAAGTTAAACAGATTTGTAAATAACTTCTATTAAAAAATCTTAATCCTTCCAGTACTTCTTAGCTGCTGTATAAAACAGAAAAATTTGTGAATTTCTTTTCAGTCTGACAACAGTGCTCTCTGCTGACTCTTCTGTCCGTGTCAGGAATTGTCCAGATTAGAAACGTATCGCCAAAGAAAACCTTTGCCGTCATCTGTACTTTTTATCAATATCATTTGCATATGTAAAACTTTTTTTTAAAATAAAACGTGATAAAAAAAAGCAGCATTTTTGGACTTTTAAAATTTTTTACGTTTACGCCATTCACCGTACGGGATAATTAACATTATATTTTGATAGTACGGACATTTACACACGCGGCGATACCAAATATGTTTATTTAAAAAATTAAGCTTTTTGGGTGTAAAATGGGAAAAACGGACAATTTTCATTTTTATTGGGGGAGGGGATTTTTCACTTTTTTTTATTTTTACATTTTTAAACTTTTATTTTACCCTTTTTTTTTTTTTTTAAAGTAAATTTTATTAAGGTTTTAACACAAGAAAACAAACAAAGCCCGGAGGGCCCAAAACACATAAGCACAAGGTAGAGCATAAAAATGGGCTCCACGCAGGGAGTTCCAAATAACAGCTGTATCATTCTTTGCATTTCTCAGTAGGTTAGGGAACATACATAGAACAATTCATTAATATGAGTACAATAACTCCCTATAAGAGAGGAAGGCTGCTGATGGACAGAACAGTGAGGCTAGTTCCGCAAAAGGGAAAAAACCAATGAGCGAGGAATCTATATCATGCAAAGAGACACAGCAACAACAAGAAGAACAACAGAAAGTTGTCTACTAGGCAATACTGGCAATGTAAGGTGTGAAAGTACAAAGTACAAAGAGAGAGAAAGAAAGGAAGGGTAAGGAGGAGGCAAAGAGGTTGATCTCCGCTCCACACACACATCGCAACCGACTCTGGGATCCAGTCCCCCGCAGACTCCAGCTGGACCATTGTGAATAAGAGAACAAGTGATAGGAGGCCTGGCGAGTGTGGCTTATATAGTATTATCTGGCAGGGGAGGGATGGGTTGGATGCCGGATGTAGAAGAGATATTGAGGGTTTGGGATAATCCCATGGTTTTGAATTCCTTTGAAGAAAGGAAAGACAGCCAAGGGGACCAGGTAGAGCTATATTTTGCCAGCCTGGAGGGGGAATCTGCCAGGAGTTCCTCCATCCTGTGAATACATGTCACTTCCATGAGCCAGGAAGAGATAGTGGGCGGTTGGGAACACTTCCATAGTCTAGGTATCACCGTCCTAGCCGCTATGAGCAGGTAGGAGACTAATCGGGAGCAGGATTTTAACAAGCCTGGTGGGAATATATACAATAGCGCTGTCTCCGGTGACATAGGTAAGGGGGTCGAGGAGATGTGGGAGGATATGGCGAAAACATTGGACCAGAAGTCTGACAACAACGGGCAGGTCAGCCAGATATGTAACATAGAGCCCTCAGAAGCATGGCAACGCCAGCACGAGTCGTCTAGCCCCGGATAAAAGGTGGCTAATAGAGCCGGCACTCTATACCATCTGGTAAGGATTTTATAATTAGTTTCCTGAGCTTTGTAGGATATAGTGGATCTGTGGCAATTGCGTAGGGCTGCCCGCCAATCGTCGTCAGAGATCTGGTGGCCAAGGTTCAATTCCCAACCCTTCCGGAAGGGCAGTGGAGTGGAGGTCACTTTACCTAAAAGAAGAGAGTATAATAGACTAACCGTGTGGGGTGGAGGTCGGTCAAGTATGCACATTCGCTTAAACTCAGTGAGTTGGCGGTGTAAGTTCAAGTCTATCCTAGAGATGTTGTAAAAATGTGTTAGCTGATGGTATTGAAAGAGATGGATAGGTGCTACAGGAGACCCCGTTACAATTTCAGATAACGGTTTGAGTGATGTGGGGGACAGGAGATCTCCAATAACCACATGACTGTCTCTAGTGTGTGAGAGGAAGGAACCTCCGGAGGAGGTCGGGGGGAAAAGCGGATTATCAAAAAGAGGCGTCAGTGGGCCATCGGGAGGGAACAATTGTAGGTTCGACATGTATCTCCGCCTTGCCAAGTATACCGATTGGAGCACTGGTGGAAGTTGGGAGGGGGGGATTGCAGGCACAGAAGATTGGGGTGTCCAAAGGAAAGCCGCCAGGCGTGCACCAATAGCATGCTCCTCCAAGAACACCCATTGTTTAGTCGTATCACGATTACAGCAATCACAGACCCTGTTAAGAACAGCGGCAAAAAAGTAAGACATATAATCTGGTAGGGCAAGGCCGCCCTCCAGCTTTCGTCTGGTTAAGACGTGCCTGGCCAGCCTAGGATGTTTGTGTTTCCAAACAAAACCAGACTGAAGTCTGGAGAGTCTCTGTAAAAAGGTGCAGGGGAGGTGCAGTGGGATGCTGGAGAACAGATATAAGAGTTTTGGTAGGGCGTTCATTTTCATTATATTAACCCTTCCCAACCAGGAAAAGTCTTTGGTCACCCATCTATCCAAGTCTGCCTTCAGAGAGTGGAGTAGTGGAGGGAAGTTGAGTTTGAAGGTGTCTGCAAGGTTTACGGGGACCTGAATACCTAGGTATTTGAGTGCGTGTGTTTGCCATTTGAATGGATAAGAGTCAAGGAGGGGGCGAAGAGATGACTTGGGGAGGGATATGTTCAGAGCCTCGCACTTATTTAGGTTAAGTTTATAGTTACTGAAAGAGGAGTATTGGCATATAGTGGACATCAGTGAGGGGAGGGGAAGGAGTGGGGAGGAGATATAGAGCAGTAGGTCGTCTGCATAGGCTGAGCACTTGTAATGGGTAGTGGAAGTAGTTAGGCCCTTGATATCCGGATTGTTGCGGATTGCCACCAGTAGGTGTTCCATACATAGGGCATATAGTAAGGGGGATAGGGGGCATCCCTGTCTTGTGCCATTGCTAATGATAAACGGTGTAGAAAGGTTACCATTTATGCGGATCCGTGCTTGCGGATTCTCATACATGGCCATTATACGGGCAAGCATTTTGTTCCCTAGTCCAATTTGAGAAAGGGAGGCGAACATGAACCCCCAGTCCACCCGGTCAAAAGCCTTCTCGGCATATAGAGATAAGAGGATAAGAGGATAGTTACGTTTCTTGGCAAAGTGGATAGCTGAAAAGGTCTTAAGAGTATTATCTCTGGCCTCGCGACCAGGTATGAAGCCAACTTGGTCCGGATGAACCAGGAGGGGCATGTGCACCGCCAGTCTGTTGGCTATCAGTTTAGTAAAGAGTTTGGCGTCAGTGTTGATGAGGGAAATTGGGCGGTAATTGGGACAGAGGAGGGGATCCTTATTTTCCTTTGGTATCACGGTGATAAAGGCCTGTAGGAAATCAGGAGGAGGGGGAGAGTCTTGGGAGATATTATTAAAAGCTTCAAGCTATTTTACACTTTTTATGTCCCCATAGGGAACTATTCATAGAAATCAGTTGATTGCTAATACTGTGCAGTGCTATGCATAGGACAAAGCACTGATCAGTGTTATCGGTGATCTTCTGCTCTGGTCTGCTCGATCTCAGACCAATGCAGAAGACCCCGGGAGATGGCCGAAGCCAGGTGAGGGGACGCCATGCTGGATGATTGGATCGCCACGGCAGCGCTCCAGGCGATCCGATCATCCATTCAAAGTACCGCACTGCCGCAGATACCGTGATCTGTATTGATCACGGCATCCGAGGGGTTAATGGTGGACATCCGCGCGATCGCGGATGTTGCCCATTACGGGCGGGTCCCCGGCTGCTACTTGCAGTCGGAACCTGCCATGTATGACGCGAGCACCGTTCATATGCTCGCGGTCATACACAGGACGGAAATGTGCGTCCTGGTGCGGGAAGTCCCTCCAAACCAGGACGTACATGTACGTCCGTGGTCATTAAGGGGTTAAGGTGCTTTTTATAAAGTCTGTATTTTACTGAGGGGGGCTTCTTTCTGACCATTCTCCCATAAAGCCCAGGTTGGTGGAGTGCTGCAGTGATGGTTGACCTTCCCGAAGTTTTCCTAAACCTGTCATTTTAGGAGCTCACCTAAGCTGTTGGATAAATGTCTTCTAACAAGCTCACTGAATATTTTGAATACCAACTAGCAGAATAGTGAGTACAGCTCTGGAGTACATTATAGACTGCAGCTCCGGATCATTACAGGATTAATTTATGATATTATGAGAGTAGCCCAAGACAATAAATGTCCTATATTCACAAAGTGATGCCACTTTTTGTGTAGATTATAAATCTGTAGGATAGGACAGCTTCCTTGTGTCATCAGAGCACATAGAATATTTACAGCAGTCTATATCCTGTCAAGGTTATTCAGTGCTTCATACAGTAAGTGAGTGTGCTCCAGTCACAGAATACAAACTGCCATAAATAGCATGATGCCCGCAGGGCAGCGCTGGGGAGTTGCTTCCTTACCGTACTTTAAGAATCACTTAAGTTAGATTTTACAACAATAATGTCATACTGGACATCTGCTTATTATGGACTCTCTATGGATTATCAGACTTGTTCAAGTCTCCATAGTTGTTCTCTAAATCTGTGTTAAAAAATCTGTAAAATGAGGACCATGTTAGCCATTCAGCATCCATATTCAGCAAATGCATATATTTGATATGTCTCTGTCAAGTTTTATATGTGTCGCAGTCACTAATAACAGATGGCAGCCCATCCCCCATATCATGGCCTAATGCGTTGTGCTAGTTTTTTATTTTATTTTTTTGTTTTTTTCTTCCCCTTTGTGCTACTTAGTCTTTAAACTGAACATATTTGGAACGGCGCTGCCACATTGATTTAGTGTATAAGACTAATTTTCTTGTCTCTATGCATTTCAGTTCAGTAACATAAAAGGCATTATGAAGGAGACTGTATATATACTTTACGTAGAAATTAATGCTCTGTCTTGCAGCTGTGTTTGGCTGTGATCTGACTGTCCTTTCTTGTCGCAACATTTGCTGCGCTCATGGCAGCTGGCAGAAAAAATTCTTAATTTGATATGAAAATAAAAAAAATGTATATTCATTGCAAAAAGCAAAGAAAGGACTGAGATTTTTGGAAATGAGACATAGGTTCTGAAATTAGGGACAGTGACAACTTGTTTAGGGCACTCAAATACAAATAGATTTCTAGGACTGAGAGTTCATACAGAATAAGGTATATGAGTATATGGCTGGTAAAAGGTTCAATTTAAAGGAGAAGTATCATACAGAAAAACGTATCCCTTATCCAAAGGATAGGGGATGAGTTTTAGATTGCAGAGGGTCCGACTGATCTTAAACATAAGTGAGGGCTGCTATTAGTAGCCATGTACTTACAGTCAAGGGTGGGCATGGCAATCATGTCAATGTCCACTATTAACCCTTTAGATGTCTTCAATGCTGATCACGGCAACTATGGTGAAGATGACAGTTGCTAGACGTGTCCAGGGAACTCATCTGACTCTGGCAGCATGATCACTGGGTCCAATGGGTTAAAAGAATGGCTGAAGGTCTCCTATTCTCCTCCATTCTGCAGTATCATCGACTTGGCAGACTGTACAAGAAGAGTACCATTATTACTGATCAGTACTATGTTATTACATAGTAGTCAACAGTACACGCAACTGAATGTTTGCAAATAATAGTCCTCCAGGGACTCCTGTATGGCAATGCTCAAACTATTAAAATATAATGTCAAGCATGAGACCTCATAAGGACCCATATATTGCAAAATAAAAAAGTTATAGAAAGGGGCAACTTTAAGCATACTTATTTTGTCATAGAATTTGACTTTTTTTTTGAAAAAGTAGTAAAAGAATGCAAAAGCTAAATTCTGAGCGGCAACGTGATATATTAAGCCCTGGCACCAGAAAGAAGACTGATGGAGGGGCTAAGTACATCACAATGCCGCTCAGCCAATCACTGGCCGAGGTAGGACATTGCTTTGGCCAGAGATTTGCTAAGCCACAGCATAACCTATTGACCACAGGAAACTAGGAAGAGGAGTATATCGAAAGGAAAAAAATAACTTATTCCTTTAAACCATCTTGCTGTTATATATATATATATATGTTGTGAGAAGGTGAAAGGCATCATGGTGGATGGGTGTCACCAAGGCTCCTGGCTTTGGTAAAGTAAGAGCCGGTATTTATTCAGTGTCTGTGCTGCGATGCAGTCTGACACTGTGGCCATAGTATGGCTGTTACGCCGAGCGCTCCGGGTCCCCGCTCCTCCCCGGAGCGCTCACGGCGTCTCTCTCCCTGCAGCGCCCCGGTCAGTCCCGCTGACCGGGAGCGCTGCACTGACATGGCCGTCGGGGATGCGATTCGCACAGCGGGACGCGCCCGCTCGCGAATCGCATCCCAAGTCACTTACCCGTCCCGGTCCCCTGCTGTCATGTGCTGGCGCGCGCGGCTCCGCTCTCTAGGGCGCGCGCGCCAGCTCTCTGAGACTTAAAGGGCCAGTGCACCAATGATTGGTGCCTGGCCCAATTAGCTTAATTGGCTATATCACATCACTTCCCCTGCACTCCCTTGCCGGATCTTGTTGCCTTGTGCCAGTGAAAGCGTTTAGTGTTGTCCAAAGCCTGTGTTACCTGAACTCCTGCTATCCATCTTGACTACGAACCTTGCCGCCTGCCCCGACCTTCTGCTACGTCTGACCTTGCCTCTGCCTAGTCCTTCTGTCCCACGCCTTCTCAGCAGTCAGCGAGGTTGAGCCGTTGCTAGTGGATATGACCTGGTTGCTACTGCCGCAGCAAGACCATCCCGCTTTGCGGCGGGCTCTGGTGAACACCAGTAGCCTCTTAGAACCGGTCCACCAGCACGGTCCGCGCCAATCCCTCGCTGACACAGAGGATCCACAACCTGTAGCCGAATCGTGACAATGGCTGGAAGGCCAATCCGGGATGGCTCTTACTGGGACTGGCCAAGGGCAGGGTGGGGGTCATAAGGATTACTGGTGGACTTTTATTATGTTTTATTTGGTTCTGCATTTAAAGACTGTTTGATGTGCGCCAAGTGTGAATAAAACCCTGAACTTTGATTTGAAAAGTACTGTTTCCTTGCCTCTATACTGCAACCGCACCCATTTGCAAGAGCGAGTCATCACAATATATACAGTATAAATATATATATATATATATATATATATATATATGTATATCTCAGGACCAAGTTCAGGGGTGTAGCTAAAAGAAGAGCAGATGTTAAAGTTGCACCCAGGTCCTGGTTACTGAGGGGACCTTAATGCTCTTCTGCGTAGAGAAGTCATCATTATCAGAAATGGTAGGCTGGAGGCTCTGTTACAGATTTTGCATTGGTGACCACTAACCACTAACAACAAAAGGGGTACTCCGTGAAACTTTGTCTGGAGCATACAGCATCTGATAAGTACTGGAAGGCATAAGATTTTTAACCTCTTAAAGACTCAGCATTTTTCCGTATTTGCATTTTCATTTTTTCCTCATCACCTTCTAAAAATCATAACGCTTTCAATTTTGCATATAAAATTCTATATTATGGTATATTTTTTGCACCACCAATTCTACTTTGCAGTGACATTAGTCATTTTACCAAAAAATCCACGGAGAAATGGAAAAAAAATTCATTGTGTGCCAAAATTGAAGAAAAAATGTCATTTTGTAAACTTTGGGGGCTTTCATTTCTACGCAGTACATTTTTTGGTAACAATGACACCTTATCTTTGTTCTGTAGGTCCCTACAGTTAAAATGATATCCTACTTATATAGGTTTGATTTTGTAGTACTTCTGAAATAAATCATAACTACATGCAGGAAAATGTATACGTTTAAAATTGTCATCTTCTGACCCCTATAACTTTTTTATTTTTCCGTGTACGGGCCGGTATGAGTGCTCATTTTTTGCGCCGTGTTTGCATTGACTGTACTTTTTTATCGCTTTTTATTCTTTTTTTTATGATATAAAAATTGACCAAAAATACGCTATTTTGGACTTTGGAATTTTTTTGCGCGTACGCCATTGACCTTGAGGTTTAATTAATTATATATTTTTATAGTTTGGACATTTACGCACGCGGTGATACCACATATGTTTATTTTTATTTACACAGTTTTTTTTTATGGGAAAAGGGAGTGATTCAAACTTTTATTAGGGAAGGGGTTAAATGACCTTTATTAACTTTTTTTTTTTGCAAGGTAAGGGGGCCTCCGCTCACCTTTGATCTCCGCATCTGAAGGGTTAATAGAGCGCAGCACAATTATCTGTGCTGCGCGCTATTAGCCCAGGGTCCCGGCTATCAATAGCAGCCGGGACCGACCCGGTGTGATGCGGGGTCATGCCGTGACCCCGTTTTAAACACAGGGACTGGGTGCAGGGCGTACATGTACGCCCTGCATCCTTAAGAGGTTAAATAAACATAAGTTAAAAGAATGTATAATTTTCTAACACCAGTTGATTTTAACTTTTTTCCTTCGGAGTACACCTTTAAGCTACACCTCTGGCTAAATTTATAATTAGCAAGATATGAAAATGAGTTATCTGTAGTCTTCTAGATTTCAATAAATCTTATCACCTTATCAGATATAAGTGCATAAGATCTAAGTTACATCAAACAATCAGCTCTGCTGTATGTATGGCAGATGAAAACTCTCTAAAATAACCTATACTCACCCATAGAAATAGATCGCATCATGGTAATTGTTATATCACCATGAGTTGTGCTTAAAAGCAAACTTGGCACTGCTACATCTGTATAGAAATATGGGGAAACTTCATTGTATGATTTTATTATTAAATCCAACTCACAGCCTCTATGTTCCTACACATTGTTTTCCATGCTAGGTTAAATAATACAATATAAAGTGAATGCTGGATGGGGCACATTGTAATATATTCAATCACTTGCCTGTATTCCATAAATATATCTGTGTTTTGTTCACATAAAAGATATTGTGTGATTTAATTATACTTGTGTCAGACGCCTGGGACATGGCTGTCGTTTCATAGAATCAAAATGAATAATCATGGATGATAGACAGATGCCAATTACAAGATAAAATATATATAAATATATAACGTGTCAGGTTGAGCACAATAGTGCTGCAATAAAGTGAGAATTCTGATCATTCAACCATGCAGCAGCAAGAGAATGTGCCAAAAATATAGAATACAATGGGCAATCAATTAAATTTGTCCAGTGTATCCCAGTGGTAGGCATATCAGGAATCTAAAGCCAGAGTTAAAGGACTACGGAAGAGCAGTTTCTAAAGAATTTTGTTAATAGGAACCATCCATGCTGTGACAGAATTATATCACTACCATAGAGTAACTGGGTAATAAGGCCAATACAATGACCGAATGGCTATTTTGTTGTCATATTGTGACTTAGTAAAACTGCCAAACATTAAGCAATTAATAGTCTAGGGTACTTGAGCATGTTTAACCACCATCTCTGATGGTATGCGGTAGTAAAGGGGTTAAAGGGGAACTCCGGTGGAAACAAGTGAAAAGCAAATGTTTTCAAATCAACTGGTGCCAGCTGCTGTATACTACAGAGAAAATTGTGCAGTTCTTTCCAGTCTGACCACAGTGCTCTCTGCTGACACCTCTGTCCATATCAGGAACTGTCCAGAGCAGGAGCAAATCTCCATAAAAAATACCTATCCTGCTCTGGACAGTTCCTGACATGGACAAAGGTGTCAGCAAAGAGCCCTGTGGTCAGACTGGAAAGAACTTCATACATTTTTCTGTAGAATATCTGTAGTATGCAGCGGCTGATAAGTATTGGAAGGATTAGAATTTTTAAATGGAAGTAATTCACAAATCTGTTTAACTTTCTAGTACCGGTTGATTTGAACCCCCCCCCCCCCCCCCCCCCCACCGGAGTTCCCCTTTGACACAAGCATTAATAAGAAAGAACAGTAAGGAGGCTAATACCAACTTCCCAGGTGGTCAAGAGTAATACTATGGTTAATGTTAACTTCCCTGGTGTGGTCTAGGGTATTGAAAAGTTTTAAGTCTTGCATCACTCATATGCTAAGGTAGTGAAGGGGTTAAAGGGGTTGGCCAGCACAGACAAAATGTTGTCCCAGACTGACTTAAAAATAGGAAATTACTCACCCTTACCAGCCTCGTTTCCCACTGCTGTGGTTCCTGGTACCCACTGCTCAACACTTCCTGATTTCCTCTTCATCATGCAGGAAGTGCCCGTTCAGCTGTTCACTGGCCGAGGTGGGTCACTGCTACATCCAGTGATGAGCCGAGTGGGTATTTCCTAAGTGTCAAAGAGGTAAAGCAGAAAAGGGAACATCAACGGCTTTTGTTTCCTGAGTGTGGGAGGAATCCCTTCAAACAAGGGGAAAACATATAAATCCATGTAAATGTCCTTTGCCAAATTCCACTTGCAAGGCAGCACTGCTAACCACTGAGCCACCATTATGCAGGTATTGCATGCCACTTTGCATGTCACTTTTTATAGCCCCACCCCTAGTCTGTGATATGAGGAGCCTACCCTGCAGTTAGAGAGTTGTCCAGTATGGACAATATCTGTTTGTGACAAGAGATTTGACACTTGTGTATCTGAGGCAGCTCATTGTCATTGCTTTGTTACAGTGTATCTCAGTTCTCCTGCAGCTGATTGTGGCAGCTCTTCTCATCTATAAGGGATCCAAGAACATAGAACGGGATGACCCTGAGCAGAGGCTGAGCGACAGGTACTCAATACAAAGATTACTTTTGAGGGTTTTCAAAACTACAGGGTGGGCCATTTATATGGATACACCTTAATGAAATGGGAATGGTTGGTGATATTAACTTCCTGTTTGTGGCACATTAGTATATGTGAGGGGGAAACTTTTCAAGATGGGTGGTGACCATGGCGGCCATTTTGAAGTTGGCCATTTTGAATCCAACTTTTGTTTTTTCAATAGGAAGAGGGTCATGTGACACATGGAACCTATTGGGAATTTCACACGAAAAACAATGATGTGCTTGGTTTTAACGTAACTTTATTCTTTCATGAGTTATTTGCAAGTTTCCTACCACTTATAAAATGTGTTCAATGTGCTGCCCATTGTGTTGGATTGTCTATGCAACCCTCTTCTCCCACTCTTCACACACTGATAGCAACACCGCAGGAGAAATGCTAGCACAGGCTTCCAGAATCCGTAGTTTCAGGTTCTGCACATCTCGCATCTTCACAGCATAGACAATTGCCTTCAGATGACCCCAAAGATAAAAGTCTAAGGGGGTCAGATCGGGAGACCTTGGGGGTCATTCAACTGGCCCTCGACGACCAATCCACTTTCCAGGAAACTGTTCATCTAGGAATGCTTGGACCTGACACCCATAGCACGATGGTGCACCACCACATTATGGGTGTCCCGTTCGAGCATTCCTAGATGAACAGTTTCCTGGAAAGTGGATTGGTCGTCGAGGGCCAGTTGAATGGCCCCCAAGGTCTCCCGATCTGACCCCCTTAGACTTTTATCTTTGGGGTCATCTGAAGGCAATTGTCTATGCTGTGAAGCTACGAGATGTGCAGCACCTGAAACTACAGATACTGGAAGCCTGTGCTAGCATTTCTCCTGCGGTGTTGCTATCAGTGTGTGAAGGGTGGGAGAAGAGGGTTGCATTGACAATCCAACACAATGGGCAGCACATTGAACACATTTTATAAGCGATCAGAAACTTGTAAATAACTCATGAAAGAATAAAGTTACGTTAGAACCAAGCACATCATTGTTTTTCGTGTGAAATTACCAATAAGTTCAATGACCCTCTTCCTATTGAAAAAACAAAAGTTGGATTCAAAATAGCCACCATGGTCACCACCCATCTTGAAAAGTTTCCCCCTCACATATACTAATGTGCCACAAACAGGAAGTTAATATCACCAACCATTCCCATTTTATTAAGGTGTATCCATATAAATGGCCCACCCTGTATAATAGATCAAGGTAGTCAGATAGGTGTGAGAGAGATTTTGCTGCTCCCCTTTGACTTCAGGTGACATTGATGTTGTATTGGACTGAAATATTTATAATTATAACTGATTATTGGGAATACACTAAGTTTTATGAGAATGTAACAAAGGAGCAAAATCTTCTAATTCTCGCGACATTCGGAGCTGCATTCAAAAGTCAGCTGTCTTGCTGTTACAAGAGTGTAGAGCGCTATGGAAATTCAGCTGACACATGTCTGACTCAATGAACCCGTGTTCTGTTTTCAATGGCAAAAGGCAGAATAAAGTAAGACTTGAAATACTGCAACTTAAAATCAGTATAATATAAGTAATAAAGCTATATTATTTCACATCTTACGCAGACAGGACCTGTGAAATGTTATTAAAAGTTAAGTTACTTTGCTAACTGGTAGGTGAAATTAAATATTCTGAATTTTTAAACACTTTTATAATGATTTTCTTGATGGTGAGAATAGCCTGAGCTGTGAACATCCCTATAGTTCTTCAATGTTAATTACCACTTTTTAATAAAACAACAGCCATGAAGTGCGGGAACAATAATTACTGCTCCCAAACACCAGGAGACGTTAACTTAACATGTAAGAATGCAACACATTATACGTGTTAAGGTCGGTGTTCTCTCATAATCAGATCATTATCAGGAGTGAGACAATATTCCCTGCATTATACCGTATACCTCTAAATAAGTCTGTAACCAAATAACACCATTATATAAGGAACCAATATTATCACCACACATACGCAGTATACCAAGACCAATATTACCAATAATACCAATATACAAGGGACAAATAATACCACCATACCATGACCACATCTAACCCCCCCCCCATAATGACTAATGTCATCATTAGGGCTTTCATGCAGAATCTGCCAAACAAGCATTTAGGGTACTCACTCCAGTACCATCCTCACTTCTATACAAACTACTCATCTGTATTGGCCTACATTGTAATAGTGCCCACTGTGTACCCCCATATAGTAGTAAGGCCCACCTGAGCCCCCTCATAGTATTATGCCCCTCTATGCCCCCACATAGTATCAGGTCCTTCTTTGCCCCCATATTTTTTTTAAATCTACCTCTATGCCCCCATATACTGCCTAATTAGGCCCACCTCTACGCCTCCATATAGTAGTGAATCCCCTTTGTTTCCCAATATAGTATAATGTCCCCTCTCTGACCCTATGCAGCAGGTAGGCAACTCTATGACCCCCTATAGTATAATGCCTCCTCTGTGCCCTCATAAAGCACACACAGCTGAAAGCTGCGCTCACCAATTAATCCAGGGCATGTGTTGTGTATCTGTCAACCCACCCCTGAACTTTTGAGAATAATATCGCCTTGATGTATCTGAAGCTAACAAGAAATATCTACATAAAAAAACAATACATCAAAAGGCTTAACATTATTAAAAGTAATCTCCAGCTAAAAATAGTGATTCTAAATCATATCTTTATCATACATCCCAATAAAAATGGTGAAAGATATGTGTTGACACAGGGGGGTTCATGTTATACTTGTCAATTTGTGACACCATGGCATCATTAGCCTATACACAGTCCAAGGTGGAGACAGTCTCTACCAGGCTAGGCAAAGGGTCAATAAACACACCGATGCCAGGTTACAGATAACTGTCTTTTACTGAGGCAGGAGTAGATGGTACAACACTCACAGTATGGAGCAGAATAGAAGGATGCAGTGTAACCCTTTGGGAGCCCTGCTTCCTTGCAGGGACTTATGGAGATTTTCACCAACCTGAAGAAAATAGACCTGAGACTTGGAGATTAAGAAATATCCCACACCGACTAGGGTTCTGTCAAGGTCCAATTTCACTAACACTGCCAGGGTATGACTCACCAACTACTGTATGGGGGAACAGTGCCCATTTAAGAGCTTTTCTTTAGGCTTCCCTCGGGATCACCTCACATTCTTCCACCTCTTTTCCACACTGCAGCTCACATGGATTGCTGCTCAGCCCTTAGATCTAGACTGAACTGAGGAAACTACTCCCCCTCTACACTATATACAGGGCAATTTGGGGGTTTCCATTGGGTAACAGGGGTCACCTGATTACGCTGCATCTCCTTCTTAAAGGTACAGTACACAAATAATACAAGAATACAGTAAATATAGCAAATTGCATAAACATAGTAAACAATATAACAGTAGCACAACACAGGTGCAGCAGGCATGCCGAGAAGATCCAGAATAAACAAGGAGGAATAAACAAATAACTATTCAGGAGGAGCATATTCTTCTTTAAATGACTATGTTGCTTATGAGAGACCACTTAGTGGAAATTGATTTGTACTCTGAGTTTAAACATGTCTATATTACAGATAACTTGGTCTAAACTGGAGCTTTTTGTGAAATTAAAGGGAAACTGGCAGCAGTGTCACCCACACTAACCTTCTGGTACCGCAGGCTACATGCTTATGAATATTTATTAAGGGAGCATTCTTCTGTGGGCACAGATATAGCATTGCTAAGGAACCACCTCCATTACACCAAAGAGACCAATTCAAATATTTGTATTTTTAGCTATATCTCCACAACAGTGTGACATACAGCTAAACTGAAAAGACCAGCAGGTTAGTATGGATGATAATGCTGTTGGCTTGTGCATTAGGGCACTGGCTTGTTCCTCTGTGGGAGAGGTGGGGGGACTAGAGATTGAGGTGTGAGACCTGGCCTGAAGAGTTAAAGGAGAACTCCAGAATATAAAAAATTGTCCCTCATACTGCCGGCAGTAAAAAAAAATAAAGATGTACATACCTTCCTCTGCTCCCTCAGGGCCTCCAGTACCTGTCTCTGGTCTCCGCCGCGATCCTCTTCCTGCCTGCTGGTGGTCGGCGAGTCATACTGCAATCACTGGCAGCAGTGAATTCCCAGCTTGGCTGGCGATAGGCTGAGCGGCAGTGTGACGTTTTCGGCCCCGGCAGCAGGTTCCGGTGTAGTGAAGAATTTTGTGTCCTGAAGTGTTCTCACACTGCCACTCAGCCTATCGCCGGCCGAGTCAGGACTTCACTGCAACCGGTGATTGGCTGAGCGCAGTATGACTCGCCGACCACCAGCAACCAGGAAGAGGATCGGGGCGGAGACCGGAGACGGTTACCGGAGGCCCCAGGGGAGCGGAGGAAGGTATCTACATCTTTATTTTTTTTTACTGGGGGACAATTTTTATATTCTGGAGTTCTCCTTTAAGCCTGTTAGGTTAATGGGGGGGGTTCAAAATATGCCATAATATTCCCTATCTGTTGCAGGAGGAGAATCAGGTGTGGGCACAGTGGTTCCAATAGTATGAGATGCTTACTGAGCTTCTTCTGGCAAGAAACTATGCCTGGGTCAGTGCTCTTGAAGTCAGTGTTTGATAGAAAGAGGTAGTAGACAGGCAGAAGGCTGAAAAAATCAAATATAAATCTTATCTAAAGCAACACAGACAAGAAGACGGCTCCTGTTAACAAAAAAGGGTCTGAGGCCTAATTTGAGGAGTCGAACAATGTTATAATTCTGTTCACTATGTATTATTTGTAATGTTTAAGAAACAATGCCACCTTGTGGGAAAGTAACCTGTGCCTCTGTTGACAACTGCAACAACCAAGATTATTGTACTAATATAAATGAAAACACAGTCAAACACAGTCTGCATTTATCTTCTTTTAAAGGAATACCAGTATGATGAAAGAGTTTAAGGCACCATGCTATAAGTGTGTCATTATCCTGTACCCTAAGCGTCTTCTGTATCCCAGGTATCAGTGTATCATTGTCTCATTACCTCCAGTGTCAGTTTGTCAGTGTCAACCCAAGTGTATATGTTTTATTGTCCCATCACCCCAAATGTCAGTGTACCATTGTCCTGGCCTCACTAAGTGTCAGTGTTTTATTGTCCTGTCAAGTGTCAGTGTAATATTCTCCCATTACCCCAAGTGTATGTATTGTCCTGGTCTCACTCATAGGCGTGCGCAGCCTATTGCATTAGGGTGTGCACCCTAAAGCACAAACTCACGCTGCATGCATGCATGTATATATATATATATATATATATATATATATATATGTATATATACACACACACACACACACACACACACATATACAAACACACAAATACACTCTTGCTTGCATGCACACATACATAAACAGATAAGGCGGCACTAGATAAATCCATTGTCCCCGTAGTCATCCAGATAGCCAATCCGGATACCAAACATGCAAGAAAGTCCAAGACCACAGCACCAAAATTGGAAAAAAAGAGCTATAAAAAAACTTTTGGGGAACCAATAAACTACAGCTCTTTTGCATGTATCAGTTTATAATTTTTGGTGCTGTGGTCTTGGACTTTGTTGCAGGACCTGTATACCATATAAGTAATTGTATCCAGGATCATATAAAGGTAGATACCAGCTGTACAAAGGATCTGTATACCATATAGGGGATTATAGTTACAAGAATTAGGGATTCACAGGTAACATCATTTCTGATCAGCGATGTCCTCTTTCCTTTTCTTGTGCATCTGGATCAGACTGACATGTCAACTTCTTCCAGGTAAAAACCTTCTCTTTAGCATCTGCAGGAAAAACATGTTTGACTCTGCATTTTTCCAGTGCAATGCCCTCTCATAATAAGGAATAGTAGGTACCCCATTAAGTAGGCCTATCCCCCACCATTGACCCCCTCATTAGATAAATACATCTGAAAGTAGGTATCTTCTTCTGTAGGTTGTTAACTAGCTAGATAGGTAGGTAGGCAGGTAAGTAGGTAGCTATCTACATGGGTAGGTTGCAACTATGTCAGTAGCTAGGTATGTTCATAGCTAGGTTGGTTGTTAGCTAGATAGCTTGTTAAGTGTCTAGGTAGATTGTTAGCTAGCTAAGTAGATAGCCATACAGGTAGGTAGTTAGGTTGCTAGGTAGATAGCTAGGTAGGTAGCAAGGTTGGTTATTAGCAACATAGGTGGGTAGCTAGCTAGGTAGCCAGGTAGGCAATTAGCTAGGTAGGTTGTTAGCTAGCTAGGTAGCCATGTAGTTAGGTTGCTAGGTAGATAGATAGCTAGGTAGGTAGCCAGGTAGTTAGGTAGATGGATAGTTAGGTAGGTAGATATTCAGGTTGCTAGATAGCCAGGTAGGTAGGCAGGTAGCCAGCTTGCTATGTAGGTAGCCAGGTAGTTAGATACAGTATAGATACTGATTTGAATAGGGACCTTCCATACAATAAAATATACCTTTTATTACGTTCCAATAAAATATCGACTTACACTACAAAATATACAGGCTGCCACCGGTCACTTATGGATTAGCACACATTTATCTTATTGCACTTGAGTATAAGTAGTCTCTCAGGATAAACTCCATATAAAGTGCAAAAACAGTGTATAAAAACACACAAAATATACACACAAAAAATTCCAACAGGAGGTATGGTCCAGGTTAATCTTCTGTTCTGTACATGACATAAATTCCTTTATCCCCAGAATGAATGTAGTCAGATAAAGTAAATAAACAAAGTTACATGTGAACAGTGGCATAAATGAGAACATTGATACATAAAAGGAATTTATGTCATGTAACAAAAAAAACTCAGTGCCCGTCACTGGTGGCCCGTGAAGCGATATTAGAAGAATACACGCTACAACGTGATCCCTGATTAATTGAAGCAGATGAAACACGTAGGATCGCCTATGGCAATGTGAATGGAGCCCAAATACTTGAAACCAGCTACCTCTACCTAGGAAGCAGTGAAGTGCAATGGCATAGTGTTATACAATCTGCAGCCAATGCATAACAAAGGAAGCTGTGTACATGTGTGAATTAGGAAATGGAGTGACGGGCACTAGTGCAATAGTGCACTGTTGGGACGTGAACAGTGAATACATAACCTGGTGCTAATATAGGGACCCAATGTAATACACAGGACTTTGTGCAATTATACAAGAAGGGTCCTGACATCAAGGCAAAGTTATGCATCTTATGTTTATGAATGCGCAGTTTTCACAAAAAAACAGTAACACCTAATTATATATGCACTTTGAATAACACTAGAGCAGTGGTCTTCAACCTACAGACCTCCAGATGTTGCAAAACTACAACTCCCAGCATGCCCTGACAGCCGTTGGCTGTCCGGGCATGATGGGAGTTGAAGTTTTGCAACATCGGAAGGTCCGCGGGTTGGAGACCACTGCACTAGAGGCTCTGCATCTATGATTGCATGAAGTGCACTCCATCAGTTGCTCTATTTGTGAACTAAACATACAAAGGACATTAAATAATATATAATTGGACTGCTAAATAAAGAGCAGTAATAAACATTCACAGAAGTAACTGCATTATAGCGTGTCCAGTAGAGTAAGTGTGAAGTAACACTGTGTATTGTGACTAAAAGCCACATTTGCCCTAACCCCCCCCCCCCCCCCTCCCTCCCCCTCGGTCACCACCCCACACGATTCCCCATCCCAGAGAGTACCAAAGAAAATAACAAAAAAATCTCACCTAGTCCCACGCAGCGATCTCCAGAAGAGCCGGGCCGCATCCTATCTTCTCCACAGTGCAGGCGCTGATGACTGACATCATCGGCGCCTGCGTCTGGGAAGAGGTCACGGCCTTCTCTGAACTGTGTGCGCACGCAGTACAGAAGCTCCGACCGTGAGTGACCAGCTATGAATGCCTCCCTGGGTTAAATAGACCCAGGGAGCATATAATACAGCAAAGTCTGCGGGAAGAACTGGGGGGGGGGGGGGATTTCCCCCATGATCTGTCCCCCTGCATGATTTTCTGGGTGTGATGTGTCCCCCCGGTTCCTACGCTCCCTGGATGTCCCGAATGTGACGGGAGCCTGGGCTTGATTAGGGTGTGCCCAGGCACACCTGGCACACCCCGTGCGCACGCCTATGGTCTCACTGATTGTCAGTGTATCATTGTGACACATGGCGTCTAGTGTCAGTGTGATATTATCCCATTACATGAAATATCAGTGCATCATTGCTCTGTCCAAGAGTCAGTACATTACTGTCTCATCACCCCAAGAGTCAGTATGTTGGGTTTTTTGCACCCTAAGTGTCCTTGTGTTATTGTCC
Organism: Hyla sarda; assembly: GCF_029499605.1. Classification (NCBI taxonomy): domain Eukaryota; kingdom Metazoa; phylum Chordata; class Amphibia; order Anura; family Hylidae; genus Hyla; species Hyla sarda. Next base: position 162,355,334 of record NC_079194.1, on the reverse strand, counting down.
CATCATATCTTGTGTAATTGCTCCTTTGCTACCTTACTTGTCATTGTCATGTACCCCATAAATCGCTGAGCAATTTTTTTGTGACTTCATAGGCCAACATACCATTGATAAAGAATTTAATATTAGAGTTTTAAAGATGCATTTGATTGGCAAAACAAGTATGGATAAAAATGTTTCAGTTCATATTGCCTCCACTTGGTGCTTAAAGTATACCTGTCGTTCACAAAAACTTTTTATATAATGTAGATAATACAATTATATATCACTGAGGACAAGCAGGGCTCTGTACACTGAGAACAAGCAGGGCTTTGTACACTGAAGACAAGCAGGGCTCTGTACACTGAGGACAAGCAGGGCTCTGTGCACTGAGGACAAGCAGGGCTCTGTACACTGAGGACAAGCATGGCACTGTGCACTGAGGACAAGCAGAGCTCTGTGCACTGAGGACAAGCAGGGCTCTCTGCACTGAGGACAAGCAGGGCTCTGTACACTGAGGACAAGCATAGTCCTGTGCAGTGAGGACAAGCAGGGCTCTGTGCACTGAGGACAAGCATGGCTTTGTGCATTGAGAACAAGCAGGGCTCTGTACACTGAGCACAAGCAGGGCTCTGTACACTGAGGACAAGCAGGGCTCTGTACACTGAGGACAAGCAGGGCTCTGTACACTGAGGACAAGCAGAGTTCTGTGCAGTGAGGACAAGCAGGGCTCTGTACACTGAGGACAAGCAGAGTTCTGTGCAGTGAGGACAAGCAGGGCTCTGTACACTGAAGACAAGCAGGGCTCTGTACACTGAAGACAAGCCGGGCTCTGTGCACTGAGGACAAGCAGGGCTCTGTACACTGAGGACAAGCATGACACTGTGCACTGAGGACAAGCAGAGCTCTGTGCACTGAGGACAAGCATGGCTCTCTGCACTGAGGACAAGTAGGGCTCTGTACACTGAGGACAAGCATAGTCCTGTGCAGTGAGGACAAGCAGGGCTCTGTGCACTGAGGACAAGCAGGGCTTTGCGCATTGAGGACAAGCAGGGCTCTGTACACTGAGCACAAGCAGGGCTCTGTACACTGAGGACAAGCAGGGCTCTGTACACTGAGGACAAACAGGGCTCTGTACACTGAGGAAAATCAGAGTTCTGTGCAGTGAGGACAAGCAGGGCTCTGTACACTGAGGACAAGCAGAGTTCTGTGCAGTGAGGACAAGCAGGGCTCTCTGCACTGAGGACAATCAGGGCTTTGCGCATCGAGGACAAGCAGGGCTCTGTACACTGAGGACAAGCAGGGCTCTGTACACTGAGGACAAGCAGGGCTCTGTGCACTGAGCACAAGCAGGGCGCTGTGCACTGAGGACAAGCAGGGCTCTGTGCAGTGAAGCTCTTTGACACCCACCCAGCTCACACAGCAGAACGACTGACAAGCCAGGAGCCTGCACAGAGCCCTGCTGGTCCTGCCTGCACTTACAGGCATTAGCTGCAGGCAATAGCTTCAGGATAAATATTTTTTTTCACCCAAAAAATATGAACAGTTATTTAAATCAATGGATATTATGAATATAGATATCATAGTATTATCTACATTATATCACCATTTTTTGTTAACTACATGTAGACTTTTACACCCAATGCAAAGTGGAGAGAAATGTTTTACTGGGATGGTTTGTACTAGATTGTACAGTTCATGAGGGGTCTACATATTGTACATATTGGCCCTAATTTACTATTGTGGACCCAACCTTCTTTTGTTGAGTTGTGCCCTAGTATTTGTGGCACAATATCTCAAAATAAACCTCTAAACCTGACAAATCTGAAAAGGGGCATGGTCTGCCATGAAGGGGACATGATTGGCCAGAAAAAGAGGTGTGTTCTCACAACCCAACCTATTTACTATTGAGTTCACACAAAATCCTGTAAATAAATGGCTACCAAGAATAAGCTGCTTGAAAATGTCATGATCTGTATGTCTTAATAGTAAATAGTCTCCACACTAATAAAAACCTAACTTTCTTAGTAAATCAGGGCCATTGAAGCCATCTGATTTGTAGCTACGTAAGCATTGGCTCTACTGTTGATGTTTTATCTGAGCTTTCCTCTCCGCAGCTGTATTTAGAGCCAACTGGAAGAATTTTACAATGAAATTTCTAGAGAAAATTCCAATTACCCATCAACATAGCTGCAGAGGCATTTTAATTGCACCTTTTCTATCCTGGAATCTAAATGAATCGTTAGATTTCCCGGTCATCAGGATGCAGCAATGCCACAATTACCTAAATATAGAAAGTCTAATTACAGCTTCGTACCATCCTCATTAACCAATTACAATTGCCAGCAGCCAATTAAACAATCAATCACAAAGTCATTTCTGACAAGTTTAACAAGCTGACAGATAACAATACACAATCATATGAAGTAACACAAGACACACTGTCTGCAACCATGGTGCATGTTGTACCCTGAGTAAAATGGCCATTTTCATGATGGTGGCACTCTCATCAGGGGTGAAGCTAGTTGTATGTTTTATGATTTGTTTAGAAAGCAGAAAATGTTACACTTTTCTACCATTCATGTATTTAAAAATGTGCTAACATATATCAGCAAAATGGTCTGTATTTATAAAAAAAAAAAAAAAAAAAAAAGAAATGTGGTATGGCCCAAATTAGTCTGCTTCCATAGAATAAATTGGATCAACCAGGATTTGGTAGAGATCAAATCGCAGCATATGCATTTTTGGGATGTCTTTTTCTACTATGAACTGAATAAAAATTTAAAAAAATGGGGTATGTGCAGCTCACAATATAAATTAATCGAGGCTAAATGGAAAGTATTTACACCAAAAAATACTAGTACAAAATAATATATAAGGAAAAAAAGGGGGGGTACCAAATGCCTCTAGATTAATACCATAAAATGGTACATGATGATGAAATTACAGAAAAAATTATAAATAGGACTGTGCTTCACTTTAAATGATGTACAAATTTAATATAAAAAATTGCAAATAGGACATAAAATAAATAATACAAATCTAATACAAAAATGCCTCCTACCACAGGGCCCTTGTGGGGAGGTGAGATAATTAAATACAAAACATATATTAAAAATATTTTAGTAAAAATTATAGCATGTGAATTACGTTCTACCGCTATCTCAATATATTGTAAACCGACATAGTATACTTTTGTGCGGTATACTCCGTTCCCATGTGATTTAGAACAGTTCACAAAGTGATATAGTTACCAACTCCTCAGGGTGGTTTTGGCTGGACGTCCGAGAGATAAATATATGAGGACTGTATTCAGCGCTTGCGTGCGCTTACGGTGACGGGCCCGGATGCCACAGGCCAAAAAAGGTCACCGGTCACGGAATAATGGCAGGCTCGATGGCAGATGCAATGGAGGCTTTATCCAGCGCTGGCATGCGCTTGCGATGACGGGCCCGGTTGCCGCAGGCCAAGGAGAAGTCACCGATCGCGGAGTAGCTCCGGAGATGTAGATATACTCGGAGATATATGGATCTTGCTCCGGAAACAGGGAAAGGAAAGCCTCGTGGAAGATCTCTCGGCGTCTGGTGGAATGGCGGATGAATTACAGCCAGGTGTACAATCAGCAGGTGATGGAGTTGTATCGGAGATAGATGATGGCGGTTTGTAGATTGCGGTAGTCATGCAATAGATATTTCTTTCTCTAGACGCGTTTCAGGGTACTTTATATATGACCCTTTCCTCAGTAGAGATATCTTTAACAGTGAAGCTCAAAGTCCTTTTATACATGTTACCTGTCTAATTGTTACAGGTGTGTTTCTGTTTAAATCTTCCGCAAATAGCGGAGTGGAGTGGGAAAACATGGAGTTGTTTCATCTTAATAAAGCAGTGTTCACATTTAGAATCAGTATATATGCGTTCTTATTTAAATATAGTGTCATATATGTTGTAAACATTGGAATGATACATATAACATGCAGTAAAGTATACAGATAAAGTGTATAGTACTGAGATAGAAGACAAAAAGATAATAAAATAAAAGTAAATAAAAACGAAAATAAAAATAAAAATAAAACTAAAATAAAAATAAGAATAAAATAAAAAATAAAAAGTAATTATTAAATAAATAAAGAAGGATGAAAAATGAATGAAAATAAAAATAAGAAAAAATGGAAATAAAAAGATATAAAATAAATATAAAATAGGTGTATAAATAAAATAAAATGCTATAGATTTACATGGAAATAATTAGTGTACAGGAAGGTTGAAGGATGGCCAGACACGCAGAGCAAAAATAGAGTGGGTCCGACCTCTCCATGGGGGTCCCCTAGTTTGGAAAAGGGGGGGCCTCCATGGGGAGAGCGGGACACACTCTACAGAAATCCAAAAAGTTCAAAATTCGAGTTCAGGCCATTCGGCTCTAGGGAATTAAATTCATAAATCTTCTGACTTTCAGCCTTAGACATTTTAACGATGAAGCTACCTCCTCTCCAATCTTTCTTAATAATTTGTAAGCCTGTATAGAAAAAAGTGGTAATTTCTTTATTATGAAATTTTGCAAAATGGGCTGATAAAGGGTGTTTTAGGTTTCCATTTTTTATATTTGTTAGATGTTCAGCAATTCTAGTTTTTAATGGTCTTTTAGTTCTCCCAATGTATTGTTTCATACATCCACACTGTATCAAATATAGTACTCCACTTGTGTGGCACGAGATGTGTTCTTTAATGATCCATTTAAAGTCAGTAGTACATGATGAAATTTCTGTGGTTTTTTTAGGGCCCTTCACTTTCATACAGTTGGGGCATATTCCACATCTAAAAAAGCCTTTTGTGTTTAGCCACGTCTCAGACATATTATGAATTTTTATGGGTGGTTTTACACTTGGTGCAATCGTTATCCCCAAATTGGGGGCCTTTTTATATACAATAGGGGCTCGGTCTGGCAGCAATCCTCCTATATCTTTATCTTGTTTAACCATATGCCAGTGCTTATTGATAATTTGTTCAATTTTTTTATATTCATAATTATAAGGTAAAATTAATTTAATTGAATGTTCAGTGGATATAGTGTCTTTATCTTTTGGTACAAAAAATGTGGTTCTATCTAGAAGTTTAACATGATTAAGGGATTGGGTTAGAAGTGTGTCCGGATAATTTTTATCCTTGAAAAGAGAAGTCATATTTTCTGCTTCTTCCAAAAAAGTATTGTTCGATGTACAGTTACGTTTTAAACGGCGAAACTGTCCTTTAGGGATATTTGTAAGCCAACTAGACAGATGGCAGCTTGTATAGTCGATATAGCTATTTTTCGTGGTAGGTTTCTTATAAGTATTGCAATTTAATCTGGTTTTATCCGGGCTCACTTTAATCTCTAAATCAAGGAAGGTGATGGATTGTGTACTAATGTGTGAAGTAAAGTTGAGAAAGTGACTATTAGTGTTTAAATTGTTAATAAATAAATCTAAATCTGTGATGGACCCATCCCAAATTAAAATAATATCGTCAATGTAACGTCTCCAGAGCACCAGATTTGCGCCAAGGTGGGGGGTGATGGTGTCCTCTTCCCAAGATGCCATAAACAAATTAGCATAACTTGGCGCAAATCTGGTGCCCATCGCGGTACCGATTAGCTGTAAAAAATAGTCACCATTAAAATAAAAATAATTGTGAGTAAGAATAAAATTAATAGCTGTGAGAATAAATTCAATCTGTGAAGGTTTGTGATTGTGTTTAAGTAAAAATTTCTGAGTTGCTGCCAGACCTAAGTTATGACGTATATTTGTGTAGAGGGATGATACATCCAGAGTGGCTAAAATATGATTGTCAGACCAGTTGAATGATTCAATAATTTTGACGATTTGGGTGGTATCTTTAATATAAGATTTGGTACTTTGTACCATATTTTGTAAAAATTTGTCTACATATTGGGACAGGTTTGAAGTCATAGACCCGATCCCAGATATGATAGGTCTACCCGGAGGGCTAATTAAGCTCTTATGTGTCTTGGGTAGACAGTAGAAAACAGGAAGTCTCTCATGAGTGCTCAAGATGAATTTATATTCGTTGTCATTGAGGATATCTTCCTCTAAAGCTTTTTTACAGATATTTAATAATTGGGCACTGTATTCTGCAGTGGGATCCTTTGTTAATTTTTTATATGTCATATCATCATTCAACTGTCTTTGACATTCGTTTATATAGTCTTTTGTATTTAAAATCACAATACCTCCCCCCTTGTCGGCGGGACGTATTGTGATTTCGTTATTGGCCTGTAGTTCTTGAATTGCTTTCTTTTCTGCAGAATTGATATTAGATTTTTGTTTGTGGCTATATTTTAGTTGCCTAATATCTTTTTCTACTAGATTTTTGAAAGTCACAATATCTGGACCCATCATATTTTTTGGATAGAACCAAGATTGTGGTTTAAGGTTCGTGTGTACAAATTCCGTAGGTTTGGATTCATATTGAAAAGGGTGTTTGATAAAGTATTTTTTTAAACAAATAGTTCTAATAAATTTTTCAAGACCGACATATGTGTCGAATTTTTTTAAAGGATAAGATGGAGCAAATTTTAAGCCCTTATTCAACAATTTAGTCTGGGCAGGAGTTAAAGTATAATTGCTTAAATTAATAATGACATTGTCTATTGGTGTGGATGTGTCTTTCCTATTTTCTGAGGTGGTTGTGATAGATTTTCTATTTCTAAATTTTCTTCGTGTCCTCTTTTTTTGGGGGGGTTCGGTGTTGCAATTGGTTCTATGTGGTTTTTCCCAGGTATGGGATGCATCTCCACTGTTACAGTCTGTGTTCTCTGTGTTGGTCCTGTTGGTTGTGATCGGTGTGTTTGATACTGGTTGTGTCTGTATGGAGATTGTGGATATTTTCTCCACTTGGGGGAGTAGTGTTGTGTTTGGTATGTGTAGTGAGATTGGTGATGGTTGGTATAGGGAGGATATTTTTTCCTGGTGTATGAAGATGGGTTTTGTGTGTAATTGAGATTGGTCTGAGGGTGTTCTTCCCCAAAAAAATGTTTTTTATCTGTCAAGGGGGCATATCTGTTCTGAGTATTGATATTATAAGTGGTTACTGTCACGATGCCGGCTGGCAGGTAGTGGACCCTCTGTGCCAGAGAGGGATTGGCGTGGACCGTGCTAGTGGACCGGTTCTAAGCCACTACTGGTTTTCACCAGAGCCCGCCGCAAAGCGGGATGGTCTTGCTGCGGCGGTAGTGACCAGGTCGTATCCACTAGCAACGGCTCACCTCTCTGGCTGCTGAAGATAGGCGCGGTACAAGGGAGTAGGCAGAAGCAAGGTCGGACGTAGCAGAAGGTCGGGGCAGGCAGCAAGGATCGTAGTCAGGGGCAACGGCAGAAGGTCTGGAAACACTGGCAAGGGACACACAAGGAACGCTTTCACTGGCACTAAGGCAACAAGATCCGGCAAGGGAGTGCAAGGGAAGTGAGGTAATATAGGGAGTGCACAGGTGATAACTCTAATTGGAACCACTGCGCCAATCAGCGGCGCAGTGGCCCTTTAAATCGCAGAGACCCGGCGCGCGCGCGCCCTAGGGAGCGGGGCCGCGCGCGCCGGGACAGAACAGACGGGGAGCGAGTCAGGTAGGAGAGCCGGGGTGCGCATCGCGAGCGGGCGCTACCCGCATCGCGAATCGCATCCCGGCTAGCAGCAGGATCGCAGCGCCCCGGGTCAGAGGACGTGACCGGGGCGCTGCAGCGGAGGAGGTGAAGCGAGCGCTCCGGGGAGGAGCGGGAACCCGGAGCGCTCGGCGTAACAGTACCCCCCCCCTTGGGTCTCCCCCTCTTCTTGGAGCCTGAGAACCTGAGGAGCAGACTTTTGTCAAGGATGTTGTCCTCAGGTTCCCAGGATCTCTCTTCAGGACCACAACCCTCCCAGTCTACTAAAAAAAAATTTTTTCCTCTGACCTTTTTGGCAGCCAAAATCTCCTTGACCGAGAAGACGTCCGAGGAGCCGGAAACAGGAGTGGGAGGAACAGATTTGGGAGAAAAACGGTTGAGGATGAGTGGTTTGAGAAGAGAGACGTGAAAGGCATTAGGGATACGAAGAGAAGGAGGAAGAAGAAGTTTATAAGAGACAGGATTAATTTGACACAGAATTTTGAAAGGACCAAGATAGCGTGGTCCCAACTTGTAGCTAGGGACACGGAAGCGGACATATTTAGCGGAGAGCCATACCTTGTCTCCAGGGGAAAAAACGGGGGGAGCTCTTCTTTTCTTATCCGCGAACCTCTTCATGCGTGAAGAAGCCTGTAAGAGAGAATTTTGGGTCTCTCTCCATATAATGGAAAGGTCACGAGAAATTTCATCCACAGCGGGCAGACCAGAGGGCAAGGGGGTAGGGAGGGGGGGAAGAGGGTGACGGCCGTACACCACGAAAAATGGGGATTTGGAGGAAGATTCAGAGACCCTGAAGTTATACGAGAATTCGGCCCATGGAAGGAGATCTGCCCAGTCATCCTGGCGGGAGGAAACAAAATGTCGCAAATAATCACCCAGGATCTGGTTAATTCTTTCTACTTGTCCATTGGACTGGGGATGATATGCAGAGGAAAAATTTAATTTAATCTTGAGTTGTTTACAGAGAGCTCTCCAGAATTTAGACACGAATTGGACCCCTCTATCCGAGACAATCTGCGTAGGCAACCCGTGAAGACGAAAAATGTGTACAAAAAATTGTTTAGCCAACTGAGGCGCAGAAGGAAGACCAGGAAGAGGAATGAAATGTGCCATTTTGGAGAATCGATCAACGACCACCCAAATAACGGTGTTGCCACGGGAAGGGGGTAAATCAGTAATAAAATCCATACCAATCAGAGACCAAGGCTGTTCGGGGACAGGCAGAGGATGAAGAAAACCAGCGGGCTTCTGGCGAGGAGTCTTATCCCGGGCACAGATAGTGCAGGCTCGCACAAAGTCCCCAACATCCGTCTCCAGAGTTGGCCACCAATAGAAGCGGGAGATGAGTTGCACAGATTTCTTGATGCCCGCATGACCTGCGAGATGGGAGGAGTGACCCCATTTGAGGATTCCGAGGCGTTGGCGTGGAGAAACAAAGGTCTTTCCTGGAGGAGTCTGTCTGATGGAGGCAGGAGAAGTGGAGATCAGGCAGTCAGGTGGAATGATGTGTTGCGGAGGGAGATCAACTTCTGAGGCATCCGAGGAACGAGAGAGAGCATCGGCTCTAATGTTCTTATCGGCAGGACGAAAGTGAATCTCAAAATTAAATCGGGCAAAGAACAGAGACCACCGGGCCTGGCGAGGATTCAGCCGTTGGGCCGACTGGAGGTAGGAGAGGTTCTTGTGGTCGGTGTAGATAATAACAGGAAATCTTGATCCCTCCAGCAGATGCCTCCATTCCTCAAGTGCTAATTTAATGGCTAGAAGTTCTCGATCCCCGATGGAGTAGTTCCTCTCCGCTGGAGAGAAGGTCCTAGAGAAAAAACCACAAGTGACAGCATGCCCGGAAGGATTTTTTTGTAGAAGAACAGCTCCAGCTCCTACTGAGGAGGCATCAACCTCCAATAGGAAGGGTTTGGAAGGGTCAGGTCTGGAGAGCACGGGAGCCGAAGAAAAGGCAGACTTGAGTTGTTTAAAGGAGTCTTCTGCTTGAGGAGGCCAGGACTTGGGATCAGCATTTTTCTTGGTTAAAGCCACGATAGGAGCCACAATGGTAGAAAAATGTGGAATAAATTGCCTGTAATAATTGGCGAACCCCAAAAAGCGTTGGATAGCACGGAGTCCGGAGGGGCGTGGCCAATTTAAGACGGCAGAGAGTTTGTCTGGATCCATCTGTAGTCCCTGGCCAGAGACCAAATATCCTAGAAAAGGAAGAGATTGGCATTCAAACAGACATTTCTCAATTTTGGCATAGAGTTGGTTGTCACGAAGTCTCTGAAGAACCATACGGACATGCCGGCGGTGTTCCTCTAGATTGGCAGAAAAAATTAGGATATCGTCCAGATATACCACAACACAGGAGTATAATAGATCACGAAAAATTTCATTGACAAAGTCTTGGAAGACGGCAGGGGCATTGCACAGTCCAAAGGGCATGACCAGATACTCAAAGTGTCCATCTCTGGTGTTAAATGCCGTTTTCCACTCGTCCCCCTCTCTGATGCGGATGAGGTTATAGGCGCCTCTTAAGTCCAATTTAGTGAAGATGTGGGCACCTTGGAGGCGATCAAAGAGTTCAGAGATGAGGGGTAAGGGGTAGCGGTTCTTAACCGTGATTTTATTAAGACCGCGGTAGTCAATGCAAGGACGTAGGGAGCCATCTTTTTTGGAGACAAAGAAAAATCCGGCTCCGGCAGGAGAGGAGGATTTACGGATAAAGCCCCTTTTTAGATTCTCCTGGACGTATTCGGACATGGCAAGAGTCTCTGGGGCAGAGAGAGGATAAATTCTGCCCCGGGGTGGAGTAGTACCCGGGAGGAGGTCGATAGGGCAATCATAAGGCCTGTGAGGAGGTAGAGTCTCAGCTTGTTTTTTGCAGAAAACATCCGCGAAGTCCATATAGGCCTTGGGGAGACCGGTTACTGGAGGAACCACAGAGTTACGGCAAGGGTTACTGGGAACCGGTTTTAGACAATTCTTGGAACAAGAGGACCCCCAACTCTTGATCTCCCCAGTGGACCAATCCAGGGTTGGGGAATGAAGTTGAAGCCAGGGAAGTCCAAGGAGAATCTCCGAGGTGCAATTGGGGAGGACCAAAAGTTCAATCCTCTCATGATGAGATCCGATGCTCATAAGAAGGGGCTCCGTGCGGAAACGTATGGTACAGTCCAATCTTTCATTATTTACACAATTGATGTAGAGGGGTCTGGCGAGACTGGTCACTGGGATGTTGAACCTGTTGACGAGAGAGGCCAAAATAAAATTTCCTGCAGAACCAGAGTCCAAGAAGGCCACTGTAGAGAAGGAGAAGGCAGAAGCAGACATCCGCACCGGCACAGTAAGACGTGGAGAAGCAGAGTAGACATCAAGGACTGTCTCACCTTTGTGCGGAGTCAGCGTACGTCTTTCCAGGCGGGGAGGACGGATAGGACAATCCCTCAGGAAGTGTTCGGTACTAGCACAGTACAGGCAGAGGTTCTCCATACGGCGTCGTGTCCTCTCTTGAGGTGTCAGGCGAGACCGGTCGACCTGCATAGCCTCCACGGCGGGAGGCACAGGAACAGATTGCAGGGGACCAGAGGAGAGAGGAGCCGAGGAGACGAAACGCCTCGTGCGAACAGAGTCCATATCTTGGCGGAGTTCCTGACGCCTTTCAGAAAAACGCATGTCAATGCGAGTGGCTAGGTGAATAAGTTCATGTAGATTAGCAGGAATTTCTCGTGCGGCCAGAACATCTTTAATGTTGCTGGATAGGCCTTTTTTGAAGGTCGCGCAGAGGGCCTCATTATTCCAGGACAATTCTGAAGCAAGTGTACGGAATTGTACGGCATACTCGCCAACGGAAGAATTACCCTGGACCAGGTTCAACAGGGCAGTCTCAGCAGAAGAGGCTCGGGCAGGTTCCTCAAAGACACTTCGGATTTCCGAGAAGAAGGAGTGTACTGAGGCAGTGACGGGGTCATTGCGGTCCCAGAGCGGTGTGGCCCATGACAGGGCTTTTCCGGACAGAAGACTGACTACGAAAGCCACCTTAGACCTTTCAGTGGGAAACAGGTCCGACATCATCTCCAGATGCAGGGAACATTGGGAAAGGAAGCCACGGCAAAACTTAGAGTCCCCATCAAACTTATCCGGCAAGGATAAGCGTATCCCAGGAGCGGCCACTCGCTGCGGAGGAGGTGCAGGAGCTGGCGGAGGAGATGACTGCTGAAGCTGTGGTAGCAACTGTTGTAGCATAACGGTCAGTTGAGACAGCTGTTGGCCTTGTTGCGCAATCTGTTGTGACTGCTGGGCGACCACCGTGGTGAGGTCAGCGACAACTGGCAGAGGAACTTCAGCGGGATCCATGGCCGGATCTACTGTCACGATGCCGGCTGGCAGGTAGTGGACCCTCTGTGCCAGAGAGGGATTGGCGTGGACCGTGCTAGTGGACCGGTTCTAAGCCACTACTGGTTTTCACCAGAGCCCGCCGCAAAGCGGGATGGTCTTGCTGCGGCGGTAGTGACCAGGTCGTATCCACTAGCAACGGCTCACCTCTCTGGCTGCTGAAGATAGGCGCGGTACAAGGGAGTAGGCAGAAGCAAGGTCGGACGTAGCAGAAGGTCGGGGCAGGCAGCAAGGATCGTAGTCAGGGGCAACGGCAGAAGGTCTGGAAACACTGGCAAGGGACACACAAGGAACGCTTTCACTGGCACTAAGGCAACAAGATCCGGCAAGGGAGTGCAAGGGAAGTGAGGTAATATAGGGAGTGCACAGGTGATAACTCTAATTGGAACCACTGCGCCAATCAGCGGCGCAGTGGCCCTTTAAATCGCAGAGACCCGGCGCGCGCGCGCCCTAGGGAGCGGGGCCGCGCGCGCCGGGACAGAACAGACGGGGAGCGAGTCAGGTAGGAGAGCCGGGGTGCGCATCGCGAGCGGGCGCTACCCGCATCGCGAATCGCATCCCGGCTAGCAGCAGGATCGCAGCGCCCCGGGTCAGAGGACGTGACCGGGGCGCTGCAGCGGAGGAGGTGAAGCGAGCGCTCCGGGGAGGAGCGGGAACCCGGAGCGCTCGGCGTAACAGTTACTTTCTCAGATGTGGCTGATCTAGAAGGTTTAATCGTGGTTTGCCATAGGAGTTTTTTTGTTTTTCTGCTGATAATTTCTTCTTCTAATCTATCCAATTTTTTACATAAGTGTTCTTGTTGTTTAAGATATTCCGGGGATTGGTCATATTGGTCTAGTAGTATTTTAATTTGATTGATTTCATTATCTTGGGTAACTATAAGTTCTTTTCTTCTTTCTATGACCAATCTGACCAGTCCCTTAGAATATTCTTTGAGGGTTTTATCCCATTTAGAATTAAACTGTTCACTTTCTAGGTCCCCCGCAGGGGTTTTGTTTAAATATAAACCCTTTGGGATGTGGTCTATCTCTAGTAAGTGGGACAAACTTTTAATTTCCCACTGGTTTCTTAATCTGCGTGATAAGACATTCTCCAACCTTTTGAAATTTTGAATTGTCTGTAAATCTATACCTTCATCTGGTTTTATAGAATTTTTGTCAATATTTGAAAATGTAAAATTATCTATTGATTTTTTCTTATTCTCTAAATGTGACCAAATGTTCATCATGAAATAGTGGAGCACGTTCACAAAGGTGTAATAAGATTAAATCGAAAAAAAATGGGGTATGTGCAGCTCACAATATAAATTAATCGAGGCTAAATGGAAAGTATTTACACCAAAAAATACTAGTACAAAATAATATATAAGGAAAAAAAGGGGGGGTACCAAATGCCTCTAGACTAATACCATAAAATGGTACATGATGATGAAATTACAGAAAAAATAATAAATAGGACTGTGCTTCACTTTAAATGATGTACAAATTTAATATAAAAAATTGCAAATAGGACATAAAATAAATAATACAAATCTAATACAAAAATGCCTCCTACCACAGGGCCCTTGTGGGGAGGTGAGATAATTAAATACAAAACATATATTAAAAATATTTTAGTAAAAATTATAGCATGTGAATTACGTTCTACCGCTATCTCAATATATTGTAAACCGACATAGTATACTTTTGTGCGGTATACTCCGTTCCCATGTGATTTAGAACAGTTCACAAAGTGATATAGTTACCAACTCCTCAGGGTGGTTTTGGCTGGACGTCCGAGAGATAAATATATGAGGACTGTATTCAGCGCTTGCGTGCGCTTACGGTGACGGGCCCGGATGCCACAGGCCAAAAAAGGTCACCGGTCACGGAATAATGGCAGGCTCGATGGCAGATGCAATGGAGGCTTTATCCAGCGCTGGCATGCACTTGCGATGACGGGCCCGGTTGCCGCAGGCCAAGGAGAAGTCACCGATCGCGGAGTAGCTCCGGAGATGTAGATATACTCGGAGATATATGGATCTTGCTCCGGAAACAGGGAAAGGAAAGCCTCGTGGAAGATCTCTCGGCGTCTGGTGGAATGGCGGATGAATTACAGCCAGGTGTACAATCAGCAGGTGATGGAGTTGTATCGGAGATAGATGATGGCGGTTTGTAGATTGCGGTAGTCATGCAATAGATATTTCTTTCTCTAGACGCGTTTCAGGGTACTTTATATATGACCCTTTCCTCAGTAGAGATATCTTTAACAGTGAAGCTCAAAGTCCTTTTATACATGTTACCTGTCTAATTGTTACAGGTGTGTTTCTGTTTAAATCTTCCGCAAATAGCGGAGTGGAGTGGGAAAACATGGAGTTGTTTCATCTTAATAAAGCAGTGTTCACATTTAGAATCAGTATATATGCGTTCTTATTTAAATATAGTGTCATATATATTGTAAACATTGGAATGATACATATAACATGCAGTAAAGTATACAGATAAAGTGTATAGTACTGAGATAGAAGACAAAAAGATAATAAAATAAAAGTAAATAAAAACGAAAATAAAAATAAAAATAAAACTAAAATAAAAATAAAAATAATAATAATAATAATAATAATAAGAAGAATAAAATAAAAAATAAAAAGTAATTATTAAATAAATAAAGAAGGATGAATAAAAATTTAAGCTTTTAAGCTTTTTAGACTATTTCTGCTGTTTTTGTTAGTTTATTTTTTTGGGGGGAAATGTTGCCCTTACATGCCAAAGCACCAAAGTTTTGATAGTATTGGGTCTCATCCAGCAAAACCTGCTGAGATCATTAGTTATACAAAAGGAAAGCAAGCGGACGCGCACCCGTCTCCACAGCGGCAGATCTGACCAAGTCTGCGTATCGCGATTTCCCGGCTTATAGCTAGCAATCACAGTGGGTCTTAGGAGTGAGACCCATTGCAATCAAAATTTTGACATGTGTGGGAAACATGTCAAAAGTTTTTCTAATGACAATAACACTTTATGAATGTGAATATTCAGGAGGACATTGCATTATCTCAGCTATTGGGGGTGTGAATATACAGGGTGCGTTGTGTTATCCAGGCTATTTAGAATGTAAACACAGCGGGGTACATTGCATAATCCTAGCTAGTGGCTACACTGTGTTATTCAAGCTTTTTAGGATGTGAATATAGAGGGGCACACTGCATACTGATAGCTATTGGGGTCTTGTATATGGGCAATGTACTCTACTGACAGTCAAAACTGACTTTACATAATCCAGACTGCTGATAAGGAAGTGGAGTAGATATAGGTTAGTGAAGGTTGTGAATAAGGAGGGGGTGTGGGGAGCACTTGGTGTGGTATTGTGCTGTATTGTTATGGGGCCTTTACCACTGTCAGTCAAATTCCCATCAATACTCTTCTGACTTGTAATATGAACATTATTTGAAGATTTAAAATTGTCAAAATGTAATTTCCAATTAGAAAAAAACAGTGTTGCTGTTCGAAAATTACCAGCAATGTCAAAACTTTTATGCATTCCAAACCTACCCTTTTATTAAAATCAGCCTTGCCTTAGTCAATAATTCTTACAAAAAAATGAAACTTAAAGGGGTATTCCAGGATTTTTTTTTATTTGACTATGCTACATGGGCTGTAAAGTTAGTGTAGTTCACAATATAGTGTATGTACCTGTATGTGAGGGTTTTTTCACAATTCTTATGCGATTCCCCCCCCCCCAATATTTATTTTCAACAGCATACAAAATGACTGTCTCCGAGTTTTCCCAGGTTGCAATGCGGCCGAGACCTGACTCACTAGTAAGCTGATGACAGGGAGCCTGTCTGCTTCAATTGGTGGCGGGATCGCTTGGTGGGAGAGAGATCAATCTGCAACTAATGCAACAGCTGTAGGCACCCTGATTGAAAACCACAGGTCTTTTGAATGGATGCAGCTCATTTATGTTTCAATGGGTGGGGTGGCTGATGTGTGGGAGGGAGGAAAATTGAATTATGGGATTTGTAGGCAAAAGAAGAAAACTCAAAAAGGAAATACCAGTTCACAAAAAGCTAGCCACAGTATTATGGTAATCTCACAACATAGCCATTTAGCCCCAAGACAAGTGCATATCCTTCCTAAGCATGTCCATAACTGTCTGGAAGGTACGTACTAAAATCACCGTATGGTGGATAACCCCTTTAATATTACTAATTCAACGGTCAATCCTAAATCCCTCCAAAGAGTCTGGACCAACCACAGCTACCAGCACACAAGATCTTTGATTCCTGACCTGTGAATGTCTTCATAATGAACAGGCTGGCAATACTAAGCAAGCTACAAGACCCCCCCCCCCCCTCCCCACCCCCCCTTCCCCCAGCCACATTGTCAGAAATTTTATATGGAATAAATTAGGCACATTAATATGAAACAGACAGATCTATGTGACACCAGATAAAATGCATTTGCTTTTCCGCTAAAGAGACTCTGACTGATCTGCCCTGACAATTTCTTAGTAATTGTTTATTTATTCATTAACTTATGCTGTGGTATTTGGCATAGTACAGTGGAACAGAAAGGCTTATCTCGCCATGGAAAAGCAAGCGCCTGGACAGATGGCATCCTACATGCACAAAGAATGGGCAGCAATTAAAAGGAAATTCACTGTAGAAACATAATTATGTATAATGTGACACAAGACCCTATATATCCACCATCATTGCACCACTCGATCTTATACCAGTCAAGATTCAAGCCGGGGAATAATGTTCTGTTTTGCAGATTTGGTTCTGGATAAAATAAACATGTCCAAGAGGTTTGTGCGAGAAAAGATTGTTAGGATAGCTCACAGTACAAAACCAAAAATGAATTAGACCGAGCTATCCAAATATTGCACCAATACCCTAGGTGCAGAGGTTGAAGAGTAATAAAAGGGAAAAGTATCTGGAGCTCTAAGTCTAGAAATATGTGGGCGGTGATGGGTTTAAGATTAATTTATTATGAGAAAAACAAATAAATGCATGTAAACAGTCCACCCACAGGGCCCTTGTGGCTGAATTTAGCAGAAGAAATGCAAAAATGATAACAGCATATAGAAAAATGATGTTGATACTTAAAATGATAAAAATAGTAAAAATAACTGAAATATACCCCCACTCAAATGTAGTATATAAACAATAAATAGGCAAAAATGTTAGAAGTGTTCCAACGGAGGCAGTTTTGTAAGAAGGAGAATTAATCCTGTAAATGACGCAATGCAATTCAAAATAACGTCCGCATGGATGAATTGTCCATGAAATGCATCAATAGGAGCGTGTAAAACTTGCAACAATATTATACAGCGCTCTTCAATGTTCCGCAAATGGGTAGGAGATAATCCTATAGATATGGAAACTGGTATACAGTACCGCTCACCCTTAGAAGAAAATGTGTGGTGAGGGTAAAATGGAAGGGCAGACGTTGTTAACCCTTAGGGCAGATGGTATTAACCCTTAGTGTTCGTGATGCCAGGGAGTGGTTATCCTCTACCACCACAAGAGGTATGGTTCCTGGGCCAGGCGCTGGGCAAATCACTCTGATGCAAGGTTACGGAACAACGGCAGTTTACTGAGGCAGACAGATGTTAAAGTCTTTACAGCTCAGTTTAGGCCCAAGGAGATGACCAGTAAACTTCAGGAGGCTTGTTGGCTCGCTGGGACTTGTAGTGGACTTGGACTCAATTATGCAACCCACGCTGACTTCAGACTTGACAGACTTTACTATGCTGACTTCACTTCTCCCCTGTATTTGTGCTTACCAGGCTTTGACTTTCACCTGTAGGGGGTTCCACGGATAGTGGCTGGATGACTGCGTGGTTAGACAATGGTCTCCCTCAGCAACACCAGACACTCTCAGGTCTTCACTTAACTGTAGCTCAGCACTAATCTAAACTCACTAGGCTAGCTTCTCCCTACTATATATGGGGGCAATTTGGAGGGGTCCCATAGGTCACCAACAAGTCACCTGGTCACTTACACCTTCCTTGATTACATAGGGCTTAACAACAGGATTTAAAGGTACAAACACTTATTAACACATTAATGCAACAATTAACTCTATATAGACAATGAGAGTTCTGAGAAGTGTGGAGGCCAGGGGACTGGACTGAGTCCACCTGATACGACTAATAGTGTACAAAAGGGACAATTCTGTGCTGGGCCACCACAAATGCGAGTCCTCCCTGGTTCTTGCTGTAATAGTGGCTACTAGCGGGGTTCCGCGAGCCCTCTCATTGTGCAGACCTTTGTGTAGTGGAATCGGAGGTGTCTCATGGGGTCTGTAGAGTTAGTTGTGGTGCATGGTTATTGTTTGGCTGGCCAGCACATATGGTAATGTGCGAATACGGCAGGTAGAATCGGTAAGCTGACGTCTGCCTCATGAGAGGTATGCGTGCCGAATCTGAGGCTTCCCAAAAGAGGTTTCCCAAAATCCTTGCCTGCATCTTTTGGGAAAGCTCAAATTCGTCGCGCATACCTCTCACGTGGCATATGCCGGCTTGCAGATTCTATCAGCCATATCTGCACATTGCCATATGTGCCGGCCAGCCAAACAGGAATGACGCACCGAAACTAACTCTACAGACCCAGCATCAACTACACCTAGGTCTGCACACTGAGAGGGCTCGCAGTACCCCGTTAGTAGCCTCTCTTGCAGCAAGAACCAGGGAGGACTCACATTTTCTTCTAAGGGTGAGCAGTACAGTGTACCACTTTCCATATCTATAGGATTATCTCCTACCTATTTGCAGAACATTATATAATATATAATATTGTTGCAAGTTTTACACGATCCTATTGATACATTTCATGGACAATTCATCCATGCGGACGTTATTTTGAGATTGAATTGCATTGCATTGCATCATTTACAGGATTCATTCTCCTACTTACAGAACTGCCTCCGTTGGAAAACATTTAACATTTTTGCCTATTTATTGATTATATACTTAATTTGAGTGGTGGTATATTTCAGTTATTTTTACTATTTTTATCATTATAACTATTAACATTGTTTCTATTCTATCTGCTTTCATCATTTTTGCATTTCTTCTGCTAAATTCAGCCACAAGGGCCCTGTCGGTGGACCGTTTATATGAATTTATTTGTTTTTCTTATAATAAATTAATCTTAAACCTATCACCGCCCATATATTTCTAGACCTAGAGCTCCAAATCCTTTTCTTTTCTATGTCCAGGAGGTTGTCTAGTTTAGAATACCTATTGTCATATCCTCTATTATTCTTAATTACATAAAAGACTGGCCCTTGATCAGGAATCTCAACAATTAGCCAATAGAGGAGCAGCTACAAAAGGCATCTATATCTGTAGAGGACCCGCACATTCATGGTTTAGGAAGACAGCCAATTAATTTCAATAAGAGGTGGTGCTGCAAGGAAACTGAGCACTTACTGCCAGGATTACTCACTGATTACAGATGATCACTGTTGATCTGTGCAGCGGAATGCACTTTAATCAGGTGAATAGAAAAATATTTAAAAAATCAGACAAGCCCTTTAACCCCTTAAGGACCAGGGGGTTTTCTGTTTTTGCACTTTCATTTTTTCCTCCTTATCTTTAAAAACTCATAACTCTATCAATTTTGCACCAAAAAATCCATAT
The DNA here is from genome assembly GCF_029499605.1 of Hyla sarda. Lineage (NCBI taxonomy): Eukaryota > Metazoa > Chordata > Amphibia > Anura > Hylidae > Hyla > Hyla sarda. The sequence goes on along the minus strand of NC_079194.1, from coordinate 162,335,694 downwards.
TATGGCTTATTTTTTGCACCACCAATTCTAATTTGTAATGACCTCAGTCATTTTACCCAAAAATCTACAACAAAATGGAAAAAAAAATCATTTTAAGAAAATTTAAGAAAAAACACAATTTTGTAAATTTTGGGGGCTTCCCTTTCTACGCAGTAAATTTTTGGTAAAAATGACACCTTATGTTTATTCTGTAGGTCGATACAATTAAAATGATACCCTACTTATATAGGTTTGATTTTGTCGTACTTCTGGAAAAAATCATAACTACATGCAGGAAAATTTATACGTTTAAAATTGTCATCTTCTGACCCCTATAACTTTTACATTTTTTCACGTACAGGGCAGTATGAGGGCTCATTTTTTGCGCCGTGATCTGAAGTTTTTAGCAGTATCATTTATCATTGTAATGATCAGACTTTTTGATCGCTTTTTAATAATTTTTTCATGATCTAAAAAGTGACCAAAAATACACTATTTTGTACTTTGGAATTTTTTTGCGCGTACTCCATTGACCGTGCGGTTTAATTAACAAAATATTTTTATAATTCAGACATTTTCACACGAGGCAATATCACATATGTTTATTTTTATTTACACAGTTTTTTTTTTTTTATGGGAAAAGGGGGGTGATTCAAACTTTTATTGGGGAAGGGGTTAAATGAGGCAGGTCATTCCACTTTCATGGAGTTCGCAGTTTGTTTCACCTTTACCAGCTAACATATACTGTAGCAAATCATTTTTTGACAGATAGTAAAAAAGACAAAGTAGCTGGCACTGCTCTCGCTCTCGTCCTGATAACGCTGTGACGTTAGTGACGAGGAGAACTGGTATCGGCAATTGTTTATTGAAGCTGTCTGTTGTCTATCCTGGTTATTACTTTTAGGGTAGGGTCACACACTGAATATAGTGTACGTAGTGCAGCCCTGTGTGCCCAGTGATTTCTGGTTGCATTAATAAAATTTCTGTGTAGGCCCAGCCTCAAATAACCAATTCCAATCAGAATGCCAATCTTACCAAACTTACCAAGGAAAGTCCAAAGGGAAAACCAGAAAAAGGCTAAATTGAATTTAGTGGAGAGGGTTCTTTACACTTCGAGGGTTGACGCCTAAGGTCAGCTTAGACTGGACAGCCACAACATCAGTGACACAGTATACCCCTGATCCATCAATGTTGAGCTGAGCACCCGCAATGTTCATATGACTGTCTATAATCTATAATTTTACAGTGACAGTATAGTGAGTTTTATTTTCTAACTTGTCACAGGGTTTTCATCTTTAAAGGGGTACTCCACCCCTAGACATCTTATCCCCTATCCAAAGGATAGGGGATAATATGTCTGATCGCGGGGGTCCCGCCGCTTGGGAACCCCACAATATAGCATGCAGCACCCACCTGTATCTGCTTCCGGCAGCGCTGGAGGTTCTGGCTCCTGACCACGGGAACGAAAGATCGTGACGTCATGACTCCGCCCCCTCAATGCAAGTCTATGGGACTTGCATTGAGGGGGCGGGGCTAGACATCACACGGGGTGGAGTCGTGATGTCACGATCTTCCGTGGTCGGGAGCCAGAACCTCCAGTGCTGCCAGAAGGGGATAAGATGTCTAGGGGGGAGTACCCCTTTAAAGGTGGCATGATTTCTATAAAATATAAAACCTTTAGAAATATGAATACTGCTGTTAAAGGGGTCGTTTTTAAAGTTATACAAATTTGTAAATTACTTCTATTTAAAAATCGTAAGCCTTCTTGTACTTTTCTACATGCTCCAGAGGAAGTTGTGTAGTTCTTTCCAGTCTGACCAAAGTGCTCTCTGCTGCCACCTCTGTCCATGACAGGAACTGTCTGGTATAGTAGAGGTTTGCTATAGGGATTTGCTCCTGCTTTGGACAGTTCCAGAAACGGACAGAGGTGGCAGCAGAGAGCACTGTGGTCAGACTGGAAAAAAACTACACAACTTTCTCTTAAGCATTCAGCAGCTGATAAGTACTGGAAGGCTAACACTTTTTAAATAGAAGTAATTAACAAAGCTGTATATTTTTTTTTTCCTCTGGAGTAATAATGGAAACAGCATAGTGCACAAGTATCACTCTCTATCATTCCATTCCATTGCTAACATTTGGTGGACTCAATGCCAAGGGCCCCAAATAAATCAGTGATTCAAGGAGTAGGATGGCACACATAATGATACACAAATTAGAAGTAAACTTTATTTTAGCTTCAGTATCAGAAAAATGAAGTAACATTTCAGACATAGATGGTCTTTTATCCAGCTGGGGGTGCAATGGCACCAGGGACTAACACTGCCTGGAGCAAATCCTCCAGGTAACGTTAGTGTGTGGTTTAAGGCAATGAGGATGGCCATAATGACAGTTGTTGATTAAGGGGTTAAATTGTTCATCCTGTTTTGGCCATCTTTTCAGGCTGTGCTTTTTCATTTTTAACAGCAAGGTTAAATAAATACATACATACATAAATAAATAAAAGCAATTTTGTACACTATGCTGGAATATAAAACATAAATTGAATGGATGCTAGACTCTTGTGACTCTTGAATGGAACTTGAATGTTATCTGCTGGATAATGGTTTGTTCAGCCAGCCCGGGCACCCAAACTTTTTTTTTTTACCATGATGTTGTCTATGGCTGTTTTATTGCTGTTGTCCAGACATGTGAAAAGTTTCGTTTGCAGTGGCTTTCAGGAGTGTAAGCGTGTAAACTGTGCAGCACTCTTTGTCTGACCTTTTCATTCCAAAGACCTAGGCAGTGAAAGGGTCAGGTTTGAATGACAGTTAGGAAGGCGCGTGCTGCCACACACTTTACTTAGCTGTACCCCGCAGTTGTTGCTACCTTTTTATATGCTGTTACGAAGGAAAATTTGCTTTTAGGGTAGGGTCACAGTTGCATATTTTGCTGCGTATTTGCTGCTGAGTTTTTTTTCTACCCATTAAAGTCAATGGGTTGCAAATTTTGCTGCATCTTTTGCTACCCATTTACTTCAATGAGTAGAAAAATACGCAGCAGCAAATACACAGCAAAATACAGCACATGTGGCCCTACCCTAAAGGACATTTATGTGCAGGATCTTCTACTTTTTTGTCTGTATGGAATTCAGTGCAACACTTGCGCAAAAGATCCGTGTACTACAGGAGTCATCTGAAGTGGTGAGCTGACAATTCTGGACAACATGTAAAAAGGTTATTTAAATATCAAGATATTAGATTAAAAAGGTGACAAAGGGTAGACATATCAAGTAAGTCATATAAAGCTATAGATGCAAAATAATTTCGGCCATTACAATCTGAAATAAGATGAGACAATACAAAGCAAGTCTACACGGGTAGAATAGCTGCAGCCTTAGTACAAGATCTGTGTATGTATGTATTAATCTCCTGTATTTAACCAATTGTTCTCATAAATACAGTTGATCGGATCACAAACAACCTTTTAAAGGACAGTATTACATGCATGCAGCCACTGATCGCTCCAGTTTACTCATCTGTGTACAAGAAGGGATATCCATAATTACTCCTAATAAGGAGCCTTATGAGGCCTGCAAAGAAATGAGTTGGTTCATATAATAATCCAGATACAAACTTGAGAAAGCTTTTATTAATCATTATTTAAAGGGATTTCTATTCAACAAGTGGATATGGTCACTTTGTTAACAAAGAATTAAGTCTGAATCTCAAAGGAGCTCAGTCTTTGTGTGCTCCCAGCAGGGTGCCAAATACTGCCAGACATTAAGAGCCACCAGATTTAAAGATACTTCAAAATATTTAGTATATTCTTCGAACAGTGAAGGCAATGCTTGCCAAAGAAAAGATTGGTCTGTCAGAAGATTTGTTACATGAGAACGGGGCTTTCTCATTATTATTTGCAGTCAGGGAAAAAGAGGTATAATCCAAAGGGATAAAATATTTGTATATAAAGGTCTTATCACTATGCAATGGACAATTATATCTTAAATAAAATATCACAGTAAGAGTAATGGCCACCACTTAGTATATGGTATATTGGACACAATAACATTGGTAAGTAATTATCAATCCTGACCTTCTCTTCTGCACAAGACAATACATTTGTTTCCAATGGGACACTTCATCGCGCTCTCCTCCGTATATCAGTATAATGGTCTTATTCATTGACCCATCCAGGCTGGATGGAAACAGCTGGTATCTGAGCATTAGTTTGCAAAGAGATTCAGGAAAAATACAGCGAGATTAGAAAGGATAAAGCTTTGGACTTCAGGATAAATCACTTGGTTAGGTGAATAACATTGGTTTAATATTTTAGCTTTTTTTCGGCCTGCGCGGGTTTTGCCAGTTATTAGAAACAAAAGGTTTGTGTATAAAAGTGCTGTGGTTGCAAACTCATTATCCATATATGAAGATTGTAAGTTGGCTGTCCTCCAAAGGGTGTCCACAAAGAAGGTTTTTAGGATTTTATAATATTAATGGGGGTTTTCCAGGTCTTGAATATTAATGAGCCAATCAGCTGAATGAAGGGGTAGCAGAGCACCAGTGAGACGCACATGTCCTTCATTGTTTTCTCTGTCACATACAGTTATGGCTACAACTGGAAATGCAGATCCCTGCAGCACAGTTGGTAGGTCATAGCCCCTTTAGTTGATTTGCAAAATGCTAGGAGTTGCACCCTTCACCTATTAAATCCTATTCTAGGATTATACTTGGTCATTAATAATATTTTCCCAATGTAGTGCTGGAACTCAAAGATTAATATATTTGATTGATATGTCCATGCCTATTCAGTGGTTCAGTGCCAGTCCAGAAAACCAAGATGAACTCTGTGTACTGTTCCTCAAACCAGGCAGATCTGAATGATCAATAAATAAGGATAGCATTAATCAGTATAAGCAATCCAATGAATGCTTATAAAAGTCCCCGATAGAAAAAAAAATTAACAAAAAGCAATAAAAAAAATCCATCTATATCTTAACGGTACCAATAAAAACCATAGAAAGAAAAATTAAATAGCTATAGGGATCAAAATACGCTTACATTATTTTAAAGTAGTAAAATTATACAATCTTATTTGTAAGGTTCAATTGAAAAAAAAAACAAATATATATTACTTTTTATTTAATTTCTTTTTTGCTTCATTTTATATTTTATGGTGAAATCAAAGGTGTCATTACAAAGTACAATTGATTCTGCAGTAACAAGTCTTCATAAGGTTCTGTAGAAGGAAAAACAAAAGTTATGGCTCTGAGAAGAGAAAAAACTTTAATGAAAACATAAAAATAGTCCAAAACCCACCGTGTCCTTAGGGGGTTAAGTAGGTGGTACAAGTCAAAGTAACAGCCAAATAAATGCCAGAGCCTGAGGTTTCCCAAAACTGTCTGGTGCCTCTGCTATCTAATCATCTTCCTGCAGTGCATCCTCAGTGCATCTCTTCTCCAGTTAGGCAACATATATGTACTAGGTTTCCACATGATGTTGGACAAAATGTTCTTCCATTGCTCCACTGTCTAGTTCTGATATCATTTTAGGTACTTTCAGGGGTGATCAGGAGTCGGCATGGACATTTCTAGTGGCTGTGGCTAAACATTCCCATAAGCACCAAGCAGTGATGTGCTATGTGTTTCTATGTGGGATTAGACCAGACTGGCTAGTACTTGATCCCAACATGCATCAAGGTGACTGGGGAACCAATGAACCTGTTGCTAGTTCCCTGTTTGTCCTTTTCTTACACCATTTTTTGTTCAAACCTAACCACTGCATACTGGGAGCACCCTCACAAGACCTGTTTTTTGAAGATGCTCTCACCCAAGCACCTAGCGATCCCAATTTGGCCATTGTCCGAGTCATTTAGATCCATACACTTGTCAATTTTTCCTGCTTTTAACACATGAACTTCACGAACTGACTGTTCAATTGCTGCATAATATTGTATATCCTGACCATTGTCATGTGATAGCCAATATAACTCACTTCCCCTGTCAGTGTTTTTTAAGATATGGCTGATTGGTGTGTATTTTATTTCCTGTTCAATACGTAGAGATTACACTGACACCACTCAATGTACATTCTGTCCTACATTCTGTTGATTAGTACTGCAAAGTGTTAGGACATATGGATGCATCCGCTTCAGTGGTTATGTTTGACATTGATGATAACAATTGTCATCTTTTTCCTATACCCTGTTTTGCCTAAACTAATTCCTCTTTTCTTTTGCTTTGAAAAAATGGTTCCACGGGGACTGCCCTTTCTAGACTATTATTAGGTCCTGGTAGTAAGACTCAATATAGTAGATGACTGGAGGATTTCTGTAGTAGGTACCTGGTGGTGAGCACCATTGAGACTTATTAAATTCATATACCACCCATGGGTATTAATCATGATGCCACCTATGAAGTGATTTCAGCTCTACCTAATAATCATCTACAATGAATACTGTTGACTTTTGCTGAAATTCCCTTTATGCCAGTCTTTTGGATAGTTTTTAAGCCTCCACAGTAAAGGCAAAATAAACCCATTTATCTTGTAACTGCCAACTTTTAGACACAATTAGACTTCATGGTTTTTAAAGTGAGAGAAATCACATCACCAGGGGGTTACGTTATCATTACAATTAGAGCATATACCAAGTTCTCTGTCTGCACGTTGCCTTTGATCATTGATCTGCCTTTATCTCCTCTTTTAGAGTACACCTGCTGAATAACATTGTGACCGGGTTAATCTTAATTATCACAGCTGTCAATGTGTTCATCACTGCCTTCTGGTTCTCTCCTCTTCACTCAACCCCTGAGGACCACAACTTTCTCACTGGAGAAACTGCTACTGAGTGTTAACACAATCTGTGTAATGTGAAGCCTTCTGTGTAGACTGAAGTGTTCCGGACAATGTAGGATACAATTATGTGGCTCAACCTGACAAGAGTTCAAGCCCTCTTTGAGAAGACGGATTACTGTTTCTCAGATCGAAGTCAAAAGAACAAGTCCTCTGCAGAGATAGAACTTTTATCAAACTATAGTTGGGTTATGTTTTTGCTACAATATAAGAAATGTGAAATTATTTTTAATAACATTATCAGTTACTAGGAAAGCAAGTATCCAAGATGTGACTGAAGGTAGCCATACTTTACTAAAAAAAGATGGGTACCTTTAATAACCAAGGAGGTCAGGACATATACAAAATATGGACAAATATTGGTTTATTATTCATTACTGTGCCTTTAAGTTTGACTGGGCCACCAAAGGATTCTTTGTTGGACTCAGGCTTTGAAATACTAATGGGTCCCAACCTCAAAGTGGCTCAACTGAGCTGGTACTGAGCTGTGTTACTCTTTTAGGTTCCTTAGTCTTCAGTGATTATATTTCCTTTGTCTGCAACAGTAAAAGCAGAGTTTACAAAGGAATAAAAATGAGTGTATGCATTTGCCCTAGAGTAAAATGGCTTTATGCTTATCTCTTAGACTAGCTGAGTACCCGGCATTGCCTGTTTTTTTCTACCTTTTTTAAATCTTTGTGAGGGAGGAAAAGCAACACAGGAGGAAGTACTTGTCCTCATATCCCGTCCTCATATCCTTACTTCATATCCCAACCTCATATCCCGTCCTCATATCCCGTCCTCATATCCCATCCTCATATCCTGTGCTTTTATCCCGACCTAATATCCCATCCTCATATCTTGAACTCATATCCTGACCTCATATCCCACCTCATATCCTAACGTCATATCCCATCCTCATCTCCCACCCTCATATCCTGTCCTCATATCTCATCCTCATATCCTGTTCTCAGGTGGGGCTGAGTTGTGATAAAGAGATTGTAGGCTTAAAATAAATGGAGGCGTGATTTTGTGGGAGTGGGCGTGGCTTGCATGCCGGATCAATGCAAAAAAAGGTAAAACATAAAAGGGGTGTGGCTTTGCGAGATGAGTTGTGCCCAGACTGACGCACTCACCAGGAGATGCAGAGCAGAGCTTGTGGAGTAAGTCCTATATACTTGCATGGGACTTGAGACAAAATCCCCTTCCTTCAGGTAAGGGGACACATTAGGGTTAATTTAACTGTCATATATTTTTATTTGCCATAAAAGAAACCTGTGTACTAAGTTTAATCAAAATATCTCCTGCCATTTGGAAGTTATGCTGGAACTTACATTTCCCATAGACTTGCATGGGACTTTAAACAAAAACCTCGACCCTCACAAATGGGGGTGATTTATGGTTAATTTATCTATTCTATGTTTGTAGTTGACATATAAGTAACATGTGTACCAAGTTTTATTGTAAATCTGACATGTTTTGTCAGTTTATGCGCCAGAAATTCTGTCTGCACCAGAATTTGGTTGTCTGAGAAAATGGGTGTGGTCACCAAAAAGGGGGCATGTCCCTGACATTTTGACAAAAAATCCAGCATATTTACTATGGTTTCCACAGAAAATGTGGTGGAAAAACCCTACAGGTCAGAGCATTTGTAAAAAAAACAAAAAAAGCAAAATGTAGGGAAAAGTGCAAAATGTAGGGAAAGCTTAGTAAATACCGTGGAAAAAAAACTATTGTAGGGAATTAAAACCCACAAATGGGGGTGATTTAGGGTTAATTTATCTATCCTGTGTTTGTAGTGGACATATAAGTAACATGTGTACCAAGTTTTATCGAAATATCTTCAGCCCTTTGGAAGTGATGGCACTGATTTACTATTGTAAATCTGACATGTTTTGTCGGGGTATGCACCAGAAATTCTGTCTGCGCCAGAATTTGGTCGTCTGGGAAAATGGGCGTGGTCACCGAAAAGGGGCGTGTCCCTGACATTTTCACAAAAATCCAGCATATTTACTAAGGTTTCCACAGAAAATGTGGTGGATTTGAGCTGAGAAAAACCCTACAGGTCAGAGCATTTGTAAAAAAAAAAAAAAAAAAAAAAAAAAAAAAGGAAAATGTAGGGAAAAGTGCAAAATGTAGGGAAAGCTTAGTAAATGCCGTGGAAAAAGCTATTGTAGGGAATTAAAACCCACAAAGAAAACTACTCTCCACTCTTAGTAAATCAGGGCCATTAAGTTTTAGTAATCTAAGGAGTATATATGCATGTGTTGGAGTGTAATCCTTCAGTATCATTTCATTACCTACCTCATTCTGACACTATTGGTTTTGCAAGTTTTTTTTTTTATATCCTTAAAGGGATATCTTTTTTTTAATATATATATATCAACTGGCTCCGGAAAGTTAAACAGATTTGTAAATTACTTCTATTAAAAAATCTAAATCCTTCCAATAGTTATTAGCTTCTGAAGTTGAGTTGCTGTTTTCTGTCTAACTGCTTTCTGATGACTCACGTCCCGGGAGCTGTCCAGCTCCTATGGGGATAGTCTCCCATCATGCAAGGGATATTCTCCCATCATGCACAGCTCCCGTGACATGACATCATCATTGAGCAGTTAGACAGAAAACTTCAGAAGCTAATAACTATTGGAAGGATTAAGATTTTTTAATAGGAGTAATTTACAAATCTGTTTAACTTTCCGGAGTCAGTTGATATATAAAAAAAAAGTTTTTGCCTGGAATACCCCTTTAAAGGAAAACTGTCAGCAAAATCACCCACAATAACCAGTGGTACTGGCTGGTAGTGCTGGTGACGCTGATTAAAACATTGCCTACTATGCTCGGATCCATTGCGGCGTTCCTCCGTTATGTTCCTAATTATAAGCATGCAAATGACCAGTCAGTGGTACAAGCAGAGTTACAGTGGCAGCCTCGGGAACTGTGATGTCTCAGCACTCAGCCTGCTCATACATATTCATACAATCCCCTCTGCTTCCCCGCTCTGTATTTACTACTAGTGCGCATGTGCCGATGATGGAGGCGTCACAATGCCCAAGGCCGCTATCTTAACTCTGCAACTGACTGGTCATAGTTACATAGATAGTATGTTGAAAAAAGACATACGTCCAATAAGTTCAACCAGTTCAACATTTCGGAGGAACGCCGCAATGGATCCGGATATGGTAGGCAGCGTTTTAATCAGCATCACCCACACTACCAGCCAGTACCACTGGTAAGTGCGCGTGACTTTGCTGACAGTTTTACTTTAAGCTACAGGATTTTTTGATACATTATTTTTTTCTGTCTTAAATCTTAGGCTACTTCCTGTTGAGTAAGTGAGTGATCTCCAAAATAAGTTTGTTTGAAATAAAAGGCTGTTGTAAGGCGGTTAGATCTTCCTATGACCATTGGTTGCAAGCCAACCTAGACTTGCAAATCCCACAGAAGAAAACTAAAGGCATAAAGGGGAGATACAAGAAGAGAAATAAACATACATTCAGAAAACCTATATACAAGGATCATAAAACTTTGTCTCTGCACTTACTGCAGTGGAGATAGGCTTTTATGTTACTTGAAATTACCAAACAAGAACAAGCGGTAATATAGTATGGCATATTAGACAAACATCCCTGCTCAAAAGTCTTCTAAAGAGCTCCTGGATCAGCAAATAACCCGACCATCAAATTGCACAATTGTGGTGTTAGCTGTACATGCGCCAAGCTAATTTTCTCAAAATGACTGTGTCAGTTTAAGCCAAATACTCATTTAATGAGTAAAAATCAAAAGTAAATATTGACCATCTGCTCTACGGGTTTATATATTGTTTTCCTAAGATCTCATCCTTTCTTTATTTGCCAGTATCAATGCGCTAGATATTTGGAAAAAAAATTATACATTTCACAGCGCAAGAAGCAAAATGTGATCATTAGCATACATGCGGCTAGCTTAATGGTGTTATAAGATGAATGGCTTCTTACAGAGGATATATACATATATATATATATATATATATATATATTAGTATATATGTATATACACTCAACAACAGCTGCAGGGTTCTCCTAGGAATTAAGTGACTAAAGTTGGGGTCATTAGCCCAATGCCTACACCTAGGAGAAATATACACCCCCTGTATAGCAGCCTCAGGCACTGTCTATCGTTCAGCAGGCAACTGGTATAAAAACATATTTAGATATGTATCAAGTATTTAATATCTAGTTTTGTATTTGTATAACTTCTGTTAATTGGAATTGAAATGTTATGTTTTTGTCCAATTCATATATGATACAATTTATATTTCAATAAGATACTGCTACCTAAGAGGTGTTTTATTTACCCCTTCTAGAAATGTTGCCAATACAATGTAAATTCCCAGCATTCCCTAGGAGAAAACATACATCTTGGGTAATATTCATAGCCACAGGAGATCTATCAGTGTAATGACTGGATGGAGAATTGTCTATACTGGAGCTCTTGGGGTCAACTAAATGTTGACATGCACATGTCCTGGATAGCTGGCAGGAAGAATTTAGAATTTCTTAGCTTTGATGGGTCCAAGAAATCCCAACATGAAACTACATTCACCCAGGCAGAAGGTATGATATCTATTAGAGATGAGCTATTAGAAGCCCACAAACCTGGATACAATCAGAATTTCGAGATGATTGCAGCTTAAGAACTTTGAAACATTGCCAGGTTTCGCTCACTGGAACCTGGCACTGTGCGCAATAATAACACATGGGATAAGGAGCACATGGCGTTTTGGCAATTACATGAAAGAAGGAGGCATTAGGACAGTGATTTGACGTCAAGGTATACTCAGCATACCTTACAGATATCACATGACCCCAGGTTATGCTGGTATTTATGTGTCATTCAGCTCTCAGGCCAAAAGGCCACATCACAGGGGTGGGTTTTACACACTGATAAAGCCCTAGGCACTGCTTGTAGCCACCATTTTGGTAAGCAAGAGAGCTATGAGGGTGCCAAAAAGCCTTTACAAATTCTAATGTATACAATTTTAGTATAACACAGCACTAATCTGTAGGCTGACCTCAGACAGGGACCTCTTTTCACTACCTGCAGAAATATGTACAGTTGGCACACTACAATCCCAGCTAGGTGGGAACCAGCCCAAAAAAGCTATCACATTACAAATACCTAACAAACTGAGCAAAGCAGTGGGCTGATCAACCTGTATTTTACCAATATGTATTAAAAGCATTATCATGTATGGACCAGTTACATGTATTTTCTGGGTTTAATCAAACAAAGTCTTTTTAGCTGGGTTTAACATAACTACACAGTTAAAAGCATTGAGATTGAAAGTAGCATGATCATCTGTATCAGTTACGTGTACTTTCTGGCATAAATTGAACATATATATATATTTTTTTAACCTAGGTTTAACATATCAACACTGTTAAAAGGGTTGAAAGTGAACGTGGCAGGGTCTTTATCAAACATATATTTTTTCTACTTGGGTTTGACACAACCATGCAGTTAAAAGCATTGAAAGTGAATGCGGAAAGTGAACGGTTAATCCGTCGGTTACATGTATTTACTTGGTTTAATAAAAGAAAGTATTTCTATCTGGGTTCAACATAACTACGCAGATAATAGTATTGAGACTGATTTCTGAATAGCCTTCTAAGTGTCAGTTATTTGTGTACTTTATGGGTTTAATCAAACATCTACTTTTTCGACCTGGGTTTAACATAACAATGCAGTTAAAAGCATTGAAATTGATTAAGCATTGGCCATATAAAGCACAATTACGCGTTTCTTTGGGTTTTCATCAAACTATGTATGTTTACCTGGGATTAAGATAACAACACTGTTAAAAGCCTTAAAATGGAACACGTATAAGCCATCTAAAGAACAGTTACATGTATTTTCTAGGCTTCATCATACCAAGTATTTTTTAGATAACAACACATGTAAAAACATTTAGAGCTAAAATCTTTTACAATAAAAAATGTCTGGCAATGCAATTGTTGAACAAGGTAGAGGACATAGCAACCCACCATGTCCTCTGTTAGTAAGAATGTTGGTGGCAGCACCAGTACAGGTAGTAGCAGCAACCAGGTGCTTGGAGGCAGTAGTGTAGCAGCCACATCAGGAAGTAAAAGTTCTCACAGTCTTCCAGGGATTGTGTTATTTCAGAGGACTGTATGGCCTTTGTGGACTGGTTCATGATATGAAGGTCAGCCAGCTCTCAAAGGATTCCACAGTCTTCTACAGTTACATAGCACAGTGGAAATTTCAATGCTAGATAGTCTAATCTTTCATCTTTAGCTTTGCTTCTGCTCCCCTAGTTCTAAGCAGAAGGACAGCATTAGCCACAAGGAGGAGTTGTATCATGACCAGCCCTTGGAATGTGTAAGGAGTGTGTTGCAGATGTGGTGGTGGTGGTGCTAGCAGTGGCCGGGTATAGCATTAGTGGGAGTGGTGGTGTATGGGGGTGATTGTAACGCATCATGGTGGCGATGCTGAGGGGGAGCACATAGAGAGGCATCACAAAGCCTGACTAAAAACTGAGAATTTTGTCTATTTTTTCAAAATTTCAAAAAACTATTTCTTTAGTGTGTATAGACATTTTGCAATTCCCAAATAGTGAGAATGTTGTCTAATTTTTAGAACATTTTAAAAACAGCAATTTCTTTAATGTGTACAGACCTGTTGCAGCTCCCCAAAGGGGATAATTTTGTATCATTCTTTTACATTTTTAAAAATTCTAAAAATCCACTTTTTTACTGTCTACAGGCTTTTCAGTTTCCTGTTGCAACTAAATCATTCTAAAAAAAATTCTAAATTAATAAAAAAGAAATTATTTACTGTGAACTACTGTGAAGTTCTTTAATGTCCTGATCTAACTTCCATAAAGGGAGAATAATGTATTATTCTTTCAAACTTTACTGTGTACAAATTCCTGTTGCAACTTCCAATAGGAGAATTATGTATAATTTATTCAAATTTTCAAAATTTACAATTACAACAAGAAACCCCTAAAAGAGTTCCAAAAGATCCTCCAGTATGACATGTCAATATTAGTTTAAAATGTAACATTTTAATTATGATATTTAAAGGGGTACTCCTCCCCTAGACATCTTATCCCCTATTCAAAGGATAGGGGATAAGATGTCAGATGGTGGGGGTCCCGATGTTGGGGACCCCGGGATCTCGGCTGCAGCACCCACCTGTTGCGGCTTTCGACAGCGCTGGAGGCTCTGAACCTAACGCCTCCCGACCACGGTGACATGAGATCGTGACATCACGACTCCGCCCCATGTGGCGTCATGCCCCATCCCTCAATGCAAGTCTATGGGAGCGATCAGTATTTTTGCCGGTTGATTGCTCAAGCCTGGATTTCAGGTTTGGAGCAATCAGTCGCTGATCGGACACGCAGGAGGCAGGTAAGGCACCCTCCTGTTGCGTTCTAGTTGATCGTGACATCGCGATTTTACCGCGATGGTCCCGATCAGCCTGACTGAGCTGCCGGGAAGCTTTTACTTTAACTTTAGACGCGGCGATCAACTTTGATCACCGCGTCTAAAGAGTTAATGCCGGACATCAGCCCGATCGGCGATGTCCGGCATTAGCCACGGGTCCTGGTTGCTTATAGCAACCTGGACCCACCGGGTATGATGCACACTCACCTGCTGAGCGCGCATCATACCTCAGGAGACGCTTATGGACGTTTGTAAACATCCATATGCTTTAAGGGGATAATGGCTACTCCTATAGTGGAGTGGAGTGTCCAGTTTGTGTGTTCAGTGTGAAAAGTGTTCTATAAATATATCCTGTGTATCTAGGCATCCCTGTTACTGTTTCATGGGACTCCTTGTCTACTGCAGGTGTTCTGATGGGTTTGCAATTATTCCTGTCTTGTGTTCAGTGTGAACAGTGTTCTATAAATATATCCTCTGTATCTAGGCATCCCGGTTACCTGTCCATCGGGCTTCATGTCTACTGGAGGTTTTGCAAAGGGAATGCGAATATTCCTGATTAGCAATAGATTCCTGTTACTGGTCCATGGGGACTTTGTGTCTACTGGATGTTCTGGGGGATTATGCTATATTCCTGTCTGTTCCTAAAGTCTGTTGACTTATCCGTTTTCCTGTCTGGTGTTTTGAACTCTATTTTTATTAGTTCTTGATTTAAGATCTTTGGAGTTCTGTACATGACTACTGATCTATAGTGTCCTCTGTTCATGACCACGGATCTATAGTGTCCTCTGTTCATGACCGCTGATCCATTGTGTCCCCTGTGCTACTCACTGATCTGTGTCCTCTGAACTTATACTATTGAGTTCTATGTTCCTGTTATGTTTCTGGTTTGTGACCGACTATTAGTATGTGTTTTTATTAGGCCCCTTCACTTTAGTTCAGGGAGGGACCGGCACCCAGTTGTCGATCCATCGGTTAGGGTGGATGGGTAAGTAGGCAGGGGGAGCAGTTTTATGGTCAGTTTAGGGCTCACTCTCCCTGTCCCCCTGGTCGGTCCCTGACAGATGGCTTCATGTTGGCGTCCACGTTGAAGCCATCTCTATCTTTGCACACCTACTTCTGTACACTGGCTGCTACATTTCACTGTAACAGGAAAACTGTAACATTTTTTCTTAAATCAACTGGTGCCAGAAAATTAAACAGATTTGTAAATTACTTCTATTAAAAAATCTTAATCCTTCCAGTAGTTATCAGCTGCCGTAGGATTCACAGGAAGTTGTTTTCTTTTTGAATGATCTTTCTGCATGACCACAGTGCTCTTTGCTGACACCTCTGTCCATTTTAGGAACTGTCTAGAGTAGGAGCACATCCGCATAGAAAACCTCTCCTGCTCTGGACAGTTCCTAAAATGGACAGAGGTGGCAGTAGAGAGCACTGTGGTCAGCTAGAAAGGAAATTCAAAAAGAAAAGAACTTCCTGTGGATTATAACAGCAGCTGATAAATACTGTAAGGATTAAGATTTTTTAATAGAAGTAATTTACAAATCTGTTTAACTTTCTGGCACCAGTTGATTAAAAAAAATGTTTTTCAGTAGAGTACCCCTTTAAGCACTGAAAAGGCAGGCAATGTGGGTATGTGTTCAATTTTCATATAAAAGAATTGTTTGACAAACAAGATGAGCATCTCTACAAGTAAGCAGAATTAAGGGATAATGAAGACACATTATGACCATCCATTTGCCAACATAGATGCTATATGCAGACTCTACATGTATATTTGTTAAAGGGCTACTCCATACCTAGACATCTTATTCCCTATCCAAAGGATAGGAGATAAGATGTCTGATCATGGGGGTATCCAGCGGCACGGGGATCTCCCTGCTGCAACCGGCGTTCGTTTTGAGCATCGGGGCAGCACCAGAGGCTCGTAGCATCACGCCCATGCCTCACTCTTGATGTCACGGCCATGCCGACTGCCCCGTGCACCGGATGTCTGGGGTACCTCAGCCGAGATCGCGGCATCCCCAGTGGATAGGCGATAAGATGTCTAGGCGCGGAGTACCCCTTTAAATATTGCTTGCAAAGTGGCAACAAATGTATGCAGCGTCAAGCAATAAGGAGCTCTACAAGAATCAATGTTTCAGACATGGATGCAAAGTAAAGTTCTACAATGAGATACAGAAGTAAAAAGCATCAGACAATTGGTTTTGAGTAGGTGTTACTAGTTCCACTCATAATCGGTCACATATTTGACTAGTACTAATTCCCATTCATCACAAGCTTCAGGAATGAGCACTGCTAGCTTCCAATGGCCCAGGAGGGATTCAAGACAGGGACCAAAAAAAAGAACAGATTGTGGACTCGGACTATTATTCATCTTTAAAGGTAATTCATTTATCTAAGCATTGTCTGTCTGAAGATCAAATCTCTGTATTGTCTAAGGACCAGGCCATTTTACACCTTAGGACCGGAGCGTTTTTTGAACATTTGACCACTGTCACTTTAAACATTAATAACTCTGGAATGCTTTTACCTATCATTCTGATTCCGAGAATGTTTTTTCGTGACATATTCTACTTTATGTTATTGGTAAAATTTTGTCGATACTTGCATCGTTTCTTAGTGAAAAATTCCAAAATTTGCTGAAAAAATTGAAAATTTAGCATTTTTCTAACTTTGAAGCTCTCTGCTTGTAAGGAAAATGGATATTCCAAATAATAAAAAAAAATATTCACAAATACAATATGTCCACTTTATATTTGCATCATAAAATTGACGTGTTTTTACTTTTGGAAGACATCAGAGGGCTTCAAAGTTCAGCAGCAATTTTCCAATTTTTCACAAAATTTTCAAACTCACTATTTTTCAGGGACCAGTTCAGGTTTGAAGTGGATTTGAAGGGTCTTCATATTAGAAATACCCCGCAAATGTCCCCAATATAAAAACTGCACCCCCAAAGTATTCAAAATGACATTCAGTCAGCATTTTAACCCTTTAGGTGTTTCCCAGGAATAGCAGGAAAGTGAAGGAGAAAATTCACCATCTTCATTTTTTACACTCGCATGTTCTTGTAGACCCAATTTTTTTATTTTTACAAGGAGTAAAAGGAGAAAATTTATATTTATATTTGTAGCCCAATTTCTCTCGAGTAAGGACATACCTCATATGTCCATGAAAAGTGTTCAGCGGGCGCAGTAGAGGGCTCAGAAGCGAAGGAGCGACAAGGGGATTTTGGAGAGTACGTTTTTCTGAAATGGTTTTTGGGGGGCATGTTGCATTTAGGAAGCCCCTATGGTACCAGAACAGCAAAAAATCCCCACATGGCATACCATTTTTGAAACTAGACCCCCTTGGGGAACGTAACAAGGGGTAAAGTGAACCTTAATACCCCACAGGTGTTTCACGACTTTTGCATATGTAAAAAAATATATATTTTTTTCACAAAAATGTGTGTTTCAACCCAAATTTCACATTTTTGCAAGGGTTAATAGCAGAAAAGACCCCCCAAAATTTGTAACCCCATCTCTTCTGAGTATGAAGGTACCCCATAAGTGGACCTGAAGTGCACTACGGGCGAACTACAATGCTCAGAAGAGAAGGAGTCATATTTGGCTTTTTGAGAGCAAATTTTGCTTGGGGGGCATGTCGCATTTAGGAAGCCCCTATGGTGCCAGAACAGCAAAAAAAAACACATGGCATACCATTTTGGAAACTAGACCCCTTGAGGAACGTAACAAGGAATAAAGTGAGCCTTAATACCCCACAGGGGTTCCACGACTTTTGCATATGTAAAAAGAAAACAAAAATTCACTAAAATGTGCACTTCCCCCCAAATTTCACATTTTTGCAAGGGTTAATAGCAGAAAAGACCCCCCGAAATTTGTAACCCCATCTCTTCTGAGTATGGAAATACCCCATGTGTGGACGTCAAGTGCTCTGCTGGCGTACTACAATGCTCAGAAGAGAAGGAGCGCCATTGAGCTTTTGGGAAAAAAATTGTTTGGAATGGAAGTCAGGGGCCATGTGCGTTTACAAAGCCCCCCGTGGTGCCAGAACAGTGGACCCCCCCCCACATGTGACCCTATTTTGGAAACTACACTCCTCACAGAATTTAATAAGGGGTGCAGTGTGTATTTACACCCCACTGGCGTTTGACAGATCTTTGGAACAGTGGGCTGTGCAAATGAAAAATTAAATTTTTCATTTTCACGGACCACTGTTCCAAAAATCTGTCAGACACCTGTGGGGCGTAAATGCTCACTGTACCCCTTACTACATTACGTGAGGGGTGTAGTTTCCAAAATGGGGCCACATGTGGGTATTTATATTTTTGTGTTTATGTCAGAACCGCTGTAAAATCAGCCACCCCTGTGCAAATCACCAATTTAGGCCTTAAATGTACATAGTGTGCTCTCACTCCTGAGCCTTGTTGTGCCCCCGCAGAGCATTTTATGCCTACATCTGGGGTATTTCTGTATTCAGGAGAAATTGCGTTACAGATTTTGGGGGTCTTTTTTTCCTTTTCCTTGTGAAAATAAAAAGTATAGGGCAACACCAGCATGTTAGTGTAAAATTTTTTAATTTTTTTACACTAACAAGCTGGTGTAGCCCCAACTTTTCCTTTTCATAAGGGGTAAAAGGAGAAAAAGCCCCCAAATTTTGTAGTGCAATTTCTCCCGAGTTCGGAGATACCCCATATGTGGCCCTAAACTGTTTCCTTGAAATACGACAGGGCTCTGAAGTGAGAGAGCGCCATGCGCATTTGAGGACTAAATTAGGGATCGCATAGGGGTGGACATAGGGGTATTCTACACCAGTGATTCCCAAACAGGGTGCCTCCAGCTGTTGCTAAATTCCCAGCATGCCTGGACAGTCAGTGGCTGTCCGGAAATGGAGTTGTTGTTTTGCAACAGCTGGAGGCTCCGTTTTGGAAACACTGCCATACAATACGGTTTAAATTTTTTTTGGGGACGACGACAGTGTAAGGGGGTGTATATGTAATGTTTTACTCTTTATTATGTGTTAGTGTAGTGTTTTTAGGGTACATTTGCACTGGCGTGTTACGGTGAGTTTCCCGCTAAGAGTTTGAGCTGCGGTGAAAGGCGAAAAATTTGCCGCAGCCCAAACTTGAAGCAGGAAACTTACTGTAAGCCTGCCCGTCTGAATGTACCCTGTACGTTCACATGGGGGGGGCAAACCTCCAGCTGTTTCTAACTACAACTCCCAGCATGTACTAACAGACCGTGCATGCTGGGAGTTGCAATTTTGCAACAGCTGGAGGCACACTGGTTGGAAAACCTTCAGTTAGGTTCTGTTACCTAACTCAGTATTTTCTAACCAGTGTGCCTCCAGCTGTTGCAAAACTACAACTCCCAGCATGTACTGATTGCCGACGGGCATGCTGGGAGAAGTAGTTATGCAATAGCTGGAGGTACGCAACTACAACTCCCAGCATGCCGAGACAGCTGATTGCTATTTGGACATGCTGGGATTTGCAGTTTTGCAACATCTGGAGGGCTACAGTTTTAGAGAATACTGCAAAGTGATCTCTAAACTGTGGTCCTCCAGCTGTTGCAAAACTACAATTCCCAGCATGCCCTGACAGCAAACAGTTGTTTGGGCATGCTAGGAGTTGTAGTTTTGCAAGATCTGGAGGGCTACAGTTAGTGGTCTCAAACTGTAGCCCTCCAGTTGTTGCAAAACTACATATTCCAGCATTCCCAAACAGCTGTCTGAGCATGCTGGGAGTTGTAGTTTTGCAACATCTGGAGGGCTACAGCTAGAGACCACTGTATAATGGTCTCAAACTGTACCCTGCAGATGTTGCTAGGCAACTCACCGGCTTCCATCGGATCCAGCCACACGTCATCGCCGCCCGCCGATCTCCGTCGCCTGCAGCCTCCGTCGCCCGCCCGGATCTGTAAGTGGATCTTCAGCGCCGGTCCCCGTCGTTTCCCCGTCCTGCCCCGCCTATTGTGGGTGGGCAAGACGGGGAAAACGAAAGTAAACCCCCCCGCCCCCGATCTGCTATTGGTGGTCGCGTCTAGACCACCAATAGCAGGGATAGGAGGGGTGGCACCCGTGCCACCTCACTCCTATCGGTTCAGGGGGATCCTGGGTGTCTTAGACAACCGCGATCCCCC
The DNA here is from genome assembly GCF_029499605.1 of Hyla sarda. Taxonomy (NCBI): domain Eukaryota; kingdom Metazoa; phylum Chordata; class Amphibia; order Anura; family Hylidae; genus Hyla; species Hyla sarda. Next base: position 162,315,321 of record NC_079194.1, on the reverse strand, counting down.
TTATATTCCGGGTCACCGGGTCACTATAGACCCGTAATGACCCGGAATTGTGCAAATCGCAAGTGTGAATTCACTTGCGATTTGCCGCGATCGCCAACATGGGGGGGTCTGATGACCCCCCTGGGCATTTGCACGGGATGCCTGCTGTATGATTTCAGCAGGCATCCCACTCCGATCCCCGCCCGGCGCACAGCGGGGACCGGAACTGCCCATGACGTAACTGTACGTCATGGGTCCTTAAGACCCAGGGTGTCGGGACGTAACATTACGTCACGGGTCCTGAACGGGTTAATATACATTTGCATTAATTCTTGGTGATTAACTTTTTCCAACTTACCCTTGTGGATTTATTTTACATTATCATGCTGTTCCATCACTTTTGCCGTCATCTATGATGGATCCGTGTGGAGGTGCGCTCTGTGCGCATCCTCGAGGATGACGCGCCTGGGGGTGTGTGTCTGTGCCTCTTCGGAGATGCTTGCACACTTCCGCATGGCTGTCTTTTCCGGTGGATGTGCATAGAGCGCCCGGTAACTCATGCCACACATGTAAGTTATTTCACCATCTGAGGAGCTATAAATAGTCACTCCCGCACCCCCACCTCACCGCTCCTGGACAAAGCAGGTCAGCGAAACGCATTGGATGGTGAGGTGGGGGGAACGCAAGTGACCGGCTGAGTGCACTGGCACCTGTATGTCACTGTTTACATAGGAGAATGTGTGCAATTCTGTATAGGGTTGTGTGGTATGGGGATTTATTTATTCATTTATTATTTGACATCCATTTACCTTGTTTACATGTCCTCCATCCATGGCTTTTAGTCATGTTAAGTTACTGCACCTTCCCTTTATCCAGTTTACATCATTTACTTGAATATTGGTGACTGCTTGTTATTTAGTGCAATACTAGACATCCCATGTTAGGGAGTCCCTATTGATTTATGGCTGGCCATTCTTGTGTTCCCCCTCCTATTTGTTTTTAATATGTCTTGTGCATCTATGTTATTTTATGGGATTCATGTGAGGTATTGATTTCCCTCATTTATTTGTGTGTCCAATAAAGATTTCTATGTTTCATTATAGATTTTTGCATGTCTTTTCTGTATCTAGTGAGGTCATTTTGTAGGACTATATGTATACTTTTCAAGATCTCACATAGTGAGTTGGTATATTGTTTTGGTCACTATATTTTTAGGCTTCTAGTTCCACTCATAATGTCTAGATAAAAAGCTTATGCACTATAAGAGACAGGATTGTAATAGACAAGAAGGGCATTCCATTATCTGGTGACAATATTGAATCAATATCTAGATATTGGCTAGTGGGCTACATATAGATTAATGCAAGATGCAAGTGATAGCACGTACAATTTCATGGTGGTCTATAGAAAGTCATGAGGGAAGATTTATCAATACCCGTGCAGAAGAAGAGTGGTGCAGTTGTCTATAGCAACCAATCAGATCGCTTCTTTTATTTTTATACAGGCCTATGAAATATGAAAGAAGCCACCTGATTGGTAGCTATGGGCAGCTGCACAACTTTTCCTCTACACAGGATTTGATAAATCCCCCTCATGATCTCTTCTAACGTAACCTTTACTGATTGACCCTGTGAATTCTCTTTCCTGTTTACATAGCTATGCTTCTTACAATGTAGCATTTCAACCATTGTACTTTACAACATTTTCATGGATTTTTAGGATCAGCTGTCATAAAAGTAACCAATTATAAAAGTAACATATTTCCAGTATCTCAAAAGTGGATTAACACATTTACACAAGTGTTCATACTACTAACTACTGCTCATATATGTTCATTATCTTATGCAACCAAGCATGTTAAAATAATGTGCCGTTGCTTATTTCAGGGGGTTATTCTGCAGAAGAATGAACACATTCTAGTAGACATGTAAAATGTGGCTATTTCTAAAGGTATCGGGGCCAACTATCAACACACAGAGTGAGCAGGTAGAGAATACAGTTGGCAGCACTTGTTCCTTGTGTAGGCTAATTAAAATAGACTTATTGTAAGGCTGGCACCCCTGCTAAAGCAATTAGCAAGAAAATATACCTTTGGAGATAATTCATAGCAGGCATTAATACCAAAAGAATTGAGAGAGAGAGCTTATTGTCTCGATAACGTCTTTGTGATAGGATTATGCATGTCACCAAACATACCGACCTCTAGCTAAGCAGAATCAGAGCTCTATGTGGGCGCAAGCAATGATATGTCTGCAGGAGGGAGGTAAATCAGTCTTCAGCTGAGACATGGTGTGAGACAAATTACACACTACAGCGGCAACACGAGAATGTAGAATTCATCATAACATCCTACACAGTCCTTAAGATACCTTAGATCTTGATACTTAAAGTTTTTTAAAGCTAAAAAAACATATAGTTCCATTGGCAACAATGCCCACACCCGTCTGGCCCTGGAAGCACTTCATGCAAATGAGGAAGAACAGTTTGCATGACTGAAAAAAAAAACATACTTGCATCTGCTTTAGCCTATTATCCTATTGTGTTGATCCAGAGTAAGCTTTAAAAAAAAAAAAAAAAAAAAAAAAAACATGAGCTAAAAGCGAATTTTCCTATTAGGGAAAAAAAATCTTTGTTATTTGTAAAGACATCTAAGCCCATTTTAAACTTCTTATGAGTTCATCGTGAGAGCTTTCTCTGGCAGAAAGCTCCATAGTTTCACTTAAAAGAATGCCTTGCTATGTTGAGGCAGAAACCTTTTATCTTCTAGCCATACGAGGTGCCCCTATGTTATGGATATAATTCTTGGTATAATAGCTCACCAGACAGATATCTTTATTAACTCTTGATATACTTATACATCGTCACCCCTATCATTTTTCTAAACCACTAATTTGGTTACCCAGAATTACACCTGTGTAAGCTTTACTATTTTTTTTTTTTTTGAGCTCCTATGCCCTGAACTGTACACAATGTTCCATGCGCAGTCTGACAGGTTGTACTTTTCAATGGCAGCTTTTACCAAGTATGCAACGTAGCGTGAAACAAAAAAAAGTTTGGGAATAAATAAAAAAAATTAAAAACATGACTTTTTATCTTTTGAGGGTTCTGTTTGTCATTTACTGTGTTACAAAACTAAAACATTATCAGTAAGATTACAGAAATGTCCAATTTATATATTTTGTTTGTTTGTTTGTTTTTATTATTCAACGCTGCACAATTAACCCTTTAAAGGAGAACTCCAGAATATAAAAATTGTCGCCCATACTGCCGGCAGTAAAAAAAATAAAGATGTACATACCTTCCTCCGCTCCCCCGGGGCCTCCAGTAACCGGCTCCGGTCTTCGACGTGATCCACTTCCTGGTTGCCGGTGGTTGGATGAATCATACTGCACTCAGCCAATCACCAGCCGCAGCGAAGTCAGACTCAGCTGGCGATAGGCTGAGCGGCAGTGTGAAAACGCTTCAGGACACAAAATTCTTCACTTCACCGGCACCTGCGGCCGGGGCCGAAAACGTCACACTGCCGCCCAGCCTATCGCTGGCCGAGTCGGGACTTCACTGCGGCCGGTGATTGGCTGAGCGCAGTAAGACTCTCCGACCACCGGCAACCAGGAAGAGGATCACAGCGGAGGCCGGAGCCGGTTACCGAAGACCCCGGGGGAGCAGAGGAAGGTATGTACATCTTTATTCTTTTACTGCCGACACTATGGGGGACAATTTTTATGTTCTGGAGTTCTCCTTTAAGGACCATTCTTCAGATTTTGCACTTTCGTTTTATCCTCCTTACATTTAAAAAATCATAACCCTTTCAATTTTGCATCAAAAAATGTATATGATGGCTTATTTTTTGCGCCACCAATTCTACTTTGTAACGACATCAGTCATTTTACCCAAAAATCTATGGAGAAACGGAAGAAAAATCATTGTGCTACAAAATTGAAGAAAATTTTTTAATTTTGTAACTTTTGGGGGCTTCCGTTTCTACGCAGTAAATTTTTTGGTAAAAATGATACCTTATCTTTATTCTGTAGGTCCATACAATTAAAATGATACACTACTTATATAGTTTAGATTTTATCATACTTTTGGAAAAAATCATAACTACATGCATGAAAATTAATACATTTAAAATTGTCCTGTTCTGACCCCTGTAACTTTTTTTTATTTTTCTGCGTATGGGGCTATATGAGGGCTCACATTTTGCACCATAATCTGAAGTTTTAATCCCTCTGGCTACCTCCACAGTGGATCGCCCCTCCGTGATCATGCCGCAGGTGGGTGATCCACCCCACTGGACCACAAGGGAGCGTTTACAGGGTTCTTTAGACGCTGCTGTCAACTTTGACAGCGGCGATCTAAAGGGTTAATAGCAGCCCGCGGCAATAGCCGCATGTCGGCTATTAACGCCTACCCTCAGCTACAAGAATCAGCTAAGGGCCGGCCGGTATGACATGGGCTCGAGTTGGGAGCCTGCGTCATACCCGGTTAACGACCATTGGACGAGTATACACGTCCATAGTCGTTAACCAGTTAAAGGGATTATCTGGTGGAAGATTTTTTGTTTTAGTTCCAGAAAGATGCCCACACTGACGGCAATAATAAAATAAAGCTATACATACCTTCCGCACTTCATCACTGACTCTGATAACATTGCTCTCGATTCACCCGGTGGATGTCAGTGGCGATATATATAAAAGGTAACACATCCTAGATCATGACAATGGGGTGAGCATGAGCGATCTAGGTGAACCAAAGACCAAGAAAGAGGAGCGATAGTTCAAGGGAAGAGTTAGGACATCATAGTGTTTTGTAATTGACGGGACGTGGACACCGTACATTGAGTGGCAGGAGAGAATTTATATAGTTTTTATGTTTTACTAGTTTTAAAAAATAAAAAGGCTTATATGATTTGCATTGCCATATTCTAACCCCAACAAATTTGACATTTTCTGTCTTCGGAGCTGTGTGACATATTTTTTTGTGGGGTAAGTTACAGATTTTATTGATAGCATTTACGGTTCACTTTTGAATCCATGTGTAATGAAATGTCAGGTGAACAAATCAGATTGGATGGATAGATTGATAGACAGATAGATAGATAGAGTGGAAATAGATAGAATATAAGTGGAGTTTCTTTCTGGGAGCAGCAGGTTCATTCTCATTAATAACTACTTTCTTTTAAAGCAGGGAAAGTGCTCAGGGTAACTTCCTGTTCGTATAGTATGGTGGTGGTGCTTGTATGGTGCCCATATTGACTTACTAAATTTTTCGGCCTGCTTGCAATTCATCTGGTAGTTCATAAGCCCATTCAGTCTTGCCGGGCCCTATGGGCCCTATAGCAGCTGTGTTGTCGGCCTCTATAGGTGGTAGGCCACTGGATAATGCAGTAGGGGGGAATGGATTCAAGTGATTCTGTGAAGATTCAACAATCTGCATTGGCCAAAGAGATGATACTGGAACTTTTGTCTGTTGTCATTCTAATGAAACATATGAAAATGATTGCCTGGAGAGGACAATTACTTTTCTCTATGCATTTATTGGGAAGTTGAATTGCAGGTAAATTACTGAATGAAATTATATTCTTGACTCAACATTCCATGCAACATTCAAAGTGCACATATATATGTTTTGTACATTTTCTTATTTCAACCATAAAAAAGTAGTTTTGGTAATGCTGAACTCATTTTTTAGGATGCTAATGCATCCTGCCACAGAAAAAGAAGTTTTTAAGTGGTGTAATCCGGAATTCCTCTGTGACCTCTCAATGTCTTTTTTCAAATTAAGATGTTCCCCTTACACAAAGCCCTGGAATGAGACTTCTGACAGCCAACAACTGTAACTTAAATCCTGATGCAATATGCATAAATAGTAAAAAGCAGAACCTACACTGTTCAGGAATAATCATGTTCCCAAAACTTTATGTAGTGCCTGAAAATATAGTTCAATGGTGATGCCATTGTGGAGAACGGTCCTGGCAGTGCCTTGTAAAATCAGTAGAGTTCAGTCTCACAAAATTGCTTACAATGCAGGTTATAGCCAACATAGTAATAACTTTAACTATTTTCATACTATAATGATATATTGTATCATATAATATAGTGAAATAAGCAAAGACGCCAGAGCTTCCAATAAGTCAAAGACACCAGAGCTTCCAGTAAAAGTATTAAAACATTTTGGACGGCAACATTTTAACTTCACAGAACCTTTCTCAAGCCAAGGCATTGCACACACCCAGTATTTAAACCATTCTCAACCTTTAACTCCTTGGAACATGATCATTTTGCCAAAGCAACTATAAACATGAGCAAATAATGACAACTGAAATACAGATAAGATAATAAGATAACATTAAAAACATTTTATGGGAAGATGGATTATACTCCAAAAAAAGTTAATGATGATCTCGGATTTCAGCCACAATGGTAGTTAAACAAATTATTTTCTATTATATTTAAAAAGTACTTCTCATGATCTTCTTAACCCCTTAAGGACCGAGGGTTTTTCCGTTTTTGCCTTTTCGTTTTTTCCTCCTCGTCTTTAAAAAATCATAACTCTTTCAATTTTGCACCTAAAAATCCATATGATGGCTTATTTTTTGCGCCACCAATTCTACTTTGTAATGACATCAGTCATTTTGCCCAAAAATCTACGGCAAAACGGAAAAAAAATCATTGTGAGACAAAATTGAAAACCAAACGCTGTTTTGTAAATTTTGGGGCTTCCGTTTCTACGTAGTACATTTTTCGGTAAAATTGACACCTTATCTTTATTCCGTAGGTCCATACGATTAAAATAATACCCTACTTATATAGGTTTGGTTTTGTTGTACTTCTGGAAAAAATCATAGCTACATGCAGGAAAATTTATACGTTTAAAATTTTCATCTTCTGACCCCTATAACTTTTTAATTTTTGCGTGTATGGGGCGGTATGAGGGCTCATTTTTTGCGCCGTGATCTGAAGTTTTAAGCGGTATGATTTTTGCTTTGATAGGACTTATTCATTTTTTCATGATATAAAAAGTGACCAAAAATGCACTATTTTGGACTTTGGATTTTTTTCACGCGCACGCCATTGACCGTGCGGTTTAATTAATGATATATTTTTATAATTCGGACATTTCCACACGCGGCGATACCATATATATTTATTTTTATTTACACTGTGTTTTTTTATGGGAAAAGGAGGTGATTCAAACTTTTAATAGGGAAGGGGTTAAATGATCTTTATTCACTTTTTTTTTGCAGTGTTATAGCTCCCATAGGGACCTATAACACTGCACACACTGATCTTTTACATTGATCACTGGTTTCTCATAGGAAACCAGTGATCGATGAATCTGCCGGTTGACTGCTCATGCCTGGATCTCAGGCACTGAACAGTAATTCGGCGATCGAACAGCGAGGAGGCAGGTAGGGACCCTCCTGCTGTCCTGTAAGCTGTTCGGGATGCCGTGATTTCACCGCGGCTATCCCGAACAGCCCACTGAGCTAACCGGCATACTTTCACTTTCACTTAAGATGTGGCGTTCAACATTGATCAACGCCGTGGCCCCGCGTTATAGATTGGGAGCGGGCACATGACGTTCCAGTACGTCATGTGTCCTTAAGGGGTTACATTTTATAATCCTCCCAGTTCACTGCCCCTATCATGATAAACTACCCCCTGTCTTTATTTTTATTATTTTTTTGTTTTCTACCTTGATATTGCTCCATAGTTTCTGCTCAGTCTCAGTTAGATTCACAGACTGGGAACTGGCGTTACCCCGCAGACGTGACATCATCTGAAGCCATGCAGGGGAGAACTTCCCCCCTCTCTCTGCTACACACAGCCCAGAAGAGCTGAGATGAGCTATGATTGGATAAGGCTGCACACCCCTCCCCCTCAGCACTCTAGACTGCATTTCCTGCCAGGCCAGCAGGGGTCCAAAGTCAAGAGATGGGGGAAAATGTGATCTGGACAAGTAGGGAGACACCTAGTAACAGCTTTTTTTTAAACATAAATAAAACATAGCAAACTTCACTTTTGTTTTAAACAAAGTACATTAGAAAGATTATTTATTTACCATAAGTGCAATAGCAAAATTTGTTTTAATGAGAGTGACAATTTAAGCCTATACAGGGATCCATTTTTCCTATCAGAGATCAAAGCCCCCCCCCCAGCATCTGTCTTAATTTAAATTCATCTCCTTCATGTTGGGCCCAAAAAAATATACATATATACATGGTTCCTAGACCTGATAACTCTCCAATTTACGTAACATTACTTACTGGCTGAATCTAGAATTCTATTGTTTTATTACTTCGTGTCATGTAAAGCTTATTGATATTAGAATGTTTCTTCTTTATGTCTGCAGCAAGTGTAGGATGGATGGGCAGCACTGTTGTGGTGTACATTATATATTTTGTAAGGTTATTAATAAGCAGAGAACAGAAAAAAGTGTCAGTTTGCCATCAGCCCCAAGATGCCACAGTTCCAAAAATCACTTTCCTGAATGAGTCCTTTAGAATCACTTTATTGTCTAATGCTAAGCTGATGGCTAAGGGAATTGACGCATAGGTCCATCCTCTATCTACATACTAGCTTGCCTGCAATTTGACACTAATATAAATTCAGGGCACCCATTTGAACCCATTGCAAAACTTGAAATTTGTTCCATCATAAAAAATAAAAAAAACAACTGGTATTTTACCAATGAGTACACTTTTTACTACCGAACTGTACATTTTGCTTAAATGGACTTTTGTAATATGGTTGTTTCAAATTTTTGAATATTTATTTATTAATATTGAAGAAAGCTGCTCCTGAAAATCCCACCACTAGTTGTCCCCATACCTACTGGGACACTAACCAGTCCTGCAGCAGCATCAGGCTTGTCCATGAGTCATGGACAAGGCTGCATGATCAGACACACCAATCACCTCCCACCACCACAAGGGAGGGATACGCCTCCTTCCCCTGAGAGGATTTCTAACACTGTGAGCTAATTAAATGAGGGATTTTTATAGTAAATATAGGCGAGAGAGGCATAAAAATTAGACGTACATGGTCAGAATTAGGCACTACAATATTATTATTTTCTTTTCGTGGGATCTGACAGGTACACTTTAAAAGAAAAGACAATGATAGGTCTGTAATTCAACATCCGATTTCTTTTGTGATGCATAAAGGACTCTGCAATATGATATTTGTCATTAGCAAAGTAAATTTGTTTACTTTTTCAAGTTTTCTTTTTCATGCTTTGACCTATTTTGAGCCCCTTTTCAGTAAACATGTTGCAGTTGAGCACAGCTTCATCTTGGATCCCTATAGCATCATAAAAGATAATATCCATCTTTATAGCACATATGCACACTATTACAATAAACAAAATAAATGTACTCGGGGATATACCATACACTTGTTCTATTGTGTTGCTAGATGTCGTCCCTGCTACTGAAATCATTTCTATAAAACTACTGTAATGGTAATGGACAGAAGGACCTTAGATAGGCCAATAGAGCATGGTGAGACTCCTACTAGCGCCCTCACTATGTTTATATCTTCTATTCACAAGTTATATCATGAGGTTGGCTGCTGTGTTTACAGCATTAACATCTGAAAAGTCCAATTAGTAATTATCCAAAAGCTTTAGAAAATAATGAGAAAACTGATCATAACAGTATAATAGTTGTACAAAACAGACAAAAAATTGAGATCAGGCATAACAATGAGCATTAGTAATCTAAAGACGTTTCCATCGTCACCATAATTATCACTTTCCTTGAATGCAGTTACATTGTTGCAGTCCTTCTGACTACAATGAACCAGCCGATTCTTTCTGCTACACCACTAACTTAATTAAAGACTACATCATTCATCTGCACTTTCCAGCTCCTACCTGACCTTTAATTGTACAGGTATTAACATCCACAAAAGAAGCAGGAACTAGACACTAGAAGGAAAATTAGGAAATGAAATCTTAAAACTATCCAAAGAAGAAAAATAAGTGCAAATCATTAAATGAAATGCCACCATAATTAATCTGGTTGGAAGAGTGTGGGATGTATAAATATGTAAGGATCAATTCAATAGTCATTTGTCGTTAAATATTGGCCGAAATTGAACTCTTCTGGTACAGGGGTCCTATTTCAAGGAAATGTGTTTGCCTTTTTTTTTTTTGTACACCATCTACTGCCATTTGGCAAAGCTTAAGCCGTTTTTTAGGTATACAACACATCTGCATACACAGGGTTGTGCTCTCAACATATATGAAAATATAAAAATGAAAATGGAAAAACCCTAAGTCTTAAAGACAAAGGGTTTTTCCGTTTTTTGCATTTTCATTTTTTCCTCATGCCCTTCTAAGGCTGCTTTCACACTATGAATAGTACCCGTTATATAATGCCCGTTATAAAATAGCTGTCAGGATTCAGCAGGCTGAAGGTGGATCCTCTGTGTCAGAGAGGGATTGGCGTGGACTGTACCGATGGACCAGTTCTAAGTTGCTACTAGTTTTCACCAGAGCCCGCCGCAAAGCGGGATGGTCTTGCTGCGGCGGTAGCAAGCAGGTCGTGTCCACCGGTAACGGCTCAACCTCATTGACTGCTGAGAGTGGCGTGGGATAGGAGGACTAGACAGAGGCGAGGTCAGACGTAGAAGAAGGTCAGGGCAGGCGGCAAGGTTCGTAGTCAAGGGCAACGGAACACTGGTAAGGGCATACACAAAAACGCTTTCACTAGGCACTGAGGCAACAAGATCCGGCAAGGACTGGAAGGGGAAGTGGGTTAAAATAAGCCTGGAGCAGATGGAAGCCAATTACATTGATTGGGCCAGGCACCAATTAGTGGTGCACTGGCCCTTTAAATCTTAGAGAGCCGGCGCGCGCGCCCTAGAGAGCGGAGCCGCGCGAGCCAGGACATGACAGCCGGGGAACGGGACAGGTGAGTAGATTGGGAAGCGACCCGCGATCGGGCGCGTCCCGCTATGCGGATCGAATCTCCGCCGGCAGTGACAGTGCAGCGCTCCCGGTCAGTGGGTCTGACCGGGGCGCTGCAGAGAGGAGAACGCCGCGAGCGCTCCGGGGAGGAGCAGGGACCCAGAGCGCTCGGCGTAACAGTACCCCCCCCCCCTTAGGTCTCCCCCTCTTTTTATCTGCTTGTCCCTTCATACGAGACGAGTCCAGTGGGAGCGACTCTTGAGTCTCCTTCCAGATAACGGAGAAGTCCTTGGTTACTTCATCTACGGCAGGAACTCCAGAAGAAGTGGGAATGGGGAGGGGGGGCAGAGGGTGAAGCTTGCCACGGGGCAGAGTGGTACCAGGAAGGAGGCTAAGAGTAGGTAAGATCTCTGCTTGCTTTTTGCAGAAGATATCAGAAAAGTCCTGGTAAGCCTTGGGCGGGACCGGTAAGGGTGGAACCTCAGGAGTTAGACAAGTGGGAGCAGATGTGAGGCATAGTTTGTGACAAGAAGGACCCCAATTTTTTATCTCCCCGGTGGTCCAGTCAAGGGTGGGAGAATGACGTTGGAGCGATGGCAGACCGAGGAGGACTTCAGAGGTGCAGTTGGGCAGAATAAGAAATTTAATTTTTTCGTGATGCAGGCAATGCTCATAAGCAAGGGTTCTGTGCGGTAACGCACAGTGCAGTCCAATTTTTCTCCGTTGACAGAAGAAATGTAGAGCGGCTTGACGAGACGGGTCACTGGGATGCTGAACCTATTAACGAAAGAGGCCAAAATAAAGTTTCCTGCAGAACCGGAGTCCAAGAAGGCCACAGCAGAGAAGGAGGAGTTAACAGAAGGAGAAATCCGCACAGGTACAGTCAGATGTGGAGGGGCAGAATTTATGCCAAGAGACGCCACTCCTACGTGAACAGGGTGCATGCGTTTCCCAGACGCGGAGGAAGAATAGGGCAGTCCACTAGGAAATGTTCGGTACTAGCGCAGTACAGGCACAAATTTTCCTCTCTGCGACAAGACCTCTCTTCTTGGGTCAGGCGAGACCGATCCACTTGCATAGCCTCCTCGGCGGGAGGCACAGGAGTAGATTGCAGACTATTCTGGGAGAGAGGTACCCAGAGATCAAGGTCCTTTTCCTGGCGGAGCTCCTGGCGTCTTTCAGAAAAACGCATATCAATGCGGGTGGCCAACTGGATAAGTTCAGATACGGTAGCAGGAATTTTTCGTGCGGCCAGCACATCTTTGATGTGACTGGATAAGCCTTTCTTGAAGGTCGCGCAGAGGGCCTCATTGTTCCAGGATAATTCAGTGGCGAGGGTATGAAACTGGATGGCGTATTCGCCTATGGAAGAACTTCCTTGGACTAGGTTCAGCAAAGCAGTCTCGGCAGAGGAGGCCCGGGCTGGTTCCTCGAAGACACTACGAACTTCAGCGGAGAAGGACTGGACAGTGGCAGTGACAGGATCATTGCGGTCCCAGAGCGGTGTGGCCCATGACAAGGCCTTTCCAGACAGGAGACTAACCACGAAAGCCACCTTAGACCGTTCTGTGGGGAATTGGTCTGACATCATCTCCAAGTGTAGGGAACATTGAGACAGGAAACCACGGCATAGTTTAGCGTCCCCATCAAATTTGTCTGGCAGGGACAGGTGGAGGCTGGGAGCGGCCACTCGCTGCGGAGGAGGTGCAGGAGCTGGCGGAGGAGATGTTTGCTGAAGCTGTGGCAGAAGTTGTTGCAGCATGACGGTCAGTTGGGTCAGCTGTTGTCCTTGTTGCGCTATCTGTTGAGATTGCTGGGCGACCACCGTGGTAAGGTCAGCGACAACTGACAGCGGAACCTCAGCGGGATCCATGGCCGGATCTACTGTCAGGATTCGGCAGGCTGAAGGTGGATCCTCTGTGTCAGAGAGGGAATGGCGTGGACCGTATCGGTGGACCAGTTCTAAGTTGCTACTGGTTTTCACCAGAGCCCGCCGCAAAGTGGGATGGTCTTGCTGCGGCGGTAGCAACCAGGTCGTGTCCACCGGTAACGGCTCAACCTCACTGACTGCTGATAGTGGCGTGGGACAGGAGGATTAGACAGAGGCGAGGTCAGACGTAGAAGAAGGTCAGGGCAAGCGGCAAGGTTCGTAGTCAAGGGCAACGGCAGAAGGTCTGGTAACACTGGTAAGGGCATACACAAAAACGCTTTCACTAGGCACTGAGGCAACAAGATCCGGCAAGGACAGGAAGGGGAAGTGGGTTAAAATAAGCCTGGAGCAGATGGAAGCGAATTACACTGATTGGGCCAGGCACCAATTAGTGGTGCACTGGCCCTTTAAATCTTAGAGTGCATGCACTATTTCTACCATTACTATCTTCCGTCACAAAATAACGTCCATTATTAATAACGGGTGATAATGGGTTAAAACGGCTATAATGGGATTTTCTAACTTCCATTAGGGATTTTCTAATGGCCGCTTAACCCCGCGATCAGTCGCTATTTTATAACGGGCATTATATAACGGGTACTTTTCATAGTGTTAAAGCAGCCTAAAAATCATAACGCTTTCAATTTTGCACCTAAAATTCCATATTCTGGCTTATTTTTTGCGCCACCAATTCTTCTTTCCAGTGACTTTAGTCATTTTACCAAAATATCTACAGCGAAACGGAAAAATACCGTATATACTCGAGTATAAGCCGAGTTTTTCAGCACGATTTTTCGTGCTGAAAACACCCCCCTCGGCTTATACTCGAGTGAACTCCCCCACCCGCAGTGGTCTTCAACCTGCGGACCTCCAGAGGTTTCAAAACTACAACTCCCAGCAAGCCCGGGCAGCCATCGGCTGTCCGGGCTTGCTGGGAGTTGTAGTTTTGAAACCTCCGGAGGTCCGCAGGTTGAAGACCACTGCGGCCTTCAACATCATCCAGCCCCCTCTCACCCCCTTTAGTTCTGAGTACTCACCTCCGCTCGGCGCTGGTCCGGTCCTGCAGGACTGTCCGGTGAGGAGGTGGTCCGGTGGGATAGTGTTCCGGGCTGCTATCTTCACCGGGGAGGCCTCTTCTAAGCGCTTCGGGCCCGGCCTCAGAATAGTCACGTTGCCGTGACAACGACGCAGAGGTGCGTTCATTGCCAACGTAATTCTGCGTCATTGTCAAGGCAACGCCTCTATTCCGGGCCGGAAGCGCGGAGAAGAGGCGCCCCCGGTGAAGATAGCAGCCCGGACCACCTCCTCACCGGACCACCTCCTCACCGGACAGCCCTGCAGGACCGGACCAGCGCAGAGCGGAGGTGAGTACTCAGAACTAAAGGGGGTGAGAGGGGGCTGGATGATGTTGAAGGCCGCAGTGGTCTTCAACCTGCGGACCTCCGGAGGTTTCAAAACTACAACTCCCAGCAAGCCCGGACAGCCGATGGCTGCCCAGGCTTGCTGGGAGTTGTAGTTTTGAAACCTCTGGAGGTCCGCAGGTTGAAGACCACTGAGGGCGAATGATGAGAAGAGGATGATGAAGGGGGGGGGGTGTGGGGATGATGAAGGGAGGTGGGGATGATGAAGGGGGGGGGTGTGGGATGATTACAAGGGGATGATGAAGGGGGGATGTGTGGGATGATAAGGGGATGATGAAGGGGGGATGTGTGGGATGATAAGGGGATGATGAAGGGGGGATGTGCGGGATGATAAGGGGATGATGAAGGGGGGATGTGTGGGATGATGACAAGGGGATGATGAAGGGGGGATGTGTGGGATGATAAGGGGATGATGAAGGGGGGATGTGTGGGATGATGACAAGGAGATGATGATGATGAGGATGTTAATGACGGGTCTGGATGATGACAGGGGGGGATGAGGTATTTCCCACCCTAGGCTTATACTTGAGTCAATAACTTTTCCTGGGATTTTGGGTTGAAATTAGGGGTCTCGGCTTATACTCGGGTCGGCTTATACTCGAGTATATACGGTAAATCATTGTGCGACAAAATTGAAGGAAAAATGCCATTTTGTAAATTTTGGGGGCTTCCGTTTCTACGCACTGTATATTTCGGTAAAAATGACACCTTATCATTATTCTGTAGATCCATACGGTTAAAATGATTCCCTACTTACATAGGTTTGATTTTGTATTACTTCTAAAAAAAAATCATAACTACATGCATGAAAATGTATTTGTTTAAAATCTTCTGACCCCGAAAACTTTTTAATTTTTCCACTTACAGGCCGGTATGAGGACTAATTTTTTGCCCAGTGATCTGAGGTTTTTATTGGTACCATTTTTATATTGATCAGACTTTTGTTCACTTTATATTCATTTTGACATGATATAAAAAGTGACCAAAAATACACTATATTGGATTTTGGAATTTTTGTGTGCATACACTGTGTGGTTTAATTATATATATTTTTTTTATAGTTTGGACATTTCTGCATGCGGCAATACCACATATGTTTATTTTTATTTACACAGTTTGTTTATTTTTTTTAATGGGAAAAGGGGGGTGATTCTTACTTTTATTAGGGAAGTGGTTAAATGATCTTTATTAACTTTTTTTCACACTTTTTTTTAACACACGTGTTATAGCCCCCCTATTGGCTATTACAATGCACACACTGATCTGCTACACAGATCATTGCCGTGCATTGACACGGCAAAGATCAGTGTTTTCGGCGGTCGATTGCTCAAGCCTGGATTTCACCAGGGGACCTCCGCTCACGTTCTAGCTGATCGGGACATCGCGATGGTTCTGATCAGCCCGACTTAGCTGCCGGGAAGCTTTCACTTTCATTTTAGACGCGGCGATCAACTTTGAATGCCACGTCTAAAGGTTTAATAGCACACGACACAATGATCGGTGCCACATACTATTAGCCCAGGGTCCCAGCTTTCATTAGCCGCTGGGACCGACTCGGTATGATGCAGGGTCACGGTGTGACCCCACGTTATATACCAGGACCGAGTGCAGGGCGTACAGGTACGCCCTGTGTCCTTAAGAGGTTAAAAGGTAATGAGTGACATGGGGGCTTTAGAGTGCCAAATGTGGTAGGCCTCAAGGTCCCCATTACTTAGCCTTGATAAGAACAAGAATAGCCAGAAAGCTCTCGCTAACTGAGGAGATCCAAACAAAAGATGGAAAAATAGAACTGGTAAAATATTGGGACCTTGTGAAGACCAAATTAAGCTATTATTCTATATAGTTAAAAAAAAAAAAAAAGCAGTTTTTTTCTTTTCTAGACTGGCCGGCCTGAGAGGAAAAAATAACAGGACTTTTCTCATGTGTTTTTTCCTATTTAGGCTTGTCCTACCCCACAAACCTTTATCCACAATCTATAATGAATAACTTTATTAGTAATAGACTGTGGAGGAAAAAGTAAAGAGGAAAAAACACAAAAGTCCTGTATGATAACATACAGGGAAATAGGTTAAACTTGATGGACTCCTGTCTTTTGTAACCTTATGAATGATGTAACTATGTAACAATGAGGAGATGATTTAAGGGGGTAGTAAAAAAAAACATATGTAGAGCAAAGGTTACACCTGTGTTGGTACCATACTTTTGAGTCTTGAAAAATACATGTATATGTGCAGGAAAGGGCTCTACTACTAGCTGACTATGTTAAGGCCATTAAAGGTAATGTGACCACGGCAATTCATATGCCAGCATCCCATTTTGACAGGTTGTTGAAGTGTAAGGAGGATTATGTTATGAACAGGCCCTTTTTCTGCACAATGTTACCCAGAAGCCTCCACATGTTTGTCTTGGGAGTTAAAAGTTCTTATGTATGGCTGGGGGCCTTTAAAACCTATATTCACCCAACCCTATCCTGGATCGTCATCTGGTTCCTGTACATCACCACTTTTTCCTGCTTCTGATAATTGTCATCCCATCCAATCACTTATTGAGACAGGACATCTCTGGAGCCAGTGATTGGGCGAGTGGGCAGTTCCTGGTGGAAGGACTTGTCTTGGAAGAAATTTGTGACAAATGGGGACTGGATCATGTCAGAATAGGAGCTGTGAGGAATCAGGGTTGTAAAACAGTTATTATCATTGTCTGCTGGCCAGACACTCCTGAGACCTGCTGCAATTGCTAGTTATAAGCTGAGGAAGTTTGTGTTAGCAGGTGGTTAACTCCCCAGCTGTTAGTCATATCTGACCTTTTCTCTGCATAAGTGTATGCAAAGAAAAGGTCAGATCTGCTGGCCAACAGTTAAGTGGAGCGTGATGCCGTGTACTTCCCTGTCTTATAACTAGCCATCGCAGCAGGTGTCAGGAGTGAGACCCGGTGCGATCAAAACTTTTGCCATGTCTGAGCAACATGTCAAAACATTTTTAAATGACAGTTTGACTTATTGTTTCTGTATTTTTAACATGCCCTCAGCCTTCCATAAAAGTATGTCCCCAGACAACCCCTTTAATCAGTCCCTCCAAAGGAAATATGAGGCTTTTCAGAACAAAAAAAAAACAGCTGTAATATCAGATATTCCAGCTACATTCAAACAAAAGAGAGACTTTGTCAAAAATGGTTTCCGCCATCAAAGCATGTACTTCCACCGTGAACAACAGGTGCACATCAGTGGTGATAGCAGTCCTTTTGTAGCATCATTCAGTGATCACTGCTCGACATCCAAAACTCCTGTGTCAGCTCAAAGCATTTCAGATCTATATAAATATTGGTGTTTTTGTAAGAAAGACGGACCTTTGAATACTGTAAGCCTTATAATATGTTGTTTTGTTGTATAATAATAGGCATTTTATTGACGTGAAATAAAAATGCATATTCATTGGTCATGTTGCATGTCTGAATGGAATATACCCTTATCTGAATTCCAAATGCTCATTGTTTACACAGACTTTCCCATCAAAATATCTTTCAGTGTCACAAGTGTCACGTACTAATGCTAAAAAGTAATTTAAAGAATGAGTATCTTCCAAAATAATATGTGTAAATAAGGGATGATATCAGGGTCCAATTCAAAGTAAAATAGATGAGTGAACCTATTCTTTTCAAATTGGCCATCGATTTGTTTCAGGTGTAAGATTCAGCCCTACACTTGATGGTGAGAGCTAAGTGTGATGATACAGGTGCATTAGTATAAATTTTAACATGAACAACAAAGATGTGGCCTCAAATGGCAGAAGGTGCTCAACCCCTAATGCAGTTGTGTACATATATTGGGGGGCAGATCCTACACTTGTGGTCCTTTGCTAAGGGCAATCCCCAGCATAAAATGCAGATAATGGAGGATTCCTGCAGCAGACCACAAGTACCACAATGGCATCCTACACCAGATAAAAAGATTTGGATGTATAACACTTAGAATACTACAAAACAGGAATTTAGGTGCAGTACCGTGGTAGATGTAAACAATGACATTGGCTAACCCTCAAAACTGATGTTAAAATTGAGACATTAGCCAGTATATCTTTAGATGAAGGACATACCTGAGCCCGCACACCAACGCCAAGGTTTCTCAAGTGGCACGGGACCTAACACTGGGTGGGGCTTATAGCCTTTCTCCCACCTCCCACTGTATGTGTGCTTAGTCACACTGGAGATAACCCGGGAACAGTCTATGAGTCGATCTTAAAGGGGTTATCCAGGAAAAAACTTTTTTTTAATATATCAGCTGGCTCCGGAAAGTTACACAGATTTGTAAATTACTTCTATTAAAAAATCTTAATCCTTTCAGTACTCATGAGCTGCTGGAGTTGAGTTTTTCTTTTCTGTCTAAGGGCTCTCTGATGACACGTGTCTCAGGAATCGGCCAGTTTACAAGCAAATCCCCATAGCAAACCTCTTCAACTCTGTGCAGTTCCCGAGACAAGCAGAGATGTCAGTAGAGAGCACTGTTGCCAGACAGAAAACAACAACTCAACTTCAGCAGCTGATAATTATTGAAAGGATTAAGTTTTTTTAATAGAAGTAATTTACAAATCTGTTTAACTTTCTGGAGCCAGTTGATATAAATTAAATTTTTTTCCTGGAATACTCCTTTAATGCTGCCATAATTGCCCACTGGCCCCTGGTTTTGCTTATTATGCACAGGTAGGTTTAGTGTTAGGTCCCATGCCCCTTGAGAAACCTTGGCGTTGGTGTGCGGGCTCAGGTATGTCCTTCATATACGGATATACTGGCTAATGTCTCAATTTTAACATCAGTTTTGAGGGTTAGCCAATGTCATTGTTTACATCTACCACAGTAGTGCACCTAAACTCCTGTTTTGTAGTATTCTAAGTGTTATACATCCACTTCTTTTTATCTGGTGTAGGATACCATTGTGGTACTTGTGGTCTGCTGCAGGAATCCTCCATTGTATGCATTTTATGCTGGGGATTGCCCTTAGCAACGGACCACAAGTGTAGGATCTGCTCCCCCAATATATATGCACAACTGCATTAGGGGTTGAGCACCTCCTACCATTTGAGGCCACATCTTTGTTGTTCAAGGAGTTAAGTGGCAATGACTTGCATTGCTGCTTACCTTCTTTTAGTGAAACAATAAGGAACAATGCAATATGCCGTTAAAATGACAAGAGTCCCTGCTTTTCACCCTAGCTTTTGTGGCACCCTACACTAGGAATCCATGGAAACGATGTAGAGTAGTAGAACGCATGCACTGTGTGCTTTAATGTCCAGTGAATAGCCACTCTTCCAGGCCCAAGTATAGTCTATTTCAATTTTAATGTTCACTGAATCATAGCAATACAGCATTTGCCATAAAATCCAAATCAGTCAGTTACTTTTTCTGTGGTCATCTGGGTCTTATTGCGATACTGTCAATTTACTGGTAGGGAAACCCAGAGAAATGACAATTAGATGAGTGTTGTTCCTGTGGATATTGCAAGCACTACCCAGGACCAAGGCTGTATTTATAGATCGTGCTGCCTAGGCACTTGGACTGAATATGCCCCATTAGGGTGATTCTACAAAGATCTGAATTTTTTTCAGGCAGACCTGTCACAAATGCTTTAAAAAAATAAATAAAAAACTTGCATGTGTTACATGCAGATTTGTTGCAGATTCACAGTGCAACTCACCTTTATACACAGGTGATATACAGGGACACAACATTAAACACTGTTATACAGGCTGTGTATTCACTACTCTACATTGTAGCAGAGGGCCATTTATTCAGTGTTGTCACATGAAAAGGTAAAATAAAATATTTACAAAAATGTGAGGGGTGCACTGTATATATATATATATATATATATATATATATATATATGTGTGTGTGTGTATAAAAGTCTGAAGAAATGATGTGTCTTGTGTCTTATATAATAAACATTTTTTACTCATTCTTTTATTTGATTAAGTGCACCTGACCTTAAAGGGGTACTCTGGCGCTTAGACATCTTATCCGCCGCTGGGGACCCCCGTGATCTTGCACGCAGCACCCCAGTTAAAATCAGTCCCCGGAGCATGTTCGCTCCGGGTCTGATTACCGGCGACCACGGGGCCTGCAGCGTGTGATGTCACGTCTCCGCCCCCGAGTGACATCACGCTCCGCCCCTCAATGCAAGCCTATGGGAGGGGGCGTGAAAGCTGATGAGGCATCTTATCCCCTATCCTTTGGATAGGGGATAAGATGTCTAAGCGCCGGAGTACCCCTTTAAGCTACCCGTCCACTTTAGATTAATGTTGCCCGATTGTGACGATTCTTGCCATTCAGAACACATGCATTCTCTGCCAAGCAAAGCATGCATATATTTAAAGGTTCCACCGAGATAGCTGTCTGGCCAAATGCTCATTCAGATACCAGCTATCTCCAGTCTATGGGCAACTTTAGAATTAGACTTAAAAAGAGTGTAGAAATTCATATACTGTAACTTGTTTTTCTCACTGTGACTGGTAAAAAATAGAGAAGCCAGGATTCCTATTCATTTTCCTGCAGTCCTAGATAATGAGATCACCCCCCACTATGCCTGACGGCATCTATTGTACACCGGGCTATTAAACTAGCTGTATATTCATATCTTCACATTCTGTAAACTCCAAGCTGTATACTCTTGAGTGACATGAATGCAGCTCACTGTGTCTCCTGTTGACCTTACTCTTAACTACATTGTATTCAGAGTCAAGTCAGTGATACGGTGCTAAGGATAATATAAACCTCCTATATATAACAAAGGGTGATAATATGAGTGTATACACATAATGTAATTAAACATTGTTACACCTACGGCTCTGCATGCATAATGTCATATATATATATATATATATATATATATATATATATATATATATATATATATATATATATAGATATATATATATATATATATATATCTATATATATATATATATAGTCTGAGTCGCACTATGCGGCACCAAGTGGCAGGTTTGAGTTTCTTTGTGCGTTTTATATGTAATAATTTAAAAATAATATAAATAGCTATCGAAAATCAATAATCTATTTTCCTGTGTAATTCTTTGGCCCATGGTCAAGGTATTTAAATTAACTACATGGCTGACTTTACCAAAGGTACACAAAGAACATGTCTTGTATTCTAGATGACCACATCCTAATGTACAGTATATTGCATGACAGGGATTAGCACTTATAGCATATTAAAGGGTACCTTTCATCAAAAAAACTTTTGATATATTATAGATTAATGTATGCAGAATAACTTTCCAATAGCATGTTATTAAAAAATATGCTTCTTTCTATTTAATTTTCCACTTTGAAAAAATGACCACTAGGGGTCTCCCTACCAGTCCTTTTTTTATAGATTTCAGACTCATGAAGGAGTCCTAAATCTCAGACTGCAGCCGGGACACAGACAAACTCAGCACTGCTCACTGCCAGGGAGTTTGCCTGTGTCCCGGCTGCAGTCTGAAATTTAGTACTCCTGCATAAGTCTGAAATCTATTAAAAAAAAAGGACTGGTAGGGAGACCCCTAGTGGTCATTTTTCAAAGTGGAAAATTAAATAGAAAGAAGCACATTTTTTAATAACATGCTATTGGAAAGTTATTCTGCACACATTAAACTATAATATATCTAAAGTTTTTTTGATGAAAGGTACCCTTTAACCCCTTAAGGACTCAGCTCATTTTGGCCTTAAGGACTCAGACAATTTAATTTTTACGTTTTCATTTTTTCCTCTTCGCCTTCTAAAAATCATAACTCTTTTATATTTTCATCCACAGACTAGTATGAGGGCTTGTTTTTTGTGCAACCAGTTGTCCTTTGTAATGACATCACTCATTGTATCATAAAATGTATGGCGCAACCAAAAAACACTATTTTTGTGGGGAAATTAAAACGAAAAACGCAATTTTGCAAATTTTGGAAGGTTTCGTTTTCACGCCGTACAATTTATGGTAAAAATGACGTGTGTTCTTTATTCTGAGGGTCAATACGATTAAAATGATACCCATTATTATATACTTTTATATTATTGTTGCGCTTAAAAAAAATCACAAACTTTTTAACCAAATTAGTACGTTTATAATCCCTTTATTTTGATGACCTCTAACTTTTTTATTTTTCCGTATAAGCGGCGGTATGGGGGCTCATTTTTAGTTCCATGATCTGTACTTTTTTTTGATACCACATTTGCATATAAAAAAACTTTTAATTAATTTTTTATAATTTTTTTTTAATAAAATGTATTAAAAAAGTAGGAATTTTGGACTTTTTTTAATTTTTTTCGGTCACGCCGTTCACCGTACGGGATCATTAACATTTTATTTTAATAGTTCGGACATTTACACACGCGGCGATACCAAATATGTCTATAAAAAAAAATGTTACGCTTTTTGGGGGTAAAATAGGAAAAAACGGACGTTTTACTTTTTTATTGGGGGAGGGGATTTTTCACTTTTTTTTTACTGTTACTTTTACATTTTTTTACATTTTTTTTTAAAACTTGAATAGTCCCCATAGGGGACTATTCATAGCAATACCATGATTGCTAATACTGATCTGTTCTATGTATAGGACATAGAACAGATCAGTATTATCGGCGATCTTCTGCTCTGGTCTGCTCGATCACAGACCAGAGCAGGAGACGCCGGGAGCTGGACGGAGGAAGGAGAGGGGACCTCCGTGCGGCGTTATGAATGATCGGATCCCCGCAGCAGCGCTGCGGGCAATCCGATCATTCATTCAAATCGCACACTGCCGCAGATGCCGGGATCTGTATTGATCCCGGCACCTGAGGGGTTAATGGCGGACGCCCGCGAGATCGCGGGCGTCGGCCATTGCCGGCGGGTCACTGGCTGCGATCAGCAGCCGGGATCAGCCGCGCATGACACGGGCATCGCTCCGATGCCCGCGGTTATGCACAGGACGTAAATGTACGTCCTGGTGCGTTAAGTACCACCTCACCAGGACGTACATTTACGTCCTGCATCCTTAAGGGGTTAAAGAATACCTATAGGTTTTACATTAAATAAATCTTGATCAGTGGAGTTTAGGTGCTGAGTCCCCCACCAATTACAAAAACAAAGGGGCAGAAGCAGTTATCTGAGCACAAACTTTCTATGAATTCATACCACTGTTCCATGCTCCTTTTTTGTATTGGACAGTGATGCAGAAAAACAAAGTCAAACATGTCATGGAGACAGATATAACATTAGCTTACAAAAGTAAGAACGTATATAGGGTACATACAGGCACACAAGTAGATATGGGTACAACTCCAAGATCTTTCTAGGAGTCTTTCTAGTCGCCCCTAATATTTAATGATCAGTGAGGGGGTTGAGTGTTGTCTCAGCTGTGCCACCAATAAAGACTTCTATGGCATATCAAACGTTTTTAAAAATCCCTTTTCTCTAACACATTGCAAAATTGTGCTGTGGCAAAGTGGCTTTTTGAGAAGTTTGCTAGGCATGCAGAGATAGATATAGTGAGCTCTGAAAGTGTAAAACCTTCAGAATTGTGTAGATTTCTACAGATTACATAATTTTTATCCAAAACTACATTAGGTTTTAACAAAAGTCCTATAAGTTAAAAAAAAATCAAACAAATGAGAAATATATTAGACAAAATATTAGACATTCATTTATTTATAGATGTATATTATTCAATCTCATCTGCGGGTATGTGAAGGTATGCTTTCAGTATCTGGTATGTCTGACCCCCTTGTGAAGCAATAAATGTATTTATATGTTTCTGGTCATTGCTGAATGGTCCATCACATCGGCTTGGAGGAACTTTAGCCCGGCCCACCTTACAAAATATGATGTTGGTGGGTTTCCTTCCATGAACTGCTCACTTCAGGTCCTTCCACAACATATTTTATTGAATTAAGGTTAGGACTTTGACTTTGCCATTCCAAAACTTTCATTTTATTCTTCTTTAACCATTCTTTGGTAAAAACAAATTGTGTACTTAGGGTCATTGTCATGCAGCATGACCCTTGTTCTCTTGAGAATCAAATTACAAACAAATTTACTTACATTTTCCTTTAGTATTTATAGGCTTAATTTAGAATTTATCATTCCAACAATGATGGAAAGATATCCTGCCTTGGATGCAACAAAACAGGCTTTAAACAGGTTTTTGTGCTGGAAGGCAATGTTTTCCTTTCTCCAAACATAATGATTCAAATTTAAACCAAAAAGCTTTAATTTGGTCTCATTTGTCAACAAAACAACATGCCAAAATCCTTCTGGTTTGTCCAGACGATCTTGGGCAGCAATGTTCTTTTTGGAAAGCAGCATCTTTTTCCTGGCAATCCTGCCATGCACACCCTTGTTGTTCAGGGTCCTCCTGATGGTGGATCCATGAACGTTAACATCAGCTAATGTAAGAAAGGTCTTTAGTTGCTTAGAGGTTCCCTTGGGTTCCTTTGTGACTTTACAGCATGTTCTTAGCATGTTTTTGTTAGTTGACTACTACCATAGAGGATAGTAATAGTCTTAACTTTTATCTATTTGTACACAATCTGACTATGGATTGGTGAAGTCAAAACTGTGAGGTTTTGTACCCTTTTCCAGTATAATGAGCATCAACAACTCTTCTTTAGATGTCCTTTGTTTGTGCTATGATACACTTCCACAAACATGTGTTTTGAAGATCAGACGTTGATAGATCCCTGTTCTTTAAATAAAAATGGTCACCCACTCTGACCTGATTGTCATCCCATGGATTGAAAACACCTGTATTTTATTTCACCTTTAAAGGAGTTGTCTAGTCCTGAAAAACATATCCCCTATGCTAAGGATAGGGGATAAGTTTCAGATCGCTGGGGTCTGACTATTGGGGCCCCCGCAATCTCCTGTACAGGGCCCCGGCAGCCTGTGGGAAGGGGGCGTGTTGACTAGTGGCCAACACGCTACCTCAACCTGAGCAGTGGCCAACACGCTACCTCAATACAGCGCTATGACAGAGCCGGAGATTGCCAAAAGTACCGCTCCTGCTCTGCCATAGAGATATATTGAAGAGGCATGTCAGCCGCCGCTTTGTGTGGTGGTCAACATTCCCCTTCCAGCGGGCTGCCGGGGCCCCAACCGGGTGAACGCAGGGGGCCCCAGCGTTCGGACCCCCGCAATGTGAAACTTATCCCCTATCTTTAGGATAGGAGATACGTTTTTCAGGACTGGACTACTCCTTTAAATTATCTGCTAATCCTAACATATTATTGACACTCACAGATATGTGATATTGGAACAATTTCCTAAAAAAAGAAATAACAAATAATAATAGCAACAATAAAAGTCTAATACATTAAATAATTTGTGTTATGTGGTTCTCATTATCTCTTTTTTATCAAAATATATAAATTTCAGAAGGGTTCATAAGCCTTTAAGCACCACTGTACATGTATTTGCCGCCATGTTGGTTTTGCATTTTGTCCATCCCCATGAGTGGTTTAAAGCAGGGTAAAGCCACATGTCCAGAAATTGTAGACTTATGCTGGGATTACATATGTCCGGTGACCAGCAAACATGAACCCAGCCTAAATTTTGACGCAACTGATGCCTCAGTTGTCATCAGTTGTGTAGCATCTGGCATCCTTATTTTCTTAACACCAGATGGTGCCTGTCCTGCAAGTCCAACCATCTTGTCCCTCTACTGCAGTAGAAAATTATACATTTTGAGGCAAATTAAAACTAGATCTAATCCCATTCATTTGAATGGGACAGTTCACATTCATCTGGCATCTGAGTTTGGACACCGGATGAATGTGAACTGTCCCATTCAAATGAATGGGATCAGTTCCAGCATCAGTTTCTCTCAATATGTAGTATTTTCTACCTCACCAGAGGGAAAAGATGCTGGACATATGTAATCTTAGCCTTAGTGTTAGCCCAGGAGAGGCATAATATAAGGTCCACCCCTAAATGAGATCACCTAAATGCTGTAGGATGGTACACACTAAATGGCCAAAAGGTATGGTAAGGAACCCCATATTTTCTCTAGACCAGCATTGCAGTTTTCTAGACCAGCATTGCAGTTTAAACATTTTTGTATTATACATTTACCTTAGCGCTAGCAGTGTGCTGCTTTAGTTTTTCACTGTACCACAAATAAAGTAAATACCCTTCCCTTTACCACACCAAAATATACACAGCAACAGCTTAGAAACATTCATACATACAGTATAAAAAAAATATATTAATCAATCAGGGTATAGACTCTAATCATTAGGTTAGAAAGTATTTCAGAATAGGTGAGTCCTCCAACGACAACTCACGTGTATAATATTATAGTAGCCAAAAATAATAATTAGCATATAAATATATAAATTATCAAAATATGATGATTTGATGCAGTGAGTATGGAACTAGAGTCATTAAAAGGGAAAGGCTCAATAACATAAGTACAATGAGGCCCAATGGGCCCAATGAGTACCAATGAGGCCCAATGGTTTTCTTTTACTCTGGACAGTTCCCAAGACAGGTGTCATAAGAGAGCACTTAGACAGAAAAGAACAACTCAACCTCAGCAGCTCATAAGTACTGAAAGGATTAATATTTTTTTTAATAGAAGTAATTTACAAATCTGGATAATAGAATGTGCAGCTCACTTAGAGATAAAGAGAAAGGGTTCGAGGTTAACCCCTTAACGACGCAGGACGTATATTTACGTCCTGCGCCGGCTCCCGCGATATGAAGCGGGATCGCGCCGCGATCCCGCATCATATCGCGTCGGTCCCGGCGGTAATCAACGGCCGGGACCCGCGGCTAATACCACACATCGCCGATCGCGGCGATGTGCGGTATTAACCCTTTAGAAGCGGCGGTCAAAGCTGACCGCCGCTTCTAAAGTGAAAGTGAAAGTGACCCGGCTGCTCAGTCGGGCTGTTCGGGACCGCCGCGGTGAAATCGCGGCGTCCCGAACAGCTGATCGGACACCGGGAGGGCTCTTACCTGCCTCCCCGGTGTCCGATCGACGAATGACTGCTCCGTGCCTGAGATCCAGGCAGGAGCAGTCAAGCGCCGATAATGCTGATCACAGGCGTGTTAATGCACGCCAGTGATCAGCATTAGAGATCAGTGTGTGCAGTGTTATAGGTCCCTATGGGACCTATAACACTGCAAAAAAAATGTAAAAAAAAAGTGTTAATAAAGGTCATTTAACCCCTTCCCTAATAAAAGTTTGAATCACCCCCCTTTTCCCATAAAAAAAATAAAACAGTGTAAAAAAAATAAAAAATAAACATATGTGGTATCGCCGCGTGCGTAAATGTCCGAACTATAAAAATATATCATTAATTAAGCCGTACGGTCAATGGCGTACGCGCAAAAAAATTCCAAAGTCCAAAAAAGCGTATTTTGGTCACTTTTTATATCATTAAAAAATGAATAAAAAGTGATCAAAAAGTCCGATCAAAACAAAAATCATACCGATAAAAACTTCAGATCACGGCGCAAAAAATGAGTCCTCATACCACCCCATACGTGGAAAAATAAAAAAGTTATAGGGGTCAGAAGATGACATTTTTAAACGTATAAATTTTCCTGCATGTAGTTATGATTTTTTCCAGAAGTGCGACAAAATCAAACCTATATAAGTAGGGTATCATTTTAACCGTATGGACCTACAGAATAATGATAAGGTGTAATTTTTACCGAAATATGCACTGCGTAGAAACGAAAGCCCCCAAAAGTTACAAAATGGCGTTTTTTTTTCGATTTTGTCGCACAATGATTTTTTTTTCCGTTTCGCCGTGCATTTTTGGGTAAAATGACTAATGTCACTGCAAAGTAGAATTGGCGACGCAAAAAATAAGCCATAATATGGATTTTTAGGTGGAAAATTGAAAGGGTTATGATTTTTAAAAGGTAAGAAGGAAAAAACGAAAGTGCAAAAACGGAAAAACCCTGAGTCCTTAAGGGGTTAAAGGTGATGCCTTCACCCAATCAGGCCTAATCAAAAAATGGACTCATGGATTTCATAGGAGTTCACAGGAGGTCATTCATTCATTTATGAACTGCATTTCCTTGGACTTAATAACTTTGACCAAGAGTGACCATTAACCAAAAGAGACACGTTGCTTACCACTGTAGTGGACATTTATGATAATAATTGTTGCATTTTCTGTTTTATTTTACTCATTCTGTTTTATTTTACTTGTATTTTTATACCTACATTTTTTATCTATTTAATTGAACAATTACCAATTCATTCCTGCAAGGGCCCTGCAGAGTGATTGGCTATTGACATATCTATATACATATCAATAAATTAAATTAAATCCTGATTAGATCAACTATCTCTTTTCTTACGTTCTATATCCCGAGTGTTCTTGAGGACTGGTTTATACTTATATTTTTTCCCATTTTTTTATTTACAAATCTGTTTAACTTTCTGGAGCCAGTTGATATATAATATATAATCCTGGATAACCCCTTTAGGGATTTGTAAATACTTCAGCCATGAGCACCGGGGACAATTTACTCAACATAACCTAAGATAACATAATAATTTGTAAACTTAATTTAATCAGACCCACATCTACTCCAACCAGGAAACCCATCAATTTCCCAGATCTTCTTAACCTCTTGAGGACGAAGTGCATAACTGTACGCCCTCCTGTACTATCAGACAGGAGGGAGCACAAAGGAGTACTGTCAGACAGGAAAGAGCACAGAGGAATACTATCAGACAGGAGAGAGTACAGAGGAGTACTATCAGACAGGAGAGAGCACAGAGGAATACTATCAGACAGGAGAGAGCACAGAGGAGTACTATCAGACAGGAGAGAGCACAGAGGAGTGCTATCAGACAGGAGAGAGCACAGAGGAGTACTATCGGACAGGAGAGAGCACAGAGAAATGCTATCAGACAGGAGAGAGCACAGAGGAGTGCTATCAGACAGGAGAGAGGACAGAGAAGTATTACCAGACAGGAGAGAGCACAGAGGAGTCCTATCAGACAGGAGAGAGCACAGAGGAGTGCTAACAGACAGAAGAGAGCACAGAGGAGTGCTATCAGACGGGAGAGAGCACAGAGGAGTACTATCGGACAGGAGAGAGCACAGAGGAATGCTATCAGACAGGATAGAGCACAGAGGAGTGCTATCAGACAGGAGAGAGGACAGAGAAATATTACCAGACAGGAGAGAGCACAGAGGAGTCCTATCAGACAGGAGAGAGCACAGAGGAGTGCTAACAGACAGAAGAGAGCACAGAGGCGTGCTATCAGACATGAGAGAGCACAGAGCAGTACTATCAGACAGGATAGAGTACAGAGGAGTACTATCAGACAGGAGAGAGCACAGAGGAATACTATCAGACAGAAGAGAGTACAGAGGAGTACTATCAGACAGGAGAGAGCACAGAGGAATACTATCAGACAGGAGAGAGCACAGAGGAGTACTATCAGACAGGAGAGAGCACAGAGGAGTGATATCAGACAGGAGAGAGCACAGAGGAGTACTATCGGACAGGAGAGAGCACATAGGAATGCTATCAGACAGGAGAGAGCACAGAGGAGTGCTATCAGACAGGAGAGAGGACAGAGAAGCATTACCAGACAGGAGAGAGCAAAAAAGAGTACTATCAGACAGAAGAGAGCACAGAGGAGTACTATCAGACAGGAGAGAACACAGAGGAGTCCTATCAGATAGGAGAGAGTACAGAGGAGTGCTATCAGACAGGAGAGAGCACAGAGGAGTACTATCAGACAGGAGAGATGGCAGAGGAGTCCTCTCAGACAGGAGAGAGCACAGAGAAGTCCTATCTGACAGGAGGGAGCACAGAGGAGTGCTAGCCCACCCTCACTTACTGGACTTTGTCCATGCCTGTGCTTCAGCTTAGACAAAGCCATGATTTTATAAGCCATGATTTCTATAAAAAGGAAATAACATTTTCTTATGAAGTATATTAGAAAGGTTAATGG
The DNA here is from genome assembly GCF_029499605.1 of Hyla sarda. Lineage (NCBI taxonomy): Eukaryota > Metazoa > Chordata > Amphibia > Anura > Hylidae > Hyla > Hyla sarda. The sequence continues at coordinate 162,285,124 of NC_079194.1, read as the reverse complement.
TTTGCAAAGATGTACAACATATAAAAGTTTTTGAATTTGAGTGTCAATTTAAAGGGGTATTCCAGGTTTTATTTTATTTGACTATGCAACAGGGGCAGTAAAGTTAATGTAGTTAATAATATATTTTCTGTACCTGTGATTGATGGTGGTCTCATAATTCTTGTGCAATCTTTGCCCAGATATTTATTTTTAACAGCACATAAAATGAGTGTTGTCTCAGGTTTTTTTCCAGGTTGCAGTGCGGCCTGAGACGTTACATAACTAGTCAGGTGTTCAAAGGAGCCTGTCTGCTTCAATGAGTGGAGCGACTGCTTGGAGGGAAGGAGCTAATTCTGCAGAGAATTGTAGTTTTGCAACAGCTGTAGGCACCCTGGTTAGAAAACAATAAGAAACATAGAATGTGTCAGCAGATAAGAACCATTTGACCCATCTAGTCTGCCCAATAATCTGAATCCTATCAATAGTCCCTGGCCCTATCTTATATGAAGGATAGCCTTATGCTTATCCCATGCATGTTTAAACTCCTTCACTGTATTTGCAGCAACCACTTCAGCAGGAAGACTATTCCATGCATCCACTACTCTCTCAGAAAAGTAATCCACTACTCTCTCCATGCATGCACTACTCTCTCAGTAAAGTAATACTTCCTGATATTACTTTTAAACCTTTGCCCCTCTAATTTAAAACTATGTCATCTTGTGGTAGTTTTTCTTTTTTAAATATGCTCTCCTCCTTTACTGTGTTGATTCCCTTTATGTATTTAAAAGTCTCTATCATATCTCCTCTGTCTCTTCTTTCTTCCAAGCTTCCAGGCTAAACTTGTCTATTGTTAACAGCAAAGCATGGAAGGCAGCACACCTATGGTTCAATGAGTCGGGTGGCTGATGTGTGGGAGGGAGAAAAGTGACCTCACACTTACAAACAAGGAATCCTGGGACGTGTAGTTGAAGGGAGGGAACACCAACAGGAAATAACCATTTAACAAAAAGAAATCAGCAGTGTTATAGTGGAATCACAACATAGCCATTTAGTCCCAAGACAAGCATGGATACTTCCTAAGCATATCCGTTACTGTCTCACAGGTAAGTACTAAGATTACCTTATGGTGGCGCACCATGTCAAAGAACTCCAGGTCCAGTTACAAATAATTCCAAAATATATATATATATATATGTATATATATATATATATATATATATATATATATATATATATATGTAACGTGTTTACATTTATAGAAGCCCCCTGGCAACTTTATGCATTGCAGTGAATAGTTGATTTGTAACAGCTGGAGGCATCCTGGTTGGAAAACACTTGTCTATTGTTCACAGCAAAGCATGGAAGGCAGCATACCTGTGGTTCAATTTGTTGGGTGGCACATGTGTGAGAGGGAGAAAAGTGACCTCACACTTATAAACAAGGAATCCTGGGATGTGTAGTTGGAGGGAGGGAACTTCAACAGGAAATAGCCATTTCACAAAAAGAAATCAGCAGTGTTATAGTATAATCACAACATAGCCATTTAGCGCCGAGACAAGCATGGATAATTCCTAAGCATATCCGTTACTGTCTAGCAGGTAAGTACAAAGATCACCTTATGGTGGCTAACATCTTTAAAGAACTCCAGGACCAGTTACATATAATTCCCAAATATGTATGTATAGTATATGTATAGTGTTTACATTTATAGAAGCCCCCTGGCAACTTTATGCACCAAAGGGAATGTGATCAAAGGTGGTGATAGCTGATCAGAAGGACATAAAATACTATGTAGAATGGACTTCTGTCACAGCATGTTGAATCAATGACCTACAATAAGCCTGCTTTTTGAATTTGTCTTACATTTCCTCAAGACATTTGTCTAAAATCTTTTTAATCACTAACAATCTGTTTCAACTTGAGAAATTGGCTGCAAGGAAGTGACATAACCATATGTCTAGGATGACTATTGTTTAATTTTTAAAGATGATTCCAATCAGTGGGTTTTACATATAAATCAGTACTAATCTATCATCTTCATTGTACACCATTGAATATACTCATTAACCCTTTGTCACCACCACTGCCAAATTTGGCCTTTATGGCAGGATGATTTTTCCAATGTTTTGACCCCCCCCCCCCCCCGCCCCCCCCTCCAGAGAGCCTTAGAATTGTTATTACCTCATCTATGTAGTCATACAACACCTTTTTTTTATGTGGGACGAGTTACATTTTTGTTCAATGCCGTCATTTTGGGGTACATATAACTTATTGATTAAAGGGAGAAATTTCAAAAGTTTTGATCAGTCAGGGTGACAGTACATAGACACCCAGCGATCAGTAGAACAAGCAGGAGGGGATCTCAGCTGATCAAAACTTTTGTCTCTTTTTTTAAATGACATGCACACTTTAACTTTTATCAACATTTTTTGGGAGAAAACTAAAAAACAACAACATTTCTGCATTTTTTCGAGTTTTAGGTTTTGCGCTGTTCACTGTGCATAATGAATAATACACTATCTTTATTATTTGGGTAAGTACAGTTGAAGCAATACCAGTGCAGCAATATATACATTTTTAATATTTTACTACTTTTTCCAGAAAGACTCACCGATCCATTTGTTAAACAGGCTTGTACTTTCTTGTTAATCCATATCTAATGGACGGCAAACTTCAGCTACCTAGCCAAGAGGAAAGATGGTAAGGGTGCAGGGGCGTGAACGAGGTAGCGGCCCTATGTTACATGAGAATAATGTACAGAAACAGATGTTAAAGGGAAAAACTTTTTTTTATATATCAACTGGCTCCGGAAAGTTAAACAGATTTGTAAATTACTTCTATTAAAAAATCTTAATCCTTCCAATAGTTATTAGCTTCTGAAGTTGAGTTGTTGTTTTCTGTCTAACTGCCCTCTGATGACTCGTCCCGGGAGCTGTGCAGTTCCTATGGGGATATTCTCCCATCATGCACAGCTCCCGGGACGTGACATCATCATTGAGCAGTTAGACAGAAAACTTCAGAAGCTAATAACTATTGGAAGGATTAAGATTTTTTAATAGAAGTAATTTACAAATCTGTTTAACTTTCCGGAGCCAGTTGATATATATAAAAAAAGGTTTTGCCTGGAATACTCCTTTAACTGTTCCGTTCCTTACTTGGATATTCCAGATTAAGAAGATATCATCTATCTATCTCTACCACCTCAGTACATGTGTGAAGCAGAGATACACAGAAATGCAATAATATTCCTCCATCATAGCCATAAATATATTACATTTCAGTCCATGGCGATGGCGATACCTCTTAACTGAATGTAAAACTCATCACAGAATAAAAATACTGATGTATGATCTCAGTAAACTGGGTCCACACTGTGGAATCCCCAGACAGAATTTTGGAGCTAGGACCACGCGAACTGTATTGCTGTCCCCATAGACTGCAATGCATTTCTTAGTGGATCCACCATAAGATCCACCGCAGAAATGCATTGCCGTCCATGGGATCTCCAGCAGAAATTCCGTCTAGAGATTCCGCAGTGTGAACCCGGCCTAAGGGTTAGAACATTTTTTATTTACAGTAAACCACCCCTTCCCAAGTAATGATCTTCAATTTCAAAACCGTAGCTAAGAAGAGGTCAAGATTGGGAGGACATATTACAAAACTAATTCTGTATGACAAGGGGGCTCCTTTAGAAGGCTAGTCCAGGGTACACAGTGAAAAATGAGGACATGTCGGTGGAGCCACGGAAGGTGAGACTATTTTTGTTATCTGTCTGCCTGTTCTGTAGGAGGAAAACTCTTCATTGGACCTTTATAACATATACTAAATATTGTGGACTATAGAAAAAACACTTCCATGGACCATAAAACATATGTGAATATAGGTAAAGTAAAATCAGGAAGGCTCAGGCTTACTGGAGCTTGCATGGCTGCACAAAATATCACTTCTATTTACCGTATATACTCGCCCCCTCAGCTTATACTCGAGTGAACTCTTCACCTGTCAATCCCTTCTCAGTGGTCTTCAACCTGCAGACCTCCAGATGCTGCGAAACTACAACTCCCAGCATGCCCGGACGTTGCCTTGATGACGACGCACAGGGACGTTCATGCGCAACGTCCCAGGGCATCATCAGGGCAACATCACTAGTCCGGGGCAGGCCCGAAGTGCGGAGAAGAGGCCCCCCCCCCCCCCCCCCCCCCCGGTGATGGCTGTCCGGGCATGCTGGCAGTTGTAGTTTTGCAACATCTAGAGGTCCGCAGGTTGAAGACCATTGATGAAGGGATTGACAGGCGGTGATGATAAGAGGGGGGGGGGATGATGACGAAGGCCGCAGTGGTCTTCTACCTGCGGACCTCCAGAGGTTTCAAAACTACAACTCCCAGCTTGCCTGGATAGCCGATGGCTGTACAGGCATGCTGGGAGTTGTAGTTTTGCAACATGTGGAGGCCCGCAGGCTGAAGACCACTGATGAAGGGATTGCCAGGCGGTGATGATGAAGGGGGGGGATGATGACGGGGGTCTGGATGATTACATGGGGGGATGATGTATTTCCCACCCTAAGCTTATAGTCGAGTCAATAACTTTTCCTGGGTTTTTGGGGTGAAATTAGGGGCCTCGGCTTATATTCGGGTGGGCTTATACTCGAGTATATACCTTAGTTGGATGGAAGTAGTTTTTTTTTCTATCAATTGATATAATATGTATAACATTATCATTAAATATACAACTGAACACAGGCCATAATGCACAGAGGCCCGTTGTTCTCCCTTATACACCAGTTTGTTAAAATGGTACATGGTAGCGAGGGGGGGGGTCCTGTCACTGATTAGTGGGGCTTTGGTTAAATTATAGGTGGCGTCAAGCAGCAGCTGAAAGCAGCCTTGTTTTTATCCATTCCTGTCGTAAAGTCTCTTTAGTGCAGAAATCTCACATTTCAATTTATCTTTGAAATGGAAGTAAAATATTGTAGGTTGTAGGTAAAAAAAAAAAACTCCTCTAAATGGGTTTTCTAAGTAAATAGTAAGAAAAGCTAAGAATGAGACTTGGTAATTCCTGACCCTTCCACTGAACTGATGTTCATATTTCTTTGTTGGAGCACGATGACCCCTCTCTGCAAACACTTCTCAAGTCATAGCGCTCACTGAAATGACTTTCAATGTTATTATGCCAAAACATAACCAATCAACAGCTCGGGGCTGTATTTATACCTCTCCTGCCTGAAATTGCTTTGAGACCGCTCTGCACTTGAAATCAGGAAATAAGAAAGTAATTGTGTATATTGAAAGCAATGCGGGCCCTTTGAACCCTTTGCATTCACAACCTTTCTTTGCTTCTTTTGGGAGACAAATATTCCATTGCTTTGCCTTTTTGTTTACTTGTTTGATTGGAGACCAATTTTTATCAGAATGTAGAAAAAAAATTAAAAAGCAGAGCGATGGCGTTAACATTGTGGGGATGGATGTTAAAGCAGTGACATTTGAGATAGCAGCTAGGCTCCTAGGTGTTAGTCTGATGCCTTGTGTTCTGCTGATGTGTGATGTTCTTGATCCTACAATGCTTCTCCCACAGATGTTGATGCCAAATTTGGTTGACTGGCAGGAGGTAACAGTGAAAGGCTATCTCATACGGAGAGAGGTGCAATATTCCAGAAAGTCTATTTTATTAACGTTCAATTTTTTAAAGTATAGGAACAACTGAGAATTATTCAGATGGCGTGATCAGTAGTGATCATGGCATCTGAAGGGTTAATGACAGGTGTTAGCACGATCGTTGATGTCTGCCACTAGTGGCGGGTCCCTGGCTGCTGATAGCAACCAGGACCTACGGTCTATGAATTGAGTGCAGCTCCTGCATTCGCTTCATAGTCCGGATGGGACTCAGGACATACATGTACCGTATTTTTCGTCATATAAGATGCTCCGGCATATAAGACGCACCTAATTTTATAGGATAAAAATCTAGAAAATAAATATTCTGAACCAAACACAATGTAAAGTATAGGACAGTGATCTTCAACCTGCGGACCTTCAGATGTTGCAAAACTACAACTCCCAGCATGCCCGGACAGCCGTTGGCTGTCCGGGCATGCTGGGAGTTGTAGTTTTGCAACATCTGGAGGTCAGCAGGTTGAAGACCACTGGTATAGGAGGTAGTACTCATGTGTCCCGCCGCTCCGGACCCGTCACCGCTCGTCACTGCTGCCCTGGATGTCGCCCTCCATCACTGTCGCTGCGTCCCCGGGGTGTCCCTGTCGCTCCGGAACGTCTCTGCTGCCCGGTATCTTCACTCTCCGTTGCCGCCATGATGTCGATACGCATGCCACTCTGCACGCCGCTCCTATTGGATGACGTGACGACGTGCGTGACGACGTGATGACGACGAAGGAGAGCTCTGGCCATGCAGGGGATCCCGGCACGGAGCAGACACCGAGGAGGCAGGTAAGGTCCCTCCCGGTGTCCTGTAAGCTGTTCGGGACGCCGCGATTTCACCGCGGCGGTCCCGAACAGCCCGACTGAACAGCCAGGTTAGTGTTATTTTCGCTTCAGACGCGGCGGTCAGCTTTGATCGCTGTGTCTGAAGGGTTAATACAGGGCATCACCGCGATTGGTGATGTCCTGTATTAGTCACGGCCGTTGATGGCCGCAGGGACCGCCGCAATAGGTGTGTATTCGCCTTATAAGACACACTAACTTTTCCCCCCCCCAATTTTGGGGAAGAAAAAGTGCGTCTTATATGGCGAAAAATACGGTATGTCCTGGTGCACCATGTACCAAGCAGCCAGGGCATACAGGTACATCCTCCGTCCTCAAGGGGATAAGAATTGCAGTAGAATAAAATTATCTTAATGGTATGTTCACACAGACGACATCTTCTGCAAGTTTTCCTCTTTGGGTTGAGCTGCTGTGGATTTTCTGCAAAGGAAATTCGGCTGTGGAAAATCCAATGACGAAATCGTCAGCGGCTAAGCCCATAGCAGGTAACTCGCAAAAGATCCCTTCTATGTTAACATACACTTGGAGGACATTCACACATACAGGATCTGTTGCAGATTTAAAGCTGCATTTGATGCTGCAGATTTAAATGTAAACTAAGTGATTGAACACAGCAGCAAATCTGCAGCAGATCCTGTACATGTGAATGTGCCCTCCCTCAGGTACATTCACACATACGTATTATGCTGCATATTTTGCTGCAGATTTTCCACAGCTGATGTTGCTGCCCATTGACACGTGCATATTTTGCTGTGGATTTTCTGCTGCAGCTTTTCACATCCACACTGCTAGTTTCATAAAAAATAAAAAAAATAACTGCTGCCTGCTGAGGATATGAAATTATAAACTACACTGTACTCACCCTGTTTCTGTCCACCCCAGTCACTCTGCTTCGTTCCCCTGATGACTTGCTGTCCTGTGTCCCCTGATGACATTCCAGATGTACTGAAACCTTGGTTATTGGCTGCAATATGTTGGTAATGTCATCAGGGCAATTAAACAGAGGGTCTGGAGTGAATCGGAAACTCAGCTCACGAGCGGGAAAGGTGAGTACAGGGTAGTTTCTGGCAGCAGTTTTACAATTTAAATTCTTTAAGGATAAGAAAAGGTGCTTGTCTAAAAGAGACATGGAAACTTTAAAAAAAAAAAAAAAGGAGGGAGCCCCATATTTTTACATCCCTAGAATATGCATTCACTTTATGATAGGTGGGAGTCCAAACTCTGGTTCCACCACCAAACCTAGCTATGAAGGGGCTTTAGTGCTGATTTGGCATTGGGTTTCAAGCACAGGCACTAAGGTTGCAACCTTGACCGAAGGCTGGGTTCACACTACGTTTTGATGATACGGTCACCGGATCCAGCTGGGGGGAAAACCGGGCGCTCCTGTATTCCAGTATTTGAATGAGCCGACCAGAGTCAGATAGTGACTCCAGTCGGCTCATTTTTGCCCCAAATCCGGTTTTCTGGGTTTTAGGTCCGGTCAGAAATCCGGATTCGGTGCAAAAATTAGCTGACCAGAGTCAGTATATGATCCGGTGACCGTATCATCAAAACATAGTGTGAACCCAGCCTAACAAGCCAGATGGCTCTATATAATATCCTATAATCTGTATTGTTTGCTACCCAATAGATAGTAGAAAAGAGGACAAAAGGAGGAAGGGGATTAACACCTCCCTGCATTAGACTACACACCATGGAGACATATAGGCCCCACAAAATGGTAGGAGATGCATATGTAGATGTGAATAAAAAATGATAAGTAATATTTCATGCTGAACTCCTACTATATAATTGAACGGAAAAAGTGTATCATTATTTTATGTAAAGAACATAAAAGCATTTCCAGTGCGCACAGTCAGATGTATAAATCATCACTTTCCATCGCAGGAACAAGTGCGAACGGTTCTTGTGGTAAACAATATTCCAAATGCAAACAATATTAAAACTCTTTAATCTTCCATTCACAGCACAAATCAGCTTTTTACCTTGCATAAAGCTCAGCAGGGGGTGAAACAGAAGTAAAAGCCTTTTGTCTTCCTTCATACATTTTATCTCCAATTTGGTTTCAGAATTGTAAGTGAAACAAATATCATGTTGTAACAAGCCTAGTTCTTACTGTGCGTACCGGAGCCATGTCTTATACATGTAATCTTGTGCCACTCCATCTATTACTAGCACAAAGTCAACTGAGAATCTTCTAATGGGTTAACATTTCTAGTCTATGCAGCACCCCACATGGTCAGTTTTCTGTTATCTTCAAAATAGGGATGGGGGAATGTGGCACCATATAGTAACAGTCTAGAACTGTGCTGTTCAACCTATAGGCTCTCCACTTCTTCCAAAAATACAGCTAAGTGTGTTAGCTTTGCCAGAGCTGGAAAACCACAAGCTAAAGATAGACATTACGGAATATTCTGGAAAATGTCCTTAGGGGTACTCCGGTGGAAAACATGTTTTTAAAATCAACTAGTGCATGAAAGCTAATCAGATTTGTAAAATACTTTTATTTAAAAACCTTAATCCTTCCAGTACTTATCAGCTGCTGTATGCTCCACAGGAAGTTATTTTCTTTTTAAATTTATTTTCTGTCTGTCCACAGTGCTCTCTGCTGACAACACTGTCCATGTCAGGAACTGTCCAGAGCAGGAGCAAATCCCCATAGCAAACTTATCCTGCTCTGGACAGTTCCTGACATGGACAGAGGTGTCAGCAGAGAGCACTGTGGTGAGGCAGAGAGGAAATTCAAAAAGAAAATAACTTCCTCTGTAGCATACAGCAGCTGATAAGTACTGAAAGGATTAAGATTTTTAAATAGAAGTAATTTACAAATCTGTTTAACTTTCTTGCACCATTCGATTGAAAAAAGAATATTTTCCACCGGAGTACCCTTTTAAAAACACCAACATGATTTTTCTACTAATGATGTAAGCAACATTCATTCCTTAAGTATATAATATTAGAACAAAGCAAAACATTCTGTATTATGTGATATCACCGTAAAGTGCAGTTCCCATATGACAGCTATATGGTGCCTAAATAATAATGCCATAGTGTCTTAAAAGTAATACCAAGCAGTGCCTAAAAGATATTGTCATATAGTGCCCTAATAATATCACCATACAATGACCTCATAATATCTCCACACAATGCCCTAACAATACCACCATACAGTGCCCTAATAATATCACCATACAATGCCCTAATAATACCACCATACAATGCCCTAATAATATCACCATACAATGCCCTAATAATATAACCATACAATGACCTAATAATATCTCCATACAATGCCCTAACAATACCACCATACAATGCCCTAATAATACCACCATACAATGACCTACTGATAACACCATTAAATCCCCTAAAAATACCTCCATACATAGTTACAGACTTCAAAGTGTAAAAAACGCAAACGTCCATAATGTACAACTTATAACCCATCTGTGTTGCTTTAGAGAAAGGAAAAAAAAAAAACTATGAGACAGATGCCAGTTGTCCCATACCATACCATCAGAACAAATCCCTGGATCAGTGTTCTATCCCCATAAATTTGGTATCAATACCTTATATTATTATCTTTTTCAAGAAAAGCATTCAGGCCTCCCTTGAATATCATGTGGCAGAGAGTACTACAGTCTCACTGCTCTTACAGTAAAGAATCCTTGTATGTGATGATGGTGAAACCTCCTTTCTTGTAGATGTAGTACATACAGTGCCCTAATAATAACACCATGCAGTGTTTAACAATTACTGCCATATGGTACATTAATTATAACATCGTACTGTACCTGAATGATAACACATAACTGCATATAAGGAAACTGCTATACTATGCTCAGATAACAGGTTGAAGACCTGAAGAAGGTGGTGAAGTCCTCTACTTACTTAAGCCTCCAGGGCATTTGCCTCTATTGCCCTCACTGCAATATGGTCCAATTCATGTTATACATATATATCCCATATTACATGATACAACTAGGCTTTAACAAGCATAAAACAATTAAATATTGTTTTTGTCTTTTGCCTCCAAACGTGACATTAAATCTGTGACATTTTATGCCCCCTGTACATGCCGAGCTGGTGCAGGTTAATCTTCAGAGACTCAAGACTAGGAGCCCAATAAGAGGCTTCCACATTCTCTGCATGACCTCACATGAAAGGGGTCACATTATTTTCTAAAATGCAGAGAGGCGTATGTGTTGTAGACATGAAAAAACACCAAAGAAAGACTCAGCATGGGGTAATACTGTAAAATGCCACATGCAGCAGGTCCATGCCGAGAGCACGTTTAATGTTCTAAAGCACCTGTTCTCTTTTCACATGCAAAAAGAGATGTGGAAAAATGAGAAAAAAGTGAAATGAGTTATGTTGTAATATTAACCATTACGGCAACATAATGTCTAGGGAAATAAATATCCATCTACACCTGGGGGCCAGATCTTTTTAATAAATGGCTCAATTAATAATAAGGGAACTTTGCAGAAAAAGGGCATTCTTGCTACAAAATACTTTTGAACCTCTGTATATGTTGGCCAGCCTACCACCTGCCTGAAAATGGGCACTTTCTTCTTAACAGGCAGGGGAGAAACGCACTAATTGTGGTGTCCCAGGTGCCTGTGTTGGGCCTCACTGCACAGGGTGCTGTATTGTATTGTGCTTTATTTTATTGTGCTATGATTTCTCATGTAAGTGTCATGTTAACTGGATTACATTTTATTGTGCCTTTAAAGTGGGCAGGGGCGGACTGACAACACTCAGGGCCCCCGGACCAAATAAAGCAAAGGCCCCAAGTTGGCCCCTGGCCATACCTCTGCCCCACCCCTATTTGGACATCACCCTGATTGGTAATGTCTGGCATTAGCTGAGGGAGTGGGAGAAGGCACTGTGCGTACATGTATGCCTTGTGTCTTTAAGGCTCATTTACACGGACGGATCCGCAGCATATTTTACGGTGTGGATCCGCCGACAATGGACCCTACAGTGCTGTCTCCATCTGTGTTTGCCCATAGCGGCAATCCGTTGCTACAAACAGACACGCTTTGATGTGCATGTTCGACACACGCATGTGCAGTATACTCGTGTGCGAGTATACTGCACTGGTAATGTGACCTGTTGGTCCCCTGTGGACACTGGAGGAGAGAAAGTGACCCCACTGGGCTGCTACTATACACATCACCCAGCCAGAATGTACTGCTGATCAGAGGGTAGAGAGGCAGCACACAGGGACATCACTCACCCTCACATGAAGCGGCTGCTCTGTGTTCCCAGGAGGCCTGTCAGCTCTTGCCCCCTGTCCTCTTCCTGTGCTGGGGGCTGAGCCAACAATCAGGTACCTTCATCCCTGTGCTGCTGTCTGTCTCTGCTAATGATTCGTAGAGCAAGAGCAGCGCAGGGATATTTATATAGAGAAAGACACCACCCGAAAGTAGCACTTGTCTGACTGGGGATCCGGGACAAGTGTCCTGAATCCTCAGCAGCTGCAGCGGGCCCTTTACCCGGCCGGGCCTTTGGACTATGGCTGAATGGACCGGGCGGTCAGTCCGCCCCTGAAAGTGGGATAATGTAGAGCAAATCATGTAGGAGGAGGAGTTAGTTAAAGTAGAGTTAGAAGTGGAAGAGAACTGAAGTAGCAGTGTGAAGAGGAGTTAGGAGAAAACTGTGGTAACCTGAAGGTGTCCTGGGAAGCAGTCTGAAAGTCAGTAACCATGCATCTACATATTCCATTCAGGTCCAGTCTGGAAGTCTAGGATAGCAGAGATAGAAAGCCATAGGCAACTCTTGGTCTAAAAGTCTATACTCCAAGCCTGGCAGTAAGCTAATTCCAAACACCGCAGTAAGTCAGCGTGGGTGGTCTCAAGTCAAAAGTATAAGGCCTAAAAGTCAAAGTCTAAAGTCCACAGTAACTATAATTCAGTCAAGTGAAAAGTACTACAAGTCCTACTAAGGCAAAAGGATCCATAGGGTTACTCTGCATTTCCCCTGCTCTGATCTGCATTGTTAAGGATTGTAACACCTGTTCTGATCCTCAGTAAAGGTAGTTTTCTGTAACCCTGCATCTGGTATTGTTATTCACCAGTGATTGCCCCAGGAGAACTGCTGTACCTTCGAGCGTGGTGATTAACGCTACCCTGGCATCTCAAGTGACTGTTTATTTGTAGCTGCACCCCAACAATAAACAACAACATGCCATTTTAGCCTAAAACACACATTGGTTAATACAGGTCACATTGGTCCAGGTTATGGCTGTCTGACAGGTGCTGTACAGTAACCAATAGGTAGATTCCCTTACTGCAGGGGAAAGTGCCCATTTGATAATACAGTCTCCTGTAACTATTTGACATGCACCCATATTAACCAAAGAAAGCTATCATGGAAAAGTGCTTGTCTGTTATTCAGTGCCGCTTGCACAGTTTCAAGCTATGACTATGTATTAACCAGTAAACACTTTTCTCTGTTAGGAAGCATAAGGAGAAATAAATCCATTGTAGGCTATGCTCCCTTTAAATAAGTGAGGTACATAGGGGTATGGACAATGTTCCCTCTTAAAAGGGACCCTGTAACCCTGTAGTACTGCTGAAAAAAAGGGTGTTGGGAATTTTAATATATTAGAAACATACCAGTGGCAGTTCAGACTGAATACCTGTTCTCTTTCACTTATATAAAACTATAATCCTGTCATGCGCCAAATGCAAAAGAGCCACCCAAAATCATCAGGGTGCTGTCCAGGCATCACAGCTTAGGATCTGCAACTTTGTGATGCCTTGATAGCACCCTGATGATTTGGGGTGGCTCTTTTGCATTTGGTGCATGAGAGGACAGCACCCTGCATGTGTTTCAGCACTGTTTGGGCTGTCAGTCATAGAGCTGGAGACATGGTAAGAGCTTTGCAAATACATGTGGCTACAGGAAGCGTAGAGTGTTCTGCTTGTCATAGTAGTTCTCAATATATTTGCAATGTGGCAGAGGGGTTTAATATATACATATATAAATGTACTAACCTATTTTTGGTGGTTTATTTTTTTTTCTCTCATTTCAGATCCATGTATGCTGAGGACTATTTTGGATCCAGTGGTCTATGTTAGAGATGAGCAAATTTTAAAAAATTAGATTCGGCCGATTCACCGAATTTTCTGGAAAAAATGTTTTTGGTCCGAATTTCTTTGCGGCGAATCGCTATTAAAAACGGTTAATTCTGGCCTACAGAGAGGCTCAGTAGGGGTGTAGAACACTTTGCTTTGTCCTAACACGCATAGAGAATGTGCTGTGTTAGTGAAATAATACTGTTATTAAGTATGACATGCAGATTACAGGCATCACTATTAGAATCACTGCCGCAGAGCGTCTGGATGTGGCAAATTTTTTATGTAATTTTTATTTCATTTAATTTGAATTTATTTTAATTTTTTGATTACCCATTCTGGTGAGCATCAAGCTGGTGGTCCGCCATGAGGCGAGCTACCACCTGTTCCGCCCCTGCCTCTCAGCACACCCCCATTCTCCACTTGAAAATGGAGGGACTGCAGTACCAGAAACTTGGACAGGAGCACATTCAGCTTCTGTGCCATTGGATAAGTGGGCACATAAAGCTAGAAGTGGCTGCAGTGAAAAAGCTTGTACCTGTATCTTAAAATCAAGCTGGCAGTCCTCTGCCAGGCGATATACCACCTGTTTCAGCCCCTGCCTCTAAGCAACCCACTGACTGTGAAAGTGTGAATGTTTCATTTAATCAGTTATAGTTCATTGTTATCGCTCTATAGATTTTTTGAACTTAAAATTGAAATTTTAATTTAAGATTTAATAATAAAATGTATGGCTAGAAAAGACCAAATCCAACAAGGAGTCACATGTTACATGGCAGCCCAATGACAGAGCCTAGAGGTGGAAGCAGCATGAGGAGACCATAACCTGGCTGAATGACACAACCAGGAAATGGCGGCAGCAAGAGGAGACCATAAGGTGACGGAATGACACCGCCTAGAGTTGGCGGCAGCATAAGGGGACCAAAGGGCCTCACAATCCCTAAGATAAAAAGATGAATTTTCAAATTTAAATTGAAGATTTATGGTAGCTAGTGCTACCGTAAAAATGTTTAGGTAATGTCCCAACACCATGAGGAGACCATATAGTGGCTGAATGACACAGCCTGGAGTTGGTAGCAGCACGAGGAGACCATAGGGCCTCACAATCCCTAAGAGGACATTATTTAAAATTAGAGGGGCAAAGGTTTAAAAGTAATATCAGGAAGAATTACTTTACTGAGAGAGTAGTGGATGCATGGAATGGCCATCCTGCAGAAGTGGTCGCTGAAAATACAGTGAAGGAGTTTAACCCCTTAAGGACTCAGGGTTTTTCAGTTTTTGCACTTTTGTTTTTTCCTCCTTACCTTTTAAAAATCATAACCCTTTCAATTTTCCACCTAAAAATCCATATTATGGCTTATTTTTTGCATCGCCAATTCTACTTTGCAGTGATATTAGTCATTTTACCCAAAAATGCACGGCGAAACGGAAAAAAAATCATTGTGCGACAAAATCGAAGAAAAAACGCCATTTTGTAACTTTTGGGGGCTTCCGTTTCTACGCAGTGCATATTTCGGTAAAAATTACGCCTTATCATTATTCTGTAGGTCTATACGGTTAAAATGATACCCTACTTATATAGGTTTGATTTTGTCGCACTTCTGGAAAAAATCATAACTACATGCAGGAAAATGTATACGTTTAAAAATGTCATCTTCTGACCCCTATAACTTTTTAATTTTTCCACGTACAGGGCGGTATGAGGACTAATTTTTTGCGCCGTGATCTGAAGTTTTTAGCGGTATGATTTTTGTTTTGATCGGACTTTTTGATCACTTTTTATTCATTTTTTAATGGTATAAAAAGTGACCAAAATACGCTTTTTTGGACTTTGGAATTTTTTTGCGCGTACGCCATTTACCGTGCGGTTTAATTAATGATATATTTTTATAGTTCGGAAATTTACGCACGCGGCGATACCACATATGTTTATTTATTTATTTTTTTTACACTGTTTTATTTTTTTTATGGGAAAAGGGGGGTGATTCAAACTTTTATTAGGGAAGGGGTTAAATGTCCTTTATTAACACTTTTTTATTAAATTTTTTTTTGCAGTGTTATAGGTCCCATAGGGACCTATAACACTGCACACACTGATCTTCTACACAGATCACAGGCGTGTATTAACACGCCTGTGATCAGTGTTATCGGCGCTTGACTGCTCCTGCCTGGATCTCAGGCACGGAGCAGTCATTCGCTGATCGGACACCGAGGAGGCAGGTAAGGGCCCTCCCGGTGTCCGGTCAGCTGTTCGGGACGCCGCGATTTCACCGCGGCGGTCCCGAACAGCCCGACTGAGCAGCCGGGTCACTTTCAGTTTCGCTTTAGAAGCGGCGGTCAGCTTTGACCGACGCTTCTAAAGGGTTAATACCACACATTGCCGCGATTGGCGATGTGTGGTATTAGCCGCGGGTCCCGGCCGTTGATGAGCGCCGGGACCGACGCGATATGATGCGGGATCGCGGCACGATCCCGCTTCATATCGCAGGAGCCGGCGCAGGACGTAAATATACGTCCTGCGTCGTTAAGGGGTTAAGCATGCATGGGATAAGCATAAGGCTATCCTTCATATAAGACAGGGCCAGGGACTATTCATAGGATTCAGATTATTGGGCAGACTAGATGGGCCAAATGGTTCTTATCTGCCGACACATTCTATGTTTCTATTAAAAGATGAATTTTCAAATTTAAATGGAAGATTTATGGTAGCTAGTGCTACCATACAAATGTTTAGGTAAGGTCCCAGCAGCATGAGGAGACCATATAGTGGCTGAATGACACAGCCTGGAGTTGGCGACAGAATGAGGAGATCATAGGGCCTCACAATCCCTAAGATAAAAAGATGAATTTTCACATTTAAATTGAAGATTTATGGTAGCTAGTGCTACCATAAAAATGTTTTGGTAATGTCCCAGCAGAATGAGGAGACCATATAGTGGTTGATTGACCAAGCCTGGAGTTGGCGGCCGCATGAGGAGACTAAATAGTAGCTGAGGCAGCATGAGGAGAACATATAGTGGCCGAATGGCACAGCCTGGAGGTGGCTGAAGCATGAGGAGACCATAGAGTGGCTGAATGGCACAGCCTGGAGTTGGCGGCAGCAAGAGGAGAACATATGGTGGCTGAATGACACAGCATCCTGCTGCCAAATGGTGACAATTCGGCAGTCTCTACTCAAGCAACTGAGCATGCATCATGCCATTTGTGCAAGTGACTCGGAGGGACTCCCTGCCTCTATCTCCACTGCATACTGCCATTGTGTGTCTGGGTTCTCGTTCTTGCCTTCCTCATAACCCTCTAGCTCGTCTGGCTGGTCCTGCTCCTCCTCTCCTGTCAGAAACGCCCATTTCACAAAAACTAAACTGTACTCCACTGTGCCCCTCCCCCTCCTCCTCCTCCAGTTCAGCCCCCACAGGGCTCATGTGGCTGTTAGATGTAGGCGCCATGTCTCCAGTGTCCTGACCAGCCATTGTTTCCAACACGTGTTGTAGGAAATGAAGCAGTGGAATTACGATCATCCCGTAATCCTGGTGACTGATTAATAATGTGGCATCCTCAAAGGGCCTGAGCAAGCGGCAGGTGTCACGTATGAGCTGCCACTGGTTGACATTGAAGTTACACAGGGGAGTCCCCCTATCCGATTGGATCATCAAGAAATCGGTGATGGCTTTTCTCTGTTTGTATAGTCAGTCCAACATATGGAGGGTGGACGTGTGGCAACGTAGCAAATCAGACTCTGTTGGGGGATACCGTTCTGATGCTACAGCTCAAGGAGGGTGTGCTTTGCAGTGTATGAGTGGCTGAAGTGCATGCAAAGTTTCCTTCCCATTGTTAGGATGTCTTGCAAATGGGGGTAACACTTCAGAAACCGCTTGACAACCAGATTGAACACGTGTGCCATGCAGGGCGCATGGCTCAGCCTTCCTGGTCGCAGCGCAGACATGATGTTCTTCCCATTGTCAGTCACCATGATTCCCATTTCCAGTTTTCGTGGAATAAGCCATGCTCCGATTTCTATATGAATGACTTTTATCAGTTCCTCCCCTGTGTGACTCAGTTTGCCAAGGCAAACCATGTGAAGAACAGCGTGACACCGCCGTGCCCTGCACACATGGTATGCTGAAGGGGCACTGAGACTTGTCTGGGCAGTGGAGGCTGAGGACACGGTGATGGATGAGGAGGCGGAGTTGTACACTGTCACAGGACCAACGGCCTGAGAGCATGGAAGAGGAAGCGGCGTGACCTGTCCAGCAGGCTGGACCACCACATTGGAGCCACAGTTCTCACAGGCTGCTTTATTGTGGTGCAGCATTTGTTGATGCAGGGCCGTGGTGCCAACATTGGGACCCTGGCCACGCTTCACCTTCTGCCGACACATCTTGCATGTGGCTATGTGAACCTCCTCCGGATGCTTGATGAAAAACTGCCACTCTGACAAGTAGCCTATTTTCCTACCAACAGTCCGCACTAATTGACTGCTACTGCCGCCGTCTCCAGGAATCCCTGTTTCACTACCTCCCGGGAAGGTAGGTTGCTGCGAAGCAGGTGGTCTCCCCCAGGCATGTTTGGGTCCAGAATTTCCACTTCTGCTACCACGTTGACTGCCAACCATGCTACCACCTTGCTGGCTCAGCTGTTGCCTCACGTGCAACCTGCTACCCTCTTCTCCTGATGATGATGAAGCCCCTTCTGCACCCGGCTCCCAATTACAATCGGCTTCATCATCATCAACAAGTGTCTGCACATCACTGATGTCCTCCTCAGGTTTCTCAACAGTGTCTGCTTCGGGACCTGCAGGCAACATCACCTTCCATGTCACGCTCCTCATAACTACTTGCCCACCTAGTGGAGGAAGCAGTTGATGTCTCCTCTACTTCTTGGCTGGGCAGTAGCTGCTGATTGCCCTCTTTTAGATCGTCCTCAGTGAATAGTGGAGCTGAACCCACAGCATAAGATACTTCTGTAGGGGAGGGAACAGCATAGGACAGAGGCAATGGGAGGACAGGGACTGCTCCCGGGCCATGCCAACTGAGGGCTGTATCTGAGGAACCCACCGACCGTTGACTGGGGGTATCAGATGTCACTTGTGATGAAGTGGATGACCGTGTTAACCAATTGATGATGGCAGATGGGTTGCTAGTTGTGACACAACTACTAGCTCATACCGGGAGTTCAGGCCTCTCGCTGAAACTCCTGCTGCCACTCACCCCTAGTCTGCTGCGACCTCTGCCTGTGCCTGATGAATTTAGGCCTCTGCCACTCCTCTGTGCACGTCCTGGCACTTCTCCGCCTGACATACTTAGTGCTTATATTAGGGGAGTACACTGCGCTTCACTATGCTTAAAACAGTATTTGTCTAGAACAGAAGCAGGTGTGTACTTTTCGCTGGCCTTTTACAGTAACTAGGCCCTTAAGACTTCATCAGGAACAAAATGGTTCAACACTTAGATGTACGTATGTGGTATGCACTTATGAGGGCAGTAGAATGTGCTCCATTATGCTTAACAGTATTTGCCTAGAACAGCAGAAGGTGTGTACTTTTGTCTGTCCTTTCACCGTATCTAGGCCCTTGAGACTTAGTACTAGGCCCTTGAAAATAGTACACCACTTAGATGTACACATGTGGTATGCACTTATGAGGGCAGAAAACTGCGCTACAGTATGCTTAAAAAAGTATGTGTGTGCAACACCAGCCAGTGAGTACTTTTTCCTGGCCTTTCACAGTATCTAGGCCCTTGAGACTTTAACTGGAACAAAATAGTACTCTACTTAGATGTACGTATGTGATATGCACTTATGAGGGCCAAAAAATGCGCTACACTGCGTTTAAAAAAGCATTTGTGTACAACACCAGCCATTGAGTACTTTTGCCTTGCCTTTCATAGTATCTAGGCCCTTGAGACTTTAACGGGAACAAAATAGTACACGACTTAGATGTAAGCATGTGGTATGCACTTATGAGGGCAGAAAAATGCACTACATTATGCTTAAAAAAACATAAGGTGCAGTTTAGTTCCCCCACATTAGGTGCAGTATAGTTCCCCCACATTAGGTGCAGTACAGTTCCCCCACATTAGGTGCAGTATAGTTCCCCACATTAGGTGCAGTATATTTCCCCATATTAGGTGCAGTACAGTTCCCCCACATTAGGTTGGCAGTATAGTTCCCCACATTAGGTAAAGTATAGTTCCCCACCTTAGGTGCAGTATAGTTCCTCCACATTAGGTGCAGTATAGTTCCTCCCCATTAGTTGCAGTATAGTTCCTCCACATTAAGTGCAGTATAGTTCTTCCACATTAGGTGCAGTATAGTTCCCCACATTTGGTGCAGTATAGTTCCCCACATTAGGTGCATCATCCCATTCTGTACCGTGCACCCCCAGCTGGAATCAACAGTCAGGGTTTGCAGCTAGACTATTAACCCTTTAAATCTCACAATCAAATATTGAGTTGCTGACTGGTTGCTATGGGTGATCGGGGCCACCGCAGGGCAATTGCGCAGCCCCGATTACCTTAAATGACGGCCGGAGGGTCCCTACCTTCCTCCGTGCCTTCCGATCTTTTGTGGTGCCCTAGCCTGCTTTGGCAGCATAGAGCAACATGGCATAGATAACACTGATGATTGCTGTGTAATAGCATAGCATTGATCAGTGTTAGGAATCGAGAGATTCCATGTAATAGTCCCCTACGGGAACTAAAAAAAATGTGGAAAAGAAAAGTTATAAATGTGTATAACCCCTCCCCCTAATAAAAGTTTGAATCACCCCCATTTCCCAATTTTATTAATAAAATAATGTAAAAAAAATAAACATATGTGGTATCACCGTGTGCGTAAATGTCTGTATTATTAAAAAATAATGTTAATTAAACCACATGGTCAATGGCATAAACGGGGAAAAAAGTCAAGAATTGCGCATTTTTGGTCACTTCTTATAGCAGGAAAAAATTCATTAAAAGTGATCAAAAAGTCCATCAAAAACTAAAATTGTACCGGTAAAAACTAGATCATGGCGCAAATAAATAGCCCTCATACAGCCTTGTATACAGAAAAATAAAAATGTTATATGGGACAGAAGAGGATGATAAGGGGTATTCTGGCCAAAGACTTCTTATGCCCTATCCAAAGGATAGGGGATAAGATGTCTGATCGTATGGGGCCTGCCGCTGGGACCTCCTGCAATCTCCGCGCAGCACCCACGTTCCATGCCGGGCTGCTTCTCCAGTCTTGGAAACCTCTGTGTTTCTGGGACTGGAGATGTGATGACTTGGCCCACTCATGTGTGACATCACACCACACCCCCTCCATTCATGTCTAGGGTAGGGGGAGTGACGGATCCTTTGGACAGGGGATAAAGATGTCTTTGGCCGGAATACCCCTTTAAGCCTGCTAATTTTCTTACAAAAAGTTATATTTTTTCAAACTAGCAAAATAAAACAAAACCTATATAAACTGGGTATTGGGTAAAGTTGTAAATGTGTCATTTTTAATGGAAAATGCACTACGTAGAAACGCGACTCCCTAAAATTAGCAAAATGGTGTTTTTTTTGTTTTGTTTTTTTAAATTTTGGCCCACAATTTTTTTTTCTGGCTTCCCCATACATTTTATGGTAAAATGAGTGATGGCATTAAAAAGAACAATAAGTCCCACAAACAACAAGCCCTATAGATGGAAAATTGATGGAAAATTGGATTATGGATTTTAAAATGTGAGGAGGAAAAAATTAAAATGCAAAAAACTAAAAATCGCTGCATCATTAAGGGGTTAAAATAACTTGTTTCTAATACCTTTGATTTTGTTTAATTTTCTAATTCTGGTCCTGTTTCTATCCTGTTATCATTTCTGTATCCAGTTCCCAAGTGGTTACTACTATAGGAACCACCATTCCACAGCTGCCCATTGGAGACCACGAAAGGAACCACCACTCTACAGCAAAGACCACACCCCCTGCGGGGTTATGGGTGATTTTCTTAGATTCTGTGCCCCAGCCTACCCAAAGTCAAATCAATTATTACAGCCAAAAGATCCACAATCCAATTCAATTCAATTAGGTTAAAATCTGCTTCTTTGACGACTTTATCTTCTGTCTTAAATAGTAATATATACACCTATATACGCACTACATGCGCACGCAAATAACCCCAAATAAAATCAGATATAGAATAAATGAGTAAAATTCATGTGAAAAAACAAAGACAAAGCCCTTAGCGAAACGCGTTGGAGGTATGGAGCGGAGCTGTGGAGTCCTGCCTTGTATCTCTTATCTATCACTATTCTCACTGCGGCTATTCCTTTGCACTGGCACTTTGCGTTTTACATATGTTGCACTGTTTGTAGCTTTTTGCACACAGCACTTTAGTGATTAGTCATCTTTAAGGTGATTTTAGCACATTTGCTAGGCAATTGTTAGCCTTACCTGTTCCTGACGCCGCGGGTTCATCACGTCCCACCCAACCCTCCCTCAATATCGTTCTTACTCCATGACTATCATTATACATCAGGGTATGCCCTCTATTTTTCAGGTGTACTCCTACACGGCAGTATATCGCACAACTCTAACTGCCTAGATAGGTTACAGGACTTAGTAGGGAGTAGGAGTTTAGTTAGAGGTTCAGTTAGGTAGGCTCGCTATACGTATGAGCACCGACCACAAATATATTTTACTCTGCAATTTCTTGGACTCCCCACATGCTCCCTGTAGATTTTATCCATTTATACACACATATATACATATATATATATATTGTTATGATTCGGCTAGCTGGATTTGGATCCTCTGTGTCAGCGAGGGATTGGCGTGGACCGTGTCGGTGGACCGGTTCTAGGTTGCTACTGGTTTTCACCAGAGCCCGCCGCAAAGCGGGATGGTCTTGCTGCGGCGGTAGCAACCAGGTCGTATCCACCGGCAACGGCTCAATCTTTCTGACTGCTGAGAAGGCGTGGGACAGAAGGACTAGGCAGAGGCAAGGTCAGACGTAGCAGAAGGTCGGGGCAGGCGGCAAGGTTCGTAGTCAATGGCAATAGCAGAAGATCTAGAACACAGGCTTTGGACAACACTAAACGTTTTCTCTGGCACAAGGCAACAAGATCCGGCAAGGAAGTGCAGGGGAAGTGAGATTAAATAGACAGGGAGCAGGTGGAGGCTAATAGACTGATTGGGCCAGGCACCAATCATTGGTGCACTGGCCCTTTAAATCTTAGAGAGCTGGCGCGCACGAGCCCTAGAGAACGGAGCCGCGCGTGCCAGAACGTGACAGCCGGGGATGGGTAAGTGGCTTGGGATGCGATTCGCGAGCGGGCGCGTCCCGCTATGCGAATCGCATCCCTATCGTGAATGTCAGTGCAGCGCCCCCCGGTCAGCGGGTCTGACCGGGGCGCTGCAGAGAGGAGAACGCCGCGAGCGCTCTGGGGAGGAGCAAGGACCCGGAGTGCTCGGCGTAACATATATTTTTTTCTACTATCTTTTATCATATTTTTATTCTGTCCTTGTGTGTAATATATTCATGTAATGATGATTTAATAAAAGTATATATTTTTTCACATTAATTTTACTAATTTATTCTATTTCTGATTTCATTTGGGGTTATTTGCATGCGCATGTGGTGCGTACATAGGAGTATATAGTTGGTTTTCTTGAGCCCCCTTTTCTTTATTTTTCTATTGAGCCGGTCACGGGTAGGGTTATTTCGGTCTCCTTAAATAATAATATGTTAACAGTAACAGTGATGATTCACAATGCTGGTAATCTGTCTCCATTCCGGTGACAGTTTGAGAGACGGCTAATGGGAATGCTGGAAACTTAATTTCCTGCAAATGTGATTTCTTCTTGTTGACCAGAAACTATGTTCTCTCGAAGTGTCTAGGGTCAACTAGAAATGAAGCAGCAGATCTTGTCTGGATTGAGCTCGGAACAGCGAATCATCAGGATAACTGCAAACCCCTAAAGACAGAGAGCTGCTTTGAGGCTGTCTAATATTTTTGTAAGTACCTGAGGGGCTTACATAATGCTGAATGCCAGGCAAATGAACTGGAAATGGAAGAGACCCCAAGTTTGGATGGTAGTCTTTAGGAATCTTGTGTGACTCTCTAGGATAGGCATGTGAAGGTATCCCTTAGTGATATCTGATGATGCCCTAAAATTGCAGACTTGTAGAATTCACGGAATAAGTCAAATCTATTAACAAATGCAGTTTGTTGCTTTTATGAATTTCAGGGATTATTCTAGATGATTTGTGGTTTGTACTCGTATAATAGTTACAGAACGTATAAAATAAAAAATAATGTGTCAGAAAAATGTGCTGTGAAAAAAGAAGCATTACTGTGGCACATGCTTTTAAACATAACTTTTGAAAATTCTCAAGGTAAAAAGTAAAAAAAGTTGTATATCTCTAATGCGAAGTTGCATGTTTATCCCAGTAGGCATTGGGATGTCTGATGTTCAGGTTAGTGTTCAGGGAAAGATCTATTGACATAATTAGGTAGCTTAAGTCAGGTCTTGTAGTTTATTCTTGTTCATCAACATTATTCATTTTGCCATTATATATTTCATCAGTGTTCAGTTCTTGTCATGTATTAGTTAGTTGCTAGCATTTATACATGTGGTATTGTTGTAGTTGTTATACACTTGTACATAGTAGGAACAGAACTATCTTAGTTATATTCTTGTACATAAGCATGAATTACTATCCTAGTGACAAAGGAAATGTCAACACCCATTCGGCTGGGTGTGCATGCCAACATGCCAATCCACCACTCTATACAGTCCAATTGACACCACCCAACCTCCCCCCATCCCCCCCTCGCAATCAGATATTTATCCTGTGTCCCGTGCAAAGGGAATATATGATTTTATCACTGGAGTACCCCTTTTAGTGTTTTACAGGATGATGTTCTTATATGGTAGTATCTGTTTGGATTTATCCTTTGTAATTCTACTATGATTTTCTAAAAAAATTTTTATATATCTTAGATCAGTCACACATTTTAGATCACAGACACCTCTGTCCTTGGAGACCAATGTGTTATATTACTTTATCTCTCAGGACTAGCATATAAATCTCTGGACAACCAATTTGTCTTGACCCACCTGGGAATCGAGACCTTAATAGAGCAGAAGCCCCGAGGCATCTTGTCTGCCTGAAGACTGTCATGCTTCTCCACAGTTATGCCAGAGCTCCTGTGATTTCACACAGACATCATAGAAATAGGAGATTATATACACTCTATTACCCAGAGCAAGAGCAAATTATTATTAGTAAGTTGGCATTATATTTATTCCTATATAATGGTGCTAGAAAATTTCATTCAGAAAGATTCTCTGGAAAATCTGCAGTAAAGAGCCAGAGAACCAATGCACCAATAACATACAGCTCTCCTGGGCTGCCACCAGGTATATGTGGGTCCTTAGGAGGCAGAGTCACTGTGAGCCGCTTGTCTAACCCACCCTTACCTTAAAGGGGTACTCCGATGGAAAACATTTAATTTTAAATTAACTGGTGCCAGAAAGTTAAACAGATTTGTAAATTACTTCTCTTTAAAAATCCTAATCCTTCCAGTACTTATCAGTCAAAAACAGAGGAAGTTCTTTTCTTGTTGAATTTTTTTCTGTCTCTCCACAGTGCTCTCTGCTGACACCTCTGTCCATGTCAGGAACTGTCCAGAGCAGGAGAGGTTTGCTATGGGGATTTGCTCCTGATCTGGACAGTACCTGACATGGACAGAGGTGTCATCAGAGAGCACTGTTGCAACACTCATTGTTCAGTAGACAGGAACACTCTGGGTAGTAGATCCGCTGGACCTGTGTGGTAGATGACGCGGGACGTACCAGGGAGCAGAGTCTAAGGTGCCGCTGGTTTTCACCAGAACCCACCACAAAGCAGGATGGGCAGGCGGCACCCAGGTCGCTACCCCTGGCACAACTTGAACACAGGCGGCTGAGGAGATTCAAGGTACAGAAGGAGAACAGCAACTCATAGTCAGGATAGCAGAAGGTCTGGGCAGGTGGCAATGATGCATGGTCAGGAACGAAGCAGGAGGTCAGTAGGCAGTTGGCACAGGAGCAAGGTCAGGAATGTAGCAGGAAGTCAGTATCAAGGCAAAGCAAAACACAGTAACGCTTTCTCAATGGCACAAGGCAACAAAGATCCGGCAGGGATATGGGGGGAGGAGCAGGAACTTATAGAGGAGACACAGGTGATGGGTACACACGCGACAGATGTGAGAGGCAGGAGAGGAGGTAGCAGAGGACCGGGGTGAGTGACGGACTGGGATTCGCATGTGGGCGCGTCCCGCGATGCGAACGCCAGCCCCGCCAGCAGCAGTTGATGACAGGGAAATGCGCTCACCGTAACAGTACCCCCCTCCCCCCCTTTGGTCTCCCCCTACTTTTTTTAAATGCCCGGTGCGCAAGCTGTAACAGTACCCCCCCCCCCCCTTTGGTCTCCCCCTCCTTTTTCGGTTCAGAAATTTTCTGAGAAGGTCACGATTCAGGATATTCTTCTCCGGCCCCCATGATCTCTCCTCAGGACCGTAACCTTCCCAGTCAAACAAGAAAAAATGTTTAATTTTCACGGTCTTGGTGGCAAGAACCTCTTTGACCTTAAAGACATCAGAAGAGCCGGAGACTGGCGCGGGGACAAGATGCTTTTGTGAAAACTGGTTTATGACAAGAGGCTTGAGGAGAGAAACATAGAAAGAATTAGGAATATATAAAGTGGCAAATAAATAGAGTTTGTAAGAGACAGGATACATTTTCTGTAACACCTGGAAGGGACCAAGATAGCGAGGACCGAGCTTGTAGCAGGGTATCTCCTTGAACCGAATATATTTGGAAGAAAGCCAAACCTTGTCACCAGGAGAGAAGGACAGAGGAGATCTTCTACTCCTATCAGCTTGTGCCTTCATGATTGTGGAGGCTTGAGAAATAGATTGTCGAGTTTGTTGCCAAATGGTAGAGAAGTCTCGAACAAGCTCATCAACAACTGGCACAACTGAAGAGACTGGAAGAGGAAGAGGGGAACGGAGATGGAGTCCATAAACAACAAAAAAGGGAGAAGACCTTGTAGACTCTGAATCCTTATGATTATATGAGAACTCCGCCAAAGGGAGAAGGTCAACACAATCGTCCTGG
Source organism: Hyla sarda (assembly GCF_029499605.1). Taxonomy (NCBI): domain Eukaryota; kingdom Metazoa; phylum Chordata; class Amphibia; order Anura; family Hylidae; genus Hyla; species Hyla sarda. Next base: position 162,258,439 of record NC_079194.1, on the reverse strand, counting down.
CGAGCTGAAACAAAATGACGAACATACGTTTCTAAAACTTGATTAACCCTCTCCACCTAACCATTGGACTGAGGGTGGTAGGCAGAGGAGAAGTCCAAATTGATGTCCAGAAGGGTACATAGAGATCATCAGAATTTTGAAAAAAAACTGAACTCCGTGATCCGAAACAATATGCTGTGGAAGATCATGTAAATGAAAGATATGGAGCAAGAAGTTCTTAACCAGCTGTGGAGCAGATGTAAGGCCAGGAAGAGGAATAAAATGTGCCATTTTGTAAAACCGATCAACCACAACTCAAATGACCGTGTTATTCCGGGAAGGAGGCAGATCGGTGATAAAATCCATAGCAATGTAGAACCAGGGAGTTTCCGGAATGGGCAAAGGCTGCAAGAGTCCAGCTGGTTTCTGCCAAGAAGTTTTGTCACGAGCACAAGTTTTACAGGAATGGACAAAATCAGAAACATCACGTTCAAGATACGGCCACCAGTAATGCCGAGAAATAAGGAGTAAAGTCTTACGTACACCAGGATGACCTGCCAACTGAGAAGAATGACCTTACTTCAGTACCTTGCGTCTCAATCTGGCAGGCACAAAGGATTTTCCAGGAGGCACTTGCTGAATTTCGGCTGGAACGACAGAAATCAAGCGATCTGGAGGAATAATATTACTTGGCATGGAGTCCAAACCTATGACGTCAGAGGACCTGGAGAGAGCATCAGCTCTGATGTACTTGTTAGTTTGATGGAAATGAATGTAGAAATTGAATCTAGAAAAGAACAAAGACCACCTTGCCTGGTGAGGATTCAATCGCTGAGCAGACTGCAAGTACATAAGATTCTTATTGTCTGTGTAGATGTTGAACGGATGAGAAGACCCTTCCAATAAATATAGACATTCCTCCAAGGCAAGCTTAATGGCAAGGAGTTCTCGATCTCCAATGGAGTAGCTCCTTTCAACAGGAGAGAAAGTCTTGGAAAAGAAACCACAATATACAGTCTTGCCCTTGGCATTTCTCTGGGTCAGAACGGCACCGACTCTAACAAAACGCCAACCTCCAAAACGAAGAACTTCTCCGAATCAGGTCTAGAAAGCACAGAAGCAGAGGAAAATGCAGAGTTTAAATGGGTGAAGGCCTGTTCAGCCTCAGGAGGCCATGACTTTGAATTAGAGCCCTTTTTAGTGAGAGCCACAATTGGGGCAACCAAAGAAGAAAAATGTGGGATAAATTGACGATAGTAGTTAGCGAATCCCAGAAAGTGTTGAATAGCCCGTAAGCCAGAAGAACAAGGCCAATCCAATACCGCAGACAATTTATCTGGATCCATCTGCAGACCTTGATGAGAAACAATGTAGCTGAGAAACGGGAGACTTGACTTCTTGAATGGACATTTCTCAAGTTTGGCATAAAGATGATTCTTCCAAAGGTGTTGAAGAACCTGACGAACATGAGTTCAATGCTCCTCTAAGTTGGTAGAGAAGATCAAGATGTCATCTAGGTATACGACAACATAGGTGTAGAAAAGATCTCGGAAAATGTCATTGACAAATTCCTGAAAAACGGCAGGAGCATTGCAGAGACTGAAGGGCATCACAAGATACTCAAAATGTCCATCACGAGTATTGAAGGCCGTTTTCCATTCATCTCCCTCATGGATACGAATGAGATTATATGCTCCTCGCAAGTCCAACTTGGTGAAGGCCTTGGCTCCTTAGAGACGGTCAAAAAGTTCAGAGATAAGAGGAAGTGGATAACGATTTTTGATCGTGATTTGTTGAGTCCCTTGTAGTCAATGCTTGGACGGAGTGTGCCATCCTTCTTGCCTACAAAAAAGAAACCTGCTCTGGCAGGAGAAGAGGACTTACGGATAAATCCCTTTTGGAGGTTCTCCTGGATATACTCTGCCATGGCTTTGATCTCAGGATCCAATAATGGGTAAATTCTTCCACGAGGAGGAGTGGTTCCAGGCAGTAAATCTATAGGGCAATCGTAAGGACAATGTGGAGGCAAAGACTCAGCCTGCTTCATGCAGAATACGTCAGAGGAATCTTGGTAAGATGGAGGCAGACCAGGCAAAGGAGGAGGACGAGAAACAACTTTAGGCTGGACTGGACTGAGACAAAGATTTTGACAGAACTGTCCCCAGCGGATAATTTCTCAAGTTCTCCAATCTAGTTGTGGAGAGTGACGTCGGAGCCAAGGAAGGCCAAGAAGAAGCTCAGAAGTACAGTGAGGCAGTACATAGAAATCAATTTTTTTTATTAATTTTTTTTATTTTTTCCCTGTATGAACCCAGTGCATCTCTGCTTCCCTGTATGAACCCCGTGCATCTCTGCTTCCCTGTAGGAACCCCGTGCATCTCTGCTTCCCTGTATGAACCCCGTGCATCTCTGCTTCCCTGTATGAACCCCGTGCATCTCTGCTTCCCTGTATGAACCCCGTACATCTCTGCTTCCCTGTATGATCCCCGTGCATCTCTGCTTCCCTGTATGATCCCCGTGCATCTCTGCTTCCCTGTATGAACCCCGTACATCTCTGCTTCCCTGTATGATCCCCGTGCATCTCTGCTTCCCTGTAGGAACCCCGTGCATCGCTGCTTCCCTGTATGAACCCCGTGCATCTCTGCTTCCCTGTATGAACCCCGTGCATCTCTGCTTCCCTGTATGAACCCCGTACATCTCTGCTTCCCTGTATGATCCCCGTGCATCTCTGCTTCCCTGTATGATCCCTGTGCATCTCTGCTTCCCTGTATGAACCCCGTGCATCTCTGCTTCCCTGTTTGAACCCTGTGCATCTCTGCTTCCCTGTATGAACCCTGTGCATTTCTACGTCCCTGTGTGAACCCTGTGTATCTCTGCTTCCCTGTATGAACGCTGACATATAAATGCACAGGGTTCATACTGTGATATTCATGTCCTGTACAAACCACATTCATTTTTATGTCCTCTTTATGGGGCTAATGAACACCCCATGAAAAAGCAGACACCAGCCCGTGCAGTCCATCCTCCCCCTTGCAGCTTGAGGAAACCTGCGTTATACACAGCACACTAATATATATATATAGCGTTATACACAGCACACTAATATATATATTTATATATATATATATAGAGAGAGCGTTATAGACAGCACACTAATTTATATATATATATAGATACAGCGTTATACACAGCACACTAATATATATATATATATATATATATATATATATATACACAGCGTTATAAACAGCACACTAATATATATATATATATTAGTGTGCTGTGTATAACGCTGTATATATATATATATATTAGTGTGCTGTGTATAACGCTGTGTATATAGTGTGCTGTTTATAACGCTGTATATATATATATATATATTAGTGTGCTGTGTATAACGCTGTATATATATATTAGTGTGCTGTGTATAGCGCTGTGTATATATATATTAGTGTGCTGTGTATAACGCTGTATATATATATATATATATATATTAGTGTGCTATGTATAACGCTGTATCTATATATTAGTGTGCTGTGTATAACGCTGTATATATATATTAGTGTGCTGTGTATAACGCTGTGTATATATATATATATATATATATATATATATATATATATTAGTGTGCTATGTATAACGCTGTATCTATATATTAGTGTGCTGTGTATAACGCTGTATATATATATTAGTGTGCTGTGTACAACGCTGTATATATATATATATATATATATATAAGTGTGCTGTGTATAACGCTGTATATATATATATATATATATTAGTGTGCTGTGTATAACGCTGTATATATATATATATATATATATATATATATATACAGCCTGTGCAGAGTTATACACAGCACACTAATATAACTCAGCCCTGGATGGGATACACTGGCATACACACACAAAAGGGACTACAACTCCCAGCATGTGCCATTAAGGAGTCTTCAGTCTGTGGTATAACACCAGCATGCTGCCTCTGTAGTCTCCTGGGAGTTGTAGTTCACCAACACCTCTATTGTATCTCAGTAGTCTCCTGGGAGTTGTAGTTCACCAACACCTATATTGTATCGGAGTAGTCTCCTGGGGGTTGTAGTTCATACACCAGTGTTTCAAAACCAGGGTGCCTCCAGATGTTGCAAAACTACTACTCCCAGCATTAACTGGTTGGGAAACACTGGCATATACACAGATAGCAGGGACTACAACTCCCAGCATGTGTAATTCAGTAGCCCCCCCCCCCCCCTCACACATAGAAATCATCCCCAGTATGATATTTATTCCCCTGCAGTCTGTGTCTCCTTCACACACGGAAATCCTCCCCGTTCAGTGCAGTCTGTCCTCCTCACACATAGCAGGGACGTCCTCTCTCCCCTCCCCCCCCCCTGCTCTGTGTTTTCCCCGTGCAAACTTGCAGCCTCCCTGTGGTAGATTAGGTCCTGGGGAGACAGAGCAGGGGGAGGGGGATGGAGCTGTGTACCGAGCTGTGTACGTCCTCGCTCTCCCCCTGCTCTACCCTAGTAAATGTGTCCTTACAAGTTGCTGTTGCACCACAGGTGTCCGTGCACTTCGCTCTTGCAAAGGGGGGAGCTGAGCTTATCTGCACTAAATGGGGTCACATTGTGACCCCCAAATTACCACAGCCACAAATTCATCCTGGATGGAATTATTATGTTTCTTATGTTGTAGTCACAGCCATTTGTGGTTTGCAGCGCATTAGCCGGGATGCAGCACAATTCAGGGGGCGCAACATAGTGATCTTTGGTCATGCAATCTGGGGGCCCCATTTTTCATTTTTGCCCAGGGCCACACTTAGTCTAAAACCGTCCCTGCTGCCAGGCACGGACTGTTTGGGTGGAGATTCATTTGTTAGCTTCTATTTCAAAAAGTCCCTAGTTTGTGCAGTATATGTGTATTATAGCATATGCTCTGTACGTGTTTCTCTTTAGTCCTATGATTCTTGTCCTTGTTTCTAGATTCTTATGAATTATTGGTTCCTATATGTGTTATCTTAAAAGTAGTATTTAGAAGTTGCTGAAGTCTTGCTTGGTTTAGCTTATTACAAGTTTTACTATTGTAGGTTCTACTCACCTTTGTTTCTCTGTTTCCTAGAGTCTTTGTGGGAGATTCTCAAAGAATTTTGTGCCAAAATTTTGGCACAAAAAGTATTGACCACATTTTCAAAGAGCTTTGTGCCGCGGTTTACACTGTTCACGTCAGTTTTGTAAAAGTGGGCGTGTCCACGTATATTGTCCGCTTTAGATAATATTATATATATAATAAGGGGGAGAGTTCAGTTTACATCAAAAATTTCACACCAGCTTTTTGATGTAAATCACAGAAATGGTTCTAGTTTTATTGTTTTTGTTTTGTTTTTCTTGGTCACTGCACCTGCACTCACATTTAAGCTCAGAAATGTTTTATTTATATAGTTATCACTTGTCTGGGCACTAGTAACCATGGAATATTTTGTGAGATGTTTCTGCCAGAATTTTCTGGGATTTAAAATTTGGCACAAAAATCTGCAATTTTTGCACCAAACTCAGCAATTTTGGTGGAAAAAATCCAATATGGCTGCAAAGAAAATTTGGGGTGCAAAAAAAAAAAAAGTGGCGCAAAAATGAATTTTCACATATTTTCATATTTTCAAAGCAACACAAAAGACCTTTGAAAATGTGAGGAGAAAAAAAAGGTGTGAATAAAATCACTGGAACAGAAATTACAGTCGTTTTTGAGAATCTCCCCACTTGTGTTATTTTTGCTAGGGAAAAAAAGTAGTCTCAAGGGGCGGCACGCCTTCTTTACCATAAGAATTGTGAATTTATGGAACAGTCAACCTGAGGAACTGGTCACAGCAGGAACAGTTGAGGGCTTCAAAACAGGGTAAGATACATTCCTAGAACAAAATAACATTAAAGGGTAGCTCCCACCATCCTATTTTTTTTCTGTCCCTGCCTATTGCCAATCTATCCCTAACCCCCTCCCTGCTTTTCATTTTTATTTTTACTATATTAAAAATAACTTTTTGTCTGCCTGGCAGTGTGCTCACTACCAGGCAGACTTCCCCAGCAGGCACCACGTCACTGATGCCTGCTGGGGGGGACTTCCGCCCTTAGTTCATCTACACAGGGTGCCTCCAGCTGTTTCACCACTACAACTCCCAGCTTGCCCTGACATCTATTGGCTGTCAGGGCATGCTGGGAGTTGTAGTATTGAAACAGCTGGAGGCACCCTGTGTAGATAAACTATTAGCCAGTTACAAGCGGCGCTGTGGCGCTACGGTGCTAGCCCGTTCCCTCCATCAAATCCCCCCCCCCCCAACCATACCCCGTTCCCTCCATCACAACCCCCCCCCCCCGCATGCCCCGTTCACTCCATCACAAACCCCCCTCCTGCATACCCCGTTCCCTCATTACACTTACAGTTACTGCAGAGTCTGGCAGCGGGCGTGCAGGGACAGCGGCGGCGACAAGGCGGCGGCGATGTGCGGGAGGAGTGGCCTCCCAGCCAGTGGCTGGGGAGCCAATGCTCTCGCTCCCGCCTGTCTGATTGACAGGCAGGGAGCGAGTGCAGCCTAACTGAAAAAGGACTGATTGCCAGGCCAAAATCAGTCCTTTTTCAGGCATGACGTCACGCCAGGCTGCAGCCGGCCACTAGGAGGGTGACCCCTAGTGGCCGGTTTTTAAATGTAAATTAAACCATTTTAATGAAAAAAAAAATTAAAATAAAAGTATATTAGAGATATGTTGTAGTACATAAGTACTACAACATATCAAAAAAATAAAGTTGGTGACAGTGCCCATTTAAAAACATTAGAAATATAGAATCCCCTCCCCCCTTCATTCACCCATACCCCTTCCCTTCACCTCCTCAGTTGAACTTGATGCCATGTGTCTTTTTTCAACTGTACTAGCTATGTAACTATGTTAATACAGGGTTCCATAAGGACACTGCAGGGCCAGTGTGGTTTAGAGGTGTCTGGTATCTGTTAGCTTAGAGTTTAGGAAAAGATATAGAAAAAGATTAAAGGGGTACTCCGCCCCTAGACATCTTATCCCCTATCCAAAGGATAGGGGATAAGATGTCAGATCGCCGGGGTCCCGCTGCTGGGGACCCCCAGGATTGCCGCTGCGGCAACCCACTGTCATTACTGCACAGTGCGAGTTCCCTCTGTGCGTAATGATGGGCGATACAGGGGACGGAGCAGCATTACGTCATGGCTCTGCCCCTCGTGACATCACGGCCCGCCCCCTTAATACAAGTCTATGGCAGGGGCGTGACGGCCGCCACGCCCCCTCCCATAGACTCGTATTGAGGGGGCGGGCCGTGACATCACGAGGGGCGGGGCCGTGACGTAACGATGCTCCGTCCCCTGTATCGCCCGTCATTACGCACAGAGCGAACTCGCTCTGTGCTGTAATGATAGCGGGGTGCCGCAGCAGCGATCTCAGGGGTCCCCAGCAGCGGGACCCCGGCGATCTGACATCTTATCCCCTATCCTTTGGATAGGGGATAAGATGTCTAGGGGCGGAGTACCCCTTTAAGGACAAGGGCATCAATACATTAAAACATTCAGGGCCCGTGCCCCGAATGTAAAGGCTAGTGCCCCGAATGTGCCCCAAAAGGCTAGTGCCGCGCTGCCACTGGCAAACAGTAGACTACGTCGTCAGGTTGCTGTTTGCCAGCAGTGGCGTGCCGGCGAGACACATCAATTACTTGTACAGTAGGCCCACCCCCCTACCTTCACTCCAGTGCAGGGCAGGGCAGGTCCTTTAACAGTGCGGGGGCTGCTGGTGTGTTGATGTGTGTGCCGTGGTGCGCAGGCATGTCTGTTACCAGGGACTGATGTCAGTGGCGTCATGAGCCCCACCGGGGAGGAGTGCAGGCTGCGGCAGTCACACAGTGCCATATTAGTAAGGGGATGGTAAAAATATTTGAATATTGTGGATTGGTACAAGAAGAGTTTTAGGTTTGGGCAAGCTGCATAGGCTGTATCAGGGATTGCTGGGCATTGTAGTTATTAACTGCAACACCCAACATCCACTGATACAGCCTATAACTCTGAAGATGACACAAAACTACAACTCCCAGGTTGTTGCACTATAACCTATTCTGTAATACTATATAGTGCAACATGCTGGGAGTTGTAGTTTTGGGTCAACTGCAGAGCCATAGGCTGTATCAAGGCATGCTGGGTGTTGTGGTTACTAACAACAATGCCCAACATGACCTGATACACCCTATGTAGCTGACCGAAACCATTTGGGTAAGCTGTATCAGGTCATGCTAGGCATTGTAGTTAGTAACTGCAACACCCAGCATGCCTTGATACAGCCTATGGCATTGCAGCTAGCCAAAAATTTAAACTCCCAGCATGTTGCACTATATAGTATTAAAGAATAGGTTATGGATCAACATGCTGGGAGGTGTAGTTTTGGTTTAGGGCAGCTGCAGAGCCATAAGCTGTTAGGGCATGCTGGGAGTTGTTGTTCGTTAGTATCTAACAGAAACTCCCAGTATTCCCTAACACATAAATTAGTGCAAAAAATTATGCATGAAATGCTTCACTGGAAACTGAAAAAACATAGCTAATAACACTGGACAATGCTATACTATGGCATAGCATTGATCAGTGTTTGAACTTGAAAGATTCCATGTATTAGTCCCCTATGCAGACAAAAAAATACTAAAATATTAATAAATGTAAATAAGCCCCTTCCCTAATAATAGTTTGATTCATCTCCCTTTTCAAATAAAATAATGTAAACAAAAATAAACCTAAACATGTGGTATAGCTGCAAAAGGAAATGTCTGAACTATTAAAATATAACGTCATGAAACTGCACAGTCAGTGGCATAAATTAAAATTGCGGCTACTTAATTTGTGAGAAAACAAATGAATAAAAAGCTATGAAAAAGTCCAATCTAAACAAAAATGGTAGCAATAATATCTACAGATCATAGTGCAAAAAATGAGCTCAAGTACATCCCTGTATACGGAAAAATAAGAGAGTTATAGGGGTCAAAAGACGACAATTTTAAGCATATTAATTTTCTTACAAAAAGTAGTAAAATAAAACAAAGCCTATATAAATTGGGTATCATTGTAATCGTAGGGACCTACAGAATATAGATATTATGTAATTTGTACCAAAAAGTGCATTATGTAGAAGCAGAAAATCCCAAATTTGCTAAATTGTGTTGTTGTTTTTTCACCCCACAAATGATGTATTTATATATTGGGGCACAAAGGGACCTATAACTATACGGTATATGTGGGCTCAGAGTGGCCTACAACTATATATGGGGGCACTATTACTGTGGGGCAATACAAATGGGGGGGGGGGGGGTTGTGTAGAGGTGAGCATTGTACTGGAAAAAGAAGCCAAAAAGGTTTGTCTGGCAGGTTCTGTGGAGACGAGTCATGGCCGGGAGAGGTCATCATGATGGTTTTGGCTGAAATAGAGAAGTAAAGGAAAAGTGAGCAGAGAAGACGTCACCTGTGACTGACTCCGAAGACTCCCCCTGTGATTGACTCGGAGAAGACACTGTGAGTCTATAATATCATGCTGTATTCTCCTGATTGTGTTCCATCAGCACTGAAGTCACTTGTACATTCTGCAGTTATGTTTAGTGAAACAACTACTCCCAGCATTCCCTCACCTCACCACTGCTTATATCATACTGGGAGCTGTAGATTCACAAGGTTAAAACATATTTAGCGCTTTTCCCTTTCTTGGCAATCGGTATACAGTATTTAATTATTATAGTTTAAATATTTTCACGGGGAGGTGGCAGGGAGGGGCATACGGTTGATCTCTAGGTCGACGCTACGCACATTAGCGCTCTCACTGAGCGCTAATGCAGAGGCCCTGTTCAGGAGATCAAATACTTATCCCCTATCCTGTAGATGGAGGATAAGTGTTATAATGCTGAAGATGTCGTTTAAGTGGCCTCGCCCCTTGGCCTCTCCTTTTTGCGTCTCCACCCTCAGCCACGCCCATGGCCCGTGTATGCTCCATAGGAAGTTGTATAGTTATTTTCTGTCTGACCACAGTGTTATCTGCTGACACCTCTGTCCATATCAGGAACTGTCCAGAGTAGGAGAGGTTTGCTATGGGGATTTGTTTCTGCTTTAGACAGTTCCTGACATGGACAGAGATGTCAGCAGAGAGCACTGTGGTCAGACAGAAAATAACTATACAACTTCCTATGGAGCATACAGCAGCTGATAAGTCCTGCACCTACAAGATTAGTCCGATAGATCAGTATGTTGTATAAATACATGCAATGGCAGAGCACCACCAAATGGCATCTACTTACTATATTGCCTATCACTGTAGCTGGGACCGATGGTGGACCTCTGGGCATGGTGGACTACAATTGATATTAAGCACATGTTTAGAAAATATCTGCACTTTATAAAGCTGTTTGCTCTTTTATGAGCTCACTGCCTTGTGAAATATCTCTTTCTCTAATGGGATTAATTAAATCCTGCTTGTTCTAGCTTTATGAATGTAGCTGCACTCACCTATTGCATTAACTGGTCAACTTCCACTCCATCACCATCTATTTTCATGTCAGCAAAACTAAGACATTTACAATAGAGCATTTTTTTTCCAGCAAATGAAACAGTCCTTGATGCATAGTGTGCTCCGCCACTAAAGACTGAAGTATTAATGCCAAGTATGCATTGTCATTCTAAAGACCAGGGATGATTAATCATGTGATGACTGGAGGGCTTTTTCCTTTTTAAATATAAATATAATCCTCATGACCAAAAGTATATGTACTCCTGAATCAATCTAATTTAAATATTATTGGCATTAATGAGCTTTCACTCATTAGCATTGTTATTGGGTGATAAAACCTGGCGCACAGTTCGTGCTCCAGTTCGTTCCCATGTGAGACCATATAAAATGTGATGACGTTAGATCTGAACTCTATATACATAAGCCCAGGGCAGGGATCAAAAATAAGCCCCAGGCATTTTAGACTTGGCAGCCCACATTAATCATGGGTGTGGCTAAAGGAGGGCAGAACCACAAGGAAATATTCTTATCATACATATTACCATAATACTGTTAATAACCAAATCCTGTATACTGAGACCAATATTACTAATAATACCAGAATATAAGAAGGAAATATCACAATACATATTACATTCATACTGTTACTGATCAAATCCTGTATACCAATATTACCAATAATACCAGTATACAAGGAGGAATATTATCACCATACATATTACATCAAACTTGCTGACCAAATCCTGTATACTTAGACTAATATTACCAATAAAATTGGTATACAAGGAAGAGATATTATCACCATACATATTACCATAATACTGTTACTGACCAAATCTTTTAAACTGAGAGTAATATCACCAATAATACCAGTATACAAAGATGAATATTATCACCATACATATTACCATCATACTGTTACTGACCAAATCCTGTGTACTGAGAACAATATTACCAATAATACCAGTATACAAGGAGGAATATTATCATTTTACTTATTGCCATCATACTGTTACTGACCAAATCATTTATACTGTCTAAAATTACCAATAATATCAGTATACAAGGAGGAAATATTATCACCATACATATTACCAACATACTGTTACTGACCAAATCCTGTTTACTGAGAAAAATATTACCAATTATACCAGTATACAAGGGACAACACTGCCACACCATGACCACTACCATTAGCACCACATAATGACTATCACAAGCACACTGCTTCTGAATAAAATCCTCTATACACAGACCAATATTCCCCTAAATAGTGGATAGAGGTAGATACCAGCTGTACACAGGATCTGTATACCATATAAGTGATTATAGTTACATCCAGGGACTCACAGGTGATGTCTTCTCTCATTGGAGTTGTCCTCTTTCCTTTTGTTCTCGGTCCGCCTTAGACATGACGACTTCTTTCAGCAGGATAAACATGTTAGACTTTTCATTTTTCAAATGGCCTCCCCACCTTTACAAAATCTTTCCATCTATAGGCCTCCAAACTGTAATAATGCTCTTTTGGTGTCCTGCACAGTATAAGTGGGTAGCATTGTATGATAGTAGGTCCCCCATTAGGTAGTCATATCCCCCCAACAGTAGGCAGATAGTTCCCCAATATATAGGTATGCTCCACAGTAGTTAGATAGTTCCCTTATTCGATAGCTCCCCCTCAATAGGTAAGTACATCTTTAGGTAGGTAAATTACCCCAGTAGGTAAATACATTGGTAGCTAGGTAACTAGCCAGGAAGGTAGCTAGGTAGCAAGGTAGGTAGGTAGCCAAACTGTAAACTCGTTAAGACGTGTTGATAGTTAAATGCGGCACTGACAGCCACCGCAGCACATGGTCTGCCAATGTGGGCGGTCCACAGGGACTCTTCCCGGGCCTGTCCGTTTACCAGGCCTTTTTGTGTTTTCATACACCGCATACAAATAAACCTCCACCCATAGTTACTGTCTTGAATTTACTCACCCTTTAGTAAATTCAGTGGCTTTGTGGCTGCCGATGCACCCACACAGAAATATACACCAGCTCCGAGCTGGTGTAGATTTCTGCAACTTTTGGTGTTGCAAATCGGCCCTAAAGTTGCATGTGAGGAGGTTGTGCCCCGTGCATGCCTCTCCATGCAAAGCCACACCCCTTTTCAACACTATACTGCTTCCTTTCCTCCCCCTTGGCATGAGTAGCGTATATCCTTAAAGGCGTACATGTTTGTGAAGAATCTGTGATTTTTGAGGATGTATGCTGCTTGAGCAGTTTAGTAAATGTCGCCCATTATATGTAATGTTATAACCTGTGGTATCGAGGGTAAAACTTACTCTGTTCCTTTAAGAATAATTTATCCTGTGAAATTTCCAACCAAGCATCATTTGTATATATAATAAAATTTACTGCAACTTATCTCTCTTTTCACAAACCTATACATCTCCATATTGGTTTCGTAAAAAGGTATGTGCTGATGACAACAAGAGGATGGTACACACCGGGAATGAATCACTGATGCTTGATTCTACCGAGGGCTTCACGTCAGCACTTTGCTAGTGGTATTAGATAGTAAGTCGATTGCATGACAAGTAATGAGAGACAGACATAGCAAGCTATAAACTATAAATACCGTATTTTTAGCCCTATAGGATGCACCGGCATATAAGATGTACCCAATTTTAAAGGTGCAAAATCTAGAGAAAAAAAAACGTCATCACGTCGCTACGCACGCCGCTCCTATTGGATGACGGGACGGCGTGCGCGACAACGTGATGACGTCGAAGGAGAGCACTGGCCATGAAGGGGATCCCGGCATGGAGCAGACACCGAGGAGGCCGGTAAGGTCGCTCTCGGTGTCCTGTAAGCTGTTCGGGACGCCGCGATTTCACCGCGGTGGTCCCGAACAGCCCGACTGAGCAGCCGGGTTAGTGTCACTTTCCCTTCAGACGTGGTGGTCAGCTTTGATCGCCATGTCTGAAGGGTTAATACAGGGCATCACCGCGATCGGTGATGTCCTGTTTTAGCCGCGGGTCTCGGCCGATGATGGCCGCAGGGACTGCCGTGATAGGTGTGTGTATTCGCCGTATAAGACGTACCGCAGTTTTGGGGAAGAAAAAGTGCGTCTTATATGGCGAAAAATACGGTAAATCCAGTAAAATAAAAATAATTCTTACAATCTGGCATTAAAGGGCCCTATTATGATCTACAAATGGGGCTTCAGCAAAGGTTGTAGATGAATAATAAATAATTGAAAGAACCTCTGAACTTATGTTATTCTGTTTCTAAGGTTTTGGTGGTAAGTAGTAGATAAAAGATAGTAAACTAATAAAATGAGGTCTTGTTCACTGGTTCACATCTTTAGAAGTTCACAGGTCAGTGCACCCCAACACTTCAGAACCCCCTTCCATTGAGACAGGCAGCACTGTAAGGCGGGTCATGCTGCAGCCTGTCTCAATGGAAGGGGGTTCTCAATTAGTCTTAGAGGTAACACATTTCACTGCTATGGCCTCATATTAAGCTAACCCTATCCACCGTTTCTATGGGTTGTATAATAACAAATTGGCCATTTCTAGCCACAATTGCAGTCTGAATTTATTCACAGCGAATTACTATTAAAAATGGCTAATTCTGACTTACAGAGAGGCTCAATAGGGGTGTAGAACACTTTGCCTTGTTCTAACACGCATAGGGATTGTGCTTTGTTAGTGAAATAATACTGTTATTCAGTATGACATGCAGATTACAGTCATCGCTATTAGAATCACTGCTGTAGAGCATCTGGATGTGGCAGATTGTAATGTCATTTTTATTTAATTTCATTTGAATTTATTTTAATTTTTTCTGGTGAGCATTGAGCTGGAGGTCCACCGCGAGGCAAGCTGCCACCTGTTCCAGCCCCTGTCTCTCAGCTCACCCACATACTCTGAGTGTCCACTTAAAAAGGGAGGGACTGCAGTACCAGCAACTTGGACAGGAGCACATTCAACTTCTGTGCCATTGGATAAGTGGGTGCATAAAGCTAGAAGTGGCTGCAGTAAAAAAGCTCATAATTGTATCTTAAAATCGAGCTAGTGGTCCTCTGCCAATCGAGATACCACCTGTTCCAGCCCCTGCCTCTCAGGGCACCCCTGACTGTAAAAGTGCAAATGTTTAATTTAATCAGTTATGTTTTTTATTTTATTTAATAATAAAATGTGTGGTTACAAAACACCAAATCTAACAAGGAGTCACATGTCCCATGGCGGCACAATGACAGAGCCTAGAGGTGGCAGCAGCATGAGGAGACCATACAGTGGCTGAATGGCACAGCCTGGAGTTGGCGGCAGCCTGAGTAGACAATATAGGGGCTGAATGACACAGCTTGGAGTTGGCGGCAGCATAAGGAGACCATACAGTGGCTGAATGGCACAACCTGGAGTTCGCGGTAGCAAGAGGAGACCATATAGTGGCTGAATGACACAGCCTGGAGTTTGCAGCAGCATGAGGAGACAATATAGTGGCTGAATGACACAGCCTGGAGGTGGTGGCAGCATGAGGAGAACATATAGTGTCTGAATGACACAGCATGGAGGTGGCGGAAGCATGAGGAGAACATATAGTGGCTAAATCACACAGCCTAGAGTTGGTGGCAGCATGAGGAGACCACATAGTTGCTGAATGACACAACCTGGAGTTGGCAGCAGAATGAGGAGACCACATAGTGGCTGAATGACACAGCCTGGAGTTGGCGGTATCATGAGGAGACCACATAGTGGCTGAATGACACAGCCGGGAGTTGGCGGCAGCATGAGTAGACCATATAGTGGCTGAATTGCACAGCCTGGAGTTGGCGGCAACATGAGGAGACCGTATAGTGGCTGAATGACACAGCATGGAGGTGGCGGCAACATAAGGAGACCACATAATGGCTGAATCACACAGCCTGAAGTTGGCGGCAGAATGAGGAGACCACACAGTGGCTGAATGACACAGCCTGGAGGTGGCGGAAGCATGAATAGACCATAAAGTGGCTGAATGGCATAGCCTGGTGTTGGCGTCAGCAAAAGGAAACCATATAGTGGCTGAATGACACAGCCTGAAGTTTGCGGCAGCATGAGGAGACCATATAGTGGCTGAATGACACAGGGTGGAGGTGGCGGCAGCATGAAGAGAACATATAGCGGCTGAATGACACAGCATGGAGGTGGCGGCAGCATGAGGAGAACATATAGTGGCTGAATGACACAGCGCGGAGGTGGCAGCAGCATGAGGAGACCATATAGTGGCTGAATGGCACAGCCTGGAGTTGGCGGCAGCATGAGAACATATGGTTTCTGTATGACTCAGCCTGGAGGTGGTGGCAGCATGAGTGGTCCGATGGGTGGCAATACCAGTAACCGGTGACGAAGGTGGTTGAAAAAAGGTCTGATGCAGAGGAATGTTTATTTAACTGGGGAGCAGCGCCTTAACCCCTTAAGGACTGAGCGTTTTTCCACTTTCGTTTTTTACTCCTTACCTTTTTAAAAATCCTAACCCTTTTAATTTTGCAGCTAAAAATCCATATAATGGCTTATTTTTTGCACCACCAATTCTACTTTGTAATCAGTCATTTAAGGCTTAACTTTTTTCCGCATGTGGTGATACCACATATGTTTATTATTATTTTTATTTACACTGTTTGTTTTTTATGGGAAAAGGGGGGTGATTCAAACTTTTATTAGGGAAGGCTTGAACTTTTTTCTTTCACTTTTTTTTTTTTTTTTTGCAGTGTTATAGCCTCCATAGGGGGCTATAACACTGCACTAACTGATCTTTTTCATTGATCAATGGTTTCTCATAGGAAACCATTGATTGATGATTCTGCCGCTTGACTGCTCATGCCTGGATCTCAGGCACTGAGCAGTCATTTGGCGATAGGACACCAGGAGGCAGGTAAGGGGACCCTCCTCGTGTCCTACGGCTGATCGAGACGCAGCGATTTCGCCGCGGCGATCCCAAACAGCCCCCTGAGCTAACCGGCAGCAGTTTAATTTCACTTTAGACGCGGCGATCAATTTTGAACACTGCATCTAAAGGGTTAATAGCGTGCGGCACCGCGTGCTATTAGCCACTGGTCCCGGCGGTTGTTAGAGGCCGGGCCCGACCCGCTATGACGCGGACTCAGGGCGTACAGGTAAACCCTGCATCCTTAAGGAGTTAAATCTGTTTTTCACTATCCATATTTGTGAAGTGTTGGTGTGGCACCATGGTCAATCTACTCTGATGCATCAGGCATTGGTGGGTGGAAATCCTGGCTGTTCCATGCCTGATTCATCTTCACAAAGGTCAGTCTCTCCACATTTTTTGTGGACAGATGAATTCTCCTTGGGATTACTATGGCCCCCGCCGCACTAAACACCCGCTCTGATGGCACACTACTGGCCTGGCAGGACAGCTTTTCCAGGGCAAACTCTGCTAGTTGCGGCCACAAATCAAGATTGACTGCCCAGAAGTCCAGCGGATCTTCAAGGTGTGTTGGCATGGGCATGTAAAGGTATGCCACCACCTGTTGGTTCAGGTCCTGCTCCAGATGTACCTGCTGCTGATGAGTTGCTTCACTATGCGGGTGAAGAAAGGTACTCATCAGCGACTGTAGACTCAGGCTGCTGATGGAGCTGGTACTGCTCCTGCCACCCCACCTTTCCCCAGAAGCCATGGCAGTGGATGGTGAAGGCAGAGGGCCCCCCCGAGTCAGACCTGCGAGAGGATGGACGATAGTGCTGATAGGCATCGACCAACTGACTACGTAGGATGTCTCTGTAGTAGGTCAGTTTGTCCTTCCTCTCAGTGGGTGTAAAAAAGGCCCCCATTTTGTGCCGGAAGCGAGGGTCCAACTAGGTGAAGAGTCATCCAGAAGTCATCCTGCTGCCGAATGGTGACCATTCTGCAGTCAATACGCAAGTAAGTGAGCATGCATCATACCATTTGTGCAAGTGACTCGGAGGGACTCCCTGCCTCCATCTCCACTGCATACAGCAATGGTGTGTCTGAGTCCTCTGTCTCGCCTTCCTCATAACCCTCTAGCTCGTTTGGCTGCTCCTGCTCCTCTTCTCCTGTCAGATGACTAGAAAAACCACCCATTTCATGAAACCTAAATTGTGTTCCACTGTGCCCTTCCACCTCCTCCTCCTCCTCCAGTTCAGCCCCCACAGGGCTCATGTGGCCGTGAGATGTAGGCGCCACGTCTCCAGTGCCCTGACCAGCCATCGTTTCCAACACGTGTTATAGGATATGAAGCAGTGGAATGATGTTGTTCCTCCCGTAATCCTGGCGGCTGACTAATAATGTGGCTTCCTCAAAGGTCCTGAGCAAACGGCAGGTGTCACGTATGAGCTGCCACTGGTTAACATTGAAGTTACACAGGGGAGTCCCCCTATCCGCTTGGATCATTAAGAAATGCGTGATGGCTTTTGTTTGTTCGTATAGTCGGTCCAACATATGGAGGGTGGAATTCCAACGAGTGGCAATGTCGCAAATCAGACCATGTTGGGAGATACCATTCTGACGCTGCAGCTCAAGGAGGGTGTGCTTTGCGGTGTACGAGTGGCTGCAGTGTATGCAAAGTTTCCTTCCCATTGTTAGGATGTCTTGCAAATGGGGGGGGGAACACTTCAGGAAATGCTTGACAACCAGATTGAACACGTGTGCCATGCAGGGCACATGGCTTAGGCTTCCTTGTCGCAGTGCAGACAAGATGTTCTTCCCGTTGTTAGTCACCATGCTTCACATTTCCAGTTTTCGTGGAGTAAGCCATGCTCCGAGTTCTTTATGAATGACTTTTAGCAGTTCCTCCCCTGTGTTACTCCGTTCACCAAGGCACACCATGTGGAGAACAGCGTAACAGCGTGCCCTGCACACATGGTATGCTGAAGGGGCACTGAGACTTGTCCGTGCAGTGGAGGTTGAAGTCACAGTGGAGGATGAGGAGGTGGAGTCGCACACTGTCACAGGACCAACGGCCTGATAGCTTGGAGAAGGAAGAGGTGTGACCTGTCCGAGTTGGCGCTGAGGCTATGAAGGAACCACATTCACCCAGTGGGCCATAAAGGACATGTATTGTCCCTGACTATTGTTACAGCTTCAGACGTCAGCATTGCTGTGCACTTTGGTACACACTGACAGGCTCAAGGACTGGCCCACCTTCTCTTCCACAAAATTGTGCAGGGCTGGTACTGCCTTCTTCACAAAGAAATGACGGCTTGGTACTCTCCACCTTGGCTCGGCACAAGCCATCAGTTCTCTGAAAGGTGCAGAGTCCACCACTTGAAAAGGGAGTGACTGCAGCCCCAGCAACTTGGACAGGAGCACATTCAGCTTCGGCTCCGATGGATTAGTGGGCTCATACTGTTATCTCATCTCATACTGTTATCTAGTTGGACATGGCTTCGTCCATGGATTGCTGGTGGAATGACTGACTAAAAGTAGGAGGAGCAGGAGCATCTGGAGTGACAGAAGGAGGGTATGACACACAGCTCCCTTCGGTTGAGGTGGTGGAGCATTGGCTGGCTGAAACATAGAGTGGCAGGCCACTGGGTGATGCAGCAGCCTGGACCACCACATCGGAGCCACGGTTCTTCCAGACCGCTTCATGGTGGCGCAGCATATGTTCACGTGGTGCCAACATTGAGACCCTGGCCACACTTCACCTTCTGCCAACACATCTTGCATGTGGCTATGTTAACCTCTGCCACACTACAGAGTATTTGATTTTCCCACCAACAGTCAGCACAAATTGACTGCTACTGCCGCCATCTCCAGGAACCCCTGTTCCACTACCTTATATAATATACTTAGTGCGTATATGATGGTAGTACAATATGCTTCACTATGCTTAAAACAGTATTTGTCTAGAACAGCAGCAGGTGTGTACTTTTGGCTGTCCTTTCACAGTATCTAGGCCCTTGAGACTTTAACAGGAACAAAATAGTACACCTGTCACGATGCCGGCTGGCAGGTAGTGGACCCTCTGTGCCAGAGAGGGATTGGCGTGGACCGTGCTAGTGGACCGGTTCTAAGCCACTACTGGTTTTCACCAGAGCCCGCCGCAAAGCGGGATGGTCTTGCTGCGGCGGTAGTGACCAGGTCGTATCCACTAGCAACGGCTCACCTCTCTGGCTGCTGAAGATAGGCGCGGTACAAGGGAGTAGGCAGAAGCAAGGTCGGACGTAGCAGAAGGTCGGGGCAGGCAGCAAGGATCGTAGTCAGGGGCAACGGCAGAAGGTCTGGAAACACAGGCAAGGAACACACAAGGAACGCTTTCACTGGCACTAAGGCAACAAGATCCGGCAAGGGAGTGCAAGGGAAGTGAGGTAATATAGGGAAGTGCACAGGTGAAAACCCTAATTGGAACCACTGCGCCAATCAGCGGCGCAGTGGCCCTTTAAATCGCAGAGACCCGGCGCGCGCGCGCCCTAGGGAGCGGGGCCGCGCGCGCCGGGACAGAACAGACGGGGAGCGAGTCAGGTAGGGGAGCCAGGGTGCGCATCGCGAGCGGGCGCTACCCGCATCGCGAATCGCATCCCGGCTGGCAGCGGGATCGCAGCGCCCCGGGTCAGAGGACGTGACCGGAGCGCTGCAGCGGAGGGAGTGAAGCGAGCGCTCCGGGGAGGAGCGGGGACCCGGAGCGCTCGGCGTAACAGTACCCCCCCCCTTGGGTCTCCCCCTCTTCTTGGAGCCTGAGAACCTGAGGAGCAGACTTTTGTCAAGGATGTTGTCCTCAGGTTCCCAGGATCTCTCTTCAGGACCACAACCCTCCCAGTCTACTAAAAAAAAAATTTTTCCCTCTGACCTTTTTGGCAGCCAAAATTTCCTTGACCGAGAAGACGTCCGAGGAGCCGGAAACAGGAGTGGGAGGAACAGATTTGGGAGAAAAACGGTTGAGGATGAGTGGTTTGAGAAGAGAGACGTGAAAGGCATTAGGGATACGAAGAGAAGGAGGAAGAAGAAGTTTATAAGAGACAGGATTAATTTGACACAAAATTTTGAAAGGACCAAGATAGCGTGGTCCCAACTTGTAGCTAGGGACACGGAAGCGGACATATTTAGCGGAGAGCCATACCTTGTCTCCAGGGGAAAAAACGGGGGGAGCTCTTCTTTTCTTATCCGCGAACCTCTTCATGCGTGAAGAAGCCTGTAAGAGAGAATTTTGGGTCTCTCTCCATATAATGGAAAGGTCACGAGAAATTTCATCCACAGCGGGCAGACCAGAGGGCAAGGGGGTAGGGAGGGGGGGAAGAGGGTGACGGCCGTACACCACGAAAAATGGGGATTTGGAGGAAGATTCAGAGACCCTGAAGTTATACGAGAATTCGGCCCATGGAAGGAGATCTGCCCAGTCATCCTGGCGGGAGGAAACAAAATGTCGCAAATAATCACCCAGGATCTGGTTAATTCTTTCTACTTGTCCATTGGACTGGGGATGATATGCAGAGGAAAAATTTAATTTAATCTTGAGTTGTTTACAGAGAGCCCTCCAGAATTTAGACACGAATTGGACCCCTCTATCCGAGACAATCTGCGTAGGCAACCCGTGAAGACGAAAAATGTGTACAAAAAATTGTTTAGCCAACTGAGGCGCAGAAGGAAGACCAGGAAGAGGGATGAAATGTGCCATTTTGGAGAATCGATCAACGACCACCCAAATAACGGTGTTGCCACGGGAAGGGGGTAAATCAGTAATAAAATCCATACCAATCAGAGACCAAGGCTGTTCGGGGACAGGCAGAGGATGAAGAAAACCAGCGGGCTTCTGGCGAGGAGTCTTATCCCGGGCACAGATAGTGCAGGCTCGCACAAAGTCCCCAACATCCGTCTCCAGAGTCGGCCACCAATAGAAGCGGGAGATGAGTTGCACAGATTTCTTGATGCCCGCATGACCTGCGAGATGGGAGGAGTGACCCCATTTGAGGATTCCGAGGCGTTGGCGTGGAGAAACAAAGGTCTTTCCTGGAGGAGTCTGCCTGATGGAGGCAGGAGAAGTGGAGATCAGGCAGTCAGGTGGAATGATGTGTTGCGGAGGAAGATCAACTTCTGAGGCATCCGAGGAACGAGAGAGAGCATCGGCCCTAATGTTCTTATCGGCAGGACGAAAGTGAATCTCAAAATTAAATCGGGCAAAGAACAGAGACCACCGGGCCTGGCGAGGATTCAGCCGTTGGGCAGACTGGAGGTAGGAGAGGTTCTTGTGGTCGGTGTAGATAATAACAGGAAATCTTGATCCCTCCAGCAGATGCCTCCATTCCTCAAGTGCTAATTTAATGGCTAGAAGCTCTCGATCCCCGATGGAGTAGTTCCTCTCCGCTGGAGAGAAGGTCCTAGAGAAAAAACCACAAGTGACAGCATGCCCGGAAGAATTTTTTTGTAGAAGAACAGCTCCAGCTCCCACTGAGGAGGCATCAACCTCCAATAGGAAGGGTTTGGAAGGGTCAGGTCTGGAGAGCACGGGAGCCGAAGAAAAGGCAGACTTGAGTCGTTTAAAGGAGTCTTCTGCTTGAGGAGGCCAGGACTTGGGATCAGCATTTTTTTTGGTTAAAGCCACGATAGGAGCCACAATGGTAGAAAAATGTGGAATAAATTGCCTGTAATAATTGGCGAACCCCAAAAAGCGTTGGATAGCACGGAGTCCGGAGGGGCGTGGCCAATCTAAGACGGCAGAGAGTTTGTCTGGATCCATCTGTAGTCCCTGGCCAGAGACCAAATATCCTAGAAAAGGAAGAGATTGGCATTCAAACAGACATTTCTCAATTTTGGCATAGAGTTGGTTGTCACGAAGTCTCTGAAGAACCATACGGACATGCTGGCGGTGTTCTTCTAGATTGGCAGAAAAAATTAGGATATCGTCCAGATATACAACAACACAGGAGTATAACAGATCACGAAAAATTTCATTGACAAAGTCTTGGAAGACGGCAGGGGCATTGCACAGTCCAAAGGGCATGACCAGATACTCAAAGTGTCCATCTCTGGTGTTAAATGCCGTTTTCCACTCGTCCCCCTCTCTGATGCGGATGAGGTTATAGGCGCCTCTTAAGTCCAATTTAGTGAAGATGTGGGCACCTTGGAGGCGATCAAAGAGTTCAGAGATGAGGGGTAAGGGGTAGCGGTTCTTAACCGTGATTTTATTAAGACCGCGGTAGTCAATGCAAGGACGTAGGGAGCCATCTTTTTTGGACACAAAGAAAAATCCGGCTCCGGCAGGAGAGGAGGATTTACGGATAAAGCCCTTTTTTAGATTCTCCTGGACGTATTCGGACATGGCAAGAGTCTCTGGGGCAGAGAGAGGATAAATTCTGCCCCGGGGTGGAGTAGTACCCGGGAGGAGGTCGATAGGGCAATCATAAGGCCTGTGAGGAGGTAGAGTCTCAGCTTGTTTTTTGCAGAAAACATCCGCGAAGTCCATATAGGCCTTAGGGAGACCGGTTACTGGAGGAACCACAGAGTTACGGCAAGGGTTACTGGGAACCGGTTTTAGACAGTTCTTGGAACAAGAGGACCCCCAACTCTTGATCTCCCCAGTGGACCAATCCAGGGTTGGGGAATGAAGTTGAAGCCAGGGAAGTCCAAGGAGAATCTCCGAGGTGCAATTGGGGAGGACCAAAAGTTCAATCCTCTCATGATGAGATCCGATGCTCATAAGAAGGGGCTCCGTGCGGAAACGTATGGTACAGTCCAATCTTTCATTATTTACACAATTGATGTAGAGGGGTCTGGTGAGACTGGTCACCGGGATGTTGAACCTGTTGACGAGAGAGGCCAAAATAAAATTTCCTGCAGATCCAGAGTCCAAGAAGGCCACTGTAGAGAAGGAGAAGGCAGAGGCAGACATCCGCACAGGCACAGTAAGACGTGGAGAAGCAGAGTAGACATCAAGGACTGTCTCACCTTTGTGCGGAGTCAGCGTACGTCTTTCCAGGCGGGGAGGACGGATAGGACAATCCCTCAGGAAGTGTTCGGTACTAGCACAGTACAGGCAGAGGTTCTCCATACGGCGTCGTGTCCTCTCTTGAGGTGTCAGGCGAGACCGGTCGACCTGCATAGCCTCCACGGCGGGAGGCACAGGAACAGATTGCAGGGGACCAGAGGAGAGAGGAGCCGAGGAGACGAAACGCCTCGTGCGAACAGAGTCCATATCTTGGCGGAGTTCCTGACGCCTTTCAGAAAAACGCATGTCAATGCGAGTGGCTAGGTGAATAAGTTCATGTAGATTAGCAGGAATTTCTCGTGCGGCCAGAACATCTTTAATGTTGCTGGATAGGCCTTTTTTGAAGGTCGCGCAGAGGGCCTCATTATTCCAGGACAATTCTGAAGCAAGTGTACGGAATTGTACGGCATACTCGCCAACGGAAGAATTACCCTGGACCAGGTTCAACAGGGCAGTCTCAGCAGAAGAGGCTCGGGCAGGTTCCTCAAAGACACTTCGGATTTCCGAGAAGAAGGAGTGTACAGAGGCAGTGACGGGGTCATTGCGGTCCCAGAGCGGTGTGGCCCATGACAGGGCTTTTCCGGACAGAAGACTGACTACGAAAGCCACCTTAGACCTTTCAGTGGGAAACAGGTCCGACATCATCTCCAGATGCAGGGAACATTGGGAAAGAAAGCCACGGCAAAACTTAGAGTCCCCATCAAATTTATCCGGCAAGGATAAGCGTATCCCAGGAGCGGCCACTCGCTGCGGAGGAGGTGCAGGAGCTGGCGGAGGAGATGACTGCTGAAGCTGTGGTAGCAACTGTTGTAGCATAACGGTCAGTTGAGACAGCTGTTGGCCTTGTTGCGCTATCTGTTGTGACTGCTGGGCGACCACCGTGGTGAGGTCAGCGACAACTGGCAGAGGAACTTCAGCGGGATCCATGGCCGGATCTACTGTCACGATGCCGGCTGGCAGGTAGTGGACCCTCTGTGCCAGAGAGGGATTGGCGTGGACCGTGCTAGTGGACCGGTTCTAAGCCACTACTGGTTTTCACCAGAGCCCGCCGCAAAGCGGGATGGTCTTGCTGCGGCGGTAGTGACCAGGTCGTATCCACTAGCAACGGCTCACCTCTCTGGCTGCTGAAGATAGGCGCGGTACAAGGGAGTAGGCAGAAGCAAGGTCGGACGTAGCAGAAGGTCGGGGCAGGCAGCAAGGATCGTAGTCAGGGGCAACGGCAGAAGGTCTGGAAACACAGGCAAGGAACACACAAGGAACGCTTTCACTGGCACTAAGGCAACAAGATCCGGCAAGGGAGTGCAAGGGAAGTGAGGTAATATAGGGAAGTGCACAGGTGAAAACCCTAATTGGAACCACTGCGCCAATCAGCGGCGCAGTGGCCCTTTAAATCGCAGAGACCCGGCGCGCGCGCGCCCTAGGGAGCGGGGCCGCGCGCGCCGGGACAGAACAGACGGGGAGCGAGTCAGGTAGGGGAGCCGGGGTGCGCATCGCGAGCGGGCGCTACCCGCATCGCGAATCGCATCCCGGCTGGCAGCGGGATCGCAGCGCCCCGGGTCAGAGGACGTGACCGGAGCGCTGCAGCGGAGGGAGTGAAGCGAGCGCTCCGGGGAGGAGCGGGGACCCGGAGCGCTCCGCGTAACAACACCACTGAGATGTATGTATATGGTATGCTCTTATGAGGGCAGAAAAATGCGCTACAGTATGCTTAGAAAAGTATTTGTGTACAACACCAGCCAGTGATTACTTTTGCCTGGCCTTTCACAGTATCTAGGCCTTTGAGACTTTAACAGAAACAAAATAGTACACCACTTAGATGTACGTATGTGGTATGCATTTATGAGGGCAGAAAAATGCACTACAGTTTTTAAAATAAGAAAAACTACCACAAGAGGACATAGTTTTAAATTAGAAGGGCAAAGGTTTAAAAGTAATATCCGGAAGTATTACTTTACTGAGAGAGTAGTGGATGCATGGAATAGCCTTCCTTCAGAAGTGGTCGCTGCAAATACAGTGAAGGAGTTTAAACATGCATGGCATAAGCAGAAGGCTATCCTTCATATAAGATAGGGCCAGGGACTATTGATAGGATTCAGATTATTGGGCAGACTAGATGGGCCAAATGGTTCTTATCTGCAGACACCTATGTTTCTATGTTTCAGTGCACTTAACAAAGTATTTGTGTATAAAACCAGCCGGTGAGTACTTTTACCTGGCCTTTCACAGTATCTAGGCCCTTGAGACTTTAACAGGAACAAAATAGTACACCACTTAGTTGTATGTATGTGGTGTGCACTTAAGAGGGCAGAAAAATGCTCTACAGTACGCCATAAAAAGTATTCATGTATAACGCCAGCCGGTGAGTACTTTTTCCTGGCCTTCCACAGTATCTAGGCCCTTGAGACTTTAACAGGAACAAAAAGTACACCACTTTGTTGTACGTATGTGGTATGCACTTAAGAGGGCAGAAAAATTCGCTACACTACACTTAAAAAAGTATTTATGTATAAAACCAGCCAGTGAGTACTTTTGCCTGGCCTTTCACAGTATCTGGGCCCTTGAGACTTTAACAGGAACAAAATAGTACACCACTTAGTTGTACGTATGTGGTATGCACTTAAGAGGGCAGAAAAATGCGCTACAGTACGCCATAAAAAGTATTCATGTATAACGCCAGCTGGTGAGTACTTTTGCCTGGCCTTTCACAGTATCTAGGCCCTTGAGACTTTAACAGGAACAAAATAGTACACCACTTTGTTGTACGTATGTGGTATGCACTTATGAGGGCAGAAAAATGTGCTACAGTACGCTTAAAAAAGTATTTGTGCACAACACCAGCAGTACACACCAGTGCTGCAGCACACAGTCGCTGTGTACTACACCCAAAATTGCACTTTTTCTCTCAATCTCACTCTCTTCCCTATCAGTGCTTCTAGGCAGGATTTGTGCTTGAGTTGAATCGCTGCTGTTCTTCTGTGCAACACACTGCTCTCTATAATACAAAGCTGTAGACAGTGACTGGGAGGTAAATCGCTGCAGTAAGAATGCTTTTCAGTGAAACACACACTGCTCTCTGCCCCCCTCTCTCTGTGCAACAGAATGCTAACTTGACTAGGAGGGGAATCGCTTCTGGAAAAATCTTTTCTGTGCAACACACAGCGCTGTCTCTCCCTATTTATCTCTCTGCAATGTAAGGATGAAGTGACTGGCCACAATATGGCTGCCGATTATATAGCGCTGTGACATCACAGGGGTGACTGGCTGCTGATAGGCTGCATCCTGCATGCGATTCAGGGTCATCCCGCTTGCCCTTGTTCCCGCCTTCACAGGATTTCTTGCTCCATGTCCTCACATGTGGATCTGCCATTTTAAAGATGCCCTGGAGCCTGGGCCGCACTAAATGAAGTTTAATGAAGTGATTTGCGCGATAGAATCGCGCCGATATTCGCATTCGTTGCAAATCAAATTTTTCCTGAAATTCGTAACGAATTCGGATTCATCAGATTTGATTCGCTCATCCCTAACGGCGGCTGCAGGGAGGCCTTAGTGTTTCCAGGAAGATTCATGTGGGTGAGGATATGAACAGCACATGTAAATAAACAATGGTTTTCTACAGTAGCACAAGAGATGCTGGATGTTAACACAGTGGGCTACCTCTAGTTATCCAGATTGGATGTTGCATACTACATTATGTGCTGTTATGTAATGTAGACACCACCTGTACATATGCACATTTTAAGGCTTAAAACAGCATATGTGTTATATGAGATGCTCAGCACATTGAGTCAGAAAAAAAGGGAGAAACTTATAGTAAATGTTATACTTAGCGGTCTGCCAATGTCTATTATAAAGTGAGGTGCTCAGTTAGCCCAATCAAATGGTCTGCGGCTACAAAGGAACTATTGAGGAACTACAAGTCCCAGTATGGCAAGACATCAAGAGCATAACAGGTTGACTCTAAATACTCTTCTTGTTAAAATCCTCTCTTCTTCCATTTCCTCTTCGTTCCCATTACCACCCTCCCCCTACCCTCCTTACATTCTATGGCACCCTCTTCTAGCAGCTTTACATGAGGATCAGACAGTGGAAACTTAGAGGCAGTACGCCCCCTCCCTGTGAGAGAGCCACTGCCTGGATTTTCCCAGTGCACAGCTCTATGGGAGGCTAAGATCCATCACTGCTTGATCTGCAGTGCATTCCTTTCTAGGAGGATGCAAAGGAAAAGCTAAGGAGAAGAATCACATGTAAGAAGCAGGCACAAGTCTCTTATAACTGGCACAGTCCAGTGCAATGAACCCCTCTACTTTCTGCAAGGGGATGATGTGAAAGCCAGGTATGAACAGGTTAATTTCCTCTTCATACTGACTGCTAAGCTACAGCAAGCCTGTTCCATCTGACTGCATAGACTGGGGAGTGGGGGACGCTGGATTCAGCACTGACTGCTAACTTTGCGGAAAGGAAAAAAAGCCAAAGACTGGAAGCCCCCTTATTCCTGATATAGTGCATATAAAGGCGAGCTTCCCAGCTGAGGGTCCCCGGAATGATGCTATCCGCAGCTCCTGTCATCATCCCCTGCAGTTCTTGGATTTTCTCTGAATCAGACACCAATGCTACTGTGCATGATCTTCAGACTGCATGGCAGAGCTGAGAGGTGAGCAATCTATTTTGTCTGCGGCTGATAATACATTTGTAGGGTACCTGTTTCCTCCTAGCTGTGAACCCCCCTAATAATCTAAGAGTGCAGAAATGGTCCATACAGCTTGACACAGGTTGGTTCCTTTTATTGTGGTCCTGTATGAACTGAGAGAACAAAGTCATTGCATTAAAATATGACAAGTAGGACTTCATTTTCTCTTGCTCTGGGGCAAGGACTTAATTATTGCTTATACCAAGGGTGCAGGTTGCTTAAATAGTTTTTTTGGGGGAAGCGATGGCCGTAAAGGGTATAAGTTTATTATAAACTACATGGATATATCTCCAAGAAAAAGAGAAATGTAAATGCCTGTAATATACGGGCATGTCCTTCACCATTCCTTCTTACACTGTGTTATTTAGCTCTCACCAGTGTAGGGGGCTTCAGTGGGTTAAGGATTTTTGCAATAGGACAATTCATGTGTAGTGAAAATAAAATGCTGTATTGATCATGAGCTGCATAATAAGAGGTATTATTAACCCAT